>NC_134358.1:427468154-428668154 GCF_048569485.1 Anomaloglossus baeobatrachus
TTTTTTCTACATTTTTTCTACACTTTTTCTCCACTTTTTCTCCACTTTTTCTCCACTTTTTCTCCATTGTTTCTCCACTTTTTCTCCACTTTTTCTCCACTTTTTCTACATTTTTTCTACATTTTTTCTCCACTTTTTCTCCACTTTTTCTACATTTTTTCTCCACTTTTCTCCACTTTTTGTCCACTTTTGTCCACTTTTTTCTTCTTTTCTCCACTTTTTCTCCATTTTTTCTCCACTTTTTCTCCACTTTTTCTCCACTTTTTCTTCACTTTTTCTCCATTTTTTTTCTCCACTTTTTCTCCACTTTTTCTCCACTTCTTCTCCACTTTTCTCCACTTTTTCTCCACTTTTTCTACATTTTTTTCTCCACTTTTTTTTCCACTTTTTCTCCACTTTTTCTACATTTTTTCTCCACTTTTCTCCACTTTTTCTCCACCTTTTCTCCACTTTTCTCCATTTTTTCTCCACTTTTTCTCCACTTTTTCTCCATTTTTTCTCTACTTTTTCTCCACTTTTTCTCCACTTTTTCTTAACTTTTTCTCCACTTTTTCTCCATTTTTTCTCCACTTTTTCTCCACTTTTTCTCCATTTTTCTCCACTTTTTCTCCACTTCTTCTCCACTTTTTCTCCACCTTTTCTCACTTTTTCTCCACTTTTTCTCCACTTTTTCTCCACTTCTTCTCCACTTTTTTTCCACCTTTTCTCCACTTTTTCTCCATTTTTTCTCCACTTTTTCTCCACTCTTTCTCCACTTTTTCTCCATTTTTTCTCCACTTTTTCTCCACTTTTTCTACATTTTTTCTCCACTTTTTCTACATTTTTTCTACACTTTTTCTCCACTTTTTCTCCACTTTTTCTCCACTTTTTCTCCATTGTTTCTCCACTTTTTCTCCACTTTTTCTCCACTTTTTCTACATTTTTTCTACACTTTTTCTCCACTTTTTCTCCACTTTTTCTACATTTTTACTCCACTTTTTCTCCACTTTTTCTCCACTTTTTCTACATTTTTTCTCCACTTTTTCCTCCACTTTTTGTCCACTTTTTGTCCACTTTTTTTCTTCTTTTTCTCCACTTTTTCTCCACTTTTTCTCCACTTTTTCTCCACTTTTTCTCCACTTTTTCTCCACTTTTTCTTCACTTTTTCTCCATTTTTTCTCCACTTTTTCTCCACTTTTTCTCCACTTCTTCTCCACTTTTTCTCCACTTTTTCTACATTTTTTCTCCACTTTTTTTTCCACTTTTTCTCCACTTTTTCTACATTTTTTCTCCACTTTTTCCTCCACTTTTTCTCCACCTTTTCTCCACTTTTTCTCCATTTTTTCTCCACTTTTTCTCCACTTTTTCTCCATTTTTTCTCTACTTTTTCTCCACTTTTTCTCCACTTTTTCTTAACTTTTTCTCCACTTTTTCTCCATTTTTTCTCCACTTTTTCTCCACTTTTTCTCCACTTTTTCTCCACTTTTTCTCCACTTCTTCTCCACTTTTTCTCCACCTTTTCTCCACTTTTTCTCCACTTTTTCTCCACTTTTTCTCCACTTTTTCTCCACTTCTTCTCCACTTTTTCTCCACCTTTTCTCCACTTTTTCTCCATTTTTTCTCCACTTTTTCTCCACTCTTTCTCCACTTTTTCTCCATTTTTTCTCCACTTTTTCTCCACTTTTTCTACATTTTTTCTCCACTTTTTCTCCATTTTTTCTACACTTTTTCTCCACTTTTTCTCCACTTTTTCTCCATTGTTTCTCCACTTTTTCTCCACTTTTTCTCCACTTTTTCTCCACTTTTTCTACATTTTTTCTCCACTTTATCTCCACTTTTTCTCCACTTTTTCTACATTTTTACTCCACTTTTTCTCCACTTTTTCTCCACTTTTTCTACATTTTTTCTCCACTTTTTCTCCACTTTTTCTCCACTTTTTCTCCATTGTTTCTCCACTTTTTCTCCACTTTTTCTCCACTTTTTCTCCACTTTTTCTACATTTTTTCTCCACTTTTTCTCCACTTTTTCTACATTTTTACTCCACTTTTTCTCCACTTTTTCTCCACTTTTTCTACATTTTTTCTCCACTTTTTCTCCACTTTTTGTCCACTTTTTGTTTACTTTTTCTCCTCTTTTTCTCCACTTTTTCTCCACTTTTTCTCCATTTTTTCTCCACTTATTCTCCACTTTTTCTCCACTTTTTCTCCACTTTTTCTCCAGTTTTTCTCCACTTTTTCTCCACTTTTTCTCAACTTTTTCTCCATTTTTTCTCCACTTTTTCTACATTTTTTCTCCACCTTTTCTCCACTTTTTCTCCATTTTTTCTCCAGTTTTTCTCCACTTTTTCTCCATTTTTTCTCCACTTTTTCTCCACTTTTTCTCCACTGTTTCTCCACCTTTTCTCCACTTTTTCTCCATTTTTTCTCCACTTTTTCTCCACTTTTTCTCCATTTTTTTCTCCACTTTTTCTCCACTTTTTCTCCACTTTTTCTCAATTTTTTCTCCACTTTTTCTACATTTTTTCTCCACTTTTTTCCACTTTTTCTCCACTTTTTCTCCATTTTTTTTCTACACTTTTTCTACACTTTTTCTACACTTTTTCTACATTTTTTCTCCACTTTTTCTACACTTTTTCTACATTTTTTCTCCACTTTTTCTCCACTTTTTCTACATTTTTTCTCCACTTTTTCTACATTTTTTCTCCACCTTTTCTCCACTTTTTCTACATTTTTTCTCCACTTTTTCTCCACTTTTTCTTAACTTTTTCTCCACTTTTTCTCCATTTTTTCTCCACTTTTTCTCCACTTTTTCTCCACTTTTTCTCCACTTTTTCTACATTTTTTCTCCACTTTTTCTACATTTTTTCCTCAACTTTTTCTCACTTTTTCTCCATTTTATCTCCACTTTTTCTCCACTTTTTCTACATTTTTTCTCCACATTTTCTCCACTTTTTCTCCACTGTTTCTCCACTTTTTCTCCACTTCTTCTCCGCTTTTTCTCCACCTTTTCTCCACTTTTTCTACATTTTTTCTCCACTTTTTCTCCACTTTTTCTCCACTTTTTCTCCATTTTTTCTCCACTTTTTCTCCACTTTTTCTCCACTTTTTCTACATTTTTTCTCCACTTTTTCTACATTTTTTCTCCACTTTTTTCAACTTTTTCTCCACTTTTTCTACATTTTTTCTACACTTTTTCTACACTTTTTGTCCACTTTTTGTTTACTTTTTCTCCTCTTTTTCTCCACTTTTTCTCCACTTTTTCTCCACTTTTTCTCCACTTATTCTCCACTTTTTCTCCACTTTTTCTCCACTTTTTCTCCAGTTTTTCTCCACTTTTTCTCCACTTTTCTCAACTTTTTCTCCATTTTTTCTCCACTTTTTCTACATTTTTTCTCCACCTTTTCTCCACTTTTTCTCCATTTTTTCTCCAGTTTTTCTCCACTTTTTCTCCATTTTTTCTCCACTTTTTCTCCACTTTTTCTCCACTTTTCTCCACTGTTTCTCCACCTTTTCTCCACTTTTTCTCCATTTTTTCTCCACTTTTTCTCCACTTTTTCTCCATTTTTTTCTCCACTTTTTCTCCACTTTTTCTCCACTTTTTCTCAATTTTTTCTCCACTTTTTCTACATTTTTTCTCCACTTTTTTCCACTTTTTCTCCACTTTTTCTCCATTTTTTTTCTACACTTTTTCTACACTTTTTCTACACTTTTTCTACATTTTTTCTCCACTTTGTCTACACTTTTTCTACATTTTTTCTCCACCTTTTCTCCACTTTTTCTCCATTTTTTCTCCACTTTTTCTCCACTTTTTCTCCACTTTTTCTTCACTTTTTCTCCATTTTTTCTCCACTTTTTCTCCACTTTTTCTCCACTTCTTCTCCACTTTTTCTCCACTTTTTCTACATTTTTTCTCCACTTTTTTTTCCACTTTTTCTCCACTTTTTCTACATTTTTTCTCCACTTTTTCTCCACTTTTTCTCCACCTTTTCTCCACTTTTTCTCCATTTTTTCTCCACTTTTTCTCCACTCTTTCTCCACTTTTTCTCCATTTTTTCTCCACTTTTTCTCCACTTTTTCTACATTTTTTCTCCACTTTTTCTCCATTTTTTCTACACTTTTTCTCCACTTTTTCTCCACTTTTTCTCCATTGTTTCTCCACTTTTTCTCCACTTTTTCTCCACTTTTTCTCCACTTTTTCTACATTTTTTCTCCACTTTTTCTCCACTTTTTCTCCACTTTTTCTACATTTTTACTCCACTTTTTCTCCACTTTTTCTCCACTTTTTCTCCACTTTTTCTCCATTTTTTCTCCACTTATTCTCCACTTTTTCTCCACTTTTTCTCCACTTTTTCTCCAGTTTTTCTCCACTTTTTCTCCACTTTTCTCAACTTTTTCTCCATTTTTTCTCCACTTTTTCTACATTTTTTCTCCACCTTTTCTCCACTTTTTCTCCATTTTTTCTCCAGTTTTTCTCCACTTTTTCTCCATTTTTTCTCCACTTTTTCTCCACTTTTTCTCCACTTTTTCTCCACTGTTTCTCCACCTTTTCTCCACTTTTTCTCCATTTTTTCTCCACTTTTTCTCCACTTTTTCTCCATTTTTTTCTCCACTTTTTCTCCACTTTTTCTCCACTTTTTCTCAATTTTTTCTCCACTTTTTCTACATTTTTTCTCCACTTTTTTCCACTTTTTCTCCACTTTTTCTCCATTTTTTTTCTACACTTTTTCTACACTTTTTCTACACTTTTTCTACATTTTTTCTCCACTTTGTCTACACTTTTTCTACATTTTTTCTCCACCTTTTCTCCACTTTTTCTCCATTTTTTCTCCACTTTTTCTCCACTTTTTCTCCACTTTTTCTTCACTTTTTCTCCATTTTTTCTCCACTTTTTCTCCACTTTTTCTCCACTTCTTCTCCACTTTTTCTCCACTTTTTCTACATTTTTTCTCCACTTTTTTTTCCACTTTTTCTCCACTTTTTCTACATTTTTTCTCCACTTTTTCTCCACTTTCTCTCCACCTTTTCTCCACTTTTTCTCCATTTTTTCTCCACTTTTTCTCCACTCTTTCTCCACTTTTTCTCCATTTTTTCTCCACTTTTTCTCCACTTTTTCTACATTTTTTCTCCACTTTTTCTCCATTTTTTCTACACTTTTTCTCCACTTTTTCTCCACTTTTTCTCCATTGTTTCTCCACTTTTTCTCCACTTTTTCTCCACTTTTTCTCCACTTTTTCTACATTTTTTCTCCACTTTTTCTCCACTTTTTCTCCACTTTTTCTACATTTTTACTCCACTTTTTCTCCACTTTTTCTCCACTTTTTCTACATTTTTTCTCCACTTTTTCTCCACTTTTTCTCCATTGTTTCTCCACTTTTTCTCCACTTTTTCTCCACTTTTTCTCCACTTTTTCTACATTTTTTCTCCACTTTTTCTCCACTTTTTCTACATTTTTACTCCACTTTTTCTCCACTTTTTCTCCACTTTTTCTACATTTTTTCTCCACTTTTTCTCCACTTTTTGTCCACTTTTTGTTTACTTTTTCTCCTCTTTTTCTCCACTTTTTCTCCACTTTTTCTCCATTTTTTCTCCACTTATTCTCCACTTTTTCTCCACTTTTTCTCCACTTTTTCTCCAGTTTTTCTCCACTTTTTCTCCACTTTTTCTCAACTTTTTCTCCATTTTTTCTCCACTTTTTCTACATTTTTTCTCCACCTTTTCTCCACTTTTTCTCCATTTTTTCTCCAGTTTTTCTCCACTTTTTCTCCATTTTTTCTCCACTTTTTCTCCACTTTTTCTCCACTTTTTCTCCACTGTTTCTCCACCTTTTCTCCACTTTTTCTCCATTTTTTCTCCACTTTTTCTCCACTTTTTCTCCATTTTTTTCTCCACTTTTTCTCCACTTTTTCTCCACTTTTTCTCAATTTTTTCTCCACTTTTTCTACATTTTTTCTCCACTTTTTTCCACTTTTTCTCCACTTTTTCTCCATTTTTTTTCTACACTTTTTCTACACTTTTTCTACACTTTTTCTACATTTTTTTTCCACTTTTTCTACACTTTTTCTACATTTTTTCTCCACTTTTTCTCCACTTTTTCTACATTTTTTCTCCACTTTTTCTACATTTTTTCTCCACCTTTTCTCCACTTTTTCTACATTTTTTCTCCACTTTTTCTCCACTTTTTCTCCACTTTTTCTCCACTTTTTCTCCATTTTTTCTCCACTTTTTCTCCACTTTTTCTCCACTTTTTCTACATTTTTTCTCCACTTTTTCTACATTTTTTCTCCACTTTTTTCAACTTTTTCTCCACTTTTTCTACATTTTTTCTACACTTTTTCTACACTTTTTGTCCACTTTTTGTTTACTTTTTCTCCTCTTTTTCTCCACTTTTTCTCCACTTTTTCTCCATTGTTTCTCCACTTTTTCTCCACTTTTTCTCCACTTTTTCTCCACTTTTTCTACATTTTTTCTCCACTTTTTCTCCACTTTTTCTACATTTTTACTCCACTTTTTCTCCACTTTTTCTCCACTTTTTCTACATTTTTTCTCCACTTTTTCTCCACTTTTTGTCCACTTTTTGTTTACTTTTTCTCCTCTTTTTCTCCACTTTTTCTCCACTTTTTCTCCATTTTTTCTCCACTTATTCTCCACTTTTTCTCCACTTTTTCTCCACTTTTTCTCCAGTTTTTCTCCACTTTTTCTCCACTTTTTCTCAACTTTTTCTCCATTTTTTCTCCACTTTTTCTACATTTTTTCTCCACCTTTTCTCCACTTTTTCTCCATTTTTTCTCCAGTTTTTCTCCACTTTTTCTCCATTTTTTCTCCACTTTTTCTCCACTTTTTCTCCACTTTTTCTCCACTGTTTCTCCACCTTTTCTCCACTTTTTCTCCATTTTTTCTCCACTTTTTCTCCACTTTTTCTCCATTTTTTTCTCCACTTTTTCTCCACTTTTTCTCCACTTTTTCTCAATTTTTTCTCCACTTTTTCTACATTTTTTCTCCACTTTTTTCCACTTTTTCTCCACTTTTTCTCCATTTTTTTTCTACACTTTTTCTACACTTTTTCTACACTTTTTCTACATTTTTTTTCCACTTTTTCTACACTTTTTCTACATTTTTTCTCCACTTTTTCTCCACTTTTTCTACATTTTTTCTCCACTTTTTCTACATTTTTTCTCCACCTTTTCTCCACTTTTTCTACATTTTTTCTCCACTTTTTCTCCACTTTTTCTCCACTTTTTCTCCACTTTTTCTCCATTTTTTCTCCACTTTTTCTCCACTTTTTCTCCACTTTTTCTACATTTTTTCTCCACTTTTTCTACATTTTTTCTCCACTTTTTTCAACTTTTTCTCCACTTTTTCTACATTTTTTCTACACTTTTTCTACACTTTTTGTCCACTTTTTGTTTACTTTTTCTCCTTTTTTTCTCCACTTTTTCTCCACTTTTTCTCCATTTTTTCTCCACTTATTCTCCACTTTTTCTCCACTTTTTCTCCACTTTTTCTCCAGTTTTTCTCCACTTTTTCTCCACTTTTCTCAACTTTTTCTCCATTTTTTCTCCACTTTTTCTACATTTTTTCTCCACCTTTTCTCCACTTTTTCTCCATTTTTTCTCCAGTTTTTCTCCACTTTTTCTCCATTTTTTCTCCACTTTTTCTCCACTTTTTCTCCACTTTTTCTCCACTGTTTCTCCACCTTTTCTCCACTTTTTCTCCATTTTTTCTCCACTTTTTCTCCACTTTTTCTCCATTTTTTTCTCCACTTTTTCTCCACTTTTTCTCCACTTTTTCTCAATTTTTTCTCCACTTTTTCTACATTTTTTCTCCACTTTTTTCCACTTTTTCTCCACTTTTTCTCCATTTTTTTTCTACACTTTTTCTACACTTTTTCTACACTTTTTCTACATTTTTTCTCCACTTTGTCTACACTTTTTCTACATTTTTTCTCCACTTTTTCTCCACTTTTTCTACATTTTTTCTCCACTTTTTCTACATTTTTTCTCCACCTTTTCTCCACTTTTTCTACATTTTTTCTCCACTTTTTCTCCACTTTTTCTTAACTTTTTCTCCACTTTTTCTCCATTTTTTCTCCACTTTTTCTCCACTTTTTCTCCACTTTTTCTCCACTTTTTCTACATTTTTTCTCCACTTTTTCTACATTTTTTCCTCCACTTTTTCTCACTTTTTCTCCATTTTATCTCCACTTTTTCTCCACTTTTTCTACATTTTTTCTCCACATTTTCTCCACTTTTTCTCCACTGTTTCTCCACTTTTTCTCCACCTTTTCTCCACTTTTTCTACATTTTTTCTCCACTTTTTCTCCACTTTTTCTCCACTTTTTCTCCATTTTTTCTCCACTTTTTCTCCACTTTTTCTCCACTTTTTCTACATTTTTTCTCCACTTTTTCTACAGTTTTTTCTCCACTTTTTTCAACTTTTTCTCCACTTTTTCTACATTTTTTCTACACTTTTTCTACACTTTTTCTACACTTTTTCTCCACTTTTTCTACATTTTTTCTCCACTTTTTCTCCATTTTTTCTCCACTTTTTCTCCACTTTTTCTCCACTTTTTCTCCACTTTTTCTCCATTTTTTCTCCACTTTTTCTACATTTTTTCTCCACCTTTTCTCCACTTTTTCTCCATTTTTTCTCCACTTTTTCTCCACTTTTTCTCCACTTTTTCTTAACTTTTTCTCCACTTTTTCTCCACTTTTTCTCCATTTTTTCTCCACTTTTTCTCCACTTTTTCTCCACTTTTTCTAAATTTTTTCTCCACTTTTTCTACATTTTTTCCTCCACTTTTTCTCCACTTTTTCTCCACTTTTTCTCCACTTTTTCTCCACTTTTTCTCCACTTTTTCTCCATTATTTCTCCACTTTTTCTCCTCTTTTTCTCCACTTTTTCTTCACTTTTTCTCCATTTTTTCTCCACTTTTTCTCCACTTTCTCCACTTTTTCTCCACTTCTTCTCCACTTTTTCTCCACCTTTTCTCCACTTTTTCTCCATTTTTTCTCTACTTTTTCTCAACTTTTTCTCCATTTTTTCTCCACTTTTTCTCTACTTTTTCTCCACTTTTTCTCCACTTTTTCTCCATTTTTTCTCCACTTTTTCTCCACTTTTTCTCCACTTTTTCTCCATTTTTTCTCCATTTTTTCTCTACTTTTTCTCCACTTTTTCCCCACTTTTTCTCCATTTTTTCTCCACTTTTTCTCCACTTTTTCTTTACTTTTTCTCCATTTTTTCTACATTTTTTCTCCACTTTTTCTACATTTTTTCTCCACCTTTTCCCCACTTTTTCTACATTTTTTCTCCACTTTTTCTCCACTTTTTCTCCACTTCTTCTCCACTTTTTCTCCACCTTTTCTCCACCTTTTCTCCACTTTTTCTCTACTTTTTCTAAATTTTTTATCCACTTTTTCTCCACTTTTTCTACATTTTTTCTCCACTTTTTCTCCACTTTTTCTACATTTTTTCTCCACTTTTTCTCCACTTTTTCTCAGTTCTCTTCCTATGGTCGGTCTACCTATTAGCTCTGCCATGCATAGTGTAGCTCTACACTTACTGCACATGTTACTTTATGATTGACATCTCTTTCGTACCAGAGCTGTCTAAGCCTACTCTGACCCCATATTTGTCATTACTATATTGTCCTTGTACTGTATTATGACATTTGTATCATGTGTTTCATTTCTTGCTGTGTTGCAATTTTTTTGCTGCATCCCAATTGTACCTCTACATTGTTCGAGTTCATGTTATTGTTCTCTCACTCTTATGTGATACTGATTATTGTCATTTTTCAGGATTACATGCAGATAAGTCCAATCTGACGAAGGCTCAGGCCGAAACGTCATTTGTAACTTGTTTTGGACAAAAACATATATGCTTATGAAAAAAAAAATTTCTCAATACGGACCAATAAAGAGTGATTTTGCATTACTATCCGTTGTGACTTACTGACTTATTCTGGGAGATTTAGAGTGCTGAGGTTACTCACTAATGTTATCTATTATTACCTCTGAGCACCTATATACCAGTGAGCAGAGCTTCCTCTACAGTAGTTCTCCTGATTAGGCATGCCCTTACCTCATGAGCAGGGCATTGCAGCTTTGGTAGCAACCATTACGACATGTACTCTGCTGCTGTGGACCCGGGGAGAGTGAGTGCAGATTCATTGCACCCACACTCCTCACATGAAGGGTCCGCACTCCTAGAAAATGGGGGATACGTTCCCTGAGTGTCTCCCCCCCATATTCTAGACGGTCCAGAGTCGTCGTGGGACCCCTTTATTTTTTTTCTTACAATAAATTGGTGAAAGAGGAAATGTTTTGGGGACTGTTTTTTCAAATAAATTTCTTTTGTCGATTTTTTTTTTTTTTTGTTAGTACTGACAGTTTATGATGTTGGGTATCTAATAGACGCCATGACATCACAAACTGCTGGGCTTGATCTCAGGTGACTTTACAGCTAGTATCAACCCGATTTATTACCCCGTTTGCCACTGCACCAGGGCACGGGATGAGCTGGGGTGAAGCGCCAGGATTGGCACATCTAGTGGATGCGCCACGTCTGGGGTGCCTGCGGCCTGCTATTTTTAGGCTGTGAAGGCCCAATAACTATGGACCTTCCCACCCTGAGAATACCAGACCACAGCTGTCCGCTTTACCTTGGCTGGTGATCCAATTTGGAGGGGACCCTACTTTTTTTGTGTAATTATTAATATTTATAAAATAATTATAAAAAAAGAGCCTGGGGGGACCTCCACATTGGATCCCCAACCACGGTAAAGCTGCCAGCTGTGGTTTTCAGGCTACAGACGTCTGCTTTACCCTAGCTGGCTATCAAAAATGGGGGGACCCAACGTCATTTTTTTTTTAACTATTTTTTAAATAGAAAAAATTAATGGGCTTCCCTGTATTTTGATTGCCAACCAAGGTAACGACAGGCAGATGGGGGTGGCAACCCATAGCAGTCTTATTTATCTGCGCTGATAATCAAAAATACCGCGGACCGCTACGTCATTTTTTTTAAAGATTTATTTTTACAGCACTGTGATGTCCAGCAATCAAAATACAGGGAAGCCCATTTTGTTTTTAGTTATTTAAATAAATAATTAAAAAAAATATATATGGGCTCCCACTGCATTTTTTGTATTGCTAGCTAAGGGTAATCCAAGCAGCTACTGGCTGCTAACCCCCACTGCTTGGTGTTACCTTCACTGGCAATGGAAAATCCAGGGAAGCATTTTTTATTTTTTTTGCCAAAAAACTACAAAAAAAGGACGTGAGCTTCACCATATTTTTGTATGCTAGCCAGGTATAGCAGGCAGGTGCTGGAAGAGTTCGATACAGCGCCAGAATATGGCGCTTCTATGAAAGTGCCATTTTCTGAGGCGGCTGCAGACTGCAATTCGCAGCAGTGGGGCCCAGAAAGCTCAGGCCAACCTGTGCTGCGGATTCCAATCCCCAGCTGCCTAGATGTACCTGGCTGGACACAAAAATGGAGCGAAGCCTACGTCATTTGTTTTCTAATTATTTCATGAAATTCATGAAATAATAAAAAAAGGGCTTCCCTTTATTTTTGGTTCCCAGCCGGGTACAAATAGGCAACTGGGGGTTGGGGGCAGCCGTACCTGCCTGCTGTACCTGGCTAGCATAAAAAAATATGGCGAAGCCCACATAATTTTTTCAGGGGGCAAAAAACTTCTGCATACAGTCCTGGATGGAGTATGCTGAGCCTTGTAGTTCTGCAGCTGCTGTCTGTCTGTATGGAGAAGAGCAGACAGCAGCTGCAGAACTACAAGGCTCAGCATACTCCATCCAGGACTGTATGCAGACTTTTTTGCCCACCAAAAAAATGACGTGGGCTTTGCCATATTTTTGTATGCTAGCTAGGTACAGCAGGCAGCCACGGGCTGCCTCCAACCCCCAGTTGCCTATTTGTACCCGGCTGGGAACCAAAAATATAGGGAAGCCCTTTTTTTTTTATTTATTTCACTTATTTCATGAAATAATTAAAAAACAAATGACGTGGGCTTCGCCCCATTTTTGTGTCCAGCCGGGTACAACTAGGCAGCTGGGGATTGGAATCCGCAGCACAGGTTAGCCCGAGGTTTCTGGGCGCCTCTGCTGCGAATTTCAGTCCGCAGCCGTCCCAGAAAATGGCGCTCTCATAGAAGCGCCATCATCTGGCGCTGTATCCAACTCTTCCAACAGCCCTGGAGCCGGGTGGCTTGTTGGGTAATTATGAGTTAATACTGGCTTTGTTTTACTAGCCAGTATTAAGCCAGAGATTCTTAATGTCAGGCACGTTTGACCCGGCCATTAAGAATCTCCAATAAAGGAGTAAAAAAAAGACACCACACAGAGAAAAAATACTTTAATAGAAATAAATACACAGACACATTAGAGACTCCATCTTTATTACCCCCTGTCAGCCCTCCACGATCCTGCTCTTCTGTCTTTCTCGTTCAACAAATGCAGCTCTGCTACATCACTGCTGCATGGGGGAAGACGCTGCTTCCCGTGGAGCATTCACTCCGTGAAAGCTGCACGAGAAGCAGCGTGCAGCCTTCACTCCGTGAGTGATCAGTGCTACTGGCTGTCAGCGGTAACGCTGACAGACGCGTTACCATAGCAACGGTGCTCTCGGAGCAGCGGTTAGCGGTGACGTCACCGCTAACTGCGTTGCTATGGCAATGGTGATCTCCGTTAATGACCGGCTGTGTCAGCCGGTCCCTAACGGAACGGGGAGTCAACCGTGTGCTAGAGCATGTCGCCGGTACACGGCGATACACAAATGTGCACCGTGTACCGGAGAGATGCACTCGCAGGTCCTACATGACGCGTCATAGTCATGTGACCAGTCTGTAGCCAATGAGATAATAGCCACGTGACTGGTCACATGGCTATTTTGACGTCACGATAGGTCCTGCATCTCTGCTGGCAGTGCCGGTCACCGGGAGGATTCAGCGATCATCGGATGGAATAGCGGAAGGAGACAGAGTGCAGGAGGGATCGCGGGGACCGGTAAGTGTTATGGCAATGTTTATTAACTGTTTGTGTACATTTATCATGCATTTATATGTGTTTGTGACTGCCTCCCATTATAGCCTATTGGTTCGAGTTTGGTTCGTCGAACGTTCGACGAATCGAACTCGAACGGGACCTCTGCTCGACGAACCGACCTCGAGCCGAACCGGGACCGGTTCGCTCATCTCTACTAATAAGTAACAAAATAGAAATATAGTTCACTGGGTAATTTGGAGTAGGCACTAAGAAGTAGCACTACCTAGAAATGTGGTTCATTGTGTAATTTGTAGTAGACACTGAAAGTGACAAGATTTATTTAGCTGCTTCACTAGCAAATTTAGAGCAGACAGTACTAAGTAACAATACCTAGAAATGTGGTTTACTGGGTAATTTGGAGCAAGCAGTAATAAGTAGCAATACCTGAAAATATGGTTCACTGGGTAATTTACAGCAGGCACTAAAAGTGCCAAGACATATTTAGCTAGTGCACTAGCAAATTTAGAGCACACACTACTAAGTAACCATACCTAGAAATGGCGTTCACTGGGTAATTTAGCGGACACAAATAAGTTGTAATACCTGGAAATGTGGCTCACTGTGTAATTTGGAGCAGGAAGTGAAAAGTGACAAGACCTATTTAACTAGTTCACTACCAAATTTAGAGCAGGTACTAATAAGTAAAGTACCTAGAAATGTGTTCACTGGCTAATTTGGAGAAGGCAGTAATAATTAGCAATACCTATTTTGATCGTTCACTGGCAACTCTTTAATAGGCACTCATAAGTAGCAATCTCTATTTATATCATGAATTGCTAATTTGTGGCACACAGCTTTCCCTATACTGCATGTCCCTTTTGTACACTATGCTCTACTATCTATCTCAACTACCTATGAATAATCCCTAGCTAAGCTGTGTAGCAGCAGCAGCAGCAGCACCTTCCCTAATCTGTAAAATTCACAAAATGGCACCGACGCTGCATGTCCTCATTTTATATGCAGAGGGACATGTGTCTTAGGCAGCCAGTGACACAAGCCCTTGTTTCTGAACCTTGTGGTTGTTTTCCTCACTGCGATTGGCTGCAGGAACAAATAAAGTTAAGAACAAAAAGGCGCCACTCCTCAGGTTTCTCCTGAGACCCCACTGCCTCCACTCATTAAACACATCCCCCCCTTCATCATACAGCACCCCAATCCTATCCAAAAGCATAACATGTCATTAGAAAAGCATTTTTGGAAAACGCGATCAGTTATCGAACAAAACCAACGTTGGGGAAAGTGCTTCTGTTATTAATCGAAGCCGAAAAGGCTAAGGCTCGTATTGAACTTAAAATTGGGGAACCTTTATTAAAAAAGTTTGCTCATCTCTAGTATTAATGTTTGATATTAATACCTTACAGGGAAGGTGAAACATCTGGGATGCCTAAGTAGATAACCAACTTTGCAACTAAGGTTGTGCACATTAATCATGGGTCTAGTGGAACCTCAGCAGATGGCTTCGTGTTTACTGTAAATAAATCTCTACAAAGACAAAACCGATATTACTGCCTTAATATCATATCATATAGTGATCATATAGGTGATCATACAGTGGGATATACCAGGCCTACAGAATATTTTAAGAAATTAGACTACAGTTATAGAAAGAGACTTAAACATGACTTTTTGTGGAATAATTCACTTTTCAAGCTTTTTGCATCTGAGCCAGACCAATATAACAACTTCTTCCAGCCATGACTTCTTAAGAAAGACACATTTGATTTCTCAATTTTGCAACGCCGTCCTCATCTATTACCAACCTGCACAAACTGCAACTGCTGTGTGGCATGATAACTGAGCTCCTGTTAGTGGCCCACATAATAATGCCCATCAATGTGCCCCTTATAAAGTAAAATGCCTCCAGTTTGCTATTTAGATGTTAAAATTTATCATTAGAAAATATTGCCCTGTGTAAGACCAATAAAAAACAGTGCCTTGATTATGCGTAGTAAAAAGTAATAATGACCATGTGCCTTTGTGACAGTCAGTATTCCCTGAGTACCCTACAAAAGTTAAGCTTCTTAATTGCTCACTTAAATTTATGTCCCCTGAATACTCTCATGTACAAGAATAATGCCCCATGTGCCCCCCCCCATATACAATGAAAATGTCCCCTGAGCACCTCCCATGTACAATAATAATAATATCCCCTGAGTGCTCCCATGTACAATGATAATGTCCCCTGAGTACCTCCCATGTACAATACAAATGTCCCCTGAGTCCCCCTATGTATTGCTCTCCTCTATAAAATATGATGCCCCCCCCACCCCACAGATCCTCAATGCACAGTATTATGGGCCGACAAAGTCACACACAGTATGATGTCCTCACTGCTCCCCTATATTATATTGGGGTGAAAAGATAAAATTAGTATGTGAATAAAATATACCTTTTAATGATATGAAATAAAATCTACTATTGTTAAAAACTACACTAACAACATACAGTGTGTTCCCATTTATGAACAAATGATAGATGTGCACCAATGATAAAGGGTTATTCCATAATAATGAATTTCTAATTGACACAAAACACTATAACTTTTATTGAATATAACAGATATAAATAATTTATCTTACAACATAAAATACCATAACTGATCAGAACATTAAAGCGCCCATAGCTCTGTCCTCCATGCCTGCATTTGGTACTAATGCTCAGCTATATTGTTGCCATCTTAAGGGTTGCTAGGCAACTTCCTTATAAGGTAAGGTGACCTGTCAGATTAGAACACAAGGTTCCATTATGTCATCACAATTGACCATCAGAACTTATACATGTGTTTTCACTCTCATTTTCACTTTGACACTTTGTGCTCATTGTTGTTGGTGATAAGCTACTTAGCTAGTGATTTACTGACTGCGCTTGGATTTATTTGAAATGTCTGGAATTCTTTCAGACAAACCTCAGATGTTAGCACTACTCCAGGGGATTCTTACCACCTATGCCCCTGAGATTGTGCTACCACTACCCTGTGGCGTCCTCAGCTTCAGTTACCGGCTGGTTATGAAGTTAGTGAGTGACTGCCTGACCAAATACAAACATGGTCTTATCAGCTCAGAATATCTTGAGCATTTACAAGAGAACATCAGGACATTAGTACTACAGGTAAATAGCAGAAAATCTTCACAAATCACAGAAAAATAATAGTAATGGAATAAAAAAATTGTTTAAAAGAACAGAGAGTCCTCAGTGGTTGATACCTTTTAATGGCTAACTGAAAAGATGGTAATAATTGCAAGCTTTCGAGACTACTCAGGTCTCTTCATCAGGCATGGTATAACACAAAATCTGAAGAGTCACGTATTTATACACAACAGGACTTAGAATAGTGCAGTAAAAAAAAAAAAAAGAAAAAAAAAAAAAGAACAAGTTATATGAAACAGAACTATCTCTATGGCAGGGGGACAAGCTGTTCTAGCCATAAATACTGCTGCAGTTCAGTGTGAAAGTTTTATTGTCCTTTGATAAGGGTCTGGTCCAGGGCTGTGACATGCTCGGATGGTCAGAGGAGCACATCTTTTAACTGATGTAAAAAGACATGAATCCATGAGACACATTCATTCCTTCTCTGAATGTGTCAAAGGTCATCATAAGTTTGTACTCCCATAGTCTCCTGTCTCTCTGGGACTTGAAGTTTCCTTTCAATACCAGCAATTTCATGTCCATGATGCTGTGGTCTGGGTTACAAAAATGTTTGGCCACAGGTAGATCCATCCTTTTTTCTCTAATTGTGTGGCGGTGAGAATTCATCCTTGTCCTGAGCTGTTGTCCTGTCTCCCCTACATACAGACCCCCAGTTGGACATTTGGTACATATAATTAAGTACACCACATTGGTTGTGGTGCAGCTGAACGTACCTGGGATCTTGTAGTCCTGATGTGATCTGGGAATCTTTATCTTGTCCGTTGTCAATATTAATGGACAGGTCTTGCATTTTTTCTGGTTGCAGGGAAATGTTCCTGTTGGTGTTGGAGAGGACAGGGAGCTTCTGACAATGATGCTTCTTAGATTTGGGGGCTGTCTAAAACACAGAAGTGGGGGGTCTGGAAAAATAGATTTTAACCGGGCATCTTTTTGCAGTAATGGTTGTAGTTTCCGTGCAGCTCCTCTAAACACCTCCAGATGTGGATTGTAGGTGACTACAAGAGGGACCCGGTTGTTCTCTTCTTTGGTTTTATAATGTAGAAGATGGTTTCTTGATATTTTGGTGGCTCTTATAATCTGGTTTTCAATTGTTCTTGGGTGGTAGCCTTGATTCAAAAAGGTTTTTCTGAGGCCCTCAAGGTGATTGTCTCTATCTGTACTGTTGGAACATATCCGATTGTACCTGATAGCCTGGCTGTATACAATAGAGTTTTTTATGTGTTTTGGATGAAAACTGTCCCATTTCAGGTATGTTGGACGGTCAATTGGCTTCTTGTACAGGGATGTCCGTATTTCATTGTTCCGTAGTTTAATGATGGTGTCCAAGAAGTTGATTTCCGTGCAGGAGTAGTTGAGTGTTAGGTTGATGGTGGGATGACACTTTCAGACATTTGGTAAAATCCACTTTCCTAGACACACACAGGAGGCAACCATCCAACATCAGTGCCCAGGAGAGAAGGGCCATAAAATCTTTGAAAACCAACAAAGAAATCATCATTAAACCTGCAGACAAGGGGGGTGCAATAGTCATGATGAACAAATCAGACTACATGAAGGAAGCACACAGACAACTGATGGACACACGCTACTATAAGAAATTGGAGTCTGACCCTACACAGGACTATTACAAGGAACTTAACAAGTTGGCCTCTTGTCTGCCTGACATATCCATAAGAACTGATGAACTGATACCGGTGAGTCCAAGAATAGGCACATTCTACATGCTTCCCAAAATTCACAAATCTGGAAACCCAGGAAGACCCATCATTTCATGTGTGGGCACCCTCACTGAACAAGTCTCTGGATGGGTAGAGGGTATCCTTAAACCCTTGGTAAGGGATACAACCAGCTACATCCAGGACACTACTGACCTATTGAAAAAACTATCAGCAATAGGTCCTCTTCCAGAGGGAACCATCCTTGCCACCATGGATGTGGAATCCTTGTACTCGAATATTCCACACCAGGATGGATTAAATGCTTGCAAAATTTTCCTGGAAAATACAGGAACTGATGCCAATTCTGTGGTGAAGCTTACAAAATTTATCCTCACCCATAATTACTTTGAATTTGACAATGACATATATCTACAGGAGACTGGGACTGCAATGGGAAGCAAAATGGCACCACAATATGCAAATCTTTTCATGGCCAAGCTTGAGAGTGACTTTTTATCCTCTTGTCCTATCAGGCCTCTGGCCTACTACCGTTACATTGATGATATTTTAATCATCTGGACAGAGTCTGAGGAGCAGCTGAAGACCTTCCATGAACAATTTAATCAGTTTCATCCCACCATCAACCTAACACTCAACTACTCCTGCACGGAAATCAACTTCTTGGACACCATCATTAAACTACGGAACAATGAAATACGGACATCCCTGTACAAGAAGCCAATTGACCGTCCAACATACCTGAAATGGGACAGTTTTCATCCAAAACACATAAAAAACTCTATTGTATACAGCCAGGCTATCAGGTACAATCGGATATGTTCCAACAGTACAGATAGAGACAATCACCTTGAGGGCCTCAGAAAAACCTTTTTGAATCAAGGCTACCACCCAAGAACAATTGAAAACCAGATTATAAGAGCCACCAAAATATCAAGAAACCATCTTCTACATTATAAAACCAAAGAAGAGAACAACCGGGTCCCTCTTGTAGTCACCTACAATCCACATCTGGAGGTGTTTAGAGGAGCTGCACGGAAACTACAACCATTACTGCAAAAAGATGCCCGGTTAAAATCTATTTTTCCAGACCCCCCACTTCTGTGTTTTAGACAGCCCCCAAATCTAAGAAGCATCATTGTCAGAAGCTCCCTGTCCTCTCCAACACCAACAGGAACATTTCCCTGCAACCAGAAAAAATGCAAGACCTGTCCATTAATATTGACAACGGACAAGATAAAGATTCCCAGATCACATCAGGACTACAAGATCCCAGGTACGTTCAGCTGCACCACAACCAATGTGGTGTACTTAATTATATGTACCAAATGTCCAACTGGGGGTCTGTATGTAGGGGAGACAGGACAACAGCTCAGGACAAGGATGAATTCTCACCGCCACACAATTAGAGAAAAAAGGATGGATCTACCTGTGGCCAAACATTTTTGTAACCCAGACCACAGCATCATGGACATGAAATTGCTGGTATTGAAAGGAAACTTCAAGTCCCAGAGAGACAGGAGACTATGGGAGTACAAACTTATGATGACCTTTGACACATTCAGAGAAGGAATGAATGTGTCTCATGGATTCATGTCTTTTTACATCAGTTAAAAGATGTGCTCCTCTGACCATCCGAGCATGTCACAGCCCTGGACCAGACCCTTATCAAAGGACAATAAAACTTTCACACTGAACTGCAGCAGTATTTATGGCTAGAACAGCTTGTCCCCCTGCCATAGAGATAGTTCTGTTTCATATAACTTGTTCTTTTTTTTTTTTTCTTTTTTTTTTTTTTACTGCACTATTCTAAGTCCTGTTGTGTATAAATACGTGACTCTTCAGATTTTGTGTTATACCATGCCTGATGAAGAGACCTGAGTAGTCTCGAAAGCTTGCAATTATTACCATCTTTTCAGTTAGCCATTAAAAGGTATCAACCACTGAGGACTCTCTGTTCTTTTAAACAATTTTTTTATCTCTACTGGCTAACACGGTACAAAGATATATTTTACTTGTAGTAATGGAATAGAAATTTAAGCTTAATCTGTAACAAATACCCTGATAAGAATAGCCGGCGATCCGAAATAGGGCACACAGGCTAAATGACAAGGGACCTAAAGAATTAAGTGAATTATGGGTGGGAAGGTTATGATTGCAGGGGGGGGGGATAGAATTTGTTAAATCTTTAAGAATAAGCACATTTTCTTGCTTAATTGCACAGCGGTGGGTTATAGGTCTGGGTCAGAGGTTAGTTTACTGTGATATCCTTTGGACACAAGATGTTTGTGGTGGGAATAGTGACTTTAGTTACATCCCAATGTAACTAACTAGCGGACTTAGGTACTGCGAGGATAGAGATATTAATATGGGAAATTAATACCTTACTCCTTGTATCAGTGCGGTGAATGCAAGGGTGTCTCAATTTTAATTAGGTGTTGATTTTTTCTGGTTTAGCCCCATTGGCTATGTATAATTGGAGTGTCACCATTGTTGCAGACACCCCGTGTTTGAGCTGTAAAATTAAAAAAGGCTGCTTTGGCCACTTTACATAGACCACAAGCAGTCATGTGTCTTATTTCCACACACTGGATATGTATGGTGGACCTGTGGATATAACGGTTTACAAGTGATCAAATTCCTTGTTGTCCGTCCTGTAGTCATCTTAGTGCAGATAGCAGTAATGTGGTGACATAAATGGCCTCCTTTATTCTGTACTGTCCCTCATGATTTTCCTTTCTTGTTTATTTTCATCTCTATAGGCTGAAGAAAAATCCCAAAGTGGAGACTTGGCCTTTTTTAAACAGCTGGCTCAAAATGTCCTAAATGTCCTGGACCACCCAGTCCGCTCAATGGAGCTTCTGGTAAGGATTATCATCTTCTAGATCTCATGTTCTTGTTGTCTATGTCTGATTTTTTTCAAATGACCGGTCATATAGCAGAAGCGCAGATTTATGATGTTCGAGGTCTCGCTTTTGGCTCCAAGCCACCGGTCTCTTGCGGCTCCATCATTGGGGATGACAGTCTGTACTCAGCCTTGCGGAGTTTGTATTTCCACTTCTGTCTCAATCATCACAATCTTCCTTCTTATAAATGCTGCAATTCTGATTCTAGAAGTTATTAGAGAACAGTTGTATATACAAGTCCCTTATATATCAATGTGGATTTACTGGAGGAAGTGGCCGTATTATAGTCTGTCCAATACTGAAATGGTCCAGTAAATCCAAGTTTAGAACTCAATGTCTCATATATACGGTAATTTAGTATTTGTGAAATGTTATATTAATTATATATATTATATCCATCAGGAAACATCAGAATGTGACTCCAATGTGGGGCAAAACCGAAATATCCCTGACCCAGATAGTCGTCAGTGGGGGCTAAGCACTCTTTTCAGAAGAGGTAAGTTGATCATGAATAATTTACATTCAAATATCAAGTAATAGAGAACGGCAGAGGATATGTAGATTTACTCTTCATAATCTGTATGAGACTGGTGACGGCTCATGTGATCCCCTATAGTCTATAATTGAGGGGGTCATAAAATTTTTCTTCTCTCCTCTGGGCTCTTCTCTGCTCATAGAACCCAATCATGTTATTGTTGGGGATTCAATCAGATCTTGAGCAATCACACATTTATCTACTGATATGGACTAATACATTATATCTCTATACTATATTATTGTTTTAGATAAAACTGTGCAGCCAAATACTAAATGTGGAATATGTAAGACACCAAAGATCATTCAGAAATCTGCCAGTGTAAGTATCAGACGTCTGTATATCATCAGATGACGGGGTAAGAATTACACATCCCATGACATAACCCATATCACAATGGGATTTCTCTATTCTTCATGTTGATCAGCCCTATATTATGTATGCCGGCATTATTATTCCTGCCTCCTCTGTGTGATGTCCCTTATCATCCCCCGCAGTACAATTATATATGTGTATGTTGGATACCCCCCTATTATATAACACTGTCGGTGGATGGTTCAGCTTGTATCATGTCCTCTACATCTACTGCATTGTAATCTGTGGGGACATAATATGGAAGGAAGATGTTCCGTCATCTGGAGTGTTTATTTTTTTGCAATTTCAAGTCTTAATATAATATTTCATTCCTTTTAGGCCTTAATAAGATCATTAAACTCGAGGAGAAATCCTTGTAAGAGCGACTTTAATCCAATCAAACTGATCAGCTCTGGAGGTTTTGGGTAAGCTTTACTTTAGTATAATATTTATTTCCCAGGGCTCCATAATGCGATGCCTATGTCTGTTTGTCCTGCTCATATAATGTTCCCATAGAAAAATTACGAGTCCATGTCACTGTCCACATCTGTCAGTATTCAGGTCAGTTGGGATGTGACATGGATGAGGACCCTCCATAGGTGATCGCTTAAGGAGTGTTATTTTATGGATTTCTAGTGTTGGTTGTACATCTGTACATCTAGGATTAACCATTAGTGTAGAAGATCATTAGATGAGGTTTATAGACAGATGGTTAGTAAGACGTCGTAATAAATCATGGATTTTCCTCCTATCCAGGTCCGTCCACTTAGTGCGCCATAAAGAAACTAACCAGATATGCGCTATGAAAAAGATGGACAAGCAAAACCTGAAAAAGCCAAGGAGTCTTGAACGGGCCTTTCTGGAGAGGGACATCGCCACATTCGCTGATTGTCCCTTTGTGGCCTCCGTGTTCTGCTCCTTTTCTACTAAACGTCATCTCTGTATGGTCATGGAGTATGCACCAGGTAGGACTCATCCATTGTATCTATATCCAGCCCATGTCTGCTTAATTCTAGCACCCTACATATAACCAGAATTTTACCACAGGAACGCTTATATATCCACACTGCGTTCACTATAAGTTATCTATTACTAAGATGCCTGAAATATCATTTATCTCTGTGAAAGTCTCCGGTTTATATCCTCACTGAGCATAGCAGCCATTTCTGCTAAGGGTGAAAGCAAGACTTGTTTTTATTTGTAGAGATGGGAACTATCTCAGAGAAATACATGACATTTGTAGATGAGGCCCGGCTGTGTCTGTTTGTATAGGGTCACTCTGTAGTATACAGTATACGCTTTACATTACACAGTATATCTCTATATATGACATCCTGTCTCAATATCTACGATTATTTTTCATTCACCTTCATCATGTGTCTTTTACATTGTAACAAACTCTCAGCTCTCATATTTGTTTTCTCCTGTAGGATCAGACTGTAGCAGTCTAATAAGGCGCAGGGGTCCTTTACCAGTCCCCATGGCCCGAATGTACATTGCAGAGACAGCTCTTGCAGTGGAATACCTGCACAGCTATGGTGTGGTGCACAGAGATCTGAAGCCAGAGAAGTAAGTGCCCCTTGTAGTATAATGAAGGGGAAGAAAGTTACAATTTATTATACAGTCTATGGGTTATTACTGAGGGCTGACACCATCTTTTCTTTTACAGCCTCCTGATAACAGCAACCGGACATATAAAAGTTACGGATTTTGGAGTTTCCAAACTCGGCCTCATGAGACCAACATCAGCCATCTACAAGGCTTTGACTACAGATATCACCAGAGAGTTCCGCGATAAAGAGGTCGGCTTTACATTCGGGATCTTGTACTTTGCAAATCTTATCTCTTTATTCTTGTCTGATTTATCATCTAGAAAACGTTTCCTCTGATGTGATTGGTTGTAATTCTATATATTGATCATCTCATTCTTCTGTTTGTTTCCAGACTGCTGGCACTACTAGTTACATGGCCCCAGAAGTCATCTTAATGAAAGGATATGGAAGGCCTGTTGACTGGTGGTCATTAGGTGTCATCCTATATACATTTCTTTATGGATATGAACCATTTAATGGAGCGTCCGAGAGGGAAATTTTACGTAGTGTCCTGTATGGTAAGAATAATAATATGGTTGCTATTGTTATTGTTATTTCACTGTTATTTGGTTTGATTGGTCTGTGATTAATTTCTAGCTTTGTTAGGAAACATGATTTTATGAAAATAAATGAAAATGTTTTATTTTATGTAATATTTACTTTTTATATAACAGATGACATACCTTGGACCTTTCACTATCACCCTCCTCCGAAAAAAGCTCGTGAATTCATCACTGAGCTGCTGAGAAAAGATCCAGCACGTAGACTTGGGACAGGTAATATTACAATTGTGCTATAAATCAATTATTACCCCTCTGTGAGCAGAGACACGATGGTGCCCATGAGGACCGGCACTGAGGGTCTCTACTCTACTTGTCCATTCCCTATTCTTCATGCTAAGTCAATTCCTTCATGTCTGCTCTGTTTTATCTTCAGTTCAGAATAACATAAATTGTAGAGATATGGAGCAGTTTCTCTGACAATGACTGTTTCACTTTCTATCTTGTCTTCCTTTTCCAGGAGGAGCAAATGAGATAAAAACTCATCCATTTATGAGTGGCTTAAAGTTTGACAAACTTCTAAATAAGAAGCCCCTTTCTGTTCCTGAACTAAAGTCAGAAGAGGACACTCGCTACTTTACCAGTAAGTAAAATGAGACATCATCTGCAGAGATGGGCGAACCCGGACTGTAAAATTCAGGATCCATGCACCGACCCTGGGCATGGGGTTCCCAGGGAACTCTATGCAACTATCCAGATTTGGCCAGCCAGCTAATTAAAAAAAAAAAAGAAAAGGAAAAAAGAGAAAATAGGGAATAAAGCATGATCTTTGTCATACTTACCAAGTCTCCCGTGCAGCTGTAACATTACTTTCGAGGTTGCCGGTGAATGGGGGAATCAGTGAATATAATGAGGATTAATGATCTGCCCTGGAAGTAGTGTTACAGCCCATAGGAGACTCGGCAAGTATAATGCTCCTGCTCTGATCCCACTAGCCCTTTCTACCACCATTTTAAAGCACAACATCCCTTTAGACTTATATGGGGATTGGCGTCCAGGCAGATATTCGGAATTATTTGTTTATTTAAAAAATTCGATTGGACCCGATGATCCTGAGTATCTGCAGGTTCACCCATCACTAGTCATCTGCAGAAAACTGCTGTGTGTCTTGTCTTTCATTCAATATGACAATCAGTTCCCATAATCAATTATTAGTGATAACACGGTGACTGTCTGACCAGGTTTTATACTAATAACCTCTAATAACACTTTTACTTTGCAGCTTTCTTTATGGAAGACATACGTGTGGATTCCGATGAGGAGGACACAAGTGAGGATAATGACTGTATGGAAGTCAAAAATTTTGAATCATCTTCTCAAAGGTTTTCTAAAGTAAGTATCTGGCCAATAAAATGTATAAAACCTATAATGACAAAAAAAAGTTTGAAAATCAATCTATTTTATATTTCTCTATTTGTTTTAGCTATATACCACCAATACTGTGAGGATGAACAATGAAGCTCTTATGTCACCTCCAGGGAGTTCCCCAGAGAACAGAGAAAAACACTCAGACATGTACGTAATTTTTTCTTCTTCTTCTTATGCTTATTTTTATGATATTTAGTTTTGCCCATGATTGCTGATCTCTGTGGGTCTGGCTATAGATAACATTGTAATAACAGCTAATTATTGCCACCAGCCATTCATTTCTAGCACCTTACAGGCCAATATTACTAGTTAGACTCCATTCTTGCTAGTAAAATGGGTTCTTTAGTGGGGTATCCCCACCATGTTGTTCCAATTGGGCTTACAGGCATATTTTCAACCTTCTATGTTGTTTTTGTAATTTACTTGACTTTCTTCTACTAAACAGGCAGAAAGAATGTTCCCCTTCCAAAACCGATGGTGGAAATCTGTGTGTCACTGCTAAAAACAGCGAGTCATTCTCAGGTATGTACTGATTTATAGGACATCCTATTATGAGTCACGGCCACATGGTACAGATCATAAAAATGAGCACAAAATAATACAGCCCATATCTCTATAACCATATCGGTAGTTTAACAAAACAAGAAAAAGCTTAGTGGGGCAGCAGGAATAAAATAACAATGAATCCTGGACACTTTTCACCTGGGACAGGTCCTCTTTAAAGTTACACCAAAGTTGTATCTGGTTATATAATAAGGGAAGGTACCACATGGCGTCACACAGAAAAACTACAGGTGCTTATTACCGCCGGCTCCATTAATCCCCGCACTTGTCTGCTGATCTGATCAGGATACATGTGTGGCTTTGACTAAGGGCCACAATGGCCAGAAACGCGTAAGACGCTTTCTTTTTAAAGAAAAAATTTTTTTTGGATGTCATTCTGATGATTGGTATTTTAACAATTTTCAATAAAATGAATTTTTAATTCACATCTATCTCGGACGTGTTGCTGGATCAGGAAAGGAATTTCCACCACTTGATACATGTGTGGCTTACAGGCGCAGGTGGAGCAGACATTTAAACGGCTGCGGCGGGGAAAAACAGAAATGAAAAACGGAAAATTGCCCTGGGGAAAAGGGGTTAATCAGTTCGCATAACTGTAAAAATACAAAGCTATTCTTTTAGGACTTTATAATCAAAATTTATTTCTGACCTTTTGATTAGAAACTCCAGTTCAGAAGAAGAAATCTGCTGTAAAACTGAGAAAACAGCAAAAAACAGAGAAAGTAGAAGAGGGAGAAAGTAGGCGAGGTAAGTGTGACAATACTTTGTATTACGTTAGTGAGGAGAATTCCTGTGGAGCAGATGTGATCTGTCAGTGGTAGGGATTGTCACATGTATAAGATGGCTGATGATGATCTCGAACCCTTGTATGGAGAAGATTCCTCCACTGTCCGGTCATAATGACACCACAGCATTGTCCTCTAATATGGAGTCCCATTACATTAGTTTTATATCTCTTCTGACAGGATCTGCCTTCCGTCGGATGATATCATCTTGCCGACGTGGATTATCCAGGGCTGCTTACACTATCAGAGAAAGCTGGATTTTTGGACTCTGTCACCAAGGCACCTTAGACATCTCTAAAGTAGAAAACCACAACAT
Organism: Anomaloglossus baeobatrachus; assembly: GCF_048569485.1. NCBI lineage: Eukaryota > Metazoa > Chordata > Amphibia > Anura > Aromobatidae > Anomaloglossus > Anomaloglossus baeobatrachus. Next base: position 427,494,997 of record NC_134358.1, read on the forward strand.
CTAGCACCCTGAAGAGACTGCAGCATGTCCTACAGCAATGCTACAGTGTATGGAAGGACTTAATGGTTATGTGCACTAGATTCTGTGATGGGGTGATGATCCAGGGAACTAATCTGATTGCCATATGTGGAGTCGGGAAGGAATTTTTTCCCCTAATGTGGTGCTTACTATCTGCCCCATGGGGTTTTTTGCCTTCCTCTGGATCAACATGTTAGTTTTGGTCATGGGTTGAACTTCATGTACATAACTCTACCTTCAACCTTAAGTACTATGAAACTATGACATGTACCATCTACCTGTGGCCTCCTGTCCAGCAAGAAACATCTGCACAAACCAAAGGCCCCTTAAGGAACATCTTTTCTTCCTTCTATGCAATTTTTAAATAACAAAATGAAATAATTGAAAATTCAAATTGATTTATTTTGTTTTGATCTCAACTGAATATTAGTGACATTAACGGAATATCAATCTAATATCTAATATATAAAGCTAAATGTGTGTGTGTGTGTATGTGTGTATGTTCGGGATTGGCATCTGCACCGTCACAGCTACAGCCACAAAATTTTGCACACTCACACGTCTGGACTCCGAGAGCGTCATAGGCTATGTTTTGAGGGGAAATTTTAACCCCGCACTTTACAGTTATTCGCCAAAAAATCTGCCTCCATTAACCCCTTCACCCCCGGCCACTAAAACACCCTAAAGACCGGGCCATTTTTTGCAATTCTGACCAGTGTGACTTTGACAGGTTATAACTCTGGAACGCTTCAACGGATCCTGGCGATTCTGAGATTGTTTTTTCATGACATATTGTACTTCATGTCAGTTGTAAATTTAGGCCTACTTTTTGCGTTTATTTGTGAAAATTTAGGAAATTGTGCGAACATTTTGAAAATTTTGCAATTTTCAAACTTTGAAAATTTATGCCCATAAATCTGAGAGATATGTCACACAAAATAGTTACGAAATAACATTTCCCACTTGTCTACTTTACATCAGCGCAATTTTCGAAATATTTTTTTTTTCGTTAGGAAGTTAGAAGGGGTCAAAGTTCATCAGCAATTTCTAATTTTTCCAACAAAATTTACAAAATAATTTTTTTAGGGACCACATCACATTTGAAGTGACTTTGAGAGGCCGAGATGACAGAAAATACCCAAAAGTGACCCCATTCTAAAAACTGCACCCCTCACACTGCTCAAAACCACATCCAAGAAGTTTATTAACCCTTTAGGTGCTTCACAGGAACCAAAGCAATGTGATAGGAAAAAATGAAAATTTTACTTTTTAACACAAAAATGTTACTTTAGCCATAAAATTTTCATTTTTACAAGGGAGAAAAGAGAAAGTGCACCCTACAATTTATTGTGCATTTTCTCCTGAGTACGCTGATACACCATATGGGGTAAAAATCAATTGTTTGGGTGCACGGCAGAGGTCGAAAGGCAAGGAGCGCCATTTGAATTTTTGAACGCAAAATTAGCTGCACTCATTAGTGGACACCATGTCGGGTTTGAAGACCCCCTGAGGTGCCTAAACAATGGAGCTCCCCCACAAGTGACCCCATTTTGGAAACTAGAGCCCTCAAATAATTTTTCTAGATGTTTGGTGAGCACTTTGAACACCTGGGGGCTTCACAGAAGTTTATAACGTTGAGCCGTGAAAAGAAAAAAATATTTTTTACCACAAAACTGTTGCTTCAACTAGGTAGCTTTTTTTTTCACAAGGGTATCGGGAAAAATTGCAACATAAAATGTATTGTCCATTTTCTCCTGAGTACGCAAATACCTCATATGTGGTGGAAATCAAATGTTTGGGTACACGGCAGAGCTCGAAAGGGAAGGAGCGCCATTTGAATTTTTGAACGCAAAATTAGCTGCACTCATTAGCGGACGCCATGTCGGGTTTGAAGACCCCCTGAGGTGCCTAAACAATGGAGCTCCCCCACAAGTGACCCCATTTTGGAAACTAGAGCCCTCAAATAATTTTTCTAGATGTTTGGTGATCACTTTGAACACCTGGGGGCCTCACAGAAGTTTATAACGTTGAGCCGTGAAAAGAAAAAAAAAATATTTTACCACAAAACTGTTGCTTCAACTAGGTAGCTTTTTTTTCACAAGGGTATCGGGAAAAAATGCAACATAAAATGTATTGTCCATTTTCTCCTGAGTACGCAGATACCTCATATGTGGTGGAAATCAAATGTTTGGGCACACGGCAGAGCTCGAAAGGGAAGGAGCGCCATTTGAATTTTTGAACGCAAAATTAGCTGCACTCATTAGCAGACGCCATGTCAGGTTTGAAGACCCCCTGAGGTGCCTAAACAATGGAGCTCCCCCACAAGTAACCCCATTTTGGAAACTAGAGCCCTCAAAAAATTTTTCTAGATGTTTGGTGAGCACTTTGAACACCTGGGGGCTTCACAAAAGTTTATAAAGTTGAGCTGTGAAAAGAATTTTTTTTTTTTTACCACAAAACTGTTGCTTCAACTAAGTAGCTTTTTTTTCCACAAGGGTATCAGGAAAAAATACACCATGAAATTTATAGTGCTTTTTTTCCTGAGTACGACGATACCTTGTGGTGGAAAGTAATTGTTTGTGCGCATGGCGGGGCTCAGAAGAGAAGGAGCACCATTTGACAGCAAAATTTGTTTGAATCATTAGCGGATACCATGTCACGTTTGGAGACCCCCTGAGGTGCCTAAACAGTGGAGCTCCCCCACAAGTGACCCCATTTTGGAAACTAGACCCCTCAAGGAGTTTATATAGATGTTTGGTGAGCCCCAAGGGGCTCCACAGAAGTCGATAATGTTGAGCCATGAATACAATTTTCTTTTGTTTTATCACAGAACTGTTACTTGAACCAGGTAGATTTCTTTTCACAAGGGTATCAGGAAAAAATGCACCATAAAACGTATTGTGCAATTTCTCCTGAGTACGCAGATACCTCACATGTGGTGGAAAGTAATTGTTGGGCGCATGGCGTGGCTCAGAAGAGAAGGGCACCATTTGACAGCAAAATTGGTTGGAATCATTAGCGGACGCCATGTCACGTTTTTAGACCCCCCCTATGGTGCCTAAACAGTGGAGCTCCCCCATAAATTACCCCATTTTGGAACTAGACCCCTCAAGGAATTTATCTAGATGTTTAGTGAGCCCCTTGCACCCCCAGGGGCTCCACTGAAAGTTGATAACCTTGAACCGTGAAAATAATTTTTTTTTTTTTTAATTTTTGCAGCAACAAGGTAGCTTTTTTTTTTTCTTTTTACAACGGTATCAGGAAAAAATGCACCATAAAACGTATTGTGCAATTTTTCCCGAGTACGCAGATACCTCATATGTGGTGGAAATCAATTGTTTGGGCGCATGGCGGGGCTCAGAAGACAAGGAACGCCATTTGACTTTTCAAACGCACAGACGCAGTGCACTGATCGGCCGCTGCAGGAGGCACGGTCGGATGAGATACAAAAAGCGCTGGGGATACGGAAAAAAAAAAAGTCACGCCAAAAATTGAGCAGGGATGCTGATCCGCGCTCAGCGGGACGCACGGACAGATGCGATACTTTTTTTTTCCGTATCCCCGATGCTTTTTCCATCGCATCAGTCCGTGCGTCCCGCCGAGTGCTGATCAGGGATGCACATAACGGATCGGCATCCCTGCTCAATTTTTGGCGTGACAAAATGCATCGGGGATACGGAAAAAAAAGTCAGGCCAAAAATTGAGCAGGGATGCCGATCCGTTATGTGCATCCCTGATCAGCGCTCGGCGGGACGCACGGACTGATGCGATACAAAAAGCATCGGGGATACGGAAAAAAAAGTATCGCATCAGTCCGTGCGTCCCGCCGAGCGCTGATCAGGGATGCACATAACGGATCGGCATCCCTGCTCAATTTTTGGCGTGACTTTTTTTCCGTATCCCCGATGCTTTTTGTCACGCCAAAAATTGAGCAGGGACGCCAATCCGTTATGTGCATCCCTGATCAGCGCTCGGCGGTACGCATGGACTGATGCGATACAAAAAGCGTCGGGGATACGGGAAAAAAAAAGTCCCGCTGAAAACTGACCACGGATGCAGATACTTTATCTGCATCCCTGATCAGCGCTCGGCGGGACGCACGGACGCATGAGGTGTAAAAATGGACAGGGGATAGAGGAAAAAAAAGAAAAAAAAAAAAAGTTATACTTACAGTACCCAGAGGATTAGCAGGAGGAACAGCTTTACAGGAGCAGCAGGCAGGAAGTTGGACAGCTCAGCAGAAGACCCAGGAAGAAGGACCCAGCGATGGAGGCAGATGTGATCAGCCGGTGAAGACAGGTAAGAGGACGTCGGGGGGACAGCAGAGGGGGAGGGGGACAGCAGAGGGGGAGGGGGAGAGCAGAGGGGGAGGTGGAGAGCAGAGGGGGAGGGGGAGAGCAGAGGGGGAGAGCAGAGGAGGAGGGAGATACCGGAGGAGCTGCAGAATAGAGATCACGGGGGAGGCCAGCAGATCGGGATGTCGGGGGGCAGATCGGGATGTCGGGGGGCAGATCGGGATGTCGGGGGGGCAGATCGGGATGTCGGGGGGGCAGATCGGGATGTCGGGGGGGCAGATTGGGATGTCGGGGGGGAAGATCGGGATGTCGGGGGGGGCAGATCGCAGGGGGGCACGGGCAGGGGCCATTACGGGAGCGTGCAGGAGCAATCACAAGAGCTCGCAGGGGCTGAAAGGAGAGCAGAGGAGGAGGGAGATACCGGAGGAGCTGCAGACTAGAGATCACGGGGGAGGCCGGCAGATTGGGATGGCGGGGGGGCAGATCGGGATGTCGGGGGGGCAGATCGGGATGTCGGGGGGGCAGATCGCAGGGGGGGCACAGGCAGGGGCCATTACGGGAGCGCGCAGGAGCAATCACAAGAGCGCGCAGGGGCTGCAAGGAGAGCAGAGGAGGAGGGAGATACTGGAGGAGCTGCAGAATAGAGATGGCGGGGGGCAGATCGGGATGTCGGGGGGGCAGATCGCAGGGGGGCACGAGCAGGGGCCATTATGGAAGCGCGCAGGAGCAATCACAAGAGCGCGCAGGGGCTGCAAGGTGAGCACAATACTCACCGCTCCTGCTCCTGCTCCGTGACGTGACAGCAGCGGCAGCAGCAGCGGTGGCGTGGTACCACTAGTACCAGCCAGTGCTGCACGCTGCAGACATGTTGGGGGAGGGTCCCCAGACCAGCACAGGCCTGGGGAGGGCGGCCACCGGCAGATCAGACCGCCCCACTGCACACTGATTGGAGCGATTGCGCGTCATAGTACGATCGCTCCAATCAGTGCTGCAGGGGCTGGGGGCGGCATGTTTGAGATCCACCTATGATCTGCTGTACCTGCTACAGCACATCATAGCCGGATCTCACAGTATCGCACTATTTCCGGCATTATTTTTACCGAAATCAGTGCAAAAGATGTGGTTGGCGGTTCAGATTTGAACAGCCAATCACATCGATCGTCGATGGGGGGTGGCGATGCCACCCCCCCTGGGGTGAAGCAAAGGTCCCCTGCTGTAAGATACAGAAGGCAACATCATTTGAAAGCCGTTGCTATGGCCACGGCAATCAAATGAACTTTAGGCCGTAAAATTACGTCCCTGTCGTTAAGTCACGTTAAAATAGGACGTAATTTTACTGCCCGCGGTCATGAAGGGGTTAAAGCGAATGGAGCTGGGAGCCACAGTGCAGCCAGAACTTCAGAAGAATGCGCAGCCACGCCCTTATATGGATTGTTGGCGTGTCACAATGCAGCCAGGGAAAGAGACAGACACAGACAGGGAAAGAGGCAGACACAGACAGGGTAAGAAACAGACATAGACAGGGTAAGAGACAGACACAAAGAGACAAACACAGACAAAGAGACAGACTGACAGGGAAAGAGACAGACACAGACAAAGAGACAGACACAGGGAAACAGACAGACAGGGAAAGAAAGGGAAAGAGACAGAGGGAAAGAAGGAAAGAGACAGACAGGGAAAGAGAGGGAAAGAGACAGACAGGGAAAGAGACAGACAAGGAAAGTGACAGAGATAGATAGACAGACAGGGAAAGAGATAGATAGACAGGGAAAGAGATTGAGACAGAAGGAGAAAGAGACAGAGACAGTCAAAGACAGACAGGGAAAGAGACAGACAGACAAAGAGATAGAGAGACAGAGAGATATATGCAGAGGGGGAGACAGACAGAGAATGGGAGAGAAACAGAGAGACAGTTACTATCCCGGGCGTTAATACATTCTATTTATACATTCTATCCCGGGAATGTTAATACATTCTATTTTGTTAACAACAGTTATTATCCCGGGCGAAGCCGCATAGTACAGCTAGTACAGTATAAAGCTGAATGTGTGTGTGTGTGTGTGTGTATGTCCGGGATTGGCATCTGCACCGTCGCAGCTACAGCCACAATATTTTGCACACTCACACATCTGGACCCAGAGAGCATCATAGGCTATGTTGTGAGGCGAAATTTTAATCCCGCGCTTTCCAATTTACCGATCAACTTTCCCGCTATCTACATAATGGGGAAAAAGTGAAACGAAAAGTGTATCCGCACTGTCGCATTTACAATCACAAAATTTTGCACAGACACCTCATGTGAGCCAGGGAACGTCGTAGACTAAGTTTTGACAGGAAAATTTAACCCCGCGCTTTACAGTTACTCTCCAAAAATCATGGTTCCATTAAAGTAAATGGAGCCTGGGACTACAGGTTATTAGTAGGAGCTGTGATTGGTTGCTATAGGAACAAAAGACATTCATAGTATAAGAAGCTTATATGTGAGGTAATAAGATGTCAGTGGGGAGACGGATAGAGAGAGACAGAGAGAGACAGACAGACAGAGAGACAGACAGAGACAGACAAAGAGACAGACAGGGAAAGAGACAGAGAGATAGAGACAGACAGGAAAAGAGACAGACAGAGACAAATGGTGAAAGAGACAGACAGAGACAGATGGTGAAAGAGACAGACAGAGACAAACGGTGAAAGAGACAGACAGAGACAGACAGGGATAGAGACAGGCATAGACATACCTGGAAAGAGACAGACCTGGAAAGAGACAGACAGAGACAGACCTGGAAAGAGACTGACCTGGAAAGAGACTGACCTGGAAAGAGACAGACCTGGAAAGAGACAGACCTGAAAAGAGACAGATAGGAAAAGAGACAAATGGGGAGAGACAGATGGGGAAAGAGACAGACAGAAATGCAGACAGGGACAGAGACAGGCAGACAGGGAAGGAGGAGACAGCCAGAGAGACAGACAAAGATAGATGGGGAAAGACACAGACCTTGATAGAGACAGATGGGGAAAGAGACAGAAAAATAGAGACAGACAAGGAAAGAGACAAACAGAGACAGGCAGACAGGGAAAGAGACAGACAGGAAAAGGCACAGACAAAGAGACGGCGAAACAGAAAGAGACCGACCTGGGAAAGAGACAGACCTAGAAAGAGACAGATGGGGAAAGAGACAGAGAGATAGAGACAGACAAAAAAAGAGACAGACAGAGACAGGCAGACGGGGAAAGAGACAGACAGGGAAAGAGACAGACCTGGAAAGAGACAGAACTGGAAAGAGACAGACGGAGCACATTACTTGGCCAATTTAGTTAAATCTGTGTGGAATATCTGTGGTGTTTAAATATATGTTGTGAAATGCTTCTATTAGCTTAGCTTTTGCCTTTTAATAATTACATTTCTATCTATTTGTTTTGTGGTTTTTGTGTGCAGAATACATTTTTGTTAATACATTCTATTTTGTTAACAACAGTTATTAACCCGGGCGAAGCCGGGTAGTACAGCTAGTACTATATATGTCATAAATGTCTGATGGGTTGGACACCAAACAGAATAAGATTGGTTGTGTACCGCCCCTGCAGCAGTCGGACTGCTCGGATCCGGGTTTGCTGTGGTTCGAGGGTCTCCAGACCCGGGAGCTTACGGCCACTCAAAAATAAAAAGGAGACTATTTACAGGGGGGTTAGTGTTCGTGACGCCACCCATGGTTCGCAGTCAGGGGAGTACCGCCGCTGCCGATGGGAGTACCCGGGGAGATGGAGCGGGGCAGCCAGATGACGTTCCCTCCATGGGTAGGGTAGGCCCGGGACTCTGGATGGTGGAGATGTAGGGGAGCGTGGTGCAGGGCACGTGTGCAGATTCAGGGGAGGTCAGCGTACTCAATCAGGCCGTGTGGATGTCGATGCGATCATTAAGCAGACTCTGACATAGGAGTAAACCAAGTCTCTGGATGCCGCTGCTACTCGGGGGAGCTCCTCCGGGATTCTGCCCCCGTTGGTATTGCTGATGGCAATACCTGGTATTGCAGTGGCGCTGCTAATAGGCAGAATTGGCAACAGAAGGTATTTCGAAAAAGCCTTCATTCTCAGCTTTAAAGGGAACCAGTCACCAGAATTTTCCCTTAGAAACTGCGGGCTGCACCAGTGAGTCATTGTATACAGCATTCTATAATCTAATATATAAAGCTGAATGTGTGTATATGTGTCTGTATGTGTGTATGTATGTATGTGTGTATGTCCGGGATTGGCATCTGCACCGTCGCAGCTACAGCCACAAAATTTTGCACACTCACACGTCTGGACCTCGAGAGCATCATAGGCTATGTTTTGAGGGGAAAGTTTAACCCCACACTTTACAGTTATTCACCAAACAACTGGCCTCCATTAAAGCGAATGTAGTTGGGAGCCACAGTGCAGCCAGAACTTCAGAAGAATGCGCAGCCACGTCCTTATATGGAATGTTGGTGTGTCACAATGCAGCCAGGGAAAGAGACAGACACAGACAGGGAAAGAGGCAGACACAGACAGGGTAAGAGACAGACACAAAGAGAGAGACAGGTTAAGAGACAGACACAGACAGGTAAAGAGACAGACACAGACAAAGAGAAACAGACAGACAGGGAAAGAGAGGGAAAGCGACAGACAGGGTAAGAGACAGACAAAGAGACAGACACAGGGAAAGAGACAGAGGGAAAGAGGGAAAGAGACAGACAGGGAAAGAGATGGAAAGAGACAAACAGGGAAAGAGAGGGAAAGAGACAGACAGGGAAAGAGACAGACAGGGAGAGTGACAGAAATAGATAGAAAGACAGGGAAAGAGATAGATAGACAAACAGGGAAAGAGATTGAGGAGGGAAAGAGAGGGAAAGAGGCAGACAGGGAAAGAGACAGACAGGGAAAGTGACAAAGATAGATAGACAGACAGGGAAAGAGATAGATAGACAGACAGGGAAAGAGATTGAGACAGACGGAGAAAGAGACAGACAGTCAGAGACAGACAGGGAAAGAGACAGATAGACAAAGAGATAGAGAGACCGAGAGATATATACAGAGGGGGAGACAGACATTATAATTACATTTATATCTATTTGTTTTGTGGTTTTTGCATGCCGAATACATTTTTGTTAATACATTATATTTTGTTAACAGCAGTGATTAACCCGGGCGAAGCCGGGTAGTACAGCTAGTACTGTATATAAGTGGCCAGGTCAGGCTGTATAACATAAAAATTCTTTTTATTATACTCACCTAGGCAGGAGGTCAGATCCGATGGGTATGCTATTGGGTCTGGCGCCTCCTCTATCCTGTGCAGTCACTGTCCTCCTTCTCAGCTCCATGTGAATGACACGTCTTTTGTCATCAAAACAGAAGCCTCAATGGCGCTCCTGCACAAGGGCACTTTGATCTGCTCAATGGACAGAAAAGAGGAGGTGCCGGACCCAACAGCAGCAACGCCCATTGGACCCGACCGCCCCCTAGGTGAGTATAATAAAGGTGTTTTTTACGTTATACAGCGTGGACTGGGCTCTTATATACAGTATTCTAGAATGCTGTATATAAGGACTCACTGGTGCTGGCCGCAGTTTATAAGGGAAAATCCTGGTGACAGGTTCCATTCAAATCGATGTGGCCACTATACATTGTATGGACTACCTGTTCAAGTCACTTGTGTGTTAAGCAAACAGCATTACCTGATGGTCCATATGTGAAATATTGCAGCATGCACTACTTTGATATCTATGCCAGATCCGGCTCGCTCATTAACAGTGAAACAAATTACATATGGGTTGCCATTAATATACCATATGTTTTTCACAAATCTATTACAATTAGTAACAAAAGAAACTATAATTGACCTTTGTTATTTCTTGTGTTTTTCATGTAAAAACTGTATGCCATACATGTGTACAAAATAGACATATGGATGCCATTTGGAGGTGAAACAGTGTATCACATATTCTGCTTCCATATCCCCAAATCAGAACCTGGAAAAAAGTTCTTCACATCTTTTTCATAAAAGTATTGGAATGACCCTTTAAGAGCATTGTTTATATGTTAAAATATATATATAAAAGTCAAAAAATTTCTTGACAAAAAAATGTTCAAATTATGGTACATCGCCCACACAAAGAAGTGCAGTATGTATTTCATATGAATTGTTTGTGAAATCATATGATGGTAGTAATGTATTAAATGTCTCCTGTCATTAGAAAATGTCAAGAATAGACAAAACAACTTAAAAAATCCTGATGTGGGAAGATGTCAGAAATGTATAATAATGAAATCCTCCTACTAATTTCTTTATGATGGCTGACAATAAAAAAGGTAGCTGAAAGAACAAAATGCCATGAAACATGGGGTAGACAAAAGCAGCATGTATCACCAACGAGAGATAAATCTTTTCAGAAGTCTCAAAGGTGTTATGCTAAATGCCAAAGTTAATGCTCATAATGGATATTATTAGTGATGAGCGAGTACTAAAAAGCTCGGGTGCTCGAAGCTCGGGCCGAGCCTCCCAAGATACTCGTGTACTCGGCCCGAGCAACGAGCCCAATGTTATCCTATGGGAGACCCGAGTATTTTTGTGAAATGACCCCCCGGCAGCATGGAGAAACCCTAAAAATGTCACAAAAGTCTCAGAAGAGTGCTCAAATGACATGGCAACAGCATGGGGAAGACCCCTTGAAGCATTTATCACTCAAAAGTCACAGCTGTGAACAATTTTGTCCGCGTTTCACGCCATTTTTACGGACTCACCAGAAAACCTTCCAAAATGACCCCAAAATGATTTTTCATGGCAGAAATGTTAAGGGCACATACCCAATAGTGAGATAGAGCTGGTGTATGTTACTTTTTGAGATTAATACATGAAAGATTTTACGTGAAAACATTGTGTGGCACTCCGATGTCCCTGAGAAGAGACGTACATGAAGGCCTCTTGAGTCTAATGTGCCCATTTTGAGGAAGTGAGTCTTTGTAGTATTTTCCTTTGCCAGGGCAGTCCAAAATTGTGAGGTTCACCAATGCCCCTGCATACAGACGTGCATGAGGGCCTGTAAACCTGATGTGCCCATTGTAAGGAAGTGGGTCTATTGTAGTATAGCCCTTAGGCAGGGCAGCCAAAAATTGGGAGGCTCCACGTTGTCCCTGGATAGAGACGTGCATGAGGGCCTCAAAACATTAAGTGTCCATTGTCAGGAAGTGGGTGTATTATATAGTATAGCCCTTAGGCAGGGCAGCCAAAAATTGGGAGGCTCCACATTGTCCCTGGATAGAGACGTGCATGATGGCCTGTAAACCTGAAGTGCCCATTGTAAGGAAGTGGGTCTATTTCAGTATAGCCCTTTGCCAGGGCAGCCAAAAATTGGGAGGCTCCACATTGTCCCTGGATAGAGACGTGCATGATGGCCTGTAAATCTGAAGTGCCCATTGTAAGGAAGTGGGTCTATTTCAGTATAGCCCTTTGCCAGGGCAGCCAAAAATTGGGAGGCTCCACATTGTCCCTGGATAGAGACGTGCATGATGGCCTGTAAACCAGAAGTGCCCATTGTAAGGAAGTGGGTCTATTTCAGTATAGCCCTTTGCCAGGGCAGCCAAAAATTGGGAGGCTCCACATTGTCCCTGGATAGAGACGTGCATGATGGCCTGTAAACCTGAAGTGCCCATTGTAAGGAAGTGGGTCTATTTCAGTATAGCCCTTTGCCAGGGCAGCCAAAAATTGGGAGGCTCCACATTGTCCCTGGATAGAGACGTGCATGATGGCCTGTAAACCTGAAGTGCCCATTGTAAGGAAGTGGGTCTATTTCAGTATAGCCCTTTGCCAGGGCAGCCAAAAATTGGGAGGCTCCACATTGTCCCTGGATAGAGACGTGCATGATGGCCTGTAAACCTGAAGTGCCCATTGTAAGGAAGTGGGTCTATTTCAGTATAGCCCTTTGCCAGGGCAGCCAAAAATTGGGAGGCTCCACATTGTCCCTGGATAGAGACGTGCATGATGGCCTGTAAACCTGAAGTGCCCATTGTAAGGAAGTGGGTCTATTTCAGTATAGCCCTTTGCCAGGGCAGCCAAAAATTGGTAGGCTCCACATTGTCCCTGGATAGAGACGTGCATGATGGCCTGTAAACCAGAAGTGCCCATTGTAAGGAAGTGGGTCTATTTCAGTATAGCCCTTTGCCAGGGCAGCCAAAAATTGGGAGGCTCCACATTGTCCCTGGATAGAGACGTGCATGATGGCCTGTAAACCTGAAGTGCTCATTGTAAGGAAGTGGGTCTATTTCAGTATAGCCCTTTGCCAGGGCAGCCAAAAATTGGGAGGCTCCACATTGTCCCTGGATAGAGACGTGCATGATGGCCTGTAAACCTGAAGTGCCCATTGTAAGGAAGTGGGTCTATTTCAGTATAGCCCTTTGCCAGGGCAGCCAAAAATTGGGAGGCTCCACATTGTCCCTGGATAGAGACGTGCATGAGGGCCTCAAAACATTAAGTGTCCATTGTCAGGAAGTGGGTGTATTATATAGTATAGCCCTTAGGCAGGGCAGCCAAAAATTGGGAGGCTCCACATTGTCCCTGGATAGAGACGTGCATGATGGCCTGTAAACCTGAAGTGCCCATTGTAAGGAAGTGGGTCTATTTCAGTATAGCCCTTTGCCAGGGCAGCCAAAAATTGGGAGGCTCCACATTGTCCCTGGATAGAGACGTGCATGATGGCCTGTAAACCTGAAGTGCCCATTGTAAGGAAGTGGGTCTATTTCAGTATAGCCCTTTGCCAGGGCAGCCAAAAATTGGGAGGCTCCACATTGTCCCTGGATAGAGACGTGCATGATGGCCTGTAAATCTGAAGTGCCCATTGTAAGGAAGTGGGTCTATTTCAGTATAGCCCTTTGCCAGGGCAGCCAAAAATTGGGAGGCTCCACATTGTCCCTGGATAGAGACGTGCATGATGGCCTGTAAACCAGAAGTGCCCATTGTAAGGAAGTGGGTCTATTTCAGTATAGCCCTTTGCCAGGGCAGCCAAAAATTGGGAGGCTCCACATTGTCCCTGGATAGAGACGTGCATGATGGCCTGTAAACCTGAAGTGCCCATTGTAAGGAAGTGGGTCTATTTCAGTATAGCCCTTTGCCAGGGCAGCCAAAAATTGGGAGGCTCCACATTGTCCCTGGATAGAGACGTGCATGATGGCCTGTAAACCTGAAGTGCCCATTGTAAGGAAGTGGGTCTATTTCAGTATAGCCCTTTGCCAGGGCAGCCAAAAATTGGGAGGCTCCACATTGTCCCTGGATAGAGACGTGCATGATGGCCTGTAAACCTGAAGTGCCCATTGTAAGGAAGTGGGTCTATTTCAGTATAGCCCTTTGCCAGGGCAGCCAAAAATTGGGAGGCTCCACATTGTCCCTGGATAGAGACGTGCATGATGGCCTGTAAACCTGAAGTGCCCATTGTAAGGAAGTGGGTCTATTTCAGTATAGCCCTTTGCCAGGGCAGCCAAAAATTGGTAGGCTCCACATTGTCCCTGGATAGAGACGTGCATGATGGCCTGTAAACCAGAAGTGCCCATTGTAAGGAAGTGGGTCTATTTCAGTATAGCCCTTTGCCAGGGCAGCCAAAAATTGGGAGGCTCCACATTGTCCCTGGATAGAGACGTGCATGATGGCCTGTAAACCTGAAGTGCTCATTGTAAGGAAGTGGGTCTATTTCAGTATAGCCCTTTGCCAGGGCAGCCAAAAATTGGGAGGCTCCACATTGTCCCTGGATAGAGACGTGCATGATGGCCTGTAAACCTGAAGTGCCCATTGTAAGGAAGTGGGTCTATTTCAGTATAGCCCTTTGCCAGGGCAGCCAAAAATTGGGAGGCTCCACATTGTCCCTGGATAGAGACGTGCATGAGGGCCTCAAAACATTAAGTGTCCATTGTCAGGAAGTGGGTGTATTATATAGTATAGCCCTTAGGCAGGGCAGCCAAAAATTGGGAGGCTCCACATTGTCCCTGGATAGAGACGTGCATGATGGCCTGTAAACCTGAAGTGCCCATTGTAAGGAAGTGGGTCTATTTCAGTATAGCCCTTTGCCAGGGCAGCCAAAAATTGGGAGGCTCCACATTGTCCCTGGATAGAGACGTGCATGATGGCCTGTAAACCAGAAGTGCCCATTGTAAGGAAGTGGGTCTATTTCAGTATAGCCCTTTGCCAGGGCAGCCAAAAATTGGGAGGCTCCACATTGTCCCTGGATAGAGACGTGCATGATGGCCTGTAAACCTGAAGTGCCCATTGTAAGGAAGTGGGTCTATTTCAGTATAGCTCTTTGCCAGGGCAGCCAAAAATTGGGAGGCTCCACATTGTCCCTGGATAGAGACGTGCATGATGGCCTGTAAACCTGAAGTGCCCATTGTAAGGAAGTGGGTCTATTTCAGTATAGCCCTTTGCCAGGGCAGCCAAAAATTGGGAGGCTCCACATTGTCCCTGGATAGAGACGTGCATGATGGCCTGTAAACCTGAAGTGCCCATTGTAAGGAAGTGGGTCTATTTCAGTATAGCCCTTTGCCAGGGCAGCCAAAAATTGGGAGGCTCCACATTGTCCCTGGATAGAGACGTGCATGATGGCCTGTAAACCTGAAGTGCCCATTGTAAGGAAGTGGGTCTATTTCAGTATAGCCCTTTGCCAGGGCAGCCAAAAATTGGGAGGCTCCACATTGTCCCTGGATAGAGACGTGCATGATGGCCTGTAAACCTGAAGTGCCCATTGTAAGGAAGTGGGTCTATTTCAGTATAGCCCTTTGCCAGGGCAGCCAAAAATTGGTAGGCTCCACATTGTCCCTGGATAGAGACGTGCATGATGGCCTGTAAACCAGAAGTGCCCATTGTAAGGAAGTGGGTCTATTTCAGTATAGCCCTTTGCCAGGGCAGCCAAAAATTGGGAGGCTCCACATTGTCCCTGGATAGAGACGTGCATGATGGCCTGTAAACCTGAAGTGCTCATTGTAAGGAAGTGGGTCTATTTCAGTATAGCCCTTTGCCAGGGCAGCCAAAAATTGGGAGGCTCCACATTGTCCCTGGATAGAGACGTGCATGATGGCCTGTAAACCTGAAGTGCCCATTGTAAGGAAGTGGGTCTATTTCAGTATAGCCCTTTGCCAGGGCAGCCAAAAATTGGGAGGCTCCACATTGTCCCTGGATAGAGACGTGCATGAGGGCCTCAAAACATTAAGTGTCCATTGTCAGGAAGTGGGTGTATTATATAGTATAGCCCTTAGGCAGGGCAGCCAAAAATTGGGAGGCTCCACATTGTCCCTGGATAGAGACGTGCATGATGGCCTGTAAACCTGAAGTGCCCATTGTAAGGAAGTGGGTCTATTTCAGTATAGCCCTTTGCCAGGGCAGCCAAAAATTGGGAGGCTCCACATTGTCCCTGGATAGAGACGTGCATGATGGCCTGTAAACCTGAAGTGCCCATTGTAAGGAAGTGGGTCTATTTCAGTATAGCCCTTTGCCAGGGCAGCCAAAAATTGGGAGGCTCCACATTGTCCCTGGATAGAGACGTGCATGATGGCCTGTAAATCTGAAGTGCCCATTGTAAGGAAGTGGGTCTATTTCAGTATAGCCCTTTGCCAGGGCAGCCAAAAATTGGGAGGCTCCACATTGTCCCTGGATAGAGACGTGCATGATGGCCTGTAAACCAGAAGTGCCCATTGTAAGGAAGTGGGTCTATTTCAGTATAGCCCTTTGCCAGGGCAGCCAAAAATTGGGAGGCTCCACATTGTCCCTGGATAGAGACGTGCATGATGGCCTGTAAACCTGAAGTGCCCATTGTAAGGAAGTGGGTCTATTTCAGTATAGCCCTTTGCCAGGGCAGCCAAAAATTGGGAGGCTCCACATTGTCCCTGGATAGAGACGTGCATGATGGCCTGTAAACCTGAAGTGCCCATTGTAAGGAAGTGGGTCTATTTCAGTATAGCCCTTTGCCAGGGCAGCCAAAAATTGGGAGGCTCCACATTGTCCCTGGATAGAGACGTGCATGATGGCCTGTAAACCTGAAGTGCCCATTGTAAGGAAGTGGGTCTATTTCAGTATAGCCCTTTGCCAGGGCAGCCAAAAATTGGGAGGCTCCACATTGTCCCTGGATAGAGACGTGCATGATGGCCTGTAAACCTGAAGTGCCCATTGTAAGGAAGTGGGTCTATTTCAGTATAGCCCTTTGCCAGGGCAGCCAAAAATTGGTAGGCTCCACATTGTCCCTGGATAGAGACGTGCATGATGGCCTGTAAACCAGAAGTGCCCATTGTAAGGAAGTGGGTCTATTTCAGTATAGCCCTTTGCCAGGGCAGCCAAAAATTGGGAGGCTCCACATTGTCCCTGGATAGAGACGTGCATGATGGCCTGTAAACCTGAAGTGCTCATTGTAAGGAAGTGGGTCTATTTCAGTATAGCCCTTTGCCAGGGCAGCCAAAAATTGGGAGGCTCCACATTGTCCCTGGATAGAGACGTGCATGATGGCCTGTAAACCTGAAGTGCCCATTGTAAGGAAGTGGGTCTATTTCAGTATAGCCCTTTGCCAGGGCAGCCAAAAATTGGGAGGCTCCACATTGTCCCTGGATAGAGACGTGCATGAGGGCCTCAAAACATTAAGTGTCCATTGTCAGGAAGTGGGTGTATTATATAGTATAGCCCTTAGGCAGGGCAGCCAAAAATTGGGAGGCTCCACATTGTCCCTGGATAGAGACGTGCATGATGGCCTGTAAACCTGAAGTGCCCATTGTAAGGAAGTGGGTCTATTTCAGTATAGCCCTTTGCCAGGGCAGCCAAAAATTGGGAGGCTCCACATTGTCCCTGGATAGAGACGTGCATGATGGCCTGTAAACCAGAAGTGCCCATTGTAAGGAAGTGGGTCTATTTCAGTATAGCCCTTTGCCAGGGCAGCCAAAAATTGGGAGGCTCCACATTGTCCCTGGATAGAGACGTGCATGATGGCCTGTAAACCTGAAGTGCCCATTGTAAGGAAGTGGGTCTATTTCAGTATAGCTCTTTGCCAGGGCAGCCAAAAATTGGGAGGCTCCACATTGTCCCTGGATAGAGACGTGCATGATGGCCTGTAAACCTGAAGTGCCCATTGTAAGGAAGTGGGTCTATTTCAGTATAGCCCTTTGCCAGGGCAGCCAAAAATTGGGAGGCTCCACATTGTCCCTGGATAGAGACGTGCATGATGGCCTGTAAACCTGAAGTGCCCATTGTAAGGAAGTGGGTCTATTTCAGTATAGCCCTTTGCCAGGGCAGCCAAAAATTGGGAGGCTCCACATTGTCCCTGGATAGAGACGTGCATGATGGCCTGTAAACCTGAAGTGCCCATTGTAAGGAAGTGGGTCTATTTCAGTATAGCCCTTTGCCAGGGCAGCCAAAAATTGGTAGGCTCCACATTGTCCCTGGATAGAGACGTGCATGATGGCCTGTAAACCAGAAGTGCCCATTGTAAGGAAGTGGGTCTATTTCAGTATAGCCCTTTGCCAGGGCAGCCAAAAATTGGGAGGCTCCACATTGTCCCTGGATAGAGACGTGCATGATGGCCTGTAAACCTGAAGTGCCCATTGTAAGGAAGTGGGTCTATTTCAGTATAGCCCTTTGCCAGGGCAGCCAAAAATTGGGAGGCTCCACATTGTCCCTGGATAGAGACGTGCATGATGGCCTGTAAACCTGAAGTGCCCATTGTAAGGAAGTGGGTCTATTTCAGTATAGCCCTTTGCCAGGGCAGCCAAAAATTGGGAGGCTCCACATTGTCCCTGGATAGAGACGTGCATGATGGCCTGTAAACCTGAAGTGCCCATTGTAAGGAAGTGGGTCTATTTCAGTATAGCCCTTTGCCAGGGCAGCCAAAAATTGGGAGGCTCCACATTGTCCCTGGATAGAGACGTGCATGATGGCCTGTAAACCTGAAGTGCCCATTGTAAGGAAGTGGGTCTATTTCAGTATAGCCCTTTGCCAGGGCAGCCAAAAATTGGGAGGCTCCACATTGTCCCTGGATAGAGACGTGCATGATGGCCTGTAAACCTGAAGTGCCCATTGTAAGGAAGTGGGTCTATTTCAGTATAGCCCTTTGCCAGGGCAGCCAAAAATTGGGAGGCTCCACATTGTCCCTGGGTAGAGACGTGCATGAGGGCCTCTAAACATTAAGTGTCCATTTTAAGGAAGTGGGTGTATTATAGTATAGCCCTTAGGCAGGGCAGCCAAAAATTGGGAGGCTCCACGTTGTCCCTGGGTAGAGACGTGCATGAGGGCCTCAAAACATTAAGTGTCCATTTTAAGGAAGTGGGTGTATTATAGTATAGCCCTTAGGCAGGGCAGCCAAAAATTGGGAGGCTCCACGTTGTCCCTGGGTAGAGACGTGCATGAGGGCCTCAAAACATTAAGTGTCCATTTTAAGGAAGTGGGTGTATTATAGTATAGCCCTTAGGCAGGGCAGCCAAAAATTGGGAGGCTCCACGTTGTCCCTGGGTAGAGACGTGCATGAGGGCCTCAAAACATTAAGTGTCCATTTTAAGGAAGTGGGTGTATTATAGTATAGCCCTTAGGCAGGGCAGCCAAAAATTGGGAGGCTCCACGTTGTCCCTGGGTAGAGACGTGCATGAGGGCCTCAAAACATTGTTCCCATTGCAAAGGAGCGGGTCTCCTGTCGTTGTAATGTCCATTCTGCAAAGAATGGGCGAAAAAATTTACCACTGGGGGTATACCTGAAACAAAGGCCTAAGTATTGCAATTTGTAACGGTCATCATCATGGTGGCGCATGAGGAGAAGGAGGAGCAGTCCAGCGATTATCCAAAGTCCAGAAGTGTGTACCCGTGGGTGAGTGGAGGTACATGGCAAACTTTAAATTCCGCTCTCATTTGCTGGTGGTGTGGTGAAGTCTGGCCCAATCCAACCCTTGTTCATCTTGATCAGAGTCAGCCTGTCAGCATTTTCAGTTGACAGGCGGGTGCGTTTATCTGTAATGATTCCACCTGCGGCACTAAAAACACGCTCTGACAAAACGCTAGCAGCAGGGCAGGCCAGGACTTCCAAGGCGTAGAGAGCCAATTCATGCCACGTGTCCAGCTTGGATACCCAATAATTGTAAGGCACAGAGGAATGTCGGAGTACAGTTGTTCGATCTGCAAGGTACTCCTTCAGCATCTGGGCAAACTTAGGATTTCTTGTGGCACTACCCCGCACCTCAGGGGCTGTGGTACGTGAGGGGCTGAGAAAACTGTCCCACATCTTAAAGACTGTTCCCCTACCTCTGGCGGATTGGACTTGTGCCTCTCTCGGCTGTACGCCTCGGTTGTCCACTGATTCCTGACCTATGCCGCTAGCGTTTTGTGAGGGGAATGCTTTGCCTACTTCCGTGAGTATGGCCTTCCGGAACTGCTGCATTTTGGTTGACCTCTCCTCCACGGGAATAAGAGACAAAAAGTTCTCCTTGTAGCGTGGGTCTAACAGTGTTACCAACCAGTAATGATTGTCGGCCAAGATGTTCTTAACGCGAGGGTCACGAGACAGGCAGCTTACCATAAAGTCAGCCATGTGCGCCAGACTCTTAACAGCCAGGACTTCAGTAGCCTGACCAACAAGATGACTGAACATGCTGTCCTCCTCCTCCTCCTCCTCCTCCTCATCTACCCTGTCCTCTGGCCAGCCACGCTGAACCGAGGATATGACTGGTGTGCATGTCATATCCTCAATTTGGCCGGAGAGTTGCTCCATGTCTTCATCCTCCTCCTCGTCATAGTCCTCCACTGCACGTTGTGATGAGACGAGGCTGGGCTGTGTGTTATCACCCACACCCACTACTGTTTCTTGCTGCAACTCATCGCGCTCCGCCTGCAATGCATCATGTTTGTTTTTCAGCAGAGACCGTTTTAGAAGGCAGAGTAGCGGTATGGTGACGCTAATAATGGCGTCATCACCACTCACCATCTTGGTGGAGTCCTCAAAGTTTTGGAGGATGGTACATAGGTCTGACATCCATCTCCACTCCTCAGGTGTTATGTGTGGAGTTTGACCCATTTCCCGACGGCTTAGGTGATGCAGGTACTCAACAACTGCCCTCTTCTGCTCACATATCCTGACCAACATGTGCAGAGTTGAATTCCAACGCGTGGGGACATCACACACCAGTCTGTGAGCCGGAAGATGCAAACGGCGCTGAAAGCCGGCAAGGCCGGCTGAAGCAGTAGGTGACTTTCGAAAATGTGCAGACAGGCGGCGAACTTTTACCAGCAGATCAGACAGCTCTGGGTATGACTTTATAAACCGCTGAACCACGAGGTTGAGCACATGGGCCACGCATGGAACATGTGTCAGCTGGCCTCGCCTCAAAGCCGCCACCAGGTTCCGGCCATTGTCACACACGACCTTTCCTGGCTTTAGGTTCAGAGGTGTGAGCCAGTGATCTGCCTGCTGTTTCAGAGCTGTCCACAGCTCTTCTGCATTGTGGGGTTTGTCACCTATGCAGATTAGCTTCAGCACAGCCTGTTGCCGCTTCGCCGAGGCAGTACTGCAGTGCTTCCAGCTTGTGACTGGTGTGGAGGGCACAGTGGATGAGGATGCGCAGGAGGAGGAGGAGGCTGAAGAGCATGACATTCCGGAGCTGTAGAGTGTGGGTGAAACACTGACTGAGGTAGGGCCTGCAAACCTTGGTGTGGGAAGGACGTCTTCCGTCCCTCGCTCAGACTGGGTCCCAGCTTCCACAATATTAACCAGTGTGCCGTCAACGAGATGTAGCGGCCTTGCCCACAAGCACTTGTCCACGTGTCTGTGGTTAGGTGGACCTTGGGTGAAACAGCGTTGTTCAGGGCACGTGTGATGTTTTGTGACACGTGGTTATGCAACGCGGGGACGGCACACCGGGAGAAATAGTGGCGGCTGGGGACCGAGTAACGTGGGACAGCTGCCGCCATCAGGTCACGGAATGCTTCTGTCTCCACCAGCCTAAAAGGCAACATTTCCAGCGCAAGCAGTCGCGAAATGTTACCATTTAGAACTGTGGCATGTGGGGTGTTGGCAGTGTATTTGCGCCTGCGTTCAAAGGTTTGCTGAATGGATAACTGAGCTGGGACAAGGACGTGCTTGGTGATGGTGTTCTTTCTGCGTAGGCAACTGCAGGTGCAGGAGTGGAGGAGGCTTGTTCGCAGGCAGCATGGACAGAGGATTGGCTCGCATGCACAACCAGCGAAGACGTAGCAGTGACATCAGCAAGCACTGCTCCTCGACTCTGTTGTACTTCCCACAAAGTCGGGTGCTTGGCTGACATGTGCCTGATCATGCTGGTGGTGGTCAGGCTGCTAGTTTTGGTACCCCTGCTGATGCTGGCATGGCAGGTGTTGCAAATGGCCTTTTTTGAATCATCTGGATCCAACTTAAAAAACTGCCAGACTCGGGAAGACCTAACATTTGTACAGGCACCTTGTGTCGTCGTGTTGTTCCGGGGAACGGTTGCCTGACTTCTGCCTGGGGCCACCACCCTGCTTCTTACTGCCTGTTGTGATGCTACGCCTCCCTCCCCCTGTGCACTGCTGTCCTCGCTCTGCATATCCTCCTGCCAGGTTGGGTCAGTTACTGGATCATCCACCACGTCGTCTTCCTCTTCCGCACCCTGCTCCTCCTCCTGACTTGCTGACAATTGTGTCTCATCATCGTCCACCACTTGTTGAGACACGTTGCCAACTTCGTGAGAACGTGGCTGCTCAAATATTTGGCCATCTGTACAGACGATCTCCTCATGACCCACTTCAATATGAGCTGGCGAGAGGCCAGAATGTGTGAATGGAAACGTGAACAGCTCTTCCGAGTGTCCAAGTGTGGGATCATTAATGTCCGAGGAGGACGTGTACTCAGCCTGGTGGTAGGAAGGAGGATCAGGTTCAGAAATGTGCGGTGCAGTATCACGGCTACTGACACTTGACCGTGTGGAAGACAGAGTGTTTGTGGTGGTGCCAATCTGACTGGAAGCATTATCTGCTATCCAACTAACAACCTGTTGACACTGGTCTTGGTTCAAGAGCGGTGTACTGCTGCGGTCCCCAAGAATTTGGGACAGGACGTGCGAGCGACTAGATGTGGCCCTTTGTTGTGGCAAAATTAGAGCTTGCCCACGACCTCGGCCTCTGCCTGCACCACCATCACGTCCACTTCCTTGTTCCTTGCCAATGCCCTTGCGCATTTTGCAATGCTGTGCACTGCTGACGTGTATATTCACTACTTGTGCGTTATATAAAAGTTTCTGGAAATTGCACACAAGTGCACCTGTACGCTGCCACCAACAGGCACACACGTGCGGTTTTAAAAACCAAGCACGGACGCAATAAGAACCTAACAGGTTTTTTTGGGGAGCGACAATTACAGACAAGTCAGACACTATCTGGACTGTTTTACACTGTGTACACCAGCCCCAGATATGATGAAGGCTGGTATACGGTCACCACTACCCTGCCTGCCTGCCTGCCTGTATACTGGTACAATAGTCCTGACAAGGACTCTTTTGGTCACTAGCCTGTATTCAGACCTGGCTATACCCTGCCTGTATATAGCAACAATAGTCCTGAGAAGGACTCTGCTACTGTACTCCGACCTGGCTATACCCTGCCTGCCTGTATACAACTAGAATAGTCCTGAGAAGGACTTTTGGTCACACTGTTTGCAGCCCTGCAACTGAAAAAGCTATAAAGGGCCGCAAAGCTTTCCCTGAATCAGCGACACTCTCCCTGCACTCACTGTCTGGATAGCTGTGAGCAGAGCACAGCGCGCCGGCCGATATAAAGGCTCGGTCACGCTGTGCAGGCTGGCCAATCACTGCAATTCCACAACTAACAGGGCTGTGGCATTGCAGTGGTCTGCCAGCCAATCCCTGCATGAGGGCTGGCTCTCAAAAGAGCGCCAACATGCAGAAATGAAGACCACGAGTACAGCACGAGTATCGCGAGATTACTCGGTCCCCGCCGAGCAGCCCGAGTACAGCGATACTCGTGCGAGTACCGAGTAGTGACAAGCATGCTCGCTCATCACTAGATATTATACAGTATGTAAAGTAAGCACAAAAGGTTAGCGTTCTATACTATGGCTATAATAGGTTCAGACCTTTTAGGATCAGGGAATCTGATAGGTGACATTAAAGAATTAAAGGTGTTGTTTGGGATTCATCTTTGATGACTTAACCATAAAATCATGGTCTATTGCTGTGATTCCCATCGATCAGCAGAAAAATAGCTATGGCACTTCAGCAAGTATCAAATTCTCTGTTCATGTATGCATCACACCATATGTACAATTATGACCATACCTGGTACTGCACAGCCACACCTGTATGGTACTGAGCTGCGGTACCAGTGCAGCCTCAACTGTATATGATATGATTTTAAACTATATTTATGTCAGTTCTTTAAGATCAAAATAGAATGGTTCAGATTGGACAGAGTTACAACAGATATCATGTACAGGAGTGTGCAGATAAAATTAGCAATGGATTACAGTACCCAGTTATTGGATATGATTTTGCAAAACCCATACACATGCAAATTTTGTGCTGAAATTACTTATAGTGTGAATTTTCAAATTCACAGTATGTTTTCATTAATTACTGATGAGGAAACACTAAAATGCTCGGGTGCTCCTTATGTGCCGCCCTCGCATCAGCAGCCAGGCTGCTCGGATCCGGATCCGCGGTGGCTCGAGCGGTCTCCGGACCCGGAGGTCGGGGTCGCGCAGCCCCTCGGAATAAAGGGGGTTTATTTACAGGGGATGGTGTGGAAAGTTTGTGACGCCACCCGTGGTGTGTGGTAAGGTGGAGTACCACCGCTGCGATTGGGAGTACTCGGTGGTGATGGTGTGGGCAGCCAGGTGTTTAACCCCTCCACGGGTAGAGGGGGGATGCCCCAGGACTCGATGAGGGTGATGGGGAAGTGCCGTTGGGACAGTAAGGGTCACTTGCGTACTCACTCAGTCCAATAACGCTGACACTGACAACTGTGGTAAACCAAAGTTCTTGACACCGCTGCCGCTGGGAGGGAGCACGCCTAGATCCCATGCCCGTTGGTGTTGCCTGTTAGTCTGTGACCTTTGCCTTGGGACCTCGTTTTCTAGTTGGTACCTTTAGCCTGAAACTAATCGGGTCCCGCTCACCAGTATGGCTAACTAGGTGAGCTTGCTCTCAGGGTTCACGCTTGTGATTTTCTGGACTGTGTAGTGGGAATGTCCTATCTCCCTCATTGCGCTAGTACCCCAATTTTGGAGCGGGTTGAGAACGGATCTTGAAGGCTCTGTCCTCGTCGGGTAAATTGTCAAGACACCTGAAGCTCCTTCCTGACCTAGGGTCCACGTACCCCGTCGTGCCCTGGCCCCTGCTCGATGATGGCACAAGGCCACCGGCTCTCCTCCTCGACAGTCTGTGCCCCTTGTCATGATCTTCTGCGACCGGGGTCCAGCTCCTACCAGGCCCAGACCAACGTCTGCCACGTAGTAGTTCATGGAGCCCAGCTCCTGACCTCTCCTCTGGAGAGTCACCGCTTAACTGATTGTCTCCTGACACTCCTGACCTCCCCTAACCAACCCTCCCAAAGTGGGCGACCCTATTCCCTCCAGGTTAGCCACTGGTGTGTCTGGTGGGTGTGGTGCAGAGTGTTTCTAGGATTTTGATTAGCTTGTTCTTGGCAACACCAAAGGTCAGGGACCCGTAACCAAGGAGGCGGTGGATACTGTACAGAAGGGCAGATTGCACAATACCCTGTGACGACCTGATAGGCCAGGGCGTCACACTTACTTGAGCGATTTTTAATGCTCGAGTGCTCATCTGGAGTAATGAGCATAATGGAAGTCAATGGGAAACTGGAAAAAAAATTCACCAGACACTCTAGAGGGTCTAGGGGGCATGAAAATCACTGAAATGGATGGAAACACCCCTGAAATGGAATGGGAACATCAAAGCGAAGATACTTGGATGCATCTCTGACTCCAAGGTAACTGCTGAAAACAATGTTTTCAGAGTATTACCCCACTTTTACGGCCTGACAATAAAACAAACAAAAGATAAAATGGATTTTAAAGGACAAAATGTTAGGAAACATTCTTTTCTGTATAAGGACATGTATATAAGGGCAGCAATTAATGAAGAGAAACAAAACAGCCTTCTCCACCCCTTTGGCTATATTCAAACTTAGCATTCTTTCAAATACGCTGACGTTTTCCATTTCAGTCAGGAAATATAAACAATCATGTGCGTTAGCTTTATGAAATCTCATTGCTTTTGCTGGGACTATAAAATCAGCTTTTAATTTGCATCAAACTCATTAAAAATGCTGAAAAAAAATGTTGCAAAAATGCAATGTGTGAGCTTTAATGGCCGGGCCATCACTCACCATATTTCCTCATCACCTATAACTACAGTTGAGGACATATTATGGGGCAAATAAAACTACACCCATTGATAGCCACTGGTAAATATAATTTTAACATTTCACTACCTTATCTGGGCATGTGGTGTGTGACACATTCTGTTTAATTTATGAAGAAGGGATCCAAACTCACAAAGCCTATGCAGACATTGCAAGAACTTGCAAAAATAGAAAGAAGAAGGACACTGATACACCCTCTATTAGATGTAAAGGAGGGCCTAATTTATATTCTGTTAAAAATTTTAGGTAGTGGGACTGCTACACTTAGCACTAAATATAAGGGCTGAGAAAAATTAGAAGGAGGAACTGCAATACCCTCTGGAAGACAGGTAGAGGAGGGCCTCAGACAACATTTTTTACCATTTTTAAGGAGTGGAACTCCTAAAAGTGTTAAAGGTTATACACTAAGTGCAAAGGCTGCCAAAAATTAGGAGGGACTGGAATATAGCTAGCAAGAGACATAGAGGAGAGACTCTAATTCAATTATGGCACAGTATTACCAAGAATATGACTTCAAAATTGGCAAAGACTATGAACTCAGGGCAAGGCCTAGCTAAAATTCCAGGACGAATTGGAATACACACAGAAGGAGATGGAGAGGGAGGACTCTTTCTAAATGATCTGTCAATTCTAAAAAGATTCAGACTCTTACCCTGGTACAGCATAGACACTCATTGCAAGGACTATCTAGAATTCAAAGGAGGAATTGCACATGAAGCAAGAGAAGGTTGGGGTCTCGGGGGCACCATCGAACAGTTTTAAATGAAAATAAAAATAAAAATAAAGTCTACTACGTTACTCACGGTTTGCGGCCAGGGATAGTAGGGCCGCCGCTGCGGGTTCCCACTGGGGATAATGGATGGGGCAACGTGGATGATGGAGCCCTCCGCGAGCAGAGCTTTTCCCCAAGGGTAGGTGAAGGGTTAACGTGGAGGCGCAGTGCAATGAAGCAGTCCAGACAGAGAGTGCAGTTTGATTGTCTTTACTCACTGGCTTCATGCCCTGGGGATGTACTGGATCCCAGGTGCGCCCGTGTCCCTGATGGCTGTGCCAGCCAACCTGGTGACACTCTAACTCCGATGCACTCTGATGTATGTGGGTTCTCACTGGCATGGAGCACTTAGAGGTTCTTCTGTTGTCTGGGTCCTGCCGCAAGCAGCTTGGACTATTTAAGGAGCTTCTCCCGGTCCCCTCTTTGCTGCTGATGCCTTGGACGTTAGTGGTGGCA
The DNA here is from genome assembly GCF_048569485.1 of Anomaloglossus baeobatrachus. NCBI lineage: Eukaryota > Metazoa > Chordata > Amphibia > Anura > Aromobatidae > Anomaloglossus > Anomaloglossus baeobatrachus. The sequence goes on from NC_134358.1 coordinate 427,521,941, forward strand.
GATGAGTCCTGGAAACCCACCCACCTGGCAGAGTTAACAGATGGCTTGAAATCCTGGTCTGTTTTGGGATCTGCAACCCGTGCGTGAAAAGTATTGTGAGCCCTGGATGTCCACCCCACAGGATCCCTCTTTCCTTGGAGCTTGCTCTCTCGCTTCTCCAGTTACTTTCCTCCTCTGAGTGGCTGTTCTTTCTACTCAGGTCTTTGCGGATTCTTTGCTACTTTCAATGTTTCTCAAGAGTCTCTGGTCTGTCTTGACACCTTTCTTACTACTCCTCTCCAACCTACTACTTCTTCCTCCTAAACTCTTCTCAAGGCCACTTTACACGCAACGACATCGCTAACGCGATGTCATTGGGGTCACGGAATTTGTGACGCACATCCGGCCTCGTTAGCGACGTCGTTGCGTGTGAAACGTATGAGCGACCGCTAACGAGCAAAAATACTCACCTTATCGTTGCTCGTTGACACGCTCCTCTATTCCCAAATATCGTTGCTGTTGCAGGACACAGGTTGTTCGCCGTTCCTGCGACAGCACACATCGCTATGTGTGACACCGCAGGAACGAGGAGCCTCACCTTACCTGTGGCTGCCCGCAATGAGGAAGGAAGGAGGTGGGCGGGATGTTCGGCCCGCTCATCTCTGCCCCTCCACTTCGATTGGGCGCCCGCTTAGTGACGTCGCTGTGACATCGAACAAAATGCCCCCTTAGAAAGGAGGCGGTTCGCTGGCAACAGCGATGTTACTAGGCAGGTAAGTACCTGTGACGAGTTTGAGCGATGTTGTGCGTCTGTGCGCCACGGGCAGCGATTTGCCCGTGACGCACAACCGATGGGGGCGGGTACGCACGCTGGCAGTCTCGTTAGCGAGATCACAACGTGTAAAGTGGCCTTCACTGTCCCACTTTCCACCCACACTCCCCAGGTCAAGTGGAGACATAGATGAGGATCAATAGCAGCAGATGAGCTTCTCTGAGATGGTTTCTGACAGTTTGAGCAGAAATTCTTTAGTTATGCATATTGCTTGTTGCAGCAACTATTCATGTGGCCGTTCGCAGATGATCTCGGAAGTGAAGATGCTGGATGTTGAAATCCTGGGCTTTTGTGTTTAAACGTGTTTTGTGGTTATGAGGTCACTTGGATGCACTGCGAAATTATCTGAAATTCCTTTGGAAACGGTTTATGGTAGAGAAATGAACAGTGTTGCGTTTATATTTTTGTTCAGTGTAAATATGTTTCTCTCACAGAATATGTTGTGTATAATAATATTAAGTTTACACAATTATTACAGTAAATGTCAGTATTTGCTTTAGCCCCATCCGATCTGCTCTTATGCCTTTTTTTCAAAATTCTTTATGCAGGTGTTTTATGTGCAATTATAGACCCTACACACCACCTAATGTTGCCATACAAAAATATAGAGATCACGTAATTAAACGGAGAAAAAATGCATTTTTTTCCCCTCAGTTTTGCAATTTACCATTATAAAATAAAAAAAACTTATACTTTGGCATTCTAAGATGTATACTTTTGCTGTGAATATTCAGGTATCGGAAGACTAATTACCAATGTATAATTATTAAATAGGTTGTTAATTCCACAGACTCAGTTACTGATTTTGTCATAATGCCTCTAAAATCCTCATATATCTTTTTTTTGTCAATTTTCATGTTGTTATATACGTGTCTGTTTTGCTTTCTCTACTCCTTTCTTACTACTTGAGATGAGCAATGTTCGAGGTTCGAGGTTCGCCAATTTCATATTCGAGTGATTTTGGGGGGTGTTCGAGACGTTCGACAAACTCGAGCTTTTTGCTAAAAGTTCAGCAGCTCAAGTTACGTTCGAGAACGGTTCGAGCACCAAAAACATGGCTTTTCACAGTAAGGCTATGTGCACACGTTGCTGTCTGCATGCGTCCTGCGTCCCCAGCACAATCCCTCTCTCTTTCCTACTCACTGATCACGGGCGCCTTGCTGCACGGCTGTCACAAAGGAGGATTGATGGTATCTCGCTGGACAGTGGTGTGTTGCTGGTGACAGTTGATGTGGAGACCCTGTACTCATGTATTCGACACTGCGATGGGCTGGCCGCCGCGAGATGCTTCCTACGGATGAGCAATTGGGATGTTGAAATGCAGAACTTGATCCTAGAATTGTTGGAGTTCATACTTACCCACAATTTCTTTCTGTTCAAGGATCGGTTCTTCCTCCAGAAGCGTGGCACTGCATTGGGTGCGGCGTGCGCCCCGTCATATGCGAACCTCTTTCTGGGATCGTGGGAAAGGGAGGTTCTCGGTGACGGGGCCTGCGCCGCCTACCCAGTGCAGTGCTGGCATAGATATATTGATGACATTCTTATCTTCTGGAGGGGAACCGACCTTGAACTACAGGAGTTCATCACATCACTTAATTGCAATGATTTAAACATCAGACTCACCTATAAGTGGGATCCAGTAGAGGTGGACTTTCTAGATATCAAGGTGATGATTTTGCCTGATCGCACAGTTCAGACTACCATCTTCAGAAAGGAAACCTCGGTTAATAGTCTCCTGCACGCATCATCAGCACATCTGCCCTCCACTATCAGGGCAATACCAACAGGGCAATTTTTACGTGCACGGAGAGTCTGTTCAACAGACCAATCCTTTGAACAGCAGGCCCTGGATCTCAAAAATCGTTTCAGAGATAGGGGCTATAGTCTCAGGGACATCATACGAGGCTATGGTAGAGCTAAAACCACATCCAGAGATCAACTTCTTTCATGCAAAAAGAATAATAAACAACAAGACACCACCATTCGGTTTATTTCAACCTACAATAACCAATGGGAGGATATCAGGGGGATACTGTGCAAACATTGGTCAATTCTGAAAACCGAACCATCATTGAGATCAGTGCTCCCCAGGTTCCCAGCACTGACAGCTCGGAAAAATAGGAATTTTAAAGACTATTTGGTACATAGTCACTATGCCCCCAAAACTTCCTTTCCTTTCAATGTTGGACCACCAAGGTGGGGATGTTTTCTTTGTGGAACATGCCTGTCATGCTGCAACATTGAAAGGACAAAAACGTTTGTGTCGGCGGATGGGAAGAGGAGCTTTGAGATCAGGCACTTCATCAATTGCAGCACAGAGTATGTGATCTACGCAGCCGGATGCGGATTGACATACGTAGGATTAACATCTAGGCAATTCCACATCCGGGTGCGAGAGCATGTCAGGGACATCATTGCTGCAAGGGAGGTGTCTGATCTCGAGTCCCTCGAGACCATCCCCCGACACTTCAAATTACATCATGCCTGCAACCCCTCCTCTCTGAAAGTAAGGGGGATTGACAGGCACAAACTAGGAATAAGAGGTGGTAATCACAAAAAAGCATTGGCCAAACTTGAATGCCGCTGGATTGTCACGTTGGGAACTATGGCACCATCTGGCCTAAATGAGAAATTGTCTTTCGCGCCCTTTTTGTAATATTTACACAAAAATGCTAGTACTAACGGTTTCTCTCCTCTGTTTTTTTAATGGTGTGTTTTTTGTATTTGTTTTTAACCCTAGCTTTATTCTCTATTTATTAGTTTATTCCTTTCATCTAAGATCAAGAGGGATCCTTATCTCTTCTGGCACTTTCGTAACATCTCACTTGGGACATATGAAATTCGGCTCTAATCACAAGCAAGAAATATGGGGACAGTATTCGTCTGAAAAATTATGACAACTCCTCTATATATGTATTGGATGTTTTGTGCAGCAATATTTATTATATACATCTCTTATATATTGTGTTGGTTGGCCGTGATTCTGCCTGCCGCGGGCTTCGATTCCACTTCCACTATGTGGGGGTGGATTGTGGCTCCCGTCACGCCGGATCCCTGCTAGCTACTGTATCTTGTCCCCTTCTCTCTTCCTATACATATGTAGTTGTTGCTACTAAACATTATAATTGGGTGGGGAAATATTAATCCTTATTTACTGGGAAACCATTATGATACTTCTTTTTATCTATATATATTATATGGCTTTTGATATTCTCTACTAGACAGGAGTTGGGCCTGCTGTGCCCCCCAACTCTGTCCACTATCGTGGACTTGAGTCGTGGATCCCATCACGCTGGACTCCTTTTTATTCTCAGTAATTTTTTCTTCTATTTTTTTTTTTTTCTACTCTTTTATTTTCCTTCCTCTCCTCCTCTTTATAGTCTTATATACAGGAGACTGATGCTTTAATATGCGGTATTTTTTGGAGGGGGTTTGCCTTTGCGATCACCTCACTTTGTTTTCTCCCTTTCGCCCTTGCTGTGACTGGCATGCAGATAGGACGTGAACTCTGGGCGATTTTATAATGATAAGCGTCTATGTCTATGTGAAGTATATGCCTGTCGCAACATTGGTAGGAGCAGAGATTCTCTGCTGGCCCGTCCCCCCTCCTCTGTTTGCCGCTCTATGGGACTATATACATTGTTCCCATACCATCCTTTATATATCCCTGATGCCTCTGAGCTTCCCCATCCTTGCCTACACTATTTGTGTTATGTACTAAGCATATTCCTATTCTATATTGCCAGATACTATTTTGCCTTTTTCTCTTTAAAGATGGCCGCGCCCGTGGCACGCATGCGCGGTGCGGCCTCCTCCCGAGCGTCCTGAATGACGGCTTCCTTAACGGGATGAGGCGGGCGCAGTGTGACGACACTGCTATGCCCGCGTCACTTCCGGGAACGGCCCGATGATGACGCTCCGGATGAGTTTCCGCCCCTACATGCGGCCTGAATGAGCGCTCGACCTATTATTCCTTTGGGGCACATATAAATAGACCCCTCTTACCACACACCATGTCGCAGTCCCCTGAAGAAGACCACGAAACGCGTTGGGGTGCGGTGGCTGTTGGTCTGACTAGGCTTCACCATGGGTAAGTAGCTATGCTCCTTTTATTTGGCATGTGTATCCCCACTAGGACTTTAATTTTAAGTATCACATGCTGGGACGGAGCTCACCTCTTCTTCCCATGGTGATGGCTCAGACCTAAACTGCCTTTGCTCTGAATCTTTCATTTATTTTCCTGTCTTTGCCTAAAATTATGACTTTGGATTACTCTCTATGCTTTTAAACTTGTCTTTTGTACCTAATAAAGATTATATTGATATATTTGAACTGATCCTGTTTGATTGGAATTTTCTTTCAAACCTATGATATTGGTCATTTATTCCCTCTTAGTTCTCTTAGCTTGCTATATTGTCTTTTAAGGGTTGACCATATGCTGTCTTATGATGCATAAGGTGGTCCTTTGTGTCCTATCATGTTTCTTAACAGCTGTCACAAATCTGCGGCGTCTTTTCCTCTTTAGAAAATGGCTGCCGCTTCATTATTCAATCAGTTATTCCATGCTTTCCCCGCACACCGGCGCCCATGATTGGCTGCAGTCAGACACGCCCCCACGATGAGTGACAGCTGTGTCACTGCAACCAATCACAGCCGCCGGCGGGCGGTTCTATATCGAGCAGTAAAATAAATAAATAATAATAATCAAAAAAAAAAAATGCGGTTCCCCCCATATTTGATACCAGCTAGGATAAAGCCACACGGCTGGGGGCTGGTATTGTCAGGATGGCGAGCACCACGTTATCGGGAGCCCACCACCCTAACAATATCACCCAGCAGCCACCCGGAATTGCCGCATCCATTAGATGCGGCAGTCCCGGGACTCCACCCAGCTCATCCCGAATTGCCCTGGTGCGGTGGTAATCGGAGTAATAAGAGGTTAATCATGACAAGCGTCTCCCCGAGACACCTTCCATGATTAACCTGAAAGTGAAAGTAAAGAAACACACACAGCAAAAAATCCTTTATTTGGAATAAAAGACAAAAAAAATCCCCTTTCACCATTTTGTTAAAATCCCCAAATACCCCTCCAGATCCGAAGTACTCTCTCTCTCTCTCTCACTCTCGCTCTCTCTCTCACTCCCTCGCTCTCTCTTGCTCTCTCTCTCTTTTTTTTTCTTTGCACTGATGCAGCAGAGCAGTTGATTGTATAAAAGCCATTTATACAATCAGCTGATGTGTGATGTCATTCACATCCTTGAACCTGACAGATCATCTGATCGCTTTGCCTTCCAGCAAACCGGTCAGATGATATTGGATCCGGATTGGACGGCACGGGACCCTTGACCCAAGATTACTGAGGAGGGGGGTTCTTTATTTCAATAAAGATGGAGTCACTAATTGTGTTGTGTTTTATTTCTAATAAAAATATTTTTCTGTGTGTTTTTTTTTTTATCTGTACTAGAAATTCATGGTGGCCATGTCTAGTATTGGCGTGACACCATGAATTTCGGGCTTAGGGCCCGATAATATACAGCTAGCCCTAACCCTTTTATTACCCAGCGAGCCACCCGTCCCCAGGGCAGCTGGAAGAGTTGGATACAGTGCCAGAAGATGGCACTTCTATGAAAGCGCCATTTTCTGGGGCAGCTGCGGGCTGCAATTCGCAGCAGGGGTGCCCAGAAAGCTTGGGCACCCTGAGCTGCGGGTTCCAATCCCCAGCTGCCTAGTTGTACCTTACAGTCTGGAGACTCTGCTCACTCACTGAGTGATCAGACTGCACGGGGAGCAGCAGCATCTTCTTCCCATGCAGCGCTGTCTGATGTAGCAGAGCTGCATGGGTTGAAGGTGAAAGAAGACAACAAAAAACTATGGATCGTAGAGGGCTTTTTTCATGCGTTTTTTCATTCGTTTCCGCAGCGTTTTGATCAGCACTGTGTCGTTGACAAAATGCATGCGTTGTGCTTCCCCAGCAAAGTCTATGAGAATCATGCAAAATCTGTGCCCACGATGCTTTTTGAAACACAGCGTTTTGATTGTCAAAAATTTGACAAAATCTCTGCGTTTAGAAAAGCAGCATGTCAATTCTTTTGTCCGTTTTGGCAGCATTCTACACCCATTGAAATCAATGAGTTGTAGAAAAATGCTGCCAAAATGTTAAGCAGTGCATTTGCACTGCATTTTTGTTGCGATCCGCATTGGGTTTTTTTACATAACAAAGGCAGGTATTTCGGTCTCTCTCTCTCTGTCGGTCGATCTGTCGGTCAGTCTCTCTCTGTCTCTATCTCTCTCTCTGTCCATGTCGGTCTCTCCCTAACACCCCCTCTCTCATACTCACCGATCCCCGATCACCGGCGGGGCGCTGCCCGGCGTTCACACTTTGGCGGCTTCTCCTCTTTTAAAAATGTCGGCCGCTCATTAATCTATCTCGTATTCCCTGCTTCCCCCGCCCACCGGTGCCTATGATTGGTTGCAGTCAGACACACGCTCATGCTGAGTGACAGCTGTCTCACTGCAACCAATCACAGCCGCCGGTGGGCATGTCTATATCGAGCAGTAAAAAAATAAATAATTTAAAAAAAAAAATGACGTGTGGTCCCCCCCAATTTGAATACCAGCCAGGGTAAAGCCACACGGCTGAAGGCTGGTATTCTCAGGATGGGGAGCTCCATGTCATGGGGAGCCCCCCAGCCTAACAATATCAGCCAGCAGCCGCCCGGAATTGCCGCATCCATTAGATGCGACAGTCCTGGGACTCTACCCAGCTCATATATATACAGTGCCTACATATATATACAGTGCCTACAAGTAGTATTCAACCCCCTGCAGATTTAGCAGATTTACACATTCGGAATTAACTTGGCATTGTGACATTTGGACTGTAGATCAGCCTGGAAGTGTGAAATGCACTGCAGCAAAAAAGAATGTTATTTCTTTTTTTTATTTTTTTTTTTAAATTGTGAAACGTTTATTCAGAGGGTCATTTATTATTCAACCCCTCAAACCACAAGAATTCTGTTTGGTTCCCCTAAAGTATTAAGAAGTATTTCAGGCACAAAGAACAATGAGCTTCACATGTTTGGATTAATTATCTCTTTTTCCAGCCTTTTCTGACTAATTAAGACCCTCCCCAAACTTGTGAACAGCACTCATACTTGGTCAACATGGGAAAGACAAAGGAGCATTCCAAGGCCATCAGAGACAAGATCGTGGAGGGTTACAAGGCTGGCAAGGGGTACAAAACCCTTTCCAAGGAGTTGGGCCTACCTGTCTCCACTGTTGGGAGCATCATCCGGAAGTGGAAGGCTTATGGAACTACTGTTAGCCTTCCACGGCCTGGACAGCCTTTGAAAGTTTCCACCCGTGCCGAGGCCAGGCTTGTCCAAAGAGTCAAGGCTAACCCAAGGACAACAAGGAAGGAGCTCCGGGAAGATCTCATGGCAGTGGGGACATTGGTTTCAGTCAATACCAAGTAACGTACTCCACCGCAATGGTCTCCGTTCCAGACGAGCCCGTAAGGTACCTTTACTTTCAAAGCGTCATGTCAAGGCTCGTCTACAGTTTGCTCATGATCACTTGGAGGACTCTGAGACAGACTGGTTCAAGGTTCTCTGGTCTGATGAGACCAAGATCGAGATCTTTGGTGCTAACCACACACGTGACGTTTGGAGACTGGATGGCACTGCATACGACCCCAAGAATACCATCCCTACAGTCAAGCATGGTGGTGGCAGCATCATGCTGTGGGGCTGTTTCTCAGCCAAGGGGCCTGGCCATCTGGTCCGCATCCATGGGAAGAGGGATAGCACGGCTTACCTAGAGATTTTGGCCAAGAACCTCCGCTCCTCCATCAAGGATCTTAAGATGGGTCATCATTTCATCTTCCAACAAGACAACGACCCAAAGCACACAGCCAAGAAAACCAAGGCCTGGTTCAAGAGGGAAAAAATCAAGGTGTTGCAGTGGCCTAGTCAGTCTCCTGACCTTAACCCAATTGAAAACTTGTGGAAGGAGCTCAAGATTATAGTCCACATGAGACACACAAAGAACCTAGATAACTTGGAGAAGATCTGCATGGAGGAGTGGGCCAAGATAACTCCAGAGACCTGTGCCGGCCTGATCAGGTCTTATAAAAGACGATTATTAGCTGTAATTGCAAACAAGGGTTATTCCACAAAATATTAAACCTAGGGGTTGAATAATAATTGACCCACACTTTTATGTTGAAAATTTATTAAACTTTAACTGAGCAACATACCTTGTTGGTTTGTAAGATTTATGCATCTGTTAATAAATCCTGCTCTTGTTTGAAGTTTGCAGGCTCTAACTTATTTGCATCTTATCAAACCTGCTAAATCTGCAGGGGGTTGAATACTACTTGTAGGCACTGTATATATATATATATATATATATATATATACATATATACGTTCCTATAGTGAAACATGGTGGAGGTAGTCTCCTTATGTGGGGCTCCATGAGGGCTGCCAGTCTGGATAAGTTAAATTTGATTGATGGCATCATGTATTCACAGATGTACTGGTCTATATTGAAAGAAGAGATGCTGCCATCACTCCGTGCCCTTACTAGACGTACACTTTTCAACATGATAATGATCCAAAACACACACTTAAAGGGAACCTGTCAGTTCAAAAAAGTGTTATGACCTACAAGCAGGAGCATGTGTGAGCTAGTAATCCCTTCCTAACCATACCTATGTTGTAATATTGTATAATATGAAAGTAATAAAATACGTTTTATTACATACAGTACATATTCCATATGTAAATGAGCAGGGTCTCCAACCCCATGGGTGTCGCATCGCCACATGGGCGTTTGCATGCTTTCCATGGTATCATGCCACTTTACATAAGCGATGTCACGTCTCCTCCTAATCAGAATCCTGCACGTGTGCGCTTATCATTCTCGCCGCCTTCTCATTCTGGTGTTTACTTGCCGGGTTCAGACAAATAGCATCTACCCCATGTCTGCTTTACATCAGCACCATCTGTAAAACATTCTTTTATTTTGTTAGGATGTTAGAAGCTTTAAAATTGTAGCAGTCATTATTTTTAAAAAAAAATTACAAAACTCATTTTTTTAGTAATCTATGCAGTTTTTAAGTAACTTTCGTGAGCCTATATGTTGGAAAACCCCAAAACTGACACCATTTTAAAAACAGCCCCCACAACATATTCAAAACTGCTATCAGGTAGGTTACTAACCCTTCAGCTGCTTTTCAGTAATTAATACAAAGTGGCATAACAGGAAATAAAACATTTTTTACCACCTAAATGTTGTTAATTTATGAACAGGTCACTATAACTGGCAGACGCTGAGGCCGTTATTTGGCTGTGAACTGCCATGACATCCTTCAGGACCACGCACTCATGATCTTGGTAGGGTTAATGAGGAAGCCCCCACACTCTGTTAACCATCTAGATACCAAAGTCACTATTGACAGCAGCATATAAGGGGTTAAATGGCCATGGTCGGTACCAGCACCGATCGTGACTGATGAAGCTGGGTGTCAGCTAATGTATACAGCTAATATCTGCTGCATATTCACCTATAGGGGGGATGCCATTTATTCATATCCCAGGGCTGTTTAAGTCCTAGTGGTGGTCACTAAGGGGTTAAAATCTTAGGTTTTTAAAAGGGTTCACTCATTTATGCTGAGCACTGTATATAGGACACCAAGATGACTCTATTTATTGCTGCATGTAAACTTCAATAATTCTCGTTTTCATCTCTTATTATTGGCATACTGTTACTTTCACATAAAACAATTCTCTTTGAATTAATTGTATCTCTCCAATCATTTTATATATATATATATATATATATATATATACATATATATATATATATATATATATATGTATATATATAGTGCGTACTTATATGGCACCAGTTACTCCGCAGAGCTTTACGGACATCAGCTTTAGCTAGTTGCCACTATATGTTGTTTTCACTCAATAAATACCATTGAAACAAAATAGAACCTGTTTATTGTTTTCCTGCTGATAAGCTTCTATCTGCCCCAACAGATGGCAATCCCTTTCCAATAAGCCATTAGAAGATATTGATTCTTAAGATTCCTTAAGCTATCTCATCGTACAGTAGCTCAAGCATGAGGTTGTGACATAACATATTCTTCACGTTCCCAGGCCTATTATAATAAAAATGCCGTAGGCGCCATAAGAAGCAAAAATTAATTGCATATTTGAATTGCAAACATATGGGCTATGATTTTATCCAAATAAAACATTGTGCATTTGTTATCTAAAGTGTTCAAAAATATTCACTATGTTACATAACCTGCTAATTACTCAGCTTCCAAATATGAATCCACCCGCAGATCATTTATTGAGAAATTAATTAATTATTCTGAGAGTATGGGTAAAAGAAAATAACGCTTTCATTTTCTCTGGTCTGAGATACTGAGAATTTCAAGAGCTTCCGTTCAATACTAAATTGTCAGATTACTTATTAAACTTCAAACATTGTACTGTTAGCACAAAACCTATATGAACATTTACTTTCAAGTTTAGAGATCAAAACTGGAACAAAAAAAAAGACAAGTTTATATGTGCTGTTTATATACAGCGGGTGAAATTAGCATTAAATACGTCACCAATTTTCTAAATGAATATAAATTTGAAGGTGCTATTGATATGAATTTTACACCAGATGTCGGTAACAACTCATCCAATCCACACAGGCTAAGAAACCATAGATGTCTAGAAATTTATTTATGTGTAATAATGATAAATTACACAAAGGAAAAAGTATTGAACATACTGTACTTACCGACATTATTTAATACTTTGTACAAAAGTCTTTGTTGTGATGACAGCTTCAAGATGGATCCTACATAGAGAAACTTCTCGCATGTATTGCTCAGGTGTGATTTTGACATCAGCCCCTTTAGAAATATACAATCATAGTCGAAAGTGTTGGCACTCTTGAAATTGTTCCAGAAAAGGAAGTATTTATTCCATAAAATGATTGCAATTACATACAGTATGTTTTGTCATCCACCTGTTTGTTTTCATTGTGTACATTAAAACACCACACCGAAAAAAAACCCCACAGAAAAAAAGGCAAATTGGACATAATTTCACACAATGTACTGGACAAAATTTTTGGCACCTTTTTAAAATTGTGAGTAAACAAATTTGTTTCAAGCATGTGATGCTAGTTCCCGTGGCAAGTAACAACTGTGGTGTAACGTCCTGGAGGTGGATTCACTGGGCCGTGCACCGGACTCCCCCAGTGAGGCAACCCGGAGCTAACCCCTATACAGGGACTGTCCGATCACCCCACCAGAGGGCCTAGATGCACGTTAGCCGGAACACTAGGGGTACGGGATCAGAGTCCTTCAGGGATCTTGTATGGGAATGTCTCTGAGTCCAACGAACACCGGAGGCCGGACGGATGACTAGAACCAGATTCAGGTGCCGGGTAGGAACCGCAGACAGGGTCCGGGTCCAGCGAGACGTGAAGGCTAGTGTTACCAGGTGAAGTCGGGGATCGGTGACGGGTTGAAGCTGACAGTAGATGGTGGGATCCTCAGCAGACGGTCACAGGGGACTTCCTGGGGAATCAGCAGTCAGGAACAGGTTAAGGTGGCAGGATGGGTTCTGCGGAAGAGACAGAGTTAAACGGAGGCAAGGCACAAAGGGACCTGAACACCTAGCTATGGGAACACGTTGATCAGGCACCGCCCACATGGAAAGGAAGTCCTAATATACCCTGTACCTGTAATTGACCATATCCTGTTTCCGGGACGCTGGCCCTTTAAGAAGAGGTGAGTGAGCGCGCGCGCCCTAATGCGCATGCGTGAGGCTCGTGTGCCGGAGACCAGAGCAAGAAGTGGTGCAGGAGATGCAGGGGGACCAGACAGAGTGTCCTGGGTCACAGGGGGACGCTGTAACCGGCACAGAGGAGGCAGAGGAGGGAGAGTGAGGAGGGCAGCCTCGGGCAGAAGGACCGGGGACCGGAGCGGTGAGTGACAGACGGCACCGGGACCCGGGGAGCGTGACATGTGGGTAATATGAAAATCCCACCTAACACCAGGGGAGAAGTTGATTCAATCTTTGCATTGTGTGTCACACTATACATGGAAAACAGAAAGATGAGAAGAAAACTGACTGAAGACTTGAGAACCAAATTGTTCAAAAATATCAACAATCTCAAGGGATCCATCGCCTACATGCATTATAGCTAATCTCCCTGGATGTGGACTCCAGAGAAAAATTGATGAATGATTACAACTCGGGATAGTCCAGATGGTGGATAAGCAGCCCCAATCAAGTTACAAAGAAATTTACGCTCATCGGCAGGCTCAGGGTGCATCAGTGTCAGCGCGAACTGTCCATCAACATTTGAATTAAATTAAACTCTATGGCAGAAGATCCAGGAGGACCCCACTGCTGACACAGAGACATAAAAATGCTAGACTGCAGTTTGTAAAATGAACATGAGTAAGCCATAATCCTTTTAGAAAAGTGTCTTATGGACAGATGAGACCAAGACAGAGCTTTCTGGTAAAGCACATCATTCTACTGTTTAACAAAAATGAGGTCTACAAAGAAAAGAAAACCGTACCTAAATTCAAATATGGTGGAGACTTAAAGATGTTTTGGGGTTGTTTTGCTGCATTTCTCACTGGGTTTCCGTCCTAGGTCATGGGTCTTCCAGCAGGACAATGACCCCAAACATACTTCAAAAAGCAATCAGAAATGGATGGAGAAAAGCACTGTAGAGTTCTGAAGTGGCAGCAAAGTGTCTGGATCTAAATCCCATTGAACATCTGTGGAGAGATCTTAAAATTGCTGTTGGGAGAAGGCGTCTTCAAATATGAGAGACCTGAAGCAGTTTACAAAAGAAGAGTGGTGCAGAATTCCAGTTGAGAGTTGGAAGAAGCTTGTTGATGGTTATATAAAGCAATTGACTTCAATTATATATTTCAAAGGGGGTGCAACCAAATATTACATTGAGGGTGCCAACAATTTTGTTCTCGTCATTTTTGCATTTTTGGAGTTTTGTGTGAAATTATGTACAACTTGCCTTTTTTCTCTTTTTTAGTGGGTTGTTCCAATACACATAAAAGAAATAAGTGTGTGTAGGACAAAAGGTGTAATTGCAATAATTTTCAGGGAGAAATACTTAATTTTCTGGAACAATTTCCAGGCTGCCAACATTTTTGGCCATGACTGCATTTACTTAGACATTTGATGACTTATTCAATACTTATTTCATCAGCTGTATCACTGGAGTGATAGGATTCTCTACCCACAAAAAATCACTTAAGTCTTCATCAATAACGCCACTCAATAAATCTTCCTTCAAAATGCCAGATACTTTTCTTCCAATCTCAGTCTTTGGATCCACTACAACTGTTTCATAAAGATCTCTGTCTGCAAACTGCCTTTCAATCTCTGCCCTAGATGACATGTGTCCATGATGATGACAGTCCCCCTATCAGCAGGCTGATAGAGATCTGATTGTTTTAGGCAAGGAAAAAGGGCCCTGTATCTCAGCTTTTATGATGTCTGAGTGTGAAAACACTAGTGTCCCTCAAGTTATCAAAGTGAACCTATCAGGTGAAATATGCATCGAGAACGACAAGTAGTCCTAACCATCTCTCTATCTAGTAGCATAGATACAGAAAAAAAAAGTGTTTCTAAAGATCCTCTAAAATATGCAAATGAGACCAGGGACTAGTCGCAAGGGCATTAGTTCTCTTGGCTTGTCGGCCTCCTTAGCATGTTAGCACGCCCCTGTGGGCATGCTAAAATGCTACGGAATGCGCATGGTCGATCTCACAGCTCAGTGCACATGATCAGAACGTCCCCGGACTTCCGATCCCACACACTACACCAGTTCTGGACTTCTGATCATATGCACTGAGCTGAAATCCAGCGTTGAGTGTGGTGGCAAAAGAGAGCAGTGAGATCTACCATGCCTTTGATGCTGCGCATTCATTAGCTTGTTAGGGGCCGACTAGCAAAGAGAACTAACGCCCATGGGACTAGTCGCTGGCCTTATTTGCATATTGTAAAGGATCTTTAGAAATACTTTTTCTAAAGATCTCTTTATGTATGCTACTAGGATTAGCAATATGTACCCAGAACTGCTCGTGGTTCTGGGTGCATATTGGACCTGACAGGTTCCCTTTAATGTCTAACTTAACTACAGATATAAATGCTTCAATTGCTGAGATAGAACTATGGATTGTTGATAAGATTAAAATCCCTCAAATAATTAATCATCTAGAGACCTCCAGGAAGCTTCTTTATAGGTGGTACTATACACCAATAAGATTAAACAAAATCTTCCCGCATTCCTCAGATACATGCTGGAGGTGTGAGAACTCTCCAGGCTTGTTAATTCACATATGGTGGGAATGTGGAATAATCCAACAAGTTTGGAGAGTGATGCAACAATTACCGAGTAACGTTTTGGGCTATGTCTTTTATTTGGGGCCAGGAACAGCTCTGCTGTCTTTAGGATTAGAAACTATGACCTATGATGATGCAGTTATTACCGCCCATTTCTTGACAGTAGCTTGAGCTAGCATGCTGTACCGTCCATTCAAGAAATTATAACAAAAATGCAGCACAACTGTATTATGGAACATATGGTTGCCAGCAGGAAGGATAAAGATTTCCTGTTTGAAGTGTCCTGGGGGAAATGGTTAGACTTTTCTGGACTATCATGCCAATAACAGCTGTTAAGATGAGTAATTTTTAAACTAGATCAATGTTTAGTGTGATGTATATTAAAATGGGAGAGTGGCTCCAGAAGAGTTGGAGACCAGGTATAAGAAAATGGGATATCAAGTGTGGAGGAGGGGGAGTTATTCACATATATTGTGTTTTCGAATGTGAATAAACCATGTTCATGGTGTTTGTGGGGTCCGGGTGCACATGTTCATTCATCCAGTTAGGTGCATTTCAATGTATGGTTATACTTGTTTATACATGTTAAATCTTACCATATACTGTATATTGGTTTCTTTAATCATTATAAATATGTCAAAAGAAGCGGGTAAAAGGAAATGTTACAGCATGTACTTACTATTGTTTGAAAATACCAATAAAAAATTTGTTACAAAAATCCCTCAAATACATTTTCTATACATTTACTGTAATTGTACATTCATTCAGGGGTGAACATATCATTTGTGCAACCTGTGCAGCCATACAGGGGCCAATAAGGTCAGTATGCCCATTTCTACCCCAAAGCAGGTGGAATTGTATATTTTGATGAGCTCTTGGGCTGAAAACATCTGATATATAGTTCTTGTACAGGACCGTTTTCTGTCTGTGTCCGCCAGTACATTTGTTAGTGTTTTAGAAGACACATGCACCTCTAAGTCCTTTCTAAACCATTTGGACCTGTTTAGATTAAAAAATAACGTTGTGACCATCATTGACTATTCACTTTAAAAGTGTTTTTTATCCATAGGAAAACACTCTTCCACACTGCTCCAATGAAATATGATAAAAATGCATAATAAGCTAATCGTTAACATTTTTCTTAACTTACAGAGCATCTCAACTGGGATTGGCCAATATGGTCGCATTAGAGCATTACTGATAACACAATAGTCACAAAGCTGGCAACAGATCAATGAAAACTAATTGAGAGGCAGGTTTATTAAAAAATATATATTCTCAATGTGACTTCTCTAAAGGTTTTCTCTACTATTGGAAACCCCATTTAATGATCAATGGAAACTATTAAAAACTGAATTAGACATGACATTACGAATTGTCAGATGGGAATACATGTGATGGGATGGCAAACTATGACATTAATCCCCATTAGGGATAAAAAAAAAGCTCTATGAAACAGAACCTTACAGTTTTACGTACTTTGCATTTGTAATTTGGCTTCACGTCACACAGCAATCTGTTCATGGCTTCCTTAGGCAATTTCTGTACAGAACAACCCAGGTGTTTAAAACATATATACTTGCCAAAATCAACAATTTAGAGAGAAATCATTTATCAACTTCACCTAACACTGTGGTCCATGTTATTCATTATCTATGAAGAGCTAGCAAGTCATCAAATTTACTATAATTTCATGTCTCTTATCACTAGTATTGTCATTTATAGCCCACCAGCCATTAATGTCTTATTAAATGGCCATTTATGCCCAGTGAAGCGTAATTTGGCATTATTAACGGTGATCTTGGAATTGAAGTAATATTTTATGAAATAATACTTATAAATACATTTGTCATCTTTAATTATAGAGCAAAAACACAATTAATAATGGATTATCCAGTTCATATAACTATGAATCTTATTTCCACACCAGATTCAAATATAAAATAGTAAAGGTCAGAAGATAATTAGGCCCTAATAACAAATATAACAGATGTTCATTCTAAATATGTTATAGTGTGTTCCTATTTTTTCCTATTTTACTCATTGATTTGCTGTATAAATAAAGCTGCTGTTTGTATTCGGCTTATATTTTGTTCATGAAGGAAACACTTGTTTTTATATTATCTAATATATTCTCCTTCATTCCACCTTTAATCTTTAAAGGGGCATTTTCAATAGTCTCTTGGGCAGCTCAGAGCAGTGCATTCTTCTTTCAGACTCCTTGCTTTCTGTTTTTGGTGGGGCAGGCACTCCTCTTTGAGTGACAGCTCTGGTGAGCAGCAAAGCTGTACTAATGATAGTACTATAAAGCTCATAATAAATTATACTGTACACATTAAAGCGAACCAATCACCAGGATTTTCCTATATAACCTAAAGCCAGTGCTATACTGGCACTATCATGTTGATTCTATACATACCTTTAGTTGTCAGCTCACTTGTATAGGTTTTGAAACACAGGCAAGTAAAGTTTGTAAAATGAGCAGCTTTTTTAATGACAGCAGCTGCCGATCAGCTGGTCGTTTTCATAGTGATTCCCGCTCCCCCTGCCTGTTGTACCTCCCCCTATCTGTTATTTATGCTAATTCTATTATAGAATCACTTTACTAAGTGGCTAGAAGGACCTGTGCTGAGGTCATACCCATGTGACCAGAAAGAGCATGGCCTCAGCCAACATAGCTGATACCAGGAAGCAACATTATATATGTATTTGTCAATTTATGTATACTTACTTGCATCCTCTTACCCTCTCAAGTTCACCATACTTGTTTATGTAGTTTATTATTATTATTTTTTATTTTTAGTATTTATAATTTTATGTATATTTATTATTCAGCTTCTTCGCTTTCATCCATTAAACCTTATGGGCTCTTGTGGGCAAACCATATTATGCCATATTTTCTTTTTAGATATAAATTTGTATTAAGCACTACCTATATTTTATGTGTATTATCATTTCTCAGAATGTATCCTCAGACCATCCTTATCATGCCCCCTGGATATTATAATATTGTGTTGCCTGATGTTATCATACACTTGCCACTGTCTTGTTTTGGCATGCAAAATAAAAGAATTGCTGGCACTCCCTAAATCTTATAGTCTGAACTGGGTGCAAACTGTTAGCATACATTATCAAAATAGCAGCTGCACTCAAGTAGAGGGAGGGAAAAAAAACAAAGAGATGTATACAGGGCCGTATTTGCCACTAGGCACCTGTGGTCCCGTGCCTAGGGCGGCACGTTGAGGGGGGGCGGCACTTTCTGGCAGCAAAAAAAAAAAAAAAAAAAAAAAAAAAATATGTAAATTTTTTTTTTTTTTTTTTTTTTTTTTTTACATCCCCGCCCCCCGCCCCTCCCTCCGTTGCACTTTCGCTGCGTTCTCGGGGGGGGAGGGGGGGTTGAGAGGGAGAGGAAAGGCGCACTTCTGTCTCTTTAAATACACGGAGGGCACCAGGCATAGTGAGCTGATTAACCCCGGAAGTTCCAGCACCTGCACTTCCGGGTCAGAGGCGCGCGGGCGCGCCAATCAGCTCACTGCCCCGTGCTGCAGCGTCCAATTCTGCAGACAACACACGCCGCGGAGGAGACGCGACTGGAGCTGGAGCCAGCCAGGAGAAGAGGATAATAGCAGAGCAGGGCAGCAGGCACCGGAGCAGGTATGCGTAAGGCAGAGCCTAGAATGTATGGGCACCTTACAGGTTAGTTGATGATCGTTGCGATGCCTCTTTTTGGCTGGGGGGAGGCTGGGAAAAGAGAGAGGCTGGGGGGGGGAGGCTGGGAAAAGAGAGAGGCTGGGGGGGAGGCTGGGAAAAGAGAGAGGCTGGGGGGAGGCTGGGAAAAGAGAGGCTGGGGGGGGAGGCTGGGAAAAGAGAGGCTGGGGGGGAGGCTGTGAAAAGAGAGGCTGGGGGGGGGGAGGCTAGGAAAAGAGAGGGCTGGGGGGGAGGCTGGGAAAAGAGAGGCTGGGGGGGAGGCTAGGAAAAGAGAGGCTGGGGGGGAGGCTGGGAAAGAGAGGCTGGGGGGAAGCTGGGAAAAGAGAGGCTGGGGGGGGAGGCTGGGAAAAGAGAGGGCGGGGGTTGAGGCTTGGGAAAAGAGAGGCTGGGGGGGGAGGCTGGGAAAAAGAGAGGCTGGGGGGGGAGGTTGGAAAAGAGAGGCTGGGGGGGGGAGGCTGGGAAAAGAGAGGCTTGGGGGAGGCTGGGAAAAGAAGCTGGGGGGAGGCTGGGAAAAGAGAGAGGCTGAGGCTGGGAGAGAGAGGCTGAGGCTGGGGGGGAGGCTGGGGGGAGAGAGAGGCTGAGGCTGGGGGGAGGCTGGGGGGAGAGAGAGGCTGGGGGGGAGGCTGGGGGGAGAGAGAGGCTGAGGCTGGGGGGAGGCTGGGGGGAGAGAGAGGCTGGGGGGGAGGCTGGGGGGAGAGAGAGGCTGAGGCTGGGGGGAGAGAGAGGCTGAGGCTGGGGGGGAGGCTGGGGGAGAGAGAGGCTGGGGGGGAGGCTGGGGGGAGAGAGAGGCTGAGGCTGGGGGGGAGGCTGGGGGAAGAGAGGCTGGGGGGAGGCTGGGGGGAGAGAGAGGCTGAGGCTGGGGGGGGAGGCTGGGGGGAGAGAGAGGCTGAGGCTGGGGGGGAGGCTGGGGGGAGGAGAGAGGCTGGGGGGGAGGCTGGGGGGGAGAGAGAGGCTGAGGCTGGGGGGGAGGGCTGGGGGGAGAGAGAGGCTGGGGGGGAGAAGAGAGGCTGAGGCTGGGGGGGAGGCTGGGGGGAGAGAGAGGCTGGGGGGAGAGAGAGGCTGAGGCTGGGGGGGAGGCTGGGGGGAGAGAGAGGCTGGGGGGAGAGAGAGGCTGAGGCTGGGGGAGGAGGCTGGGGGGAGAGAGGCTGGGGGGGAGGCTGGGGGGAGAGAGAGGCTGGGGGGGAGGCTGGGGGGAGAGAGAGGCTGGGGGGAGAGAGAGGCTGGGGGGGAGGCTGGGGGGAGAGAGAGGCTGAGGCTGGGGGGGAGGCTGGGGGGAGAGGAGAGGCTGAGGCTGGGGGGGAGGCTGGGGGGAGAGAGAGGCTGGGGGGGAGGCTGGGGGGAGAGAGAGGCTGAGGCTGGGGGGAGGCTGGGGGGAGAGAGAGGCTGAGGCTGGGGGGGAGGCTGGGGGAGAGAGAGGCTGGGGGGAGGCTGGGGGAGAGAGGGCTGAGGCTGGGGGGGAGGCTGGGGGAGAGAGAGGCTGGGGGGGAGGCTGGGGGGAGAGAGAGGCTGAGGCTGGGGGGGAGGCTGGGGGGAGAGAGAGGCTGGGGGGGAGGAGAGAGGCTGAGGCTGGGGGGGAGGCTGGGGGGAGAGAGAGGCTGAGGCTGGGGGGGAGGCTGGGGGGAGAGAGAGGCTGGGGGGAGAGAGAGGCTGAGGCTGGGGGGGAGGCTGGGGGGAGAGAGAGGCTGAGGCTGGGGGGAGGCTGGGGGGAGAGAGAGGCTGGGGGGGAGGCTGGGGGGAGAGAGAGGCTGAGGCTGGGGGGGAGGCTGGGGGAGAGAGAGGCTGGGGGGGAGGCTGGGGGGAGAGAGAGGCTGGGGGGGAGGCTGGGGGGGAGGGAGGGAGGCTGGGGGGAGAGAGAGGCTGGGGGGAGGCTGGGGGGAGAGAGAGGCTGAGGCTGGGGGGGAGGCTGGGGGGAGAGAGAGGCTGGGGGGGAGGCTGGGGGGAGAGAGAGGCTGAGGCTGGGGGGAGGCTGGGGGGAGAGAGAGGCTGGGGGGGAGGCTGGGGAGAGAGAGAGGCTGGGGGGGAGGCTGGGGGGAGTGAGAAGCTGGGGGGAGGCTGGGGGGAGAGGGAGGCTGGGGGGAGAGAGAGGCTGGGGGGGAGGCTGGGGGGAGAGAGAGGCTGGGGGGGAGGCTGGGGGGAGAGAGAGGCTGGGGGGGAGGCTGGGGGGAGAGAGAAGCTGGGGGGGAGGCTGGGGGGAGAGAGAGGCTGGGGGGGAGGCTGGGGGGAGAGAGAGGCTGGGGGGGAGGCTGGGGGGGAGGAGAGAGGCTGGGGGGGAGGCTGGGGGGAGAGAGAGGCTGGGGGGGAGGCTGGGGGGAGAGAGAGGCTGAGGCTGGGGGGGGAGGCTGGGGGGAGAGAGAGGCTGAGGCTGGGGGGGGAGCTGGGGGGAGGGGCTAATGCTAGAGACAGAGTACAAGGGTTGAGGGATAGTGCAATGACAAAATCGATGGGGGGAGTGTAAGGACTCAGAATGAGAGGGGGGCAGCATTGGGAGCTCAGTATGGAGTGGAGCAATGTAGGGGAGTCAATATCAAGAGTGGGGTAGTGTGTGTGTGTGTGTGTGTGTGTGTGTGGGGGGGGGGGGGGGGGGTCTCAGCATAAGCGTTAGTGTGGTGGTCTTAGTATGATGAGTGGGGCAGCATGGAGGTGTCATTATGAAAAGAGTAAGGCAGCATTAGGAGCTCATGGAGAGGGGCAGCATGCATGGGACATTGTGAGGAGGGGGCAGCATGCATGGGACATTGTGAGGAGGGGGCAGCATGCATGGCACACTGTGAGGAGGGGGCAGCATGCATGGCACACTGTGAGGAGGGGGCAGCATGCATGGCACACTGTGAGGAGGGGGCAGCATGCATGGCACACTGTGAGGAGGGGGCAGCATGCATGGGACCCTGTGAGGAGGGGCAGCATGCATGGGGGGCAGCATGCATGGGACCCTGTGAGGAGGGAGCAGCATGCATGGGACCCTGTGAGGAGGGAGCAGCATGCATGGGACCCTGTGAGGAGGGAGCAGCATGCATGGGACCCTGTGAGGAGGGAGCAGCATGCATGGGACCCTGTGAGGAGGGAGCAGCATGCATGGGACACTGTGAGGATGGAGCAGCATGCATGGGACACTGAGAGGATGGAGCCGCATGCATGGGACACTGAGGAGGGGGCAGCATGCATGGGACACTGTGAGGAGGGGGCAGCATGCATGGGACACTGTGAGGAGGGGGCAGCATGCATGGGACACTGTGAGGATGGAGCAGCATGCATGGGACACTGTGAGGAGGGAACAGCATGCATGGGACATTGTGAGGAGGGAGCAGCATGCATGGGACACTGTGAGGATGGAGCAGCATGCATGGGACACTGTGAGGATGGAGCAGCATGCATGGGACACTGTGAGGATGGAGCCGCATGCATGGGACCCTGTGAGGATGGAGCAGCATGCATGGGACCCTGTGAGGAGGGAGCAGCATGCATGGGACACTGTGAGGAGGGAGCAGCATGCATGGGACCCTGTGAGGAGGGGGCAGCATGCATGGGACCCTGTGAGGAGGGGGCAGCATGCATGGGACCCTGTGAGGAGGGGGCAGCATGCATGGGACCCTGTGAGGAGGGGGCAGCATGCATGGGACCCTGTGAGGAGGGGGCAGCATGCATGGGACCCTGTGAGGAGGGGGCAGCATGCATGGGACCCTGTGAGGAGGGGGCAGCATGCATGGGACCCTGTGAGGAGGGGGCAGCATGCATGGGACCCTGTGAGGAGGGGGCAGCATGCATGGGACACTGTGAGGAGGGGACAGCATGCATGGGACACTGAGGAGGGGGCAGCATGCATGGGACACTGTGAGGAGGGGGCAGCATGCATGGGACACTGTGAGGAGGGGGCAGCATGCATGGGACACTGTGAGGAGGGGGGTAGCATGCATGGGACATTGTGAGGAGGGAGCAGCATGCATGGGACATTGAGGAGGGGGCAGCATGCATGGGACACTGTGAGGAGGGGGCAGCATGATGTGAGGACAATGTGCAGATCATATTTCATAATTGAGGAAGGTGTGGTGGGTATAATTTATAAGGGAGGGCAGTGTGTAGTTTATTAGGGGCAGTGTGACAGTCACAGTATATAAGTGGGGATGGTGTGGTGGGAATATTTTATACTCATGCTATGTTTTGATGTGCCTGTGGTGATCCCCATTGGGGGGGGGGGGGGGTTAGTGCCCTTTGTTTCTCATTGATACTTTTTAAAGTGTTTTACAGAGTAGATCTGCCTTAAACAGATGTCGAGTGCGAAAATTCAGTGTTACGTTGTCACTAAGGGGCGCGACCACTTAAAGTGCCTAGGGCAGCACGAAGGCAAAATACAGCCCTGGATGTATATGGTGAATATTGGAATGTAAAAGTTGCACTACTGCAAAGAAAACATGAAAAATGTGAAAAGAAAAATTGGGAAAAAAATGAGTTATTTTGCAAATAAAATTGGCCAAGTTTAATTGAGCTCAGATACCATGCGAAGGTATAACTCTCAACTGGGTCCTAATCTAAATTTCTGCCTCTTTTCGTGTCATTCCTGACCTCTTTATAAGGGCTAGAGAAGAAACTGCAAAAGGAAAATTAAAACACCTGAGGTCAATGGGAGGAGTGCGCAAAAAAAGGACAAGACTGCATAATACAAAATACAAGAATTGCCAGTACTTCCTAATCTCATAGTCTGAACTGGTGCAAACTGAACATAGCATAAATTATACTTGAATGCAGCTGCTATTTTGATAATGTATGCTGTGTTCAGTATTGGTACTCTGGGGCAATTGATGCCAATATTGGTGCCACCTGAGTGTGGCTGAGCAGAAAAGCAGTTTGAGCTGTTGCATGAGATATGAAGGCTTCCAGCCCACCAGGCCTACACCTGTCACTCATCCCCCTTAATGTTTCATATGCTTATAGTCTAGGAAGCTAATGGCTGTGCTTTGAGTTGTTTTGGTAGCTTTTGGGCCCCCTGAAGGTGTTGTCTATGCCTTTGGTTTGTCACCCATTGAATTCAATGGGGTTTGGATATATTTGTTGAACTGTTCCGCAAACACCAGGAAAGTCGGCCAATCGAGCCAAACCTTCAGAGGTTCTCTCATCTCTAATTATGACAAGTTCTCTTGGTATCTGGCCTCTTGACCACCCTGCTTCACGGCTTGTCCATGAGTTGAATTGCGTCACAATACCAGCACACCCCTTTAAGCAATTAATACCTCTATAGCCATGTTATAATGTTATAGTGCAGCACAAAATATCTCTCAATTAGTACAAAGCAAATAAAACAGCACTTCAGTAAATAACTCACCACCAGCACTAGACACCCCCAGTACAGTTCTAAAATTCTTTTGTAAACCCCAAATAGCACAGTGCACCATTAAATAAATCTTTAGCAATTTTTAACAACTACCACAGAGCACCACCAAGACCAGCAACATTGCCACATTTTCACCCTTTTCCCACTGTCTTCAGCTTTCCTCTGCCCCTTCTCCAATGTCGGCTGCATTGGCCCCATCATTCTCCACTGTGAGTTGCATCGTGACCTTCCTCCCAACACTCTCCTACTGTCTGCAACAATGTGCCCCCCTACCTACCAATCCACCATAATCTGCAGCATTGTGCCCCTTCTCATCCCTCGCTCACTCTTGACAGCATTGTTCTTCCCATCGCTCCTTCACTGTTAGCAGCATTGTGCACCCACTTAGTTCTCCTCTTCCACTTTTGATAGCATTAGGATAAGTTCACACAGTGCGTTTTTCACGGCGTTTTTGTGCGTTTTTCGGGTGCGTTTTTGCTCAGAAAACTGCATGACTTTGCTTCCCCAGCAAAGTCTATGAGTTTTCATTTTTGCTGTCTGCACACAGCGTTTTTTTTCAGCTGCGTTTTTGTGGTGCCACAAAAACGCAGCATGTCAATTATTCCCGCGTTTTTCACTGCGCTTTTCATCCATTGAGTGCAATGGGATGTTGAAAAACGCAATGAGAAACGCAAATAGGTGCGGTTTGGTGCGTTTTAGTGCGTTTCTAAGACCAAAAACGCAGCTATAAATGCAGGAGGTGGGTAATAAAGTGACATGTACAGGAAGAGGATTCCTTCTGTCAGTAAACACAGAAGCGTGAATCCTCCCGGTACCATCACCGCCGCTTCCACCTCCCATCCTGTGCATGTATGCTGCCGTGCGGTGCCATGTCTGGGCGGGAGGTGGAAGCGGATGCGAAATCAAAAGTGAACAGTAGAAAAAAAAAGTCATACTCACCTGTCTGCAGACTCCCGGTGCCATGCCCGCTCCCATCTCCTCCTGGTACCGCCGCTCCGGGTGTGTGCAGTCTCCCCGGGTACGTATGCCTGCAGGATGCAGGACCTGGCGATGGATCACCTGATGCAGTCACCTGACACATCAGCTGATCGTAAGTCCCAGGGTGACGCCGGCGCCCAGCCGGTTTAACCTATCAGCGGATGCCATCAGGAGACTTCATCCCTGATTACCGGCAGCTGCTGCAGTTATCGGACGGGATCAGACTCGCTCCAGGAGCTGCCGGTAATCAGCACATAAGTGAGTATTTTTTTTTTATTTTTTTTTTTGCACCGATGCATCTGCTGATTGTATAAACGGCTTTTATACAATCAGCTGATGTGTGATGTGATTCAGGCCCTTGATCCTGACACATCATCTGATGGCTTTGCCTTCCAGCAAACCGATCAGATGATATTGGATCCGGATTGGACGGCGCGGGACCCTTGACCCAGGATTACTGCGGAGGGGGAGTTCTTTATTTCAATAAAGATGGAGTCACTAATTGTGTTGTGTTTTATTTCTAACAAAAATATTTTTCTGTGTGTTGTGTTTTTTTTATCTTTACTAGAAATTCATGGTGGCCATGTCTAATATTGGCGTGACACCATGAATTTCGGGCTTAGGGCCAGCTGATAATATACAGCTATCCCTAACCACATTATTACCCAGTTAGCCACCCGGCATCAGGGCAGCTGGAAGAGTTGGATACAGCGCCAGAAGATGGCGCTTCTATGAAAGCGCCATTTTCTGGGGTGGCTGCGGACTGCAATTCGCAGCGGGGGTGCCCAGAAAGCATGGGCACCCTGCACTGTGGATTCCAATCCTCAGCTGCCTAGTTGTACCCGGATAGACATAAAAATTAGGCGAAGCTTACGTCATTTTTTTTTTAATTATTTCATGAAATTCATGAAATAATTAAAAAAAAAGGGCTTCTCTATATTTTTGGTTCCCAGCCGGGTACAAATAGGCAGCTGCGGGTTGGGGGCAGCCCGTACCTGCCTGCTGTACCCGGCTAGCATACAAAAATATGGCGAAACCCACGTCATTTTTTTTGTTTGGGGGGGCAAAGAAATCCTGCATACAGTCCTGGAAGGAGGATACTGAGCCTTGTAGTTCGACAGCTGCTGTCTGCTCTCCTGCATACACTATTGGATGGAGGATGCTGAGCCTTGTAGGTCTGCTCCCCCTGACTCTCCCTCCAGCATACAGTCCTGGATGGAGCATGCTGAGCCTTGTAGTTCTGCAGCTGCTGTCTGCTCTCCTGCATACACTATTGGATGGAGTATGCTGAGCCTTGTAGTTCTGCAGCTGCCTACTCTCCTGCATACACTAGTGGAGAATGAAGAACATATTGAAGAAGGAAATGACATCAGACCTTTTTTTTTTGTTCACTGATAAAAAACGCACAAAGACGCAGTGAGCAAAAATGCAGCAAAACGCACCAAATCGCGCAAAAAACGCACAAAAACGCAGCGTCAAAAAAACGCAGTGTGTGAACCTAGCCTTATACCCACATTTCTACCCATCTATTACTATCTGTTACATTATGAGCCTTCCCATTTCTTCTTTACTATCGTAAGCATTGTTCCCTCTACCTTCCAATCCCTCACTAATTGTCGTCAGTTTTGCGCCCCCAGTTAATATCCTTTCCCCTATGTTGGAAACATTGTACATTGTATCCAACCCCTCTTCCCACTCTTCCTTCTTTTTTCAGCAGCACTGTGTTCCCCATCTTTCCACACCTTCCCCCAAAGACACAACTTTAAAACAGTTGTAAATTATATACAAGTATGAAAATAATTTGCAATAAGCAAACATTAAAAAGTAAAAAAAGTAAACATTTTTACGACTGTAAATAACGCCGCCAGTATGTGTAAGTTTCAGCCTGTCAGATTGAGACCATCTCAGAGGACCCTGTCTCTGGTGTTTCAACTCAATCAAAGAGAATATATTCCTATGGAGTATAAAAACTAATTAACAGATAATATATGCCAAATTACACACAGTGATGACATCACAATGCTAAATAAGGACTGACATGAAAAGAATTATTCATGTTAGGCAAGCTTAGAACAAAAAATGCACAGCCATGAAATATGGAGGGAAATAGAGTGAAAACTTCAGAAATAAATAAACAGAAAGTTACAAGTGCATCTCAATAAATTAGAATATTCTCAAAAAGTTCATTTATTTCAGTAATTCAATACCAAAAGGGAAACGCATATATCATATAGTCATTATAAACAGAGAGATCTATTTCAAGTTTTTATTTCTGTTAATGTTGATGATTATGGCTTACAGCCATTGAAAACCCAAAAGTTATTATCTCAGAAAATTAGAATACTTACCACAAAACATCTGCTAAGGCTTCCTACGTCTTTAGAATGGTCCCTTAGTCTGGTTCAGTAGGCTACACAATCATGGGGAAGACTGTTGACTTGATAGATGTTCAGAAGGCAGTCATTGGCACACTCCACAAGGAGGGTAAGCCACAAAAGGTCATTGCTATAGAAGCTGGCAGTTCACAGAGTGCTGTATCCAAGAATTTTAATGGAAAGTTGAGTGGAAGGAAAAAGTGTGGTAGAGAAAGTTACACAAGCAACCAGGATAATTGCAGCCTTGATAGGATTGTTAAGAAAAGGCCGTTCAAAAAGTTGGGGGAAATTCACAAGGAGTGGACTACTGCTGGAGTCAGTACTTCAAGAGCCACCACATACAGACATATATCCAGGACATGGGCTACAACTGTCACATTCCTTGTGTCAAGCCACTTATGTCCAATAGACAATGCCAGAAGCGTCTTAACTGGCCAAGGAGAAAAATAACTGGACTGTTGCTCAGTGGTCCAAGGAGTTGTTTTCAGATGAAAGTAAATTTTGCATTTCAGTTGAAAATCAAGGTCCCAGAGTCTGGAGGAAGAGTGGAGAGGCCACAATCCAAGCTGCTTGAGGTCTAGTGTGAAGTGTCCACAATCAGTGATGGTTTGGGGAGCCATGTCATCTGCTGGTATAGGTTCACTGTGTTTTATCAAGACCAAAGTCAGTGCAGCCATCTACCAGGAAATTTTAGAGCACTTCATACTTCTTTCTGGTGACAAGCTTTTTGGAGATGGAAATTTCATTTTCCAGCAGGATTTGGCACCTGTCCACACTGCCAAAAGTGTCCATACCTCTTTTTATAACCACAGTATCACTGTGCTTGATTTACCAGAAAACTCGCCTGACCTAAACCCCATAGAGAATCTATGGGGTATTGTCAAGAGAAAGATGAGAGACACCAGACCCAACAATGCAGATGAGCTGAAGACTACTATCAAAGCAACCTGGGCTTCCATAACACCTCAGCAGTGCCACAGGCTGATCGCCTCCATGCCACGCCACATTGATGCAGTAATTCATGCAAAAGGAGCCCTGACCAAGTATTGAGTGCATTTACTGTACAGACTTTTCAGTAGGCGCCAGATTAAAATCATTTTTTCAGTTGGTTTTATATAATATTCTAATTTTCTGAGATGACTTTTGGGTTTTCATTGTCTGTAAGCCATAATCATCAACATTAACAGAAATAAACACTTGAAATAGATCCCTCTGTTTGTAATGACTCTATATAATATACAGTACAGACCAAAAGTTTGGACACACCTTCTCATTCAAAGAGTTTTCTTTATTTTCAGGACTCTGAAAATTGTAGATTCACATTGAAGGCATTACAACTATGAATTAAAACATGTGGAATGAAATACTTAAAAAGTGTGAAACAACTGAAAATAAGTTTTATATTCTAGGTTCTTCAAAGTAGCCACCTTTTGCTTTCATTACTACTTTGCACACTCTTGGCATTCTTTTGATGAGCTTCAAGAGGTAGTCACCGGAAATGGTTTTCCAACAGTCTTGAAGGAGTTCCCAGAGATGCTCAGAACTTGTTGGCCCTTTTGCCTTCACTCTTCGGTCCAGCTCACCCCAAACCATCTCGATTGGGTTCAGGTATGGTGACTATGGAGACCAGGTCATCTGGCCTAGCACCCCATCACTCTCCTTCTTAGTCAAATAGCCCTTACACAGCCTGGAGGTGTGTTTGGGGTCATTGTCCTGTTGAAAAATAAATTATGGTCCAAATAAACGCAAACCGGATGGAATAGCACACCGCTGCAAGATGCTGTGGTAGCCATGCTAGTTCTGTATGCCTTCAATTTTGAATAAATTCCCAACAGTGTCACCAGCAAAGCACTCCCACACCATCACACCTCCTCCTCTATGCTTCACGGTGGGAACCAGCCATGTAGAGTCCATCCGTTCACCTTTTACAAAAACACGGTGGTTGGATCCAAAGATCTCAAATTTGGACTCATCAGACCAAAGCACAGATTTCCACTAGTCTAATGTCCATTCCTTGTGTTCTTTAGCCCAAACAAGTCTCTTCTACTTGTTGCCTGTCTTTAGCAGTGGTTTCCTAGCAGCTATTTTGCCATAAAGGCCTGCTGCACAAAGTCTCCTCTTAACGGTTATTCTAGAGATGAGAAGGTGTGTCCAAACTTTTGGTCTGTACTGTATGTGTTTCCCTTTTTGTATTGAATTACTGAAATAAATTAACTTGTTGATGATATTCTAATTTATTGAGATGCACTTGTAAATCTAACATTGTTAGCACTGAAAATAATATATTTTTCTTTCCTAATCTGATTTACCTTACTCAGTTGGTATCATACCACTTTTAAGCCCGTGATACTTAACAGAATCCCCAGAATGTGCGAATCACACAGGTTTAGTGAAGTGCAGTGTCAGTCTATAAACATACGTGTCAAGAGCCCATAGGCACAGATTGCTTAAACTTTAAGAAACACCCTTTTAGCGTAAAAATGTGTCATTTTTCCATTAAGTATTGCATATGTGGTTTCCATTAGGATACAGTTCAGTGAAAAAGTCAATTAGATTTCATTGTGTGTGCACCTCTATAACAATAGATGCCACTTTAGGGTAAGATCACACAGTGCGTTTTTCACGGCGTTTTTGCGCAGTTTTCGGGTGCGTTTTTGCTCAGAAAACTGCATGACTTTGCTTCCCCAGCAAAGTTAATGAGTTTTCATTTTTGCTGTCTGCACACAGCGTTTTTTTTCAGCTGCGTTTTTGTGGTGCCACAAAAACGCAGCATGTCAATTATTCCCGCTTTTTTCACTGCGCTTTTCATCCATTGAGTGCAATGGGATGTTGAAAGACGCAATGAGAAACGCAAATAGCTGCGTTTTGGTGTGTTTCTAAGACCAAAAACGCAGCTATAAACGCAGGAGGTGGGTAGTAAAGTGACATGTACAGGAAGAGGATTCCTTCTGTCAGTAAATACAGAAGCATGAATCCTCCAGGTACCGTCACCGCCGCTTCCACCTCCGGTCCTGTGCATGTATGCTGCCGTGCGGCGCCATGTCTGGGCGGGAGGTGGAAGCGGCTGCGAAAACAAAAGTGAACAGTAGAAAAAAAAAAAAATTCATACTCACCTGTCTGCAGCCTCCCGGTGCCATGCCCGCTCCCATCTCCTCTCACGGTATCGCCACCCCTGCTCCGGCTGTGTGCAGACGGCCGGGACACCTCCGATGGATGCAAAACCTGGCGATGGATCACCTGATGCAGTCACCTGACGCATCAGCTGATCGTAAGTATCGCGGTGACGCGGGCACCCGGCCGGTTTAACCTATCAGCGGATGCGTCAGGAGACTTCATCCCTGATTACCGGCAGCTGCTGCAGCGATCGGACGGGATCAGACTCCTCCAATCGCTCCAGGAGCTGCCGGTAATCAGCACATAAGTGAGTATTTTTTTTTTTTTTTTTGCACCGATGCATCTGCTGATTGTATAAACGGCTTTTATACAATCAGCTGATGTGTGATGTGCTTCAGCCCCTAGAACCTGACACATCATCTGATCGCTTTGCCTTCCAGCAAATCCATCAGATGATATTGGATCCGGATCCCTTGACCCAGGATTACTGCGGAGAGGGTTTTTTTTATTTCAATAAAGATGGAGTCACTAATTGTGTTGTGTTTTATTTCTAATAAAAAATGTTTTTCTGTGTGTTGTGGTTTTTTTTCTTATCTTTACTAGAAATTCATGGTGGCCATGTCTAATATTGGCGTGACACCATGAATTTCGGGCTTAGGGCCAGCTGATAATATACAGCTAGCCCTAACCCCATTATTACCCAGCGAGCCACCCGGCATCAGGGCAGCTGGAAGAGTTGGATACAGCGCCAGAAGATGGCGCTTCTATGAAAGCGCCATTTTCTGGGGTGGCTGCGGGACTGCAATTCACAACGGGGGTGCCCAGAAAGCATGGGCACCCTGCACTGTGGATTCCAATCCCCAGCTGCCTAGTTGTACCCGGCTGGACTCAAAAATTGGGCGAAGCCCACGTCATTGTTTTTTTTTTAATTATTTCATGAAATTCATGAAATAATTAAAAAAAAAGGGCTTCTCTATATTTTTGGTTCCCAGCCGGGTACAAATAGGCAGCTGGGGGTTGGGGGCAGCCTGTACCTGCCTGCTGTACCCGGCTAGCATACAAAAATATGGCAAAGCCCACGTCATTTTTTGGGGGGCAACAAATTTCTGCATTCAGTCCTGGATGGAGGATACTGAGCCTTGTAGTTCTGCAGCTGCTGTCTGCTCTCCTGCATACACTATTGGATGGAGTATGCTGAGCCTTGTAGTTCTGCTCCCTCTGCCTCTCCCTCCAGCATACAGTCCTGTATGGAGCATGCTGAGCCTTGTAGTTCTGCAGCTGTCTGCTCTATTGCATACACTAGTGGAGAATGAAGAACATATTGAAGAAGGAAATGACATCAGACCTTTTTTTATTTTTTTTCAACAATCTTTAATGCGTTCACTGATAAAAAAAACGCATGAAGACGCAGTGAGCAAAAACGCAGCAAAACGCAGCAAAAAACGTGTGCGTTTTTTGACGCGTTTTTTTGCCGCGGGTGCGTTTTTGTGCGTTTTTTGTCGCAAAAAACGCACAAAAACGCAGCGTCAAAAAAACGCAGTGTGTGAACCTAGCCTTACTCTTCAATTAGTTCTTTGGTGCAAATAAAAAGCTTGAAAAATGCATAAAAGACACTTAATTTCTAATGAAAAATCATTTGCTGCTCATGCATTCAGTCTTGTGATCAATTTTTATTATATTCTAGTTTTTATTAAAAAAAAAAGTTATTAAAAGAAGTGACTCATCAATTCTTCAGGCATTTTCCGCCATGAAGTAGCTCCATACTTCAATAGAAGTCATCTGGAAGACTACAAAAACACCACAAACACAAATAGTCCGGCTTTTGAACATTTTGTAAGCATTTTGTAGGCATTTTCACTTCATAAAAGGCTAGCGCTTCATTAATTTCTTAATATATACCAAGAACACTAAGAAAAATACTTCAGGACAAAAATATGTAACATCCGCAGCTGTGAGTGCAGTGCAAAATATAAAGCGAGTGTGGAGTGGGTCAAGCTATTTGGCAAAGTCAGATTAAAAACCTTACATGGTCTTTTTTTTTTAAAAAAAAGATCTGTTGGAAGGTAATGGGACAGATTTTTCCCTTTAGGGTTTGGTTCCACTTGCGCGTAGCTTGCGATGCGAGAGCATCGGAAGCGATATGCTAATGACCTTCTGCTACGTGCGTTAGCCGAGGGTCATGTGACTGTGATGTGATCTTGTAATTACATCACAGATGCGGAGAAGAGTGAGGGAGAGAGCACTTTCTCCCCATCTCCTCCCCGGCCTGTCTCTGCGTACATCGCACTGCGGTCGGATGACATGCGAGTGCAGTGCGATGTTTCACACGCACCCATAGACTAGTATGGGGGTGCGTGAGCCAAGACTCGCTGGCAAACGAAGCATGATGCGATTCATTCCGCATATGCTGCTGTGGCATGAGAAATCAATCGCAGATGGACACTGCCCCATAGTTTTGTACTAGAGTAAGAGCAATTTGATGTTTTATTGGATTGCACTTGTCTGTGCAAAACATAAGTGGAATCGAGTCCTTAGGCTGGGTCTTGCAAGTGGCTCATGTCCACAGTTTTCATTTAAAAACCTACAGGAAAGAGCAGGGGAGGTTGTGCTGCATACAGACTTGAAGGTGACCTGTTTGAATGTCTGTGTGGAGCTGAACACAGACTAGAGCCAGAGTCAGAGGTGAAGCCCTACACTGCAGTAGAGATCCCTAGATAGCGCATGTACATATTGTGCCAAACTGTATGTGCATATGCCTGGCTGAGATCAGAAGTATAGGTCTGTGTGAAAACATGGCTGTGTGAATAACACCACAGAATAACATGGGTATGTGTGGCATTTGTGTTAAAAACAGATGTCCTGCAAATCTTAAACACGGACGTCTGAAAGGGGCTTGAATTTGAGCATATTGTGTAACAGATTTCATCTCAACCTTGATGACCTGATGGATGAACACTCTGTAGGAAGATCGATCTTATGCAAACATAGATAGGTCCACCAGTGTGTTCTCCACCTTTATCTTGATAGCATAAAGCCATTGGGTTGCTAGTCTTCCGCTTCACCTTGTTCCTTCTATTTTTCCGGCCATGATGTCCTTCTCCAGTGATTAATTTCTTCCTATAATGTGTCCAAAGTAGGGAAGTTGTAGCTTGATGATCCTTGCTTTAAATGACTTGACTGGCTTGATTTTTTAAAAAATGGATTTGCTTGTTCATCTTGCCATCCATGGTATTGATAACATCCTTCTCCAGCACCACATTTCTAGGCATTGATGCTTCTTCTGTATTGATCCTTTATCATCCAGGTTTCGCACCTATGTTACCACAGAAAAGACCAGACTAAGTACAAGCCATCTTTTCATCACCAGTAAAATGTTCCTTGATTTTAACCTCTTCACAACCTATAATGTATCAGTACGCTATGATCAAATAGGAGTTCAACAACAAAAAGAGGACTAAATATCCTCCCCAATTTAAGATACTCACAGCACGATAAAGCAGTGGTGAACTGCTCAGGCCAAAAAACTAATGCACTACCAGGATGCAACTGTGACGCCCTGGCAAAACCAGGTTGTCACAGAGACTGCACAAATCTTCCAGGTGCAGGACTCCATCCTCTTTGGCATACCAACACAACCTCACACACAGGTACATACACCAGCCACAAAGCCTAGTCACCCCCCCAGGACAATAGGGACACACCAGTTGACGGGGCCAGGCAGATGGTGACACCCACCTAGGGATCCTGAGGTGTCAGGGGAGGGAACACGTCAGTTAAGCTGGGAGAGAGGAAGCGAGAGGAGTGAAGTGGTAGTCGGGGGTTGTAGCTCCCAGACTACCTGAGCTGACTAGGTAGCAGACGACAGAGCAGGGCCACAGGTGATGGAAATCCAGTCGAGGGAGACCTTAAGTGGACCGGGGCAGGGTTGTAGCCCGCCGGTGCCGACAGCGGGAATCTGGTCCTGAGGCCGTGCACAGTCGGGGTGCCTGGACCCTAGGGCGAGGGCAGCTTCAAGTCCCTTGTCAATTAGCTAGCAGGGGACAAGATTCCACGTCTTGTCCCACCAGTGAGCCCAGATAGACCGAGATGGAAGCCCAACGCGGGGGATAGGACGTCTGCAAGTGCCTGCAAAAATCCCAAGGGTCAGATCTCGCGGGCAACAGCTCCCACAGCAAAGACACCGGGAGCGGACTTTTCCCATTTCATGTGGACTAGTCAACATACAAGCCAAAAATACAAAAGTGCAGGAGGAAGGGCCCCTTTCCTGTCAACCGGTGTGTGGGACACGAGCACACCCCTCCGGAGGCTACCGGTATCCGGCACTTGGTTTACTACTTCGACTTTGTGTGGTTTATTCAACAACAGTGAGTACACCGGTGCCATCCGGTCCAGCCTGCAGATGGTGCCCCAGAAGTGCCCCAGAAGTGCACACCACCTACGCCTGGGCCCCGGGACAACACCTCCCCTACCCGTGGAGGGGATACCATCCTGCTGCCTCGCTCCATCAGCCCAGAGCGTCTCATACAAAGGCAGTGGCGGTGTTACCAACCATCACCACAATCCACCGGTGGCATCACTGACAAACTCTTTGCCTGTAAATAACCCCTTTATATTGTTGTGGGTGACGGGCTGCTGCAAGAGCCCTGGATACAGCTGCCACTCGAGCCACAGCCACGATCCTGGATCCGAGCATCTCTAGTAGCTCCCCACTGGCCGTGGCCTGCGCCCCCGCCCGCGACACAACCATAGCCCCAATAGATGGAGACATCACAGGTGCAAGAAGAGCAAATCACTCACACAACTCCCAAACACAGAGGGGGTGATCGCTAGATAATAAGATTTGCCCACCACACAGGAGAAGGAAGCTTTGGCCATACTTCAATCATTAGAAGAGGAAAATGAACCCACAATGGTGAGTGATTTTCCTCATTCTTTGTTAAAAAAATCTACTAAATTTCCCTCTTTTAACTCGTGTCCGGCCATTGAGGTTTTTACGAGAATGGTATCTCAGGAATTCCAGCAGCAGTTTTCTTCCGTGTTGGGCCCTAGGAATTTAACGAGGAGTGAAGAAAAAGCACTGAAGGACTTACAAGCATGGGATGATGTACTGTTCAAACCCGCCGACAAAGGCAGGAACATGGTTATTTGGCCAATTACCATGTATACACGACAAGCTTACAAATTATTAAATGCACGTCAGTGTTATAAGAAATCGATTTGTAACCCCTTACCTGCCTTTCAGGATGAACTTCTCTCCATCCTGATGGCGGCTTTTGAAAAGGGAATTATACCGAAAAAACTAATGGAGTGTATTAAAAATTTACATCCCCGATTGGCGACTCTTTACCTTATCCCGAAAGTACATAAGAATTTAACGGACCCTCCCGGAAGACCCATAGTGGCAGGTAGTGGTGGGTTATGTGAGGTTATCTGTAATGTAATTGACCACTACTTGCAACCATTGGTTATGGAGTTACCCTCTTTTATCAAGGACACGACATCGGCCCTACGTAGATTGGACAATATTCAACTGAATCCAAATATGGTTCTGGTTACGGCCGATGTCGAGTCCTTGTATACTTCAATCAAACACACTGATGGTCTCCGGGCAGTATCTTTCTTCTTACGTAATAGTACCATCAATGGGGATATGGTTGAGTTATTACTTATTTTACTTGAATTTGTCTTGACCCACAACGTCTTCACGTTTGATGGAAAAATCTTCCTGCAAACACAGGGCACAGCAATGGGGGCGGCATGTGCGCCTTCATATGCAAATCTATTTTTAGGTGCCTGGGAACGTGATATCTTCTTGGGGGAGGCCATCCCGGGTTCTAGCAGCATCCATAATTGGATGCGGTACATTGATGACATTCTGTTCATCTGGGATGGCACCCCCAAAGAATTGCAGGAAGTCATGCAAACACTGAATAACAATGACCAAAATATTAGGCTGACGTTTAAGCAAGGCAGGAAGTTGGATTTTTTGGACATTTTTGTAAGAACTCTTGATGATGGTTTTTTGTCTACATCCATTTTCAGAAAGAGCACTGCCACCAATAGCCTTCTGCACGCATCTTCTTCTCATCCTAAATCGGTCATTACAGGAATACCAACGGGGCAGTTCCTACGAACTAAGAGAATTTGCTCTAGTTCAGAAACATTTGAAGTACAAGCGGGGGAATTGGCGCAACGTTTTTTGAATAGAGGATACAGTAAAAAGACTATCAGAAAAGGTTTTTATCGGGCCAAAAAAAACCCCAGGAGCTCTCTGTTGTTTGCCAATGATAGGATGTCTACAAATTTGAATGACAACAAGAAGGAACAAATGGAACAGGTACGTTATATCACCACGTACCATAATCGCTGGGGAGAAATGAGAAATATTATATCAAAATATTGGGGGATTCTGCGCTCCGATTCTGAAAAAAGTATTGTCTGAAAAACCTCTTATTTTGGCCAGAAGGTCAAGAAACCTAAGGGATACATTGGTGCACAGTCACTTTGACCCACAGCGGAAGGATAAAAAGATGGTGCCCGTATCTAATCAAGGTTTTTTCCCTTGTAGCTTTTGTAAAGCTTGTGCCAATCTGACGAAATCAAAAAGTTTTGAAAATTTTGATGGGTCCCGTAAGTTTAAAATTAGGACACATCTGACATGTTCCTCAAAGGGGGTCATTTATTTGGGGGAATGCCCTTGCAAGAAATTGTACGTGGGCCTCACAACTCGTGAATTAAAGATACGGGTACGAGAGCACTGCAGGGATATAGCCAAGGCCAAGACTGTGGAGGACAATACCACGCTGAAGACGTTACCACGGCATTTCAAAGAATTTCATGGCTGTAACCCCCACTCTCTTAAAGTTAAGGCCATAGACCAAGTTGATCTTGGCATTAGGGGAGGAGATCTAGCAAAAACTCTGGCTAGAATTGAAAGCCGTTGGATCTTTAGGTTGGGCACCCTCAGTCCCCAGGGTCTCAATGAGACCTTGGGCTTTGGGGCCTTTTTGTGAGGTTTTGTCTATATTCATTCGTCAACTCCGTTGTGTGTTTTTAATTGTTTTTAGATGTTTTTATCAATTTATGCAGTGTGTCTGGCGTTGAGGGAATCGGGAACAAATTTGGGTGGTATTATTGGGGTGCCAGTTTGATTAACTATTTATTTTTTCTTCTCTAGATTATTAATATTCTGAGTCCAGCATGTCCGTGTAGGGAGGATTTCCTGCCTGATTATGTGGGGTTATATGAAGGAAGCATGATCCACACATACTTGAATTTTCCGGTATACATCTCATCCTGATGTTTGGTGTTACCGGTGTTTGATGATGGAGGAATTTCCTTTCTATTATGCGGGGGTACGAAGATCAAGCAAGATCTATTGATGAATCTGTGACAACCCGGTCTTTTTTATATGCATCTGATTCAAGTATTGGCCGGGCGTATCATGGCCTCTGTGACAGCAACTTTAAGCTGTGAACAACTATGGACTTTTCATTCAAGAGCTGTA
This sequence comes from Anomaloglossus baeobatrachus, assembly GCF_048569485.1. NCBI lineage: Eukaryota > Metazoa > Chordata > Amphibia > Anura > Aromobatidae > Anomaloglossus > Anomaloglossus baeobatrachus. The sequence goes on from NC_134358.1 coordinate 427,560,165, forward strand.
TTAGACAGCTTTGGACTTTGATTATTTTTTTATTCAACAAATAAATCAGAGGAGTTTTGATATTATTCATTATTATTTTATACATATATTCTTTGAGACATGTATATTTTTGTCCTGGCTGTATGATATCTACTTTACATGGTAAATCCTATGTTGAATATAAATTGAAGTTCATATACATCTTGCGGCTGTCAGCTTCTACAACGTTCTTTAATTGGCATTATAATAGCCGGCAACATGATGGTCTTTAGTGATTAAATGTTTGCGGTCTTTCCATATATATTCTGTGTATAAATCCATAGGGGCACTGCGGACTTAATTTCTAGAATGAAGTCTGGCACCTTTTCCTAATGTTAGCTATAGAATATTCACATCCATTTATACCCTCGGGAGTACGCGCTCGCGCAGCCATGATCCTCCCGGCACTGAATGAAGGGCGCATATTATGGGACCAACCTGCATCGCTGCACAACTTCCGGTGCTTGACACGCAGGTTGCGTTCCATGGTCGCCTAACAGGAAGTCCTTTTTGATGACGGTGGTAAAAGGCTGACGCGAGCGCTGCAGATCCTCCTGATTGGTGGAACATGAGTATTTAATTCCCGTGTTTCCTCTTGTCCGGCACGCCCCCTGTTGAAGCCGGGTGTGAAACGCGCGTCGGGTCGTTCAGGACAGCAGCACATGTTATATCCTCCATTAAGGTAATTTACTAATATATACTTTACTTTCATTGCGGTGCGTGGTGTAATAAGTTTGTGACTATACTTTTAGCATATATATTGTATCTAACACGTGCACCATAGAGTGTGCCTCCGCTTTGACTATTGTATTGTAAATACAAATGGTTTCTTTACCGGGAGGTGGCATGTAATGTCTTGTAAACCTCCGGGAGTGACTAGCTGATTGCTTACGTTATAACAGCTTTGGATCCTGCTTTCCTATCTACCTCATTAGTGGGATATGTGCAATTTGGCACTATGTACACTTTATCTGGAGTGGGTATTGGTATCCAGAGTAGCTTTTTACTGATCTTTCAGGCACTTGTCATTTTATCTGGATGGTAATAAGATACTTATGCCATTTTTTTGTATGCTGCTAATCCTGTTATCATGTTGATTCTCTGCATATATCTCTTTTATTGGTGTGGGAATAATTGTTAATTTTTTGTTATGTAATAAAATTAATTTTGATGTGATTTGGACGTTGTACTCTCCTCTTTTTGGGAAAATATATTATCGATTTTCTCATGATGAATTGCTTATGTTTATGGGAGTGTCCTGATATTGATTGACCGTCTTCAAGTTGATTTACCGAGCATCTCTAGTAGCTCCCCACTGGCCGTGGCCTGCGCCCCCGCCCGCGACACAACCATAGCCCCAATAGATGGATACATCACAGGTGCAAGAAGAGCAAATCACTCACACAACTCCCAAACACAGAGGGGGTGATCACTAGATAATAAAATTGCACACTAGTGGCTTGCATAGGGCGCCGTTCACACTCATAATATGGGCGTGTAATAGGCTGCTGACTAGGATACTATGCACCTGCAAGTGTGAACGGCGCCCTATGCAAGCCACTAGAGTGCAATTTTATTATCTTGCGATCCCCCCTGCATGTTTGGGAGTTGTGTGAGTGATTTGCTCTTCTTGCACCTGTCATGTCTCCATCTATTGTTGGTACGGTTACATCCTCGTAGTGCATTAGTTTTTTGTCCTGAGCAGTTCACCACTGCTTTATCCTGCTGTGAGTATCAAATAGGAGTTCCTATCAGATTATGTACTGGGTACGTCATAGCCATTGTGGGGGCACAGGTGCTGTGTCCCTGCAATCGCTGCCAGTACTTCAGCTTTTCTGACAGCCGAGACCTGGTTCTCCCAGTCAGGAGTGGTGCCAGCACTACCCCTGGCTGTTTAACCCCGTAGATGCTGCTATTAAAAGGGATCTCAGCATTTAGGGGCTATGAGAGTTAGTGCACTTTACCTCTCATGCAATCGAGACCCCCACAATGTGATCACGAGGCCCAATCGTTGCCATAGCAACCCAAGATCATCATGATAATCTTTGGGTCACCCAGCTATGGCAATGCTCTGGGATCATGCCAGGAGCATAATCTGAGGCTTATGTCAGTGTGAAACTGACAGCTATGATCCATTGCAATGGTGGTGCATTGCAATAGATTACAACAGTGCTAAATATAATATATAAAGCTTAGTGTATGTGTGTGTGTGTGTGTGTGTGTGTGTGTGTGTGTGTGTGTGTCTGCTAAAGGAATCTGCATTGTCCCATTTGTCATCACAAAAATTTGCACAGACGCCTCATGTGACTCAGGGAACGTCATAGACTATGTTTTGACAGGTAAATTTAACCTCGCGCTTTACAGTTACTTTCCAAAAAACTTGCCTTCATTAAACTGAATGGAGCTGGGAGCTGCAGATTATTAATAGCAGCTGTGATTGGTTGCTATAGGAACAATGGACATTCATAGCATAAGAAGCTTATGTGTGAGGTAATATGATGTCAGTGGGGAGACAGACACAGGCAGACAGAGACTGAGAGACAGACAGGCACAGACAGACAGGCACAGACAAACAGGGAAAGAGACAGAGACAGATAGGAAAAAGCCAGACAGACAGACAGAGTAGGACAGAAAAACACAAGGGGAAAGAGACAGAGACAGACAGACAGAGGCAGACAAGGAAAGAGACAAATAGACATAGGTGGAAGGAAAAAAAGGCATACAGACAGAAACAGACAAAACAGAGAAAGAGACAGATAGGGAAAGAGACAGATAGGGAAAGAGACAGATAGGGAAAGAGACAGACAGGTAAAGAGACAGACAGGGAAAGAGACAGACAGGGGAAGAGACAGACAGGGGAAGAGAAAGACAGAGACAGACAGACAGAGACAGACAGACAGAGACAGACAAAGACATACAGAGACAGACAGGGAAAGAGACAGACCTGGAAAGAGAAAGACTTGGAAAGAGACACTTGGAACGAGACAGACGGGTAACAAGACAGACAGGGAACGAGACAGACAGAGATAGAGAGAGACAGACAGACAAAGAGAGAGACAGACAGACAAAGGCAGACACAGAGAGAGACACAGACAGACACAGAGAGAGACAGACAAACACAGAGAGAGTGACAGACAGACACAGAGAGAGACAGACACAGAGATAGAGAGAGACAGACAAAAAGACATAGACAGACAGACATGGATAGAGACAGAGACACACACATAGAGACAGAGACACACAGAGACAGACATATAAAGAGACAGAGAGAGGCAGGGAGAGAGACAGACAGAGAGACAGACAGAGACAGACAGAGACTGGGAGAAAGACAGACAGAGACTGGGAGAGAGACAGACAGAGACAGACAGACTTGGAGAGAGACAGATAGAGACAGTTACTATCCCGGGCAATGCCCGGGTACTACAGCTAGTGAACTATAAGTTAAAGTGCCAGACAGGAACTTGGTTAAAAAAAAATTCAAAAATGTTTTTTTTTAAAAAAATCACAAAAACAGCAAAAAAGTTAAATAAATATTATACTAATAACTATGTCTATTTATGTAAAAAAAAAATAAACATAAAAGTGCATACTTGCAGTATAGGAGACCAGACGTTAGTGGACATGACTGGTTTAGTTGGTGAGCGTGGCCTGGCTATTCCTGCCGTGCTCTACCTAATAGTGATAGCTAATCTGACTGGCTAAGCCCAATTCCCACCACGCCCCCACTGACCGACTCAGTTCTCCGCTGATACTGCGACCAAGCGTGCCCCAATAATTGGCTAGTCCACGGTAGCATGAGGAGACATCAGGCTGCGTCCAGTAAGCCGGTCTCACCTACTCACTAAACCAGCTACGACGCTCACTCACTCTGGACACTGCAAGGGAAGTACACACACTGACAACAGAGGCAACAAACCCGGCAAGCAGTGTATTGCAACCAGGCAACACAGGTGGCGAATATGAAAACCACTGATAAACAGGCCAGATCCGCAATATAGCATAGAAATGCCATGTCACACCCACCAAGGCTGGCATCACACCTACCAACTAAGCTGTTTACACCCACTATCTTCCAGTCCCTGATACTGCAAGTATGCCCAAAAATGTACACATAGCTAAAATTATCATCTTGTCCTGCAAAAGAAGCTGCCATACAGCTCCGTCAGTGAAAAAATAAAAATGCTATAGCTCCCAGAATACAGCAATGAAAAAAAGATTATTTTTTTCTATAAAGGTTTTTATGATGTAAAAGGGGCAAATGTTTAAAAAAACAATTTAAATGTGGTATTGCTGTAATCATACTAACCCAAAGAAGTAGAAGATGTCTTATCACTTTTATGAAATCGTGAACGGTGTAAAAAAAAAATCCTGAATTGCAGTTTCTGCCTCAAAAAAAGCAAAATACAAAGGGTTCAAAATAAATCAAAAGCTTTCAAAATACGTTGATGCAGAAAAACCTTTATGTTGTTAAAAACTTTGTTCAGTGTGATAATAACTAAACCTATATAAACCTGGAATCTCTCTAATCGTACTGACCTGAGGAATAAATCCACTCTTTCACTTATACCGGAAGGTGAACAGCGTAAAAAATAATAATGAAACCAATTCTTCAACTGCTGTTGATTTGTTTATTCTGTCTCCCAAAGAAGGCAGTACGGCGCAGAGGGAGTCACTTTAAACTCCCGTTTGGCCTGGGGTCCGGCGGTGATCTTTTAGACCTGCAAAAAAGTGAAGTTGACAACAGATATGAGCACTTTTGAAAAGGAAGTCGATGTACAGAGTCCAAAGTAATTCTGCTGCGTCATCAGTGAATAATTCATTGAGGGTTTCATCTGAATCACGTATTTCCGAGATGTAAAAGGAAACCCTGATGTAAGTGTTGCGGGCGGGGAGGCCACCGCCGCTGCGCGCTCGCTAACGATCGGGTCCGGCGCTGCTGCGGCTGCTGCTGCTTGGTGGCTCGAGCGGTGGGCCGGATCCTGGGACTCGAGCAGCGCTCCTCGCCCGTGAGTGAAAAGGGTGGTTGGTTTGGGGGATTTAGTCCGTGACGCCACCCACGGCTTGCGGTGAAGATGGGCATCACCGCTGCTGGTGACAGGGATCCCGGGAGCGATGGTAGGGAGCAGCTGGGATGTTGTTTTCCCCCTCCGTGGGTAGGGGTCGGTGGTCCCGGGGCCCGGTGGTGTGACGGGGAGGCAGGGTTGGGGAGGTGCAGGGTTGCAGGGACAGCGCGGTGCAGTGCCGGATGTCACGGGTGTACTCACTCAGTAAGAGATGCACAAAGTCCTCGGTAAACCAAACGGCTGGATGGACGGGTCCCGCAGCCAGCTGCAGTGTCTCTCCCCGGACAGGTTATGGTGGCTGTCTTTCCCTGCACCTTTGTGTACTTGTTTGACTACGATGGATCCCCAACGGTAGTCCGCTCCCCGGTGTATGGATGCCGAAGGAGCCCGTTGGCCCGCAGGCGCTAGCCCTTGGGTCTCTAGCCATAGGCGGTAGCTGTTTATCCTCACGGTGTGGGCGGTTGCCTTCTATCGGGTCTTTGGCTGTTAGGAAACCCCTGGGGTTCCGGTCACACTCGGATTTGACTATTGTCGGTGGCTCCAAGCCTGGTCGGGGTCCGATGGCCCTGCCTGGGTGTGCTGGCTTCACTTCGCTCCCCGGCGTTGCTTCACCACTCCTGCAGATGGCCACCACCATCTGCCAACCTTGTTGTCAGTGCCTGGGCCACAAACCCAGACACTCTCCACTTCAACCTCCTCAACTCAACTCCTGAACTCAACTGACACTTTTCCCGCCTCCAGGCCTGTGAACTCCTTGTTGGGTGGGGCCAACCGCTTGGCTCCGCCCCACCTGGTGTGGACATCAGACCCTGGAGGGAGGCAACAAGGATTTTATGTTTGGCTAATGTTACTGTCTAGTGGGGGTGGGGGTGTGTGAGTGTTACCTGTGACGACCTGGCTAGTCCAGGGCGCCACATTCCCCCTTGGTGAAATGCAGACCGTCCGCGGGCACGCCGTCCATCACCGGTTTTATTTTTTTTTTCAAAAACTGTAAAAACATAAATAACATGTTAACATATAAAACATAAGCATTTTTGTCAGGTCACTTGAACGTTGCACATATAAACATTTTTAATAATGACGGACGGATGTCTTCCTCTCTCCCACCCAAGCAACCTAGCCCTGATGCTGCCTCTAGGAAGTGGGCAGCACCCCTTGACCCCAGTCCATGTTGAGGCTGCCCGAGCGGGAACGGGTACGGTTACTCGCACCCGACTGTCACTTCACGGGACCCCACGTCCAGTGGGACCCCTAACCCCCGGAGGATGGCCACCGGTCCTGGTGGTGGCCGGGCCCCAGCCTGCTCTGCTGCGGGCCCTTCCTCCAATCTGCCTCTCCGGAGGCGGCAACGGTTTCCATCCCACAAAACTATTTACAAACCCACCAGTTCGTGGGTGGCCTGCCAGTTCTCGGCCATGTTCATGAGTAGTTCCTCATGTGGTTAGTAAAAACATACAAAGTCCCTCCGGGGACAACTTGCTGGCAACGGCCGGAATAATCACTGTAGCTAATCAGATGATCTTTTCGGTTTATTTTTGTCATTCAATCACATATTTACGTACCTAAGTGGGGGTTGGCCTAGGTTGGGGCGTGTGGACCTTCTGGGCCCAATGCTATCAGTGGAGGGCAAGGGGACAGAAGAGACCGTCAGTTACTCTTCCCGTCTACTGTGTGGGGCCGGCGGAGACTCAGGGGGATTGGGTACAGGTGCAGCCCTGGGCACTGGTTCACTGGCGGTTACTTCCGTCTCCTTTTCCTCCACGGGTTGTGGGAACATTATTACCGGAATAAGCACCGCGCCGTTCTGTGTAGGCCAGTCCGCTGGGAAATCACCCATCACTGTATGGATCACCTCTTTTTCTTTCTCCCCGGTTGGTCTGGGGGCTGGAACTTCAGCTTCCACCTTCAACGGAGATAGGCACCTCTTCAGGTGGTCCCTGGAAACCGTGGACGAAGTCTTCCCCTGGTCACGACTAATCTGGTAGGCCTTCTCATTCTCCCATTCAGTGGGTTGTATGACATACGGGGTCTTTTCCCACTGGTCATCAAGCTTATGGGTTCTTCTTTTTCGCTTTAGTACTACATCCCCAGGTTTAAAGGGGCCAGCTGGAGCCCGTTTGTTGAAGTACTGTTCCTGCTGTTCCCGGCTCCGACACAGGTTCCTTTCTACGTACTCCTGGACCTGTCAGTACTGCGCTCTCCATCGAGTGTCCCATCCAGCAGTCGAAGGGAGGGCCTCTGGAGCTTCCAAGCTCATTTCTAGGTCCACCGGCAACCGGCCTGGCCGAGCTCTCATCAAATACGCTGGTGTACATTTGGTAGAGCTAGAGGGGATGTTATTGTACATATTGACCAGTTCAGGCAGCTTTTCTGGCCACAGGTTCCGCTCTTCTAACGGTAACGTCTTGAGGAGACCCAGGACCAGATGGTTCATCTTTTCACACATGCCATTAGTCTGGGCATGGTAAGGCGTGGTCCGAATCTTCTTGCAGCCATACAACTGGCAGAATTCTTGAAACACCTCCGCTTCAAAAGCCGGATCCCGGTCGGTAAGCACCCTCTCCGGGTACCTGTGCGGTTGGCAAAAATAGGCCTGGAATGCTCTAGCGGCGGTACGTCCGGTCAGGTCCTTGACTGGGACAACCACCATGAATGTCGAATAGTGGTCTACGATGGTCAGAGCGTAGGTATACCCACTTCGGCTAGGGGTGAGTTTAACGTGGTCCAGAGCGACGAACTCCAGCGGCTGATGAGTGATGATTGGGCGTAGAGGGGCCTTCTGGCTGGCCTCGTCCCTTCTTCTCAGTACATAGGGACCACACTCTTGGCACCAGGCCTCCACAGACTCCCGCATCCCACTCCAACAGAACCGCTCTCTCAGCAGCATCTCCAGCTTCTTCCACCCAAAGTGACCGGCACCATCATGGTAAGCCCGTAGAACTGTGGGCACACTAGCCTGAGGAACCACCAGCTGATGAACCTTCTCATGGGTCTTCAGATTGATCAGTTCCCGATACAGTTTCCCCTGGTCCAGATGCAGCCGAGCTCGTTCTTTCCATAGCCGTTGGGCCTCAGGAGGAGCAGCAGGGTCCATTCTAGTGGAACCTTGTTCAATCATGGTCTTGACCACTTGGACGGCAGGTGCTTGGTCTTGGACTTCTTGCCATCCCTGACTGGGTAGCGGGCCAAGCTCGCCTGTTGACATGCAACTGCTTGACTGGTGGCCGGTGAAATGCAGGCAGCTCGATTTCTTCGAGATCATCGCCTTCCGACCCCTCATCCGATAGGTGGGGCATCCGGGATAGCGCGTCCGCATTGGTGTTCTTGCGGCCGGCTCGTTACTTGATCGTGAAGTCATAATTAGACAGCCTGGCCACCCACCGCTGCTCCAATGCGCCCAGCTTGGCCGTGTCCAGATGGCTTAACGGATTATTGTCCGTATAGGTGGTGAACTTAGCCACTGCGAGGTAATGGCGGAATCACTCAGTAATGGCCCACACCAGGGCTAGGAACTCAAGCTTGAAGGAGCTGTAATTCTCAGGGTTCCTCTCTGTGGGCCGGAGTTTTCTGCTGGCGTAGGCGATCACTTTTTCCTTTCCGTTCTGGACCTGGGACAGGACGGCTCCCAAGCCTACATTACTGGCATCGGCGTAGAGGATGAATGGGAGATTATAGTCGGGGTACGCCAGGATTTCTTCCCCGGTCAAGGCCGTCTTCAGCTGGCGGAAGGACTCTTCGTGCTTCTCTTCCCATGCCAACGGGGTTCCAGAGAGCCTGCCACCCTTAGTCTGTCCCACGAGGAGGTCTTGCATGGGGGCGGCCATCTTCGTGTATCCCTTAATAAAGCGACGATAGTAGCCCACCAGGCCCAGGAACTGTCTCACCTCTCTCACCGTGGTCGGCCTCGGCCAGTCCTGAATGGCAGTGATCTTCTCGGGATCTGGGGCGACGCCTTCCGCGCTCACCACGTGTCCGAGGTACTGCACCCTGGGTTTCAGTAGGTGGCACTTAGAGGGCTTCAATTTCATCCCATATTTGGCTAGCGACGCGAACACTTCAGCCAGATGTTCCAGATGGGCCTCGTATGTCTGGGAATACACGATCACATCGTCCAGGTACAGTAGGACCGTTTCGAAGTTGAGATGTCCCAGGCAGCATTCCATGAGCCGTTGGAAGGTTCCAGGGGCATTGCACAGCCCGAACGGCATGCTGTTAAACTTGCAGAGTTCCATGGGAGTGGCGAATGCCATCTTCTCACGGTCCTCTGGTGTGACCGCTACCTGCCAGTACCCGCTGGTAAGGTCAAGGGTAGAGAAGAAGTTAGCAGTTCTTAGTGCAGCTAGCGACTCTTCCATATGGGGGAGAGGATAGGCATCTCTATGCGTGATCTGGTTGATCTTCCGGTAATCCACACACATTCACATGGTGCCGTCCTTCTTCTTTACCAGCACCAGTGGGGCTGCCCAGGGACTACAACTATCCCGAATGACCCCTGCCTCCTTCATGTTCCTCAACATGTCTTTGGTGCATTGATAGTGTCCTGGCGGAATGGGCCCATACCTTTCTTTGATGGGTGGGTGTAGGCCTGTAGGGATATAGTGTTGAATGCCCTTAATCCTCCCGAAATCTAATGGGTGCTTGCTGAAAACCTGTTCATACTCTTGCACTACCCTGTATACCCCCTCCTTGTGATGCGTGGGTGTGGTTTCAGTACCTACGTGTAGTTCCTGGCACCACTCCTCTAACTGTTCAGGGCAGGGGCGTAACGATCGCAGTCGCAGAGGTCGCCACTGCGACCGGGCCCGCAGGGTTATAGGGGCCCGGCAGCCGCTCTGCAGAGCCGGCTGCCGGGCCCCTATGTGTAGTGCCACTATGTAGTGGCCGACTGCGCGACCGTTAGGGGGCCGGCCTGTGAGTCAGGGGGGCCCAGTGTCTGCAGGGGGGCAGAGGGGCCCCTGACCTGGAGAGGCCACCAGGCGTTCCTGACCTGCTGCAGAGGAGATGTGCTCCTGCACGGCAGACGGAAACCATCCCTACCAGGACCTGCGATGATGTCATGCCCATGTGACTGTGGGAGGAGACACAGGATGCCGGGGAGAAAGCAGAAGATACTTCAAACACATGAGTGGTAATGAGAAAAGAGGGGACATGAGGGGAGGGGCTGCAGGGTGAGTGGGATATGAGGGCTGCAGACTGTGACAGAAGCATGTGAAGGGTGCAGAGTGTTTGAGAGGGGTGAGTTGGGGTACGGGCAGGGTGAGATATGTGGGTCAGGGTGTGTGTGATATGGGGGTGCAGGCTGTATAGGGAGCAGGGTGTGTGACATATGGGGGCAGGGGCGTAACTACCGCAGTCGCAGGGGTCAGAAGGAGCTGAGAGGTACTTGTTTTTTTTATTTTGCTGGCTGCATGACACATATAGGCCCGGGGAAGCTGCCTGCATGATACATGGAGACCCTGGTGGGGCTGGCTGGCAGGCTGCATTACACATAGAAGCCCTGGGGGCTGGCTGCATGACACATGGAGGCCCTGGGGGGGCTGGCTGCATGACACATGGAGGCCCTGGGGGGGCTGGCTGCATGACACATGGAGGCCCTGGGGGGGCTGGCTGCATGACACATGGAGGCCCTGGGGGGGCTGGCTGCATGACACATGGAGGCCCTGGGGGGGCTGGCTGCATGACACATGGAGGCCCTGGGGGGGCTGGCTGCATGACACATGGAGGCCCTGGGGGGGCTGGCTGCATGACACGTGGAGGCCCTGGGGGGGCTGGCTGCATGACACATGGAGGTCCTGGGGGCTGGCTGCATGAGACATGGAGGCCCTGGGGGGGCTGGCTGCATGACACATGGAGGCCCTGGGGGGGCTGGCTGCATGACACATGGAGGCCCTGGGGGGGCTGGCTGCATGACACATGGAGGCCCTGGGGGCTGGCTGCATGACACGTGGAGGCCCTGGGGGGGCTGGCTGCATGACACATGGAGGTCCTGGGGGCTGGCTGCATGAGACATGGAGGCCCTGGGGGGGCTGGCTGCATGACACATGGAGGCCCTGGGGGGGCTGGCTGCATGACACATGGAGGCCCTGGGGGGGCTGGCTGCATGACACATGGAGGCCCTGGGGGCTGGCTGCATGACACATGGAGGCCCTGGGGGCTGGCTGCATGACACAGGGAGGCCCTGGGGGGGCTGGCTGCATGACACATGGAGGCCCTGGGGGGGGGCTGGCTGCATGACGCATAGAGGCCCTGGGGGGGCTGGTTGCATGACGCATAGAGGCCCTGGGGGGGCTGGCTGCATGACGCATAGAGGCCCTGGGGGGGCTGGCTGCATGACACATATAGGCCCGGGGGAAGCTGGCTGCATTACACATGGAGGCCCTGGTGGGGCTGGCTGCATGACACCTGGTGGGGCTGGCTGCATGACACATGGAGGCCCTGGTGGGACTGGCTGCATAATACATGGAGGCCTGGGGGTGCTGGCTGCATGATACATGGAGGTCTATGGGACTGCATAATAAACATGAAGGACACCTTATACATAGACTATAGCAGCACATTATACATGGAGGTCTATGGGGCTGCATTATAATACATATAGGACTATGGGGGCTACATTATAATATATTGAGGACTATGGAGGCTACCTTACACATGGTCTGTGGGGGTGCATTATAAAGCATGGGGGACTGTGGTGCAGTATAAAATATGGAGAACTATGGGAAATGCATTATAATACATGGAGGACTATGGGGGTGCATTCTAATATATAAAGGGTTATGTGGGACCCTTTATACTATATGGAAGGCTATGTGGGGGCCATTATAGTATTTGGAGAACTATATATGAGGGAGGAAAAAGATACAAGTATGGGATGGGAATGTTTTGTGCTGAGGGAAAAGGGCTTTTTCCCATGCTCTGCTATACATCTCTCAGCACCCAGCTTTCCCATGCTCTGCTATACATCTCTCAGCACCCAGCTTTCCCATGCTCTGCTAAACATCTCTCAGCACCCAGCTTTCCCATGCTCTGCTATACATCTCTCAGCACCCAGCTTTCCCATGCTCTGCTATACATCTCTCAGCACCCGGCTTTCCCATGCTCTGCTGTACATCTCTCAGCACCCAGCTTTCCCATGCTCTGCTATACATCTCTCAGCACCCAGCTTTCCCATGCTCTGCTATACATCTCTCAGCACCCAGCTTTCCCATGCTCTGCTATACATCTCTCAGCACCCAGCTTTCCCATGCTCTGCTATACATCTCTCAGCACCCAGCTTTCCTATGCTCTGCTATACATCTCTCAGCACCCAGCTTTCCCATGCTCTGCTATACATCTCTCAGCACCCAGCTCTCCCATGATCTGCTATACATCTCTCAGCACCCAGCTTTTCCATGCTCTGATATGGGAAAGCTGGGTGCTGAGGGAAAGATGTATGACAGAGCATGGGAAAGCAGGGTGCTGATAGAGGGATTTTAGATCATGGGAAACCTGGGTGCTGTGGGTAAAAGCCAAGTGTCAGCATCATTATCCCGTACCCTAAGTGTTGTGTACATGGAGGGGGGCCCCGGTCCAAAGTTTGCACCAGGGCCCATCAAACTCTAGTTACGCCACTGGTTCAGGGGCTGTATGGTTACTGGCAGGGGATGCTGAGGTAGGAGGGACGGCTTCGTGAATGGTGTTAGGGTTTAGGGTGTGCAACTTGGCGAGGGTAGCATAACAGGGGAGCCTGACTGCCTCCTCTCCACAATTCAGCACTCTTACAGGCACTCTCCCCTTTTTAACGTCAACCACCCCTCTGGCCGCCATCACCGTGGGCCAGTGTTCAGACGGCGTGGGTTCCACCATTACCGGGTAGTCGCGCCCCTGGGGGCCTACTGCTGCCCTGCACCAGATCATCATTTCACTTCGGGGAGGCACTACTAAGGGGGCCACATCCATCACCCTCACTCCACCAATCTCTCCGCCAGTCGAGCTCACTTGCTGCCGATACAGAAGGGCCCAGATCTCACGCTGCACAGCCCTCTGTCGGCCCCCTCCTGCTGTAGCGGCCAACTGCTGCAACAGATTCAGCACCTCACTCATACAATGTTCCATTACGTTGGTCCCCAAGATTACTTTCGGGGTATGATCACTGAGTTCATTCATTACCACAATCATCCCTTGATTCTTTAACTCCGCGCGTCCCACAGTCAGGGTCACTTTCTTGTATCCCACCTGGGTTAGCGGGAGTCAATTGGCTGCGATAATGGTCAGGCTATCATCGGAGGGGGCAAGTTCGTCAGTGCCCCAATACTGCTGGTACAGTGTATATGGTATAGTGGTTACCTGTGATCCTGTGTCCAAGAGGGCCATGAGCAGGACACCGTCCACTGCCAGTGGGATGATGAGGCGAGCTCCGACGTACCGGTCTCGCCAATCGGGGGGGCCATTGGTGTCTACTCCTGAGGATTGGCCCTTGGCCCCAGGGGTTGCTCGTTTAACGGGCACCGCCTAGAGTAGTGGCCAGGCTTGCTGCACCTGTAACAGATAGGAGGCCCATACCGTGAGTCATTGGTCCATCTCCGCTGCATCCAGGGGACGTCGACTATCCCGCCGGACAGTCGGCGTCGGCTGTCGGCGAGCTGGATCCCTCCTGAGGGCTTGACTCTCGTCGGGAGCTGGAGTGCGGCGAGGATCTTGGCTAGGTCTCCATCCATGCGGCGGACCTGGGCCGCTAGTTCCTCCATCATCCCGATGGGCGCTGCAGGAGCCGGTAAAGCCGGGGGTGGAGGTGCCACCGTAATAGGAGCGGTCTCAGTCGGCCACGGGGCCGCCTCAGGAGCATCTGGGGTTGGGGCCTGCAGGGCTTTGATGACCCACTCTTTAAGTACTGCAAAGTCCAGATTGGGGTGTTCTAAGGCCTACAGCCGCAGCTGCTTGCGGTCTTCCACGGACCCCAGCCCCTGCAGGAATTGCTCTACTAGCATCTTATTACTGTCCACAACATTAATAGTGTCCACCCGCTTCAATGTACGGAGGGCTGTTTGCAGGCGCAGGGCGTAGTCTCTTACATTGTCTGCAGGCCGTTGTCGGCACTGATAAAACTGCATCCGCAGCTCCGCTTCTGTGCGGGTCTCAAGAGCAATTTGTAGTTTCTCAAAAATGGTAGTCACCGAGGCCCGGTCCGCGTCAGTCCAGGTCTCTGCCTCCTGCTCAGCCGCGCCGGTTAGCTGCCCTAACACTACCGCTGCCCGTTGCCTATCAGCCAAGGGATATAAATCGAGGACCAGGCTAATCTTTTTCCAGAACACCTGCAAAGCATCAGGCTTCCCATCATACTGCGGTAGCCAGGTAGCACCGGGCACATAGTGCAGGGAGAACGGCATCAGCTATCCTGCTTCCAACTACGGGTGCGGCGGCAGCTGCAACCGCCACTCCTCCAACAGCTCCGTCGGGCGCAGACATCTTTTTCCCGTCCCTCCTTGGTTTTCTTCAGCACTTCCGCTTGTTGGGGGCAGGGCTTCGCTTTCGCACCTTCAATGCTCGGAGAGAGATTTTCGCGCCAAGATGGCGGCGCTTCAAAATTTTCGGCCGGACACCGCCGGCGGAGATCACAAGGCGCACTTCTACTGGTAAGTAGAGGGGTTCAATCCTGTTTGTGATGCCAAGTTGTCGTGGGCGGGAAGGACACCGCCGCTGCGCGCTCGCTAACGCTCGGGTCCGGCGCTGCTGCGGCTGCTGCTGCTCTGTGGCTCGAGCGGTGGGCCGGATCCTGGGACTCGAGCAGCGCTCCTCGCCCGTGAGTGAAAAGGGTGGTTGGTTTGGGGGATTTAGTCCGTGACGCCACCCACGGGTTGTGGTGAAGATGGGCACCACCGCTGCTGGTGACGGGGATCCCGGGAGCGATGGTAGGGAGCAGCTGGGATGTTGTTTTCCCCCTCTGTGTGTAGTGTTCGGTGGTCCCGGGGCCCGGTGGTGTGACGGGGAGACAGGGTTGGTGAGGTGCAGGGTTGCAGGGACAGCGCGGCGCAGTGCCAGATGTCACGGGTGTACTCACTCAGTAAGAGATGCACAAAGTCCTCGGTAAACCAAACGGCTGGATGGACGGGTCCCGCAGCTGGCTGCAGTGTCTCTCCCCAGACAGGTGATGGCGGCTGTCTTTCCCTGCACCTTTGTGTACTTGTTTGACTACGATGGATCCCCAACGGTAGTCCGCTCCCCGGTGTATGGATGCCGGAGGAGCCTGTTTGCCTGCAGACGCTGGCCCTTGGGTCTCTAGCCTTAGGCAGTAGCTGTTTACCCTCACGGTGTGGGTGGTTGCCTTCTATCGGGTCTTTGGCTGTTAGGAAACCCCTGGGGTTCCGGTCACACTCGGATTTGACTATTGTTGGCGGCTCCAAGCCTGGTCGGGGTCCGATGGCCCTGCCTGGGTGTGCTGGCTTCACTTCGCTCCCCGGTCGGTACCGGCAGGCCAACGCCCGACCCCGGTCCTACGGTTCCGCGTTGCTTCACCACTCCTGCAGACGGCCACCACCGTCTTCCAACCTTGTTGTCAGTGCCTTGGCCACAAACCCAGACACTCTCCACTTCAACCTCCTCAACTCAACTCCTGAACTCAACTGACACTTTTCCCGCCTCCAGGCCTGTGAACTCTTCGGTGGGTGGGGCCAACCACTTGGCTCCACCCCACCTGGTGTGGACATCAGACCCTGGAGGGAGGCAACAAGGATTTTATGTTTGGCTAATGTTGCTGTCTAGTGGGGGTGGGGGGGGGGGGTGTGAGTGTTACCTGTGACGACCTGGCTAGTCCAGGGCGCCACATTAGTGCTCAGCGTAGAGCACAGGATAAATGTGAACTGATTCAAAATGTTCTGTACCCCAAGTTGCCACCAAATAGCATCCAACTTAACCCACAAAAACACAAATCTTCACTCAGATCCTTCACATGTTAATGGAAATATACAGGGCTTCAATATTACTGGTAGCACAAAGGTTTTGGAAAAGCTCTATGACTACCTCCCAAAAAGAAAACCAGCAAAATCTGCACTTCCATATCTAAATGCTCACCACCCGTTTGAGCCCCACACTGTGCCTAAACCACAGTTGATATCAACACATGTTTGCCATTGTTGTATTGAGGGAGCCCGCTTATGTGGAATGTGTCTCCAGATGTACAAGTTCCACACAATGTACGGCCACTACAATGTATTGGACATGACAAGGGATTATTTGCAATTTATAATTCTGCAACACTCACTGTGTTTCACACCATGGGTGTTTTCCAGAGACAAAATTGTCATCACTCCTGTAGATGAATTCCCAGAGGAATGTAATTTCCAAAATGTTATCACTTGAGGGGATTTCTGCTGTTCTGGCACTTAGGGGCTCTGCAAATGCAGTCCACAAACTATTCTAGGAAAATCTATGCTCAGGAAGTTAAATGACACTGCTTCCCTCCTGAGCCCTGTGGTGCGGCCAAATAGTACCGTACAGTCACATGTGGGGTATCGCGACGTTCAAAAGAAATTAACAGATTACCGTATGTTGCCATTTTTTACTTACTCCCCTTGTGTAAATTTGAAATTTGTTGTTAAAACAACATTTTAGTGGTAAAAATGTAATTATTTTTTCTTTGCCACCCAATAGTATAAAATTTAGTGACACACCTGTAATGTCAATATGCTCACTGCTCCCTCAATGAATTCATTGAGGGTGTGCATTTTGTAAAATTGAGTCACTTGTTAAGGATAATAATATATTGAGATCATACTAAGTAAAAACAGTGTATCAATATTATACCAGGTTGTGTGCAGAGAGGTACTATGATGCACAGTCTGAAGAAAAACATACAAAATAGGTAAGTTTCAGAATACAATCATTACTGTATGGGCCATAGACATGCCTCCATATTTAAAGAGACCACCCATAAGGGGTATCTCCTCAATTACCATATACATGGAGTTCAAGACACTCCTATAGATAGTTACATAGACAAAGAATTAGGGGATCATCTGCATGGCATATCACTACATTCAGATAATAGGGTGCCCTGTGAGGTTTAGAAGTTACAATGCAGAAATAATGTCTAATCCAGAGTGGTAGTTTAGTTTTTTTCATTCCAAGACACTTGCTGGGGCACAAATTAAGTTGTTTTGCATATGTATATGGTATGCTGACAACAGACTGTCAATTACATGACTTAAATAGTTGTAACTTGGGAAAGACAGAAAATCTAAAAAATTTTGCAATCTCTGGTAGTCACCACAAAAAATCTCAGATCACATGAAGAAATATATAAACAACAAAACAAGAAATAGAAAAACCACAAACAGTACTCATAAAATAAATTACTTTATTAATAAATACAATAAAATATTTTAAATCCATATAACAGAAAATGTAACTATGGAATGTGGTGAAATAATCATGAGTACGCACAACATAACCTATATATGTGAGATACAGTATAAATAATAGTGTTGTGGGGCTGTCGTGGAAGCGTACGGATGGAACGGGCTTCTAGCCTGGCCCTAAGACTGGGGCCCCTGTGCTGTCCCTAATCTCAAGGGTAGACTTGAGGGTAGTCAGGCTCGAGCCTCCAACGTGGCCCTGTCTCATATTCAAGCCCTGATACTATTTCCCCCACCCAGGGAGCAGACTAAAAACCCAGTAACCAACACCCCACAAATAGTCACAGACAAGGGTAAATGAAACCTCGTGCACACTGCACTCAAACACAAAGGAGGGACAGTATGTGAACTGAGGAGTTATGCAAAAGGGGTAGGAAATAACTACACAACTGGAGGATTCACACCACGCTAAACTGCAACTTGAAGATCACAATGCAACTGGATAGCAACAGGAACCAGGAAGCAAAAAGCTATATCTGCAAAGAGCCCCAGAATCCAGAACCTTATAAAATCTGGAGATGGTGATCAGCAGCCTGAGCTCTCAACAGCTGATCACAGGCCAGCAGAAATTAACTCTCTTTGTACTGCAGAGCAGTGAAGCCAGAACCAGCCACCCAGAACCCAGGTAGTTTGTCATACTCTGCAGTGTGAACAGAGTCCGACGCCATCATGACATCCAGTGAGTGCAAAGCAGAACACCGCACGACAGGGGCTTAATTACATGTACATATAACCATATAGTCAATATATAACTGATTTATTATGATATCAAACTTATGAAACATATAAGTAGAAGTCAGTAAAATGCATATAAGACCATAATATTTAAAGGAATAGCAATAAATCACAAAAAGACATACTATGGAATAAAATAAAACACAAGGATACTGTGCCCCAGACCTCCGACATAAGTTTCGCTGGATAGCTTTCTAAAGGATTGACCAAAATGACCAAATACCTGCATCACATGACAGGATTCCTAAGTTAGTGTATGCATGCACAATCCAGCCCATGAATCTGACTAAAATAATACTACCAGTTCAGAGTCAACTAAAATTAAGATTTAGGACCCAATTTATCATGCCCCTTGTGCCTGTTTTTGTCTGGCTTTGTGTGTTTGGCACCTTATTTTGGTTTATTATTTTACCTGTGCTCATGCTTCGTGCATGAACCCTAGCAAATCCAGATGCTTTAGCCTGATTCATCAACTGCACAATTTTAAAGTTACCAAATCTAATGCAAATTCACTCCAGTCTCCTCTGGTGTATTTTTTTTGACTAAAAGTTTAGTGCCAAAAGTCTCAAGAACAGTTCAAGGTGGGAAGAAAGCCGATTTTTTACTTTGCATCAAATTTGGGAATCGCATATTCCATTTTAATTAAATTACCAACAAAAACTGCAATTAAATATCACAAGACAAAAATGGAAAGTGACTTAAAAACCCACAAATTATGAATTGGGATCAAGGAGCCTGCAGAGCGGGAAACTGGTAAAAATGCAGTACACATGTCATATAGAGACCAGAACTATTGTTATATCTTGTACACGGAGCTTATTTTTAAAAGTTACTTGAAAGTCCAGTTACCTGTTAATTAAAGTTAATTATTAAGTTATATGTACACCAAGATGACGCCAATATTTAAATATATCTCACCTCCCAAAAATAAACCCTCAAAGGCAAATTGATAATTAGTTAAAATATTGTATAAGCGCGTCATATATTGTGTATGTATATTTTTGTTTTAGAATGTGCAATACGCAATACAAACATTAGCATTTTTTATTTTATTTTTTATTTTATGAGGGGGGTGTTTTTATGGTTATTTTTTTTCCATGTTGTGTAAGATACACAACTTTCTTCCTAATTTCCATTATTCTAATTTCACTAACACCTAGCCATAGCAGTCATACTATATAACATCCCATTTTATAATCTGATTCAGATTCGGAAAGCTGTTAATTCTTGGCCGAGTTTCTAATCTTCAATAATCTGGAGACATCTGGTAACCGTTATCCAAAGCTCTGTACTAATAGATGAACTGGATCATGAAAATTGACGCTGCCAGTGTATTCTCCTATGTTTTATCTTCTCTGCAGGGGCTCTCTAACCTTTTAAACTATCTTTAGACAGATATCACGTTTGGTTCAGGTCAATAGTATTTTAAAGGGCTTATTTTTAAATTGCACAGATAAATCTTTTTATGACAATGTGACAATTATCCCAGAAATCTAGGTCTGCTACAGCTCATTTAGTGCACTGCAATCAATATGATTGACTAGTGCATCAAAACTAGTCTTTGTCCTCTTCTGTTATCTATTGATTCAGTGTTACCAAACACCAGTCTACAAATGAATTCAATATCAGTGTTAAACACCAGCAGAAGACTTCTAGAATCGGAAATAATGTTCCTTTCTTTAAGCTTTTTCGATTATACTTTCTTCCAAAACTGGTAATTTTAGCATAGTAGTTTATTCCACTGTATCTTAGTAGGAACATGAAGAATAATAACTTCTTTAGAATGTATATTGTGCTTTGTATAATTTTGGGTTGATCCTGCTATAATTAAAGTGCATAGTTTACATACGCTACGGTGATGTAAATTGTAGAGCAAATCTATACTTATGGGGCACCGGCAGATGTGCCAAATTTATTAAGGGTTGTGTGCAGATATGACACGTTACTCCCCCGTTCTTTACTTGCTGATATGGTAGTCCCTATATACATGATTATATTGTTTACAGTGCTTTCATTGGCTATAGTAATAATAAAGGGGTTCTCTTGTGCAAACATTTTATTACCTATCCACTGAATAGTTGATAAGTTATTGATCAGCGGATGTTTGAACGTTGGTGCTCCCACCAATTGGCCAAACAAGACACTGTTATCCCCAATGGGACACTATTATCCCGTTGCAGAATAGAATGGGGGGGGTCATATGCCCAACCATTGTTCCATTCATTGTCTATGGGGCTACCAGAAAAAGCCAAGCACAGCAGTCCGATTGGGAATAAATAGAGTGGGGAAACCATGCACAGTTTCTCATTCTAATGGGGATAAAAAATTTCTATTATTATGATACTGGTGGAATACAGCTTGAATCCAATGTCCGCAGGAGCACAAGCATGGAAAAGAAAGTGGTGGTAGAAGTCTTGGACGTAGCAATGCAGGTTGTGGAAACAATCTGGAGAGGAGTGGGAACAGTCTGAGTAAGACAGTTCTGGAGCAAGAGACTGGGACTAGACAACAGCTAGACGTCATACTCAAACAATGAGTGAATGTTCCATGTGACTTTAAGTAAGCCCAAACAGGAAATAACATGGCTTTCACAGGTTCAACTTCTGCCTTCTTAATAAAGGGCGATTGCAAAATACAATAGCAGCCCCCGGTGGTAAGGAGTGGAATTGCAGCACAATTAGCAAAGCGTAAAAAGTAGCCACTAGTAGTCAATCCACAAAAGGACAGAATTCTAACACCTGTTTTGCTGATCAGTGAGGACCCGAGAGATCAAAACCCCACCAATCAACAAGTTAACATGTATCCTATGGATAGGACATACTGTAACTTTCTTTAACCAGACAAGTCCTTTAAGTTTAGCAACATACATTCAATATAGGATCATGTGTTATTAAAACATAACCTTTAATTGGGATTATCTAACATAAATTAATCAAATAATCAGTGATCCAACACCTATTAAAACCGAAACTGATCCAGCCGTCCAGTATGATTAAATACTATCAGGACATAACCAGTTTCTACAAATATGAGGGAATTGTTTGTCCACTCAATACCCAAAACAAGCAGGAGATAGGTGAGATTAGATATATACACCCAACCACATGTACTTTTTAATAGATCTAAGACTTCAATTGGACAAAGGAAAAATCAGTAAACTGATAGGTACCACATATTTGTGTGTATCTTATTACATATAGTGTCAAAGATTCATTAGCTATATGGGTACTTAAAACATCAGTGGATGTATCTTACTATATTACAAATACCGGCAAAGGAAAAATCAGTACCACATTCTTCCTAATACATATAGTACAGACCAAAAGTTTGGACACACCAGTACCAGTTTTGGTATTAATAGGTGTTGGATCACTGATTATTTGATTAGTTTATTTTACATAATGCCAATTAAAAGTTATGTTTTAATAAGACATAATGCTATATTGAATTTGAGTTAC
Source organism: Anomaloglossus baeobatrachus (assembly GCF_048569485.1). NCBI lineage: Eukaryota > Metazoa > Chordata > Amphibia > Anura > Aromobatidae > Anomaloglossus > Anomaloglossus baeobatrachus. The sequence goes on from NC_134358.1 coordinate 427,581,828, forward strand.
ATGTCGTAATCTTGTTTCTGTATACCTATTGGTTACCAGCAATTGCTATATTCATTAAGTTTAGCAACATAACTGAAACATTTTGTAATGTTATATTGGGTTCCGGAAACAAACAAAAAAGAAAATTTAATGATTCTTTTAATTTTAGTATGGACTTTCTCTATAAATTGTGAGGCCAAGATATCATCTTGGTATTCTGGGGTTTTTGAGGCCCAGACACAATATTAATCTGTCTAATAGGGTCCTAGTGAATAGAAAAGGTTGGCAAACCCTTCTATAGACAATTCATCAGCAATAAATGTAATTAATATGAGCTCCTTGTAATGCTATTAATTGAGATATTGTAGCTATAATATGGACTTGAATGAAACAGATTATATCTTACACATTACTTAATTTGTGCACTATGGCTGATTAAATTAGATATCCCACGGTTGGTATTATGGGTGGGGGCTACAGATCAGGGATGGGATTTACTTGCTGAACATTTTATATGATGTACAGTTAGGTCCAGAAATATTTGGACAGTGACACAATTTTCGCGGGTTGGGCTCTGCATGCCACCACATTGGATTTGAAATGAAACCTCTACAACAGAATTCAAGTGCAGATTGTAACGTTTAATTTGAAGGTTTGAACAAAAATATCTGATAGAAATTGTAGGAATTGTACACATTTCTTTAGAAACACTCCACATTTTAGGAGGTCAAAAGTAATTGGACAAATAAACCAAACCCAAACAAAATATTTTTATTTTCAATATTTTGTTGCGAATCCTTTGGAGGCAATCACTGCCTTAAGTCTGGAACCCATGGACATCACCAAACGCTGGGTTTCCTCCTTCTTAATGCTTTGCCAGGCCTTTACAGTCGCAGCCTTCAGGTCTTGCTTGTTTGTGGGTCTTTCCGTCTTAAGTCTGGATTTGAGCAAGTGAAATGCATGCTCAATTGGGTTAAGATCTGGTGATTGACTTGGCCATTGCAGAATGTTCCACTTTTTTGGACTCATGAACTCCTGGGTAGCTTTGGCTGTATGCTTGGGGTCATTATCCATCTGTACTATGAAGCGCCGTCCGATCAACTTTGCAGCATTTGGCTGAATCTGGGCTGAAAGTATATCCCGGTACACTTCAGAATTCATCCGGCTACTCTTGTCTGCTGTTATGTCATCAATAAACACAAGTGACCCAGTGCCATTGAAAGCCATGCATGCCCATGCCATCACGTTGCCTCCACCATGTTTTACAGAGGATGTGGTGTGCCTTGGATCATGTGCCGTTCCCTTTCTTCTCCAAACTTTTTTCTTCCCATCATTCTGGTACAGGTTGATCTTGGTCTCATCTGTCCATAGAATACTTTTCCAGAACTGAGCTGGCTTCATGAGGTGTTTTTCAGCAAATTTAACTCTGGCCTGTCTATTTTTGGAATTGATGAATGGTTTGCATCTAGATGTGAACCCTTTGTATTTACTTTCATGGAGTCTTCTCTTTACTGTTGACTTAGAGACAGATACACCTACTTCACTGAGAGTGTTCTGGACTTCAGTTGATGTTGTGAACGGGTTCTTCTTCACCAAAGAAAGTATGCGGCAATCATCCACCACTGTTGTCATCCGTGGACGCCCAGGCCTTTTTGAGTTCCCAAGCTCACCAGTCAATTCCTTTTTTCTCAGAATGTACCCAACTGTTGATTTTGCTACTCCAAGCATGTCTGCTATCTCTCTGATGGATTTTTTCTTTTTTTTCAGCCTCAGGATGTTCTGCTTCACCTCAATTGAGAGTTCCTTAGACCGCATGTTGTCTGGTCACAGCAACAGCTTCCAAATGCAAAACCACACACCTGTAATCAACCCCAGACCTTTTAACTACTTCATTGATTATAGGTTAACGAGGGAGACGCCTTCAGAGTTAATTGCAGCCCTTAGAGTCCCTTGTCCAATTACTTTTGGTCCCTTGAAAAAGAGGAGGCTATGCATTACAGAGCTATGATTCCTAAACCCTTTCTCCGATTTGGATGTGAAAACTCTCATATTGCAGCTGGGAGTGTGCACTTTCAGCCCATATTATATATATAATTGTATTTCTGAACATGTTTTTGTAAACAGCTAAAATAACAAAACTTGTGTCACTGTCCAAATATTTCTGGACCTAACTGTATATGATTATATGCTTTGTATTGACATTTCCAATTTAGCCCTGCATGAAAGGAGACTTTATTGATAACTAGCAATGAGTGAGAGTATGCTGCATTGGAATGCTCGGGCACGTTCAGTACTCAATCGAGTATCGAGGGTGATTGAGCGCTATGATTGAGTCCCTGCACTACATGTTTTGCAGCTGTTTTTCAACCACTAAACATGCGAGGATTGCCTGCCAACCACAGTAATGCCCTATCCATGTTGCATACTGGTATTGCTTAATTGGCAGCATCGCATCATCGGATTTTATATGAAATCTGAGGGAGCGAGGCATATAGGCAGGGTTTTACAATTGCACCTTTTAGTGCCTTTCATGTGGCACAAAAAGAGTGTTTTAAGCCTGGTTTAATCCAATAAATAAACTTAAAAAAACGGCGTGGGGTCCCCCATTTTTTGATAATCAGACAGGTCTGCTTTACCGTGACTAGTCTTGGCTGGTTATAAATATGTTGGGACCTCACACTTTTTAAAAAAAAATATTTAATTATTTACTTCCCAGCAGCAACCTGGGAGTCAGAAATGCGTCTGGGCAGATTCTCATTTTTCTGGCCTCCCCAGCTCTCTTGCGGAAAAATGCTTGAGTTCCCCATAGACTTCCATTAGACTCAATTTAAAAAATATAGTAGAAAATGAAAAACGGGTTTGATGCCGCGCTAAAAACCACAGATGCTGTATACTTAAAAATGTCTCTTTTATGTATATTTTCATAACATGTCCAGTTATATTCATATTACTTTGTGTTAAATTAATAAAAACATTTAAAAGAAAATAAATTAAAAAAAATGTTTTTAAACATATTCAGAGATAGTAAAAGTTAAAACATACCTTTAGGAAATGTTTCACAATTAGCATTACACAGAAGATAAAAACTTAAAGGGGTTTTTGTATTACTATTTGACCCCCTTTTATAAGCCCTAACTTTCCTAACAGTCCGATTTCTAATATACGTTCATTACTACCATAGCACCTAGTCTATGAGCGCATCTGTGTGGCCTTTGTTGGCATGCAGGCATTATATCCTGTCTGTTGTGTCCAATCCGACCACAATGGTTGGTAGTGAATAAAATACCTATTTCTCTCTGCAAAATGCAAATAAATTTATATAATTTAAAAAAAAAAATGTTTCTTTTATTTCACAGTTCTACGCGTTTCAGAGTCATCTCCGTGTCCTTCTTCAGGAAAAAAGAAATCATGCTATCACAAGAAGCAGACTATATAAAGGCGTCCATACTGCCACATATACATTTATGACATCATCAGCCCATGTGGTTCAGAGTCGTGACTCATTGCCACGTGGAGAGAGACAGCGTCATCAAGAAAAAAACTTTACATACATGATACATAAAGAATTTCCAAAAAAAGAAAACTGGGAGGAATAAATAATTGACTGAATAAATAAACTGTCTTTATAAAGGATAAAATGTGTGTATTTCTGTGTAAAAAAAGGGGCTTTTAAAAAAGAAAGAAACAAAAAAGTTAGTTTGCGAACCTAGAGAATTTTTGGGTGAAGTGGAGCAGCTGAAGAGACCATCACCTATCCTCCACTCTATCTGGGGTATTAGTGAAAGTGGGCTGGTCAAAGGAGCTCAGGAGTAATAAATGCGGTATTTTACTTTTTAAAGCTACACTTCAAAATGCAAAGGGCAAAATATCAACGGAACAAAGGTAAAGAGCATCTTAATAGATATTAATACCAATGTGATTTTTTGTGAAAATAACTGAAATAAACTCCAGCGCAAGACACCAGCATAGAACGCAGTGAAGTATGGCAATGCCCGTTAGTGGTCGTGCAGAGAAATGAATTTCTGTACATCAGAAAAAGAAAAAGGGGGAAAGAGTCCCTGAAAAAACACCAAAAAGGCAGTTTAAAAGCGGAGATCGATAAAAAGTCCTAAGGCGCATGCGTGAAAAAGTTCTAGACGCTAAAAGGTAATGAGAGTTCAGACCGTGGGAACCAAAGACAGTGCGCATGCGCGCACTGTGCAGGGAAAAAAACAGTGAAGGTGTATCGTGTTACGGAGAGGAATTACAGGGATACAAACAAGGAAAATATGAATAAAAGGTTGAAATCAATATTTTTACATACTGATGAATAAATATACGCACTAAAAAGAGACTCGATATGTGAATCAAGAGAGTCCGAGAGTTGGACTCGCTTGCTTCGAGTAATATATACTCCAACCCTTTAGTGCTCCCTCATCAATAGTGATAACATGAATAGGTCAGATGTTGGTAAAACTATTGTGCATAATACATTAGTGGTATCCAGACACATCTTTAAAATGCACTAAGGAGATATATAATTTCTGAGAGTAATAGGCATAGGATCAACTTAACCAGTAAAGTGAAGTATACATGAGGTTTCTGCTCAGCAGGGAAGCCTGTTGGATCTTTCTTTTAGAAACTTGGCATTCGGCTGTCTGACTCATAAACGTGATATTGTCTATTAGTATTAAATAGTTTGTGTATGTTCCTTGTATGATGGAGCGTGCACAACATGTATGATGAATACTTTGTATTTGTTTTGTAGAATTGTAAGCCTATTAACAAGAGCATGTGCTGTATTTAGCTGAAATGTGCCTGGATTGGCTAAGCATCATAATAAATGACATATAACTAGGAATATTGCTCACACAAGTGTGTTTGAAATGTGTCAGAAACTGTTTGACTTACAATAGTGTTTACCATAATTGTGTTCTTAAAAAGAAATTAGAAATCTTGAAATTTTCACACCGACCACTGAGGCTATACCAGACTCCTAATACTTGTTTTTCAGGAAATCTACATGTTCATTGGCAGCAATAGACTGAATTAGACTCTATTCTTCTGTATCACATCAGCTAAGGGTCATGTGCAAAGGTCATTGTAAAGGAAGAGGGCGCTGTTGAATAGTGTACCCTGTGTTGTCATTCTGCCTATGTTTATAAAGCATCTGAAAAGCAATTACTAAACCAAGCCTAGTGAAATTTGCAAGATTTCACTATTTTTTTAGATTGTGATATGAAAAAAATTGCCAACACTTTGTAAACATATGAATACATCTAATATATAAAGCCGAGTGTGTGTGTGTGTGTGTGTGTGTGTGTGTGTGTGTGTGTGTGTGTGTGCTAAAGGAATCCACACCATTGCATTTACAATCACAAAATTTTGCACAGACTCATCATTTGACTCAGGGGACATCATAGACTATTTTTTGAGGGAAACATTTAACCCCACGCTTTACAGTTATTCGCCAAAAAACCTGCTTACATTAAAGTCAATGGAGCTGGGTGGGAGCTACAGGTCATTAATAGGAGCTCTGATTGGTTGCTATTGGCAACAAAAGACATTCTTAGTATAAGAAGATTATTTGTGAGGTAATATGATTTTGATAAAGAGACTGACAGAGAGACAGAAACAGAGAGACAGAGAGAGAGACAGAGAGAGACAAACAGAGAGAGAGACAGAGAGACAGACAGACAAAGAGACAGAGACAGATTCAGAGAGACAGACTGAGAGACAGACAATGACAGACAGACAGAGAGAGATACAGAGACTGACAGACTGACAGAGAGACCGATAGAGAGATAGAGAGACAAACAGAGTGTCATACAGGGAGATAGGCGGATAGAGAGAGAGAGACAGAGAGAGAGGCGGACAGGGAAAGAGGCGGATATAGAGAGAGATGGATAGAGAGGGCCGTATGTGTGTGCATGTGTCTTTGTGTGTATTCTATATGTGCTGTCCCTGTGCTATCTGTCTGAGATCTGGATTCCACACGAACAACATGAGCTGGTATACTTACCTGTCCCTGGCGCTGATATCTCTGTCGCTGCTGTTACTTACGGGTTAGCAGTGAGTGCAATGAATATGCATGAGCATAATGAGCAGGCCTGGAAGCAACGGCAGTGCCAGAGACAGCAGCGCTAGAGACAGGTAAGTATAAAAATTCTTTATTTTTGTGACCTGTGTTTTCTCTGGTATGTGTTTCACTGATGTCACACAGATAACATCAGTGTGCAGTCCATGTGACACCTGTGCTGCCAGCAGAAAACAGACTTGTTGCCGTGTGGAACACAAAGACACGCATGTGCTCCACACGGACACACAGTCTGTGTGAAGTGTGACATAGCGACCACCAACGTGGTAAATGGTCGCTATATGTCACAGTGGAGAAGGTATGTGCGATATCTAGACGAAAAAGGTTGCTATGGGACTTGTAGTCCACAAAGGCTTCTTGCTACACATAAGGGTCAGGTTCCCTTTAATAATCCCAAGGTGCTCTGCAGGGCTGAGATTCACAGACCTCCACCTGTGGGTGTGGCTCGAGGGGTTCAAGCAATCCAGTCTCAGAACCTGGGTGGAGTGTGTCTAGGGCAGTCTGGATAGAGACTAGCTCTAGACTTCCAGCGTGTGTGCTGGGAGAGAGTGAGAGCAGAGCCGAGAACTCTGCAGGGAGCAACCTGTGTGGAGGCTGAGCACAGGACTCCGTTATTAAGACTGACGTGAGTGCAGCCAGACGAGGGCTGTAAGGCCGAGCCTCTCCTGGAGGAGACCCAGACCCAGTGGTGACTGATGTGACTGATGAGCAAAGAGGGGAAATCCTCCTCCAGTCGCCGAAGGCGCAACAGGCGCAGAAGGGCGAAGCAAGCTACAACCTCAGAAAATAAGGACCAGGTAGAGACAGTGTCGTGTATGTCTGCCCACAGTGCGGATTCCCTTCTAGAATCTGAGTGTACAGAGAAGGTTAAGAAAGGCACGTTGCCGATAGCAACCGATAATGTAGAGTCGGACAGCAAAATCATGCAAAAGAAAGATGTGTCTGTGCTGGAACTGACACATTGTAATGACGGAATTCAGCAGGGTGAAATTGCAGGGAAAGAACCGACCAAAGGAGTAATGGCGGTGTCTTCTATAATTTCCAAGCATGAATCTTGTGGTCTGTTGGATGAAGGCGCTGTAGGAGATGACATACTACAGAGTAATCTAGGAGAAGTAAACCTAGACAGTGTTGATGGAGCACAAATCCATAAAGGTACTGGTGAGCGGACCGGTAAGCTACCTAGTGGTGAGGTGTTGAATGTTGAAAATGGTGCCAAGATTCTGGGAAGAACAGAGTACCGTGCTGAAGGGCGTGACACCCTGGCAGAGGGTGACACTGCAGAGACCCAAGAGGAAGTTGGAGGGAATGCAGTGAAGTCCCAAGACACGGCTGGTGCTGAAAAAATGGAAAAAGCCTCTGAGGAAGAGGTGAAAATCGGACGTAAGGTCTCATCAGGAGTAGAGATGAGCGAACCGGTCCCGGTTCGGCTCGAGGCCGGTTCGCCGAACGGGGGTCCCGTTCGAGTTCGGTTCGTCGAACGTTCGACGAACCGAACTAGAACCAATAGGCTATAATGGGAGGCAATCACAAACACATAAAAATGCATTATAAATGTACACAAACAGTTAATAAACATTGCCATAACACTTACCGGTCCTCGCGATCCCTTCTGCACTCTGTCTCCTGCCGCTATTCCATCCGATGATCGCTGAATCCTCCCGGTGACCTGCACTGCCAGCAGAGAAGCAGGACCTATCGTGACGTCAAAATAGCCATGTGACCAGTCACGTGGCTATTATCTCATTGGCTACAGACTGGTCACATGACTATGACACGTCATGTAGGACCTGCGAGTGCATCTCTCCGGTACACGGTGCACATATGTGTATCGCCGTGTACCGGCGACATGCTCTAGCACACGGTCGACTCCCCGTTCCGTTAGGGACCGGCTGACACAGCCGGTCATTAACGGAGATCACCGTTGCCATAGCAACGCAGTTAGCAGTGACGTCACCGCTAACCGCGGCTCCGGGAGCACCGTTGCTATGGTAACGCGTCTGTCAGCGTTACCGCTGTTACCGCTAGCAGCCAGCAGTGATCACTCACGGAGTGAAGGCTGCACGCTGCTTCCCGATTGTAGTGAGCATTGTAGTTAGGATGGAGGTTCCCCAGCCCCAAGTGATGCCCCTCACTACAATCGTCACTACTACTACACTAGAAAGAAAGAAGACAGAAGAGCAGGATCGTGGAGGGCTGACAGGGGTAATAAAGATGGAGTCTCTAATGTGTCTGTGTATTTATTTCTATTAAAGTATTTTTTCTCTGTGTGGTGTCTTTTTTTAACCCTTTATTGGAGATTCTTAATGGCCGGGTCAAACGTGCCTGACATTAAGAATCTCTGGCTTAATACTGGCTGGTAAAACAAAGCCAGTATTAACTCATGATTACCCAACAAGCCACCCGGCTCCAGGGCTGTTGGAAGAGTTGGATACAGCGCCAGATGATGGCGCTTCTATGAGAGCGCCATTTTCTGGGACGGCTGCGGACTGAAATCCGCAGCAGAGGCGCCCACAAACCTCGGGCTAACCTGTGCTGCGGATTCCAATCCCCAGCTGCCTAGTTGTACCCGGCTGGACACAAAAATAGGGCGAAGCCCACGTCATTTGTTTTTTAATTATTTCATGAAATAAGTGAAATAATTAAAAAAAACGGGCTTCCCTATATTTTTGGTTCCCAGCCGGGTACAAATAGGCAACTGGGGGTTGGAGGCAGCCCGTGGCTGCCAGCTGTACCTGGCTAGCATACAAAAATATGGCGAAGCCCACGTCATTTTTTTGGTGGGCAAAAAACTTCTGCATGCAGTCCTGGATGGAGTATGCTGAGCCTTGTAGTTCTGCAGCTGCTGTCTGCTCTTCTCCATACAGACAGACAGCAGCTGCAGAACTACAAGGCTCAGCATACTCCATCCAGGACTGTATGCAGAAGTTTTTTGCCCCCTGAAAAAATTATGTGGCTTCGCCATATTTTTGTATGCTAGCCAGGTACAGCAGGCAGGTACGGCTGCCCCCAACCCCCAGTTGCCTATTTGTACCCGGCTGGGAACCAAAAATAAAGGGAAGCCCTTTTTTTATTATTTCATGAATTTCATGAAATAATTAGAAAACAAATGACGTAGGCTTTGCCCCATTTTTGTGTCCAGCCAGGTACAACTAGGCAGCTGGGGATTGGAATCCGCAGCACAGGTTGGCCTGAGCTTTCTGGGCCCCACTGCTGCGATTTGCAGTCTGCAGCCGCCTCAGAAAATGGCATTTTCATAGAAGCGCCATCTTCTGGCGCTGTATCCAACTCTTCCAGCACCTGCCTGCTATACCTGGCTAGCATACAAAAATATGGCGAAGCTCACGTCCTTTTTTTGTAGCTTTTTGGCAAAAAAAAAAAAAAATGCTTCCCTGGATTTTCCATTGCCAGTGAAGGTAACACCAAGCAGTGGGGGTTAGCAGCCAGTAGCTGCTTGGATTACCCTTAGCTAGCAATACAAAAAATGCAGTGGGAGCTAACATATATTTTTTTTAATTATTTATTTAAATAACTAAAAATAAAATGGGCTTCCCTGTATTTTGATTGCTGGACATCACAGTGCTGTAAAAATAAATCTTTAAAAAAATGACGTAGCGCTCCGCGGTATTTTTGATTCTCAGCGCAGATAAAGCAGACAGCTATGGGTTGCCACCCCCATCTGCCTGCCGTTACCTTGGTTGGCAATCAAAATACAGGGAAGCCCATTAATTTTTTCTATTTAAAAAATAGTTAAAAAAAAAAAATTACGTTGGGTCCCCCCATTTTTGATAGCCAGCTAGGGTAAAGCAGACGGCTGTAGCCTGAAAACCACAGCTGGCAGCTTTACCGTGGTTGGGGATCCAATGTGGAGGTCCCCTCAGGCTCTTTTTTATAATTATTTTATAAATATTAATAATTACACAATAAAAGTAGGGGACCCCCCAAATTGGATCACCAGCCAAGGTAAAGCGGACAGCTGTGGTCTGGTATTCTCAGGGTGGGAAGGTCCATAGTTATTGGGCCTTCACAGCCTAAAAATAGCAGGCCGCAGGCACCCCAGACGTGGCGCATCCACTAGATGCGCCAATCCTGGCGCTTCACCCCAGCTCATCCCGTGCCCTGGTGCAGTGGCAAACGGGGTAATAAATCGGGTTGATACTAGCTGTAAAGTCACCTGAGATCAAGCCCAGCAGTTTGTGATGTCATGGCGTCTATTAGATACCCAACATCATAAACTGTCAGTACTAACAAAAACAAAAAATCGACAAAAGAAATTTATTTGAAAAAACAGTCCCCAAAACATTTCCTCTTTCACCAATTTATTGTAAGAAAAAAAATAAAGGGGTCCCACGACGACTCTGGACCGTCTAGAATATGGGGGGGAGACACTCAGGGAACGTATCCCCCATTTTCTAGGAGTGCGGACCCTTCATGTGAGGAGTGTGGGTGCAATGAATCTGCACTCACTCTCCCCGGGTCCACAGCAGCAGAGTCCATGTCGTAATGGTTGCTACCAAAGCTGCAATGCCCTGCTCATGAGGTAAGGGCATGCCTAATCAGGAGAACTACTGTAGAGGAAGCTCTGCTCACTGGTATATAGGTGCTCAGAGGTAATAATAGATAAAATTAGTGAGTAACCTCGGCACTCTATATCTCCCAGACTAAGTCAGTAAGTCACAACGGATAGTAATGCAAAATCACTCTTTATTGGTCCGTATTAAGAAAATTTTTTTTTCATAAGCATATATGTTTTTGTCCAAAACAAGTTACAAATGACGTTTCGGCCTGAGCCTTCGTCAGATTGGACTTATCTGCATGTAATCATGAAAAATGACAATAATCAGTATCACATAAGAGTGAGAGAACAATAACATAAACTCGAACAATGTAGAGGTACAATTGGGATGCAGCAAAAAAATTGCAACACAGCAAGAAATGAAACACATGATACAAATGTCATAATACAGTACAAGGACAATATAGTAATGACAAATATGGGGTCAGAGTAGACTTAGACAGCTCTGGTACGAAAGAGATGTCAATCATAAAGTAACATGTGCAGTAGGTGTAGAGCTACACTATGCATGGCAGAGCTAATGGGTAGACCGACCATAGAAAAAGTAGAGAAAAAGTGGAGAAAAAGTGGAGAATAAGTGGAACATAAGAGGAGAAAAAGTGGAGAAAAAGTGGAGAAAAAAGTGGAGAAAAAGTGGAGAAAAAGTGGAGAAAAAGTGGAGAAAAAGTGGAGAAAAAGTGGAGATTAAGAGGAGAAAAAGTGGAGAAAAAAGTGGAGAAAAAGTGGAGAAAAAGTGGAGCATAAGTGGAGAAAAAGTGGAGAAAAAGTGGAGCATAAGAGGAGAAAAAGTGGAGAAAAAAGTGGAGAAAAAGTGGAGAAAAAGTGGAGCATAAGAGGAGAAAAAGTGGAGAAAAAGTGGAGAAAAAGTGGAGCATAAGAGGAGAAAAAGTGGAGAAAAAGTGGAGAAAAAGTGGAGCATAAGAGGAGAAAAAGTGGAGATTAAGAGGAGAAAAAGTGGAGAAAAAGTGGAGCATAAGAGGAGAAAAAGTGGAGAAAAAGTGGAGAAAAAGTGGAGCATAAGAGGAGAAAAAGTGGAGATTAAGAGGAGAAAAAGTGGAGAAAAAGTGGAGAAAAAGTGGAGAAAAAGTGGAGCATAAGAGGAGAAAAAGTGGAGAAAAAAGTGGAGAAAAAGTGGAGAAAAAGTGGAGAAAAAGTGGAGATTAAGAGGAGAAAAAGTGGAGCATAAGAGGAGAAAAAGTGGAGAAAAAAGTGGAGAAAAAGTGGAGAAAGTGGAGAAAAAAATGGAGATAAAGTGGAGAAAAAGTGGAGAAAAAGTGGAGAATAAGAGGAGAAAAAGTGGAGAAAAAGTGGAGAAAAAGTGGAGAATAAGAGGAGAAAAAGTGGAGAATAAGTGGAGAAAAAAATGGAGAAAAAGTGGAGAAAAAGTGGAGAAAAAGTGGAGCATAAGAGGAGAAAAAGTGGAGAAAAAGTGGAGAAAAAGTGGAGCATAAGAGGAGAAAAAGTGGAGAAAAAAGTGGAGAAAAAGTGGAGAAAAAGTGGAGCATAAGAGGAGAAAAAGTGGAGAAAAAGTGGAGAAAAAGTGGAGCATAAGAGGAGAAAAAGTGGAGAAAAAGTGGAGAAAAAGTGGAGAAAAAGTGGAGCATAAGAGGAGAAAAAGTGGAGAAAAAGTGGAGAAAAAAGTGGAGAAAAAGTGGAGAAAAAGTGGAGAAAAAGTGGAGATTAAGAGGAGAAAAAGTGGAGAAAAAGTGGAGAAAAAGTGGAGCATAAGAGGAGAAAAAGTGGAGAAAAAAGTGGAGAAAACGTGGAGAAAAAGTGGAGAAAAAGTGGAGAAAAAGTGGAGCATAAGAGGAGAAAAAGTGGAGAAAAAGTGGAGAAAAAAGTGGAGAAAAAGTGGAGTAAAAGTGGAGAAAAAATGGAGAAAAAGTGGAGAAAAAGTGGAGATTAAGAGGAGAAAAAGTGGAGAAAAAGTGGAGAAAAAGTGGAGCATAAGAGGAGAAAAAGTGGAGAAAAAAGTGGAGAAAACGTGGAGAAAACGTGGAGAAAAAGTGGAGAAAAAGTGGAGAAAAAGTGGAGAAAAAGTGGAGAAAAAGTGGAGAAAAAGTGGAGCATAAGAGGAGAAAAAGTGGAGAAAAAAGTGGAGAAAACGTGGAGAAAAAGTGGAGAAAAAGTGGAGCATAAGAGGAGAAAAAGTGGAGATTAAGAGGAGAAAAAGTGGAGAAAAAGTGGAGAAAAAGTGGAGCATAAGAGGAGAAAAAGTGGAGAAAAAAGTGGAGAAAAAGTGGAGAAAAAGTGGAGATTAAGAGGAGAAAAAGTGGAGCATAAGAGGAGAAAAAGTGGAGAAAAAAGTGGAGAAAAAGTGGAGAAAGTGGAGAAAAAAATGGAGAAAAAGTGGAGAAAAAGTGGAGAAAAAGTGGAGAATAAGAGGAGAAAAAGTGGAGAAAAAGTGGAGAAAAAGTGGAGAATAAGAGGAGAAAAAGTGGAGAATAAGTGGAGAAAAAAATGGAGAAAAAGTGGAGAAAAAGTGGAGAAAAAGTGGAGCATAAGAGGAGAAAAAGTGGAGAAAAAGTGGAGAAAAAGTGGAGAAAAAGTGGAGCATAAGAGGAGAAAAAGTGGAGAAAAAAGTGGAGAAAAAGTGGAGAAAAAGTGGAGCATAAGAGGAGAAAAAGTGGAGAAAAAGTGGAGAAAAAGTGGAGCATAAGAGGAGAAAAAGTGGAGAAAAAGTGGAGAAAAAGTGGAGAAAAAGTGGAGCATAAGAGGAGAAAAAGTGGAGAAAAAGTGGAGAAAAAAGTGGAGAAAAAGTGGAGAAAAAGTGGAGAAAAAGTGGAGAAAAAGTGGAGAAAAAGTGGAGATTAAGAGGAGAAAAAGTGGAGAAAAAGTGGAGAAAAAGTGGAGCATAAGAGGAGAAAAAGTGGAGAAAAAAGTGGAGAAAACGTGGAGAAAACGTGGAGAAAAAGTGGAGAAAAAGTGGAGAAAAAGTGGAGCATAAGAGGAGAAAAAGTGGAGAAAAAGTGGAGAAAAAAGTGGAGAAAAAGTGGAGTAAAAGTGGAGAAAAAATGGAGAAAAAGTGGAGAAAAAGTGGAGATTAAGAGGAGAAAAAGTGGAGAAAAAGTGGAGAAAAAGTGGAGCATAAGAGGAGAAAAAGTGGAGAAAAAAGTGGAGAAAACGTGGAGAAAACGTGGAGGAAAAAGTGGAGAAAAAGTGGAGAAAAAGTGGAGAAAAAGTGGAGAAAAAGTGGAGCATAAGAGGAGAAAAAGTGGAGAAAAAAGTGGAGAAAACGTGGAGAAAAAGTGGAGCATAAGAGGAGAAAAAGTGGAGATTAAGAGGAGAAAAAGTGGAGAAAAAGTGGAGAAAAAGTGGAGAAAAAGTGGAGAAAAAGTGGAGAAAAAGTGGAGCATAAGAGGAGAAAAAGTGGAGAAAAAAGTGGAGAAAACGTGGAGAAAACGTGGAGAAAAAGTGGAGAAAAAGTGGAGAAAAAGTGGAGAAAAAGTGGAGCATAAGAGGAGAAAAAGTGGAGAAAAAAGTGGAGAAAACGTGGAGAAAACGTGGAGAAAAAGTGGAGAAAAAGTGGAGAAAAAGTGGAGAAAAAGTGGAGCATAAGAGGAGAAAAAGTGGAGAAAAAAGTGGAGAAAACGTGGAGAAAAAGTGGAGAAAAAGTGGAGAAAAAGTGGAGCATAAGAGGAGAAAAAGTGGAGATTAAGAGGAGAAAAAGTGGAGAAAAAGTGGAGAAAAAGTGGAGAAAAAGTGGAGAAAAAGTGGAGAAAAAGTGGAGAAAAAGTGGAGCATAAGAGGAGAAAAAGTGGAGAAAAAAGTGGAGAAAAAGTGGAGAAAAAGTGGAGAAAAAGTGGAGATTAAGAGGAGAAAAAGTGGAGCATAAGAGGAGAAAAAGTGGAGAAAAAAGTGGAGAAAAAGTGGAGAAAGTGGAGAAAAAAATGGAGAAAAAGTGGAGAAAAAGTGGAGAAAAAGTGGAGAATAAGAGGAGAAAAAGTGGAGAAAAAGTGGAGAAAAAGTGGAGAATAAGAGGAGAAAAAGTGGAGAATAAGTGGAGAAAAAAATGGAGAAAAAGTGGAGAAAAAGTGGAGAGAAAGTGGAGAAAAAAATGGAGAAAAAGTGGAACACCCTTTGGTACCTTTCATGTGGCACTAAGGGGTGCTTAGCTTTGTATTTAGCCAAAAAAATGAAAAAAAAAATGACATAGGGTTCCCCCTAGTTTTGTAGCCAGCTAGGGTAAAGCAGACGGCTGCAGCCTGCAGACCACAGCTGGCAACCTCACCTTGGCTGGTAATCCAAAACTGAGGGCACCCCACGCTGTTATTTTAAATTAAATAAATAATTAAAAAAAAAAACCACGTAGGGGTCCCCCAAAATTGGATCACCAGCCAAGGTAAAGCAGACAGCTGGGGCCTGATATTCTCAGACTAGGGAGGTCCATGGTTATTGGAATCTCCCCAGCCTAAAAATAGCAGGCCGCAGCCGCCCCAGAAGTGGCGCATCCATTAGATGCGCCAATCCTGGTGCTTCGCCCCAGCTCATCCTGCGCCCTGGTGCGGTGGCAAACGGGGTAATATTTGGGGTTAATACCAGATGTGTAATGTCACCTGGCATCAAGCCCTGGGGTTGGTGAGGTCAGGCGTCTATCAGATACCCGACATCACCAACCCAGTCAGTAATAAAAAAAAATACACGACAAACACATTTTTATTTGAAAAAACACTCCCCAAAACATTCCCTCTTTAACCAATTTATTAGATTGAAAAACAAATCCAGGTCTGGTGTAATCCAAGGGGTTGCCATGACGATGCACACTGTCCCAGTCAATGAAGAGCAGGATGTTCCCCATTGGCTGGGAGAGCAGTGCAGTGACCTGAGCTAACATCAATGGGTCAGCCCAGGTCACTGCAGGGCATGAGAAGTGCTGCTGTCAGTGAGGTACATTACCTGCGCTGATCTCCAGCACACTGACAGCCCCTGTCACTGAGGTCAATGACCGGCGCCTTCACATCAAGTATCGCGAGAGGTCCGTGACGTCACCGCCAGTGTCAGTCTCGGGTCGGAAGCGAGAGGTGATGTGACAAGCGGCGGCCATGGAGGACAGTGACAGCGCTGAGGTCGGGATGGCGGGACTTCATCACCGCAGGTAAGCCGAGCGAGCGAGCGAGCGAGCGAGCGGGCGGGCGGGCGGGCGGGGGGGGGGGGTGGATGTGTGTGTGTGTGTGTGTTTGTGTATGTGTATGTATGTGTACATGCCGCGGGCAGGAGGGGGTGGAGCGAGCTGAGCGGGAAAGTGTGGGCTTCCTGCACGTAACTAAGATAAACATCGGGTTACTAACCAAAGCGCTTTGCTTGGATACCCGATGTTTATCTTGGTTACCAGCTTGTGGCAGGCTGCCAGCGATGGCTCCTGCTCACTGTAGCTGTAAAAAGCCCTGCTTTTTGCTGCTAGAACCGTTCTCGAACGTATCTAGAACTATCGAGCTTTTAGCAAAAAGCTCGAGTTCTAGTTCGATCTCGAACAGCCCAAAAATCACTCGAGCCGCGAACTGGAGAACCACGAACCACGAACCGCGCTCAACTCTAATCAGGAGCTGAGAACCTGACTGACTCAGTGGGTAAGACCAAGAATATGGAGGAAGACAAGAGACCTCAGGACCAGTCTAGTGTCCTTAACAGTGAAGGAAGCAAACCAGTCTTCAAGTGCTGGATAGACGTGCCGGAAGACTTAAGAGAAGCCTGTGCCAGTGAGAGGGTGCATGAGAAATTCCAGAAGGCAGTAGGGGCCTGTAAAGCGTACTTTGCCGCAGAGTCTAATCAGTTGGTGGTGTGCTCTTTTAGTGACGTCACAAAGAAGCGAGTGGCCATCCTAAGTGACTTGCACCTCCGGTGTCTTCGTACGAAGTGGCTCATCACTGCCAGGAAGGATGCAGACGCCAGGCGCTTGGCACAGCTGACCACAGGGTTTCACGAGGTGGTGGTTGTGAAGACAACATTGATCGGGCTGGCATTGAGAGCGCTAAGAAATAACGT
This sequence comes from Anomaloglossus baeobatrachus, assembly GCF_048569485.1. NCBI lineage: Eukaryota > Metazoa > Chordata > Amphibia > Anura > Aromobatidae > Anomaloglossus > Anomaloglossus baeobatrachus. The sequence goes on from NC_134358.1 coordinate 427,598,441, forward strand.
TAAGCAAGCCAGGGAGGTTCCAGGGGTTACAGCTGTACACGTCGAAAAAGACAGCGGAACCTTCCGTATCTATGGAAAAACTGCAGAAGCGGTGAAGACAGCTCGACGGTTATTGGAGTTTGTTAAAGAGAGCATTCAAGTGCCCAAAGAGATGGTTATGAGGCTTATTGGACGACATGGAAGAGCCATGCAGGAGATGGTTGATAAGACCGGCGTGACGAGAGTAAGAATTGATATTCATAATGAAGTCAGGATACCCTGTGAAGTCGGTATGGTTCCCGGTGCCATTGCGGGAACGACAGAGTGTGTTGCAGATATGCGAGTCCTCCTAGAATACCGCCTGGGGTACTTGGATGACTTACAACAGTTGAATTTAGAAAGACAGAGAATTGCGAACCAACTCCGCCAAGTTGGTGTGGGATGGCGACCATATAGGGGCTATGGCCCAGAAGAGAAAGGTAGCCCGCCCGATGAACGGGTTACCTCAGAGGGCGAAAGAAAGTCTGTTGATAAAATGAGCCGGGGTCACAGAGGACCCGGATATTTGTCAGGCTATAGTACGGACTCTGAAGGGTCTCCGTCCTGCGAGACACAATCCGAAGGACTGAATGAAAGGAGTGCTGCATCATTAGCCAAAGACGCTGACAAGAAAGTACGCTATCTGAGACCCAGACGAAGATGCCCGTGAAGAAGAGCCCACGAGAGATCTGTGAACGGCACATGCGGAGGTCCTAGTTATGGCGTCTCTTCTATCATCTCCCCGCGGAGGCCCCTCGATAGTGAGGCCCCTAGTGGTCAGGTTAGCTCAGGGACTGACAGGACGATGGTGCCAACTAAGGGAGAATCTCCCTCTTGCACTGGCCTTGAGCGACAGCCTTGGTGGGATGGGTCTGGCCGGGGACCGTGTCTGAATAGTGGGTTTCCTGCGCAGGGTTTGGTGACAGACGGTCTGGCGAGACCAGAAGCTCGAGGGGGTCCTGAAGGGCCCTCTTGCCTGTTAGCGCACTGTGGCCCGGATGCCCTGTCTCTGGGCCCCTGTAGGGTATCGAGTGTTCAACCCTACAAGTTTGAACAGAGGGGGGGATATGTGACATAGCGACCACCAACGTGGTAAATGGTCGCTATATGTCACAGTGGAGAAGGTATCTGCGATATCTAGACGAAAAAGGTTGCTATGGGACTTGTAGTCCACAAAGGCTTCTTGCTACACATAAGGGTCAGGTTCCCTTTAATAATCCCAAGGTGCTCTGCAGGGCTGAGATTCACAGACCTCCACCTGTGGGTGTGGCTCGAGGGGTTCAAGCAATCCAGTCTCCGAACCTGGGTGGAGTGTGTCTAGGGCAGTCTGGATAGAGACTAGCTCTAGACTTCCAGCGTGTGTGCTGGGAGAGAGTGAGAGCAGAGCCGAGAACTCTGCAGGGAGCAACCTGTGTGGAGGCTGAGCACAGGACTCCGTTATTAAGACTGAGGCGAGTGCAGCCAGACGAGGGCTGTAAGGCCGAGCCTCTCCTGGAGGAGACCCAGACCCAGTGGTCTGCAGAGGGCCCTGGGGCCGCGAGGGAACCTCAGCTAGAGGTGTCTGCTGGCAGGGGCCAGAGAGTAAGGAAAGTGGTTAACTTCCACTATGAACTTGTAATAGAGTCTGCTCTGTAAGCTGCAGAGCCGGAAGCCTGCAAAAGCTCCAGGCCGGCGTGGAGCGCTTATAAGTTTGTGGACCCTCCTGGAACAGCCGAACGGGGCATCGTAAGACCGTCTCCTACGGCAAGGGGTGCCTGTGTGACGGGGACCCGTATGGACGGTGCATAACCCGGCTGTGTTCCGGATGAATTTACATGTACAGCAAGGACAATAAAGCTGTTTGGATCGGACTATTTGAGTCACGGCGTCTTTGTAGTCTTGGGGGACCCCCACCCTGCTACAGAAGACACGAACGTGTGTGCAAACCCATTGATTTTAATGGGTCTACATGTGTCCATGTCTCTGGTATGTGTGAAAATGGACGTCACATGTACTGGATACATGAATGTGTGAAAGACGTTTTAGGTTGTTTCTATTGGTCCTGCGAGTGGACTTTGTTTTTGATCAAAATCTTAACTATATTTTTAATATGAATATTTAACAATTTCCCTCTTCAAGGACATATTATTATGTCATAGGGAGGGTGCCAATGTATGATGTGAACTCAGGAGCTGAGCATGCTCCACAAACGTCAGGTGTCAGCTATATAACAGCAGCACATGAAGCCAGCTGTGATCGCTGCTGTGTAAGCACTTAGAGGACCTTTCACCACATTTTTTTTATTAGTATTATAATTTCCATTACTGTGATATTAGCAAAGTATTTGTCATCTAATGAGTTAACTTTTGTTAAGTCGAAGAGGATATTATCAGATAGCACCTCCTAAAGGGAGTACACCCCCTACTCCCCCCATGAAAACTATCTAATAACACGTACTTAGACTTAATAAAAGTTAACTTACTAGGTGGCAAATATTTTGATTTCCAATATCTCCACAACTGAGAGGTAAAAGTTTAAAAAAAAGTTTTATTCATCAGTCACTATTACATCTGGTGTCAGGAAAAAAATTGCCTCTGTCAATCCCTAACAGCAGCATTTAAATCCCCACAATCCTGGTGTGGCATCCGTTTGATGCAAGCAGTAGGCCCCTTCAAAAGGCCCCCATTTCCACCATCGGAGTACTCTTCTAAATTCATAGGCTACCTAGGCTAGGATTTTCACTATATTTGATGATACTGAATGAAGATTTAACTCAACCTAAAGGGACTAAAAAAAGAAAGTGATCTGTAAAAAGGAAAAAGTATTAAAAAAAATTTGAAATTGTATTTTTATGGATGGGGAAAGGAGGTGCCTTATGCATAAAAATCTATATGTCATATGTGCCTATAGTGCTAAGATGTTAGTGGCCATCAGGAATCCATATTACCGTGTTTCCCCGATAGTAAGACACCCCCGATAGTAAGACGTAGTGGGGGTTTTGGGGGGGGTCGGCTAATGTAAGACGTACCCCGAAAGTAAGACATAGTAAACGGAAAGCGTTATTTATTTATTTTTTCTTCTTTACAGTACCGGCCGAGCGCCCAGCTGAGCGCCCTGACATACCGGCGGCCGAGCGCTCAGCTGAGCGCCCTGAAATGCCGGCGGCCGAGCGCTCAGCTGAGCGCCCTGACATGCCGGCGGCCGAGCGCCCAGCTGAGCGCCCTGACATGCCGGCGGCCGAGCGCTCAGCTGAGCGCCCTGACATGCCGGCGGCCGAGCGCCCGCCCAGTTCTTCTTTACAGTACTATACAAAGGATAAGGCTGCACATCAAACATAGATAATGGTATAATGCCTCAAGCATATGGAAAAATATTGGAATATACAGTGAAAAATGCTACTTGCTAATTTGAACATGTGAATAATGAATTGCATACCTGCCATGAATATTAGGAAAAAGGAGATATTTAGCAATCGCATTGATCAATGTAACTGAGCCCCAAGGCCTCGTCAAGGCATCTCTATATTGGGGTCCCTAGCTCTGTGACCCTAACTGTGTGTCATCTCATTGCAATTAAAAACTGCTATGGGTGGAGAGGGGTAACTAAGGACTTTCTTATATAGGAGATGGAAAAAAACATGGCCGAAAGGGGCGGAGCTGTGTTCACATTCAGAAAAAAACTACATATAACTGAATAGGATAACTGAAGTGAGCACTAATATATATATATATGAGTGCAAGCCAAAAAATACATACTATACAAAGGATAAGGCTGCACATCAAACATAGATAATGGTATAATGCCTCAAGCATATGGAAAAATATTGGAATATACAGTGAAAAATGCTACTTGCTAATTTGAACATGTGAATAATGAATTGCATACCTGCCATGAATATTAGGAAAAAGGAAATATTTAGCAATCGCATTGATCAATGTAACTGAGCCCCAAGGCCTCGTCAAGGCATATCTCTATTTTGGGGTCCCTAGCTCTGTGACCCTAACTGTGTGTCATCTCATTGCAATTAAAAACTGCTATGGGTGGAGAGGGGTAACTAAGGACTTTCTTATATAGGAGATGGAAAAAACATGGCCGAAAGGGGCGGAGCTGTGTTCACATTCAGAAAAAAACTACATATAACTGAATAGGATAACTGAAGTGAGCACTAATATATATATATATGAGTGCAAGCCAAAAAATACATACTATACAAAGGATAAGGCTGCACATCAAACATAGATAATGGTATAATGCCTCAAGCATATGGAAAAATATTGGAATATACAGTGAAAAATGCTACTTGCTAATTTGAACATGTGAATAATGAATTGCATACCTGCCATGAATATTAGGAAAAAGGAGATATTTAGCAATCGCATTGATCAATGTAACTGAGCCCCAAGGCCTCGTCAAGGCATATCTCTATATTGGGGTCCCTAGCTCTGTGACCCTAACTGTGTGTCATCTCATTGCAATTAAAAACTGCTATGGGTGGAGAGGGGTAACTAAGGACTTTCTTATATAGGAGATGGAAAAAACATGGCCGAAAGGGGCGGAGCTGTGTTCACATTCAGAAAAAAACTACATATAACTGAATAGGATAACTGAAGTGAGCACTAATATATATATATATGAGTGCAAGCCAAAAAATACATACTATACAAAGGATAAGGCTGCACATCAAACATAGATAATGGTATAATGCCTCAAGCATATGGAAAAATATTGGAATATACAGTGAAAAATGCTACTTGCTAATTTGAACATGTGAATAATGAATTGCATACCTGCCATGAATATTAGGAAAAAGGAGATATTTAGCAATCGCATTGATCAATGTAACTGAGCCCCAAGGCCTCGTCAAGGCATATCTCTATATTGGGGTCCCTCGCTCTGTGACCCTAACTGTGTGTCATCTCATTGCAATTAAAAACTGCTATGGGTGGAGAGGGGTAACTAAGGACTTTCTTATATAGGAGATGGAAAAAACATGGCCGAAAGGGGCGGAGCTGTGTTCACATTCAGAAAAAAACTACATATAACTGAATAGGATAACTGAAGTGAGCACTAATATATATATATATGAGTGCAAGCCAAAAAATACATACTATACAAAGGATTTTCTGAATGTGAACACAGCTCCTCCCCTTTCGGCCATGTTTTTTCCATCTCCTATATAAGAAAGTCCTTAGTTACCCCTCTCCACCCATAGCAGTTTTTAATTGCAATGAGATGACACACAGTTAGGGTCACAGAGCTAGGGACCCCAATATAGAGATATGCCTTGACGAGGCCTTGGGGCTCAGTTACATTGATCAATGCGATTGCTAAATATCTCCTTTTTCCTAATATTCATGGCAGGTATGCAATTCATTATTCACATGTTCAAATTAGCAAGTAGCATTTTTCACTGTATATTCCAATATTTTTCCATATGCTTGAGGCATTATACCATTATCTATGTTTGATGTGCAGCCTCATCCTTTGTATAGTATGTATTTTTTGGCTTGCACTCATATATATATATATTAGTGCTCACTTCAGTTATCCTATTCAGTTATATGTAGTTTTTTTCTGAATGTGAACACAGCTCCGCCCCTTTCGGCCATGTTTTTTCCATCTCCTATATAAGAAAGTCCTTAGTTACCCCTCTCCACCCATAGCAGTTTTTAATTGCAATGAGATGACACACAGTTAGGGTCACAGAGCTAGGGACCCCAATATAGAGATATGCCTTGACGAGGCCTTGGGGCTCAGTTACATTGATCAATGCGATTGCTAAATATCTCCTTTTTCCTAATATTCATGGCAGGTATGCAATTCATTATTCACATGTTCAAATTAGCAAGTAGCATTTTTCACTGTATATTCCAATATTTTTCCATATGCTTGAGGCATTATACCATTATCTATGTTTGATGTGCAGCCTTATCCTTTGTATAGTATGTATTTTTTGGCTTGCACTCATATATATATATATTAGTGCTCACTTCAGTTATCCTATTCAGTTATATGTAGTTTTTTTCTGAATGTGAACACAGTTCCGCCCCTTTCGGCCATGTTTTTTCCATCTCCTATATAAGAAAGTCCTTAGTTACCCCTCTCCACCCATAGCAGTTTTTAATTGCAATGAGATGACACACAGTTAGGGTCACAGAGCTAGGGACCCCAATATAGAGATATGCCTTGACGAGGCCTTGGGGCTCAGTTACATTGATCAATGCGATTGCTAAATATCTCCTTTTTCCTAATATTCATGGCAGGTATGCAATTCATTATTCACATGTTCAAATTAGCAAGTAGCATTTTTCACTGTATATTCCAATATTTTTCCATATGCTTGAGGCATTATACCATTATCTATGTTTGATGTGCAGCCTTATCCTTTGTATAGTATGTATTTTTTGGCTTGCACTCATATATATATATATTAGTGCTCACTTCAGTTATCCTATTCAGTTATATGTAGTTTTTTTCTGAATGTGAACACAGCTCCGCCCCTTTCGGCCATGTTTTTTCCATCTCCTATATAAGAAAGTCCTTAGTTACCCCTCTCCACCCATAGCAGTTTTTAATTGCAATGAGATGACACACAGTTAGGGTCACAGAGCTAGGGACCCCAATATAGAGATATGCCTTGACGAGGCCTTGGGGCTCAGTTACATTGATCAATGCGATTGCTAAATATCTCCTTTTTCCTAATATTCATGGCAGGTATGCAATTCATTATTCACATGTTCAAATTAGCAAGTAGCATTTTTCACTGTATATTCCAATATTTTTCCATATGCTTGAGGCATTATACCATTATTTATGTTTGATGTGCAGCCTTATCCTTTGTATAGTATGTATTTTTTGGCTTGCACTCATATATATATATATATTAGTGCTCACTTCAGTTATCCTATTCACTTCTTTACAGTACTGGCCGAGTGCCCAGCTGAGCGCCCTGACACGCCGGCGGCCGAGCGCTCAGCTGAGCGCCCTGACATGCCGGCGGCCGAGCGCTCAGCTGAGAGCCGTCACATGTTGGCGGCCGAGCGCCCAGCTGAGAGCCGTCACATGCCGGCGGTCAGGCGCCCAGCCAAGCGCCCTGACATGCCGGCGGTCGGGCGCCCAGCCAAGCGCCCTGACACGCCGGCAGCCGAGCGCCCAGTTCATCTTTACAGTACCATCCGAGCGCCCAGCTGAGCGCCCTGACATGCCGGCGGCCGAGCGCTCAGCTGAGCGCCCTGACATGCCGGCGGCCGAGCGCCCTGACATGCCGGCAGCCGAGCGCCCAGTTCATCTTTACAGTACCATCCGAGCGCCCAGCTGAGCGCCCTGACATGCCGGCGGCCGAACGCTCAGCTGAGCGGCCTGACATGCCGGTGGCCGAGCGCTCAGCTGAGCGCCCTGACATGCCAGCGGCTGAGCGCCCAGTTCTTCTTTACAGTACCGGTCGAGCGCCCAGCTGAGCGCCCTGACATGCCTGCGGCCGAACACCCAGCTGAGCGCCCTGACATGCCGGCGGCCGAACGCCCAGCTGAGCGCCCTGACACGCCGGCGGCCAAACGCTCAGCTGAGCGCCCTGACATGCTGGCGGCCGAGCGCCCATCTGAGCGCCCTGACATGCCGGCGGCCGAGCGCCCAGTTCTTCTTTACAGTGCCGGCCGAGCGCCCAGCTGAGCGCCCTGACACGCCGGCGGCCGAGCGCCCAGTTCTTCTTTACAGTGCCGGCCGAGCGCCCAGCTGAGTGCCCTGACACGCCGGCGGCCGAGCGCTCAGCTGAGTGCCCTGACATGCCGGCGGCCGAGCGCTCAGCTGAGAGCCGTCACATGCCGGCGGTCAGGCGCCCAGCTGAGCGCCCTGACACGCCAGCGACCGAGTGCTCAGCTGAGTGCCCTGACATGCCGGCGGCCGAGCGCCCAGCTGAGAGCCGTCACATGCCGGCGGTCGGGCGCCCAGCCGAGTACCCTGACACGCCGGCGGCCGAGCGCTCAGCTGAGTGCCCTGACATGCCGGCGGCCGAGCGCCCAGCTGAGAGCCGTCACATGCCGGCGGCCGAGCGCTCAGCTGAGTGCCCTGACATGCCGGCGGCCGAGCGCTCAGCTGAGAGCTGTCACATGCCTGTGGTCGGGCGCTCAGCCGAACGCTTGGCCACCGAGAAATGTTGCAGTAATGTTGTCCGTGGTCCATCAGGACCATGGACAACATACAAAAACACGCAGCCTCAGTGCCCTCATGTGCAGCAATTGCGGCAAGTCCCCATACGGTACATTGCATGGAGACTTGCTGCGATTGCTGTGGGATTTTTTTCCAATATAAGACATACCCCGAAAGTAAGACATAGTTTCACTTTTGGGGGTAAAAAGAATGTAAGACACTGTCTTACTTTCGGGGAAACACGGTAGTAGTCTGTTTTTAAGAAACCCTTTAAGATATCAGACTGTAACAGTTTAGTTTATATTAGCTTGTTTTTCTGTAATTTTCCCAGACACCTGGAGTTATAGTTCTAGTATCAATGTTTAGTGAGAAAGTGCATATTTATAGTATCACTCAGTACCACATAGTTCTTTTATCAATGTCCAGTGAGAATGTACGTGTTTATAGTATGGTAAAACATCTGAAACCAGGAGCCTTTCTTATCCGGTGACGTATTTGTCCGGTGTAGATTGACATCTGCTTGGCCACTCAGAAGAGGGATATTATATTGGACAAATGGAATCTGTTAAGGGGGCTTTACACGCAACGACATCGCTAACAACATGTCGTTGGGGTCACGGAATTCGTGACGCATATCCGGCCTCGTTAGCGACGTCATTGCGTGTGACACGTACTAGCGACTGCTAATGATCAAAAATACTCACCTAATCGTTGATCATTGACACGTCATTCAAATCCCAAATATCGTTGATGGTGCTGGACACAGGTTGTTCGTCGTTCCTGAGGCAGCACACATCGCTACATGTGACACCCCAGGAACGATGAACAACACCGTACCTGCATCCTCCGGTAACGAGGTGGGCATGACTGTCATGTGGCTGCTCTCCGCCCCTCCGCTTCTATTGGACGCCTGCCGTGTGACGTCGCTAGGAAGGTAAGTACGTGTTACGCGTCCTAGCGATATTGTGTGCCACGGGCAGCGATTTGCCCATGACGCACAAACAACGGGGGCGGGTGCTTTCACAAGCGACATTGCTAGCGATGTCGCTGCGTGTAAAGCAGCCTTTAGAGTTTGTGTAACAATTGGTTATGTGAGCATTTGTTTTCAAGTGAGATATAAACTGGTGAAGATTCCAGCAAAGGCAGAAGCCTGTTTACCTGTGGAGGGGACGCCCGTGATACCACAGTGTGGATCCCAGGAGTTTCTCTGTATTCGCTGCTTTGATTCTCACAGCTGATGTTTCCAGACAGATGATGTGTTGCTCCTGGTGAAGTTTTTTCTAAGTAGTGTGTAATGTAATACTTTAACTTTGTGATTTATATTATGGAAAAGTGTAAGCAATATCACACTATTTCCTATTTTGTGTAATCATTGAATAATTATAATAAAATTAATCGCCTTCTTTAAAGCCAAATCCGACCCCTTTATATACTTTGCAAAACAGTGCCAAATGGTACATATAAAAACTGTATATCTGCATGCAAAAACCAAACCTTCATACTGGTCTATTGTTGGAAATGTAAAACAATTACAGATCTAAGAAAAATGGTGACACAAAGCAATTTTTTTTCCACTTTTTTATTTTTTTACAACGTTCTTAATTTTTTAAGCCAATAAAATAATAGGACTATAATTGTACTGACCTGAAGAATTATGTTTCAGGTTTTTTATTTTACTGGAAAATGAATTTTATAAAGAAGAATCCCAAACCATTTCATATCACTTGGAATTGTTTTACTGTTTTTCTGTACATTATACTGAAAAATGAATGGTAACAATTAAAACTACAATTCCTCTTGCACAAAATTAACCCTCATACAGCTACAGTTAAAACCAGAAGTTTACATACACTACAGTAAATAAAAAGACACATATACTATACATGTTTTCCTCACTATCTGACATCAGAAATAAATCAGAATAAATCTTTCCTGTTTTAGGTCAATTAGGAACCAAAATTATTTATATTTGTCAAATTGCAGAAGGCATTTTAAGACCTTTTTATTACTTTCTGCAAAGTCAAAATTTAACATGCATTTCATTAGTATTTGGTACCATTGCCCTTAAACTGTATGGCTTGGGTCAAACGTTTTGGATATCCTTCCACAAGCTTCTCACAATAGTTGGTAGAACTTTGGGCCTATAGCTCCGTACAGAACTGGTGTAACTGAGCCATGTTTGTAGGACGCCTTGCTCACACCTGTCTTTTCAACTTTGGCTATAAATTTCCAATAGGATTGAGATCAGGGCTTTGTGATGGCCAATCCAAAACATTGACTTTGCTATCCTTAAGCCACTTTGTATTCCGTTGACAGAATGCTTCCATTGTCCATTTGGAAGACCCATTTCCGCCCAAGCTTTACAGTTAGGTCCAGAAATATTTGGACAGTGACACAAGTTTTGTTATTTTAGCTGTTTACAAAAACATGTTCAGAAATACAATTATATATATGATATGGGCTGAAAGTGCACACGTCCAGCTGCAATATGAGAGTTTTCACATCCAAATCGGAGAAAGGGTTTAGGAATCATAGCTCTGTAATGCATAGCCTCCTCTTTTTCAAGGGACCAAAAGTAATTGGACAAGGGACTCTAAGGGCTGCAATTAACTCTGAAGGCGTCTCCCTCGTTAACCTGTAATCAATGAAGTACTTAAAAGGTCTGGGATTGATTACAGGTGTGTGGTTTTGCATTTGGAAGCTGTTGCTGTGACCAGACAACATGCGGTCTAAGGAACTCTCAATTGAGGTGAAGCAGAACATCCTGAGGCTGAAAAAAAAGAAAAAATCCATCAGAGAGATAGCAGACATGCTTGGAGTAGCAAAATCAACAGTGAGAAAAAAGGAATTGACTGGTGAGCTTGGGAACTCAAAAAGGCCTGGGCGTCCACGGATGACAACAGTGGTGGATGATCGCCGCATACTTTCTTTGGTAAAGAAGAACCCGTTCACAACATCAACTGAAGTCCAGAACACTCTCAGTGAAGTAGGTGTATCTGTCTCTAAGTCAACAGTAAAGAGAAGACTCCATGAAAGTAAATACAAAGGGTTCACATCTAGATGCAAACCATTCATCAATTCCAAAAATAGACAGGCCAGAGTTAAATTTGCTGAAAAACACCTCATGAAGCCAGCTCAGTTCTGGAAAAGTATTCTATGGACAGATGAGACAAAGATCAACCTGTACCAGAATGATGGGAAGAAAAAAGTTTGGAGAAGAAAGGGAACGGCACATGATCCAAGGCACACCACATCCTCTGTAAAACATGGTGGAGGCAACGTGATGGCATGGGCATGCATGGCTTTCAATGGCACTGGGTCACTTGTGTTTATTGATGACATAACAGTAGACAAGAGTAGCCGGATGAATTCTGAAGTGTACCGGGATATACTTTCAGCCCATATTCAGCCAAATGCCGCAAAGTTGATCGGACGGCGCTTCATAGTACAGATGGACAATGACCCCAAGCATACAGCCAAAGCTACCCAGGAGTTCATGAGTGCAAAAAAGTGGAACATTCTGCAATGGCCAAGTCAATCACCAGATCTTAACCCAATTGAGCATGCATTTCACTTGCTCAAATCCAGACTTAAGACGGAAAGACCCACAAACAAGCAAGACCTGAAGGCTGCGGCTTTAAAGGCCTGGCAAAGCATTAAGAAGGAGGAAACCCAGCGTTTGGTGATGTCCATGGGTTCCAGACTTAAGGCAGTGATTGCCTCCAAAGGATTCGCAACAAAATATTGAAAATAAAAATATTTTGTTTGGGTTTGGTTTATTTGTCCAATTACTTTTGACCTCCTAAAATGTGGAGTGTTTGTAAAGAAATGTGTACAATTCCTACAATTTCTATCAGATATTTTTGTTCAAACCTTCAAATTAAACGTTACAATCTGCACTTGAATTCTGTTGTAGAGGTTTCATTTCAAATCCAATGTGGTGGCATGCAGAGCCCAACTCGCGAAAATTGTGTCACTGTCCAAATATTTCTGGACCTAACTGTAAGTTCCTGGCTGATGCCTTGAGCTTGAGCGTGTAAAGCACCCTTAAGAGTACTATGCCTTTAAACAATATGGCACAGCCCCATGTCTTTAGAAGCTTCTGATAGGTTTATTGGCAACATCTGAGTTAATTAGAGACACACCTGTGGATGTATTTTAATGCACACCTGAAAGATACTGCTTCTTTGCATCATGGGAAAATCAAAAGAAATCAGCCAAGATTTCCGGAAGAGAATTGTGGACTTGCACAAGTCTGGTTCATCCTTGGGTGCAATTTCCAGATACCTGAAGGTGCTTTGTTCATCTGTACAAACAATTTACACAAGTACAAACAAGATGGGAATGTCCAGCCATCATACCGCTCAGGAAAGCAATGGGTTCTGTGTACCAGAGATCAACATGCTTTGGTCAGACATGTGCATTTCCACCCAAGAACAAAAGCACAAGACCTTGTGAAGATGCTGGCTGAAGCTGGTAAGATTGGGTCATTCTTCACAGTGAAATGAGTACTGTATCAGCATGGCCTGAAAGGCCACTTTGCCAAAAAGAAGCCATTACTCCAAAAGAAACATAAAAAAGGCAGATTAATTTTTGCAAATGCACACAGGAACAAAGACCTTAATTTTTGGAGACGTGTCCTGTTGTCTGACAAAACTAAAATGGAACTGTTTGGCCATAATGACCATCATTATGTTTGGTGCAAAAAGGAAGCCTAAGAACACCATTCCAAATATGAAACAAAGGGGCGGCATCATCATGTTTTTGGGTTGTTTTGATGCAAGAGGGACTGGTGCACTTCACAAAATAGATGGCATCATAAGGAAAGGAGATTATGGAGCAATACTGAAGCAACAGTGACATCGCTAATGATATATCGTCGGGGTCACGGTGTTTGTGACGCACATCCGGGGTCGTTAGCGACATTACAGAGTGTGACAGCTAGGAGCGACGATCAACAATCGCAAAAACGTCAAAAATCGTTGATCATTGACACGTCGCGCCTTTTCATAATATCGTTGGTGGTGCATGCCGCTAGTTGTTCGTTGTTCCTGCAGCATCACACATTGCTATGCGTGACACCGCAGGAACGTCTAACATCTCCTTACCTGCGTCCACCGGCAATGAGGAAGGAATGAGGTGGGCGGGATATTCCGCCCCCTCATCTCCGCCCCTCCGCTTCTATTGGATGGCTGCCGTGGGACATCGCTGTGACACCGCACGAACCGCCCCCTTAGAAAGGAGGCGGTTCGCCGGCCACAGCGACGTCGCACGGAAGTTAAGTCCGTGTAATGGGTGTAAGCGATGTTGTGCGCCACAGGCAGCGATTTGCCCGTGACGCACAACCGACGGGGGCGGGTACGCTTGCTAGCGATATCGATAGCGATATCGCAGCGTGTAAAGTGCCCTTAAGTGTATGTAAACTTTTGACTTTGCAGAAAGTAAGAAAAATACCTTAAAACATTCACTCTCATTATTCTGGCATTTTGCAAATATAAATAAATTTGGTTCCTAATTGACCTGAATGGGAAAGGTTTATTCTGATATCAGATAGTGAGAAAAACCTGCAGATGTGTCTTTTTTAGATAGTGTATGTAAATTTCTGGTTTCAACTGTATGTAGATGAAAAAAATAATTATTTAAAAAGATATGTTTTTGGATGAAGAGAAGCAAATAAGGAAAGCACAAAAACAAAAATTGGCTGCATCATCACAGATTAATTTTAACTGAGTGTTTGATCATACCTCCCAGGTGTAGAATTATTACCCAAAAGTAGAAATACTTTGAAAGGGTACACAAAATATAAGGAGTAGAGGACGCATGTTCACAAGTGTCTGATTTTCATTACACCAGATGTCTAGTTTATGATGGATCTTCAATATGTATCAATATTTACTGGTGATCTTCTCTATTACAAAAGTATATTTGCATTAATTTTACTTATTTATGTTAACACATTGAACAATGTATTGGAAAATATTTTTTATTTTCAGAGCTGAAACAGTTAAGAAGGAATTGTGTGTACACAGATTCCCAGTTGGAAATGTGGCTTAATAAATTATTGCTAAAGCTTTTAAATATGAATTTGTTACTAGATATAGATTCTAAATAATGAAAGGCACGTGTACAAGTTGTATTGGATTTCACTAGTGCCAGAGGAAATGTGGCTCAGATTTTCAATATGGCATGTGAGTTTTAGCCTTTTATATAAGAATTGTAAGAACTAAGTCAATTCATTTTTTACATGGGACAAAGTACTATTGTAAATTATAGGAGTATAAGAAATCATCAAGGAGTTCTGTGGCCATAAGGAAATCACGAGAACACAGGATTAGAGATGAGTTGAGGAACGAGTTCTATTCAAAATTCCTGAAATTTGCGGTTTAAAAGTTAATGAATAGGAAAAAAGAAGCGGTAATTCTGGGCACTGCAATGGCCTGGCCTTGCACCCACACTACTGAAATATCAGAGACCAGGCTCATGTCCTTTTGTGTATATAATGAAAAAACTCCGGCACTCAAAAAAGATTTTTATGAAAATCTTTTGACTTATTTATTCTATAGTAAACAGTCGATAAAGAAATTGACATTTCGGCATGAGCCTTCTTCAATGACTGAAGCTATATACAACAGAAATAATATAATATACAATTAGTACCATAAGACTTAAATATAACTCCTATAGACATTACATCATGTCTGCTTAAATTTTTTATATACAAAAAAAGAAACAAATTCTTATAGAAATAACTGATATAAGAGACCAAAACAGATTTTTTTGCTTATCATTATAAAAGCAATAAGAGTGACAATTACCTAATAATATACTGTATAACAAAAATGTTTCCTTTTATTCGGACGAGACACCAAAGGGCTTCTATATCGGGACTGAAAGTGTCCTGGATGAAGAAATAATGCAGTATCAATTGAAAAAAATAACTTTCATGCCCTTTTGTGTGGTCATGGGAGCTTTCCTAAAGCTATGAATCCAGTGGATACATTGTACAATGGAGGTCAGTACCTGGACCAGCTGATTTCACTCATTCTCAGTGGAACACAATTTTTATGCACTTAGCTTTGGGCCTCAACTCTGGCTATTGAAGAGGACACCGTGCATCGTGGGAGCAGGGGAAGGTCAGAAGAATCATTTTTACCATTATTGAAAGATGCCCAGGATGGGGGACTTTGTACCAGGAAGGGGACCAAGATGGGGGACATTATACCTGGAAGGGGCCCAGGATCTTGGGCATTATTACTTTAAAGGTCACAGGATGGGAAACATTTTAACTAGATGGGGCACAGTATGTTGGACATTATTACAGCCAGGATCCCAGGATAATGGACATTAATACTTGAAGGGGCACAGGATGGGTTACATTTTACCAGGAAGGGACTAAGGATGGGTGACATTAATACACGATTGAGGTTATTAAGACATTTTGGGGGGGTCAACACATATGCCTTTTAAGGATTTAGAATGCTGCAAGGGCCCATACATGTGATTAACATGCAGGTAGGGCCCCAGGTCCAAATTTTGCACCGGGCCCATCAGACTTTAAATACGGGTCACAGGACACAGGCCAGTGGTTCCTCTATCTCTATGTCACTCTCTCCCTGTTTCGTAATATGTATATTTTCTCTTCTGTAGAGTGTAAGCCCTTCTGATTAGTGAGGTTCCCCTCTCTCTCTCTCTTTCTCTCTCTCCTGTAGAATGGAAGTTCTGCTGTAAAATGTAAGTGCTCATGATCAGCGAGGTCCTCTCTCTCTCTTCTGTAATGGGAAATCTCTTATGATCAGCTAGGTTTTCTCTTTGCCCCCGTTGAAGCGGGTAGTGAAACGTACGTCGGGGTAGGTGACTGGCGGCTCTTCACTATAATATGCCCAGGTAACTTCTTGCTCTTGAATGGTTGATTTGGTGCCCATATTTTTTCAGCTAGGCATCTGCTAAAACATGATATTTTCTTCCGTTCGGGAGTTGTTTGCAGGCACCAGCTGATTGACTTATCTCCTGAATACGTACTATATCGGTCCCGCTTACAAGTTGCACCTTAGCGCCATCTATGGATGCAATGGGGTAATGAATCCACCATTCATCTGCAACTGGATTTTGTTGGCACGATATTTAGACTTTCACTTAAGTGCAGTGACTATTAATAAATTTTTATGCAGTGATAAATTGACCTTATAATTGCCAGATTGTTTATGGGCTCCTTACTAGTTATTCCATGTTTGGAAAGTAGTTTAGGTATAAAATCCAATATATTGACATTAAATGGGAATGTATTACAATTTGCATTTTTTGTACAGCATTAGTCACTTTACATAGTGGATTGGATATATGTGCAATATCATTATGCTGCTAGTCTGTTTTGTTGCTGTATACATCTTTTTATGCTTGTGTGATTGTATATATTGAATAAAGATTATATTGTATACTTAGGACTGTTTGCTCCTTCTTGAAAAAATGATTTTACAAAGTTTTTTCAATTGTTGATATTATTGAAAAATGGGAGTGTCCACATATATAAGGACCGCTTTTGTGTTAATAGGTTTTCTCTTTTGTAAAGTGAAAGCTCTTATGATCAGCGGGGTTCTGGTCTCTCTCTCTGTTTCTCTCTCTATCCGGTTGAGTGTTAGCTCATATAATTAGCAGGCTCGTCTCTCTCTCTTCTGTAGAGTGTAATCTCTCATGATCAGTGGGGTCCTCTCTCTCCTTGTTCTGTAGTGTGTAAGATCTTATGATCAATCCTCTCTCTTTCCTCTACAGCGTAAGCTCTCATGATCATCAGGCCCCGTCTTGATCTCTTTTCTATAGAGTGTAAGTTCTTATGGTCAGCATGGTCCTCTGACTCCCTCCCATTGAGTGTAAGCTCTTATGGGCAGTGGGGTTCTCTCTCTCTTCTCTCTACCATGCCTATTTTCCAAGCATTTACATGCTTTCTACTATTGAGACGCACACCATTTTCTTTGCCACAACTCAACTTTTTTGTGAAAACTTGGTGAAGCCTGTGAATCTGAATTTCAAAACATCTGCTCATCTCTACACAGAATTCTAAGGATAAGTCTAATAATGCTTCTCACTTTTGGTGATGAGTCCTTTTTCCTTAAATTACGTGCTTCAACTATTGAAGAATCCCTTTTGAAATGAAATGAGAATCTTCATGGTAATCCTTGATTAATATGGGTCAGCGAGAGCTAAACTGTATGCCAAATAAAGGGTACCAACTAATACAGTCTAAACGTAGTGTTTCCCTCATGCCATACTGACCACAATATACCTCAATTGTCCCAGTATACCTCACCTTGTGTGTGTTTCCAAAATGCCAGCCCTAAATGCCAGTCACAATGAACTTCATACCCCAGATTACACTTCTCTAAGTGTCGCTAAGGTGCCTAGCACAGAGCCCGCTAAGTGCTATATCTGGTCTTCTTCTTACCAAATACAGTATGAGTGACATCTGCCACGGCGTACATGGGACTTCTTGTAATATAAGTAATCAAAGGAAAAAATATTGCAGCACGAAATGAACTTGAACACGTTCCTTTGGAAAGAAGAGCAGAGCTTTTATAGTAGTAGTGACATCTCTATTTAAGTGGATGACATGTTCTTATTTGTATGCAAATATTATTCACATTCCATTGGTTAATTAAAAAAAAGATATAATTCTTTGTACCATTTAAACATTTAGGAGAATAAATCTTATTTCCTATAAAGTTAATGCATTTATCATGTTTGAAGCTTTTTGCTTTGCACATCAGGTACTGTACCCATAATCTGACTGGACAGTTCTTCTATTAAGCACTTTGACTCTGAAATGGCAAAAGAGAACCTTTACTTTTAGCAGATATGCCATAGGTATAGCACGGGGAAGTCATTAGGAATACAATCACAGCCGTAGGCTTTTGGAAGTTGTTGCAAGCAAGCATGGTATCCTCTGGCTGTGAGAGTCATAGATTGCTTACAGTCTAGTAAGTTGTGATAATGACAGCAGAAGGTCCTTGCTTAACCCCTTTCCGAGCAGACAACTTTCCGTTTTTGTACTTTTGATTTTTTTTTCTCCCTTTTCTTCCAAGAGCCATAACTTTTTTTTATTTTTCCCGTTGAAATACACATATGAGGACTTATTTTTTCAGAGAAAGAGTTGTAGCTTTGATTGACACTGCATTTTACTATACTTTGTGCAGGTAAAAGGGAAAAGAATTTCAAGTGTTGTAAAATAGTAAAAAATAAACTCTGCATTTCTAATTTGTTTGGGGTTTTGTTTTTATGGCGTTCAGTGTGCAGTACAAATAGCAGCGAAATATGATTCTACAAGTCAGTACAATGCTGGCAATACCAAACTTGTAAAGTTACTTTTTTTTAAGTAGTGAAAAACAAATCAGAAATTTACAAAAATAATATTCAATAGTAGTGGCACATAGAGACTTAAATACTTCGTCCTGAATAAGGCATGAGACGAAACCCACGTCGAGGTGGAATGCCATCCATTCCTGTAGCCACACACTTGAAAGTTACCCTTTCATACTGTGCCCCTGTATTAAACTCTTTGTGTCACTACTGTAGTGAAGTCTCTATGTGCCACTAGTATTGAATATCATACCTTGGTGCATTCGTGCTCAGTCTATATAATTTCCTATGACACCTGACATGTATTGATCATCCAGTTAATCTGTGCACATGCCCTTTTTCTAATAAATTAGCACTTATTATTCATCATATGGACTTTCATGACAGTCAATTTTTCTTTCCTGTTTAAGTTTTCCAGAAATGGGCTGGCTTCTTTAGATTTTTTGGGGGCAACGTTTAATGTGGCTTTTCTCTTTTAAAGGCTGATTATTGGTTTGAACCTTGTGGTGAACACTCTGTATTTGCTCTTATGAAGTCTTCTCTTTATCTTAGATTTAGTTACTGAACCGTCTAGTTCCTGGAGAGTGTTCTTCACTTAGGTTTATGTTGTGAGTTTTTCTTCCAATTCTAAAGGATTCTGTGATCATCCACTACTGATGTCTTCCATGGATGTCCAGGCCTTTTTGAGTTACCAAGCTCACCAGTGGACTATTTTTTTTTTTTTGCAGAATGTGCCAAACTGTTGATTGGTCACTCCTAACATTTCTGCTATCTCTCTGATGGATTTCCTTTTTTTTCAGCCTAATGATAGTCTTTTTTTCTTCCATTGATATCCCCTTTGACTGCATGTTAGGAGTTCACAAAATCATCTTCCAAATGCAAATGCCACACCTGGAATCAGCTTCAGACCTTAATTGATAATTGATTAATGGCCCATGTAGCCCATTAAAGACCTTTTGAGATAATCGTCCAATTAGTTTTGGTCCCTTGAAAATAGGCAATTACAAATTAAAGAGCTGTAATCTAAACCCAATTAGGATGTTAAAACCCTCAAATTATAGCTGAGAGTCTGCACTTTTGTGCCCATGTTAACTATGTAATTGTATCTTGAATATGTTTTGGTAAACAGATAAAATGTAAAAACTTGTGTCACTGTCAAAATATTTGTAGACTGCATTGTAGCAGTATAAAGGCTTGCTTTTTATGTGGCGAGCTGATGTTTTTATTGATATTTTGGGGTATAAATGATGTTTCAAACTTTTCTTATTGCATTTTGGTGATATTGTGACCAAAGACCAAAAAAAGGTAATTCTCGCATTTCTACTTTTTTATTTATTTATTTATTTTTTCATTTTACAAATTTTACTATAAGGTTAATTAATTTTATATCTTTATAGATCAGAATGTTATGGACCAATTAAGTTTGTTTTATTTTATTTATTTATTTATTTATCATGCGAAACTTAAATCTGTCATCACTGATCCCATGTTCTATATACTGCAATCTTACAGTATTATTGAGAAAAAAATATCTAGAAAAAGTTCCAGCCTCTTGGGAAGGCCAAGCTAAAGACTAGTGAAACACACGCACTGGGGCCTGGGGGTTACTCGTTACCGTGACCCTGGCAGTATCCAATAAATGGCTGATGATGGTGGGGGAATATGTGCTGGGGAGATATTGTGACGTCACCTGTGGTATGCGGCAAGATAGGTGCCGCCGCTGCCGTTCTGTTCCCCTTGGGTCGGTGGTGATGCAGCAGAGTTGGAACTGCTCTCGACAGGTAGAGCTGGGCCCCAGGCCTGTTGGGAGTAGTAGTCTATAATGACAGGGTGCAGGGCCGGAGGCGCAGGGAATAACTGGACGAGACAGGTATGCAGTCACAAGGTTTTTAATCTCAGTTCAGAGTTCCAGGTTAGCACATCCAGACAAATGCTGCCCTCGGGGTGCGCAGTCCTGCTGTGATGGGCTCCAGCCGATCCCGGATAGTTCTGAAACACAAACCAGCACACCCTTCTGTGGTACTTTCCTGGTCGTTTTCCTGCGCTGACCTCTCCCACCTGTCCCACGCCTGCGCACACAGTGCCCCGAGCCAGTGTCCACGGAACCTGTCGGGTCGCTTTAAGCTTTATCCCTTTGGCCCTATATGGTCACATTTTCACTGGTTGTGTTTGGATTTGGCTTCAGCACTTAAAGTAACCACAGCCTCTGGTTAGCTAGCTGAGTCTTGAAGTTCTCCACTAGTTGAGAGGCCGGTGCCCTTCTGCGGCCAAGTCCCTCCACTCCAGAATGTCGTCTGTGGAACGAAGCCATGGGAGTATGGTCGCTTCATGTGTGCTCTAGGACCCCTTTCAGTCATGTGCCTGGGCCGAGCTGCTGCAGCCCCCGACCACAGGTCTTGACTCCTCCACTGCTCCCTCTCAACTGACCAATGTACTACAGTGTGCTCCCTCTAACTAGACTCCACCCCCCAGCCTGGCTTGGCCTGTGCGTTCCAATGGGGCTTCAAAGGTGCAACTTGCCCTAACCACGTTCCAGTGGAGTGTAGCTGATGAGATTGTCTTTGTTTTGTGTATACCGGTTTGTGTTCTCCTCCTTACCTGGGAATGGGATCAAACACCTCTGGCTGAGGTGCAGTACCTCAGTGGCGACTAAAGCCTCAGAGGTGCCACACTAGCCTCAGGAGCACTGTCATGTCAGGCACCCAGCTGCTATGGCATCTGATTGGCACCCCACGATCACATTGCTGGGGGCCAATAAGCACATGCAGTGGTATGCTCCCTACACTGCTTGTTTTACATATCGTTGTCAGTGATTGAGAGTGGCACTAATGTTAACATTAGCAAGTGCAACACCGCTCCACTCACTGCTGCTAGAAGCAGATGCTGGCTTTGCTTGATATTTTTATAGATAGATCTTGCCCACTCACTTATCATTGACAATTGGTTTACTTGTGTAGTTCTTTTTACCTTAGCCATGGTAAGCTCTTCCTTTTGATGCAGGCATAGGGAGGGGGTACATTTTTTATGAAATTTTAATGGGACATATTTAACAATACTAGTAATTCTCTTTCAGTCCTAGGTTTCAAAGATGTAAAGTAGACATGTGGGAAATGTTATTTGGTAAGTATTTTATGTGACATATCTCTCTGGTTTAAGGGCATAAAAATTCAAAGCTGAAAATTTATGAAATTTTCCAAATTTTCACTAAATTTCTGACATTTTTACAACTTTCATAAAGTAAAATATATCTTGAAAAAACACTCTCTGAATTACCAGGATCCATTGTAGTGTTCCAGAGTTATATCTGTAGCACCCACGAGGCAGGGGTTAAACATACTCGTCGCCGGGCCAGTGATGTCGGGTCTGGATGTCACGGGTGATCCTGCCCGGCTTCGTGGCCCCGAGGTGTAAAATAAAAGGGAGGTGTTGTCTCGTGACGCCACCTGTGGTACGCGGCCAGGGATTAACCGCCACTGCGGTGTCCTCCGGGACTGATGGTGTTGCAGCAAGGATGGTTCTGCTCCCCACAGGTGGAGTGGGCCCCAGGGAAGATGATGAGGGACTGTAATGGCCATTGGCGCTTTAGCGCGGGGCGCCGGGAATAAGAGGCTGAGTTAGCTGCTGTGGTTCTAGGTCTTTTTACTCACAGTTCAAGTGCTGCCCTCAGAGTACAGGTCTCTGCCATCATGGGCCCCAGCTGATCCCGGATAATTTTGAGGTCACCGCCAGTGTTCCCACTGTGTGTACTTTCTGGTCGGTGTCCCTCCAATCCCATGGATGGAATGTGGAATTGGCTGCAGGTGTTTCCTTCACTCGCCACAGACCCTGGTATCAGTGGTAGCTGTAGGGAACCAGGGCTGTGCTGCCTGCTCCAAGCCACGGGTCTTCTAGTGCTCCCAGAAGTGTGAAGGTAGAGAGACTATGCCTGTTTCGAAGTGCCGACTGTGCTCCTCATCCCAAGCTGTGTCCATGGCTAACTGACTATGTGTGAAGATGCTCCTTCCTTTTCCCAAAGTGGTGCCCGCCCTCCAGATGGTTGTCCTAGTGACCGGGAAAGTCCCATGTCTCGTGATGGCCACCCCCCTATCTTACCCCAGGCCAACCCCGGTGGGAAAGCACCTGACTGTGTGTGGTTTGTGAATGTGAGAAACACTAGCATTTAACCTCTTCCTTACCTGGGATGAGCACCACACCTTAAGTGAGGTTCAGTACCCTGTGGCGACTGAAGCCTCAGGGGTGCCACATTCTCCCACGGCAAATGGCAGCAATCCTGGGCTGCAACCAAAACAAAGTTAGTACACTGCAATTTTGTTATGCAGAAAGAAAAAAAACATATAATAATGTTCCCTTTATGGGATTCCTACTCCACACTGATGAGGGGCAAATACCCCGAAACGGCTGTCTGTGGATGGATACCATGTTTGGCATAGGTGGTCTCCTTGACTGGAGACTGCCCTTCCCGTGGTTGTTCCTTCCCGGTGAAAGACCTGGCTAGTTTCCTGCCAGCGTTGAGAAACATGTGATGGTGTCTCCGCAGGCCTTCTTGCTTTGAATATTTCCCAGGGGGCATTGCTCTAGAATCACTGCGTTGAGAAACACGTGATGGTGTCTCCGCAGTGGTGGATGTTGATCTCCCTAAGGTCAACCATCCTTGCTCACATAGTCTTTTACTAGGCAATGTCCCACTAGCCAGATTCCGACTCCATACTGATGAGGGGCAAATACCCCGAAACGGCTGTCTGTGGATGGATACCATGTTTGGCATAGGTGGTCTCCTTGACTGGAGACTGCCCTTCCCGTGGTTGTTCCTTCCCGGTGAAAGACCTGGCTAGTTTCCTGCCAGCGTTGAGAAACATGTGATGGTGTCTCCGCAGGCCTTCTTGCTTTGAATATTTCCCAGGGGGCATTGCTCTAGAATCACTGCGTTGAGAAACACGTGATGGTGTCTCCGCTGTGGTGGATGTTGATCTCCCTAAGGTCAACCATCCTTGCTCACATAGTCTTTTACTAGGCAATGTCCCACTAGCCAGATTCCGACTCCACACTGATGAGGGGCAAATACCCCGAAACGGCTGTCTGTGGATGGATACCATGTTTGGCATAGGTGGTCTCCTTGACTGGAGACTGCCCTTCCCATGGTTGTTCCTTCCCGGTGAAAGACCTGGCTAGTTTCCTGCCAGCGTTGAGAAACATGTGATGGTGTCTCCGCAGGCCTTCTTGCTTTGAATATTTCCCAGGGGGCATTGCTCTAGAATCACTGCGTTGAGAAACACGTGATGGTGTCTCCGCAGTGGTGGATGTTGATCTCCCTAAGGTCAACCATCCTTGCTCACATAGTCTTTTACTAGGCAATGTCCCACTAGCCAGATTCCTACTCCACACTGATGAGGGGCAAACACCCTGAAACGGCTGTCTGTGGATGGATACCATGTTTGGCATAGGTGGTCTCCTTGACTGGAGACTGCCCTTCCCGTGGTTGTTCCTTCCCGGTGAAAGACCTGGCTAGTTTCCTGCCAGCGTTGAGAAACATGTGATGGTGTCTCCGCAGGCCTTCTTGCTTTGAATATTTCCCAGGGGGCATTGCTCTAGAATCACTGTGTTGAGAAACACGTGATGGTGTCTCCGCAGTGGTGGATGTTGATCTCCCTAAGGTCAACCATCCTTGCTCACATAGTCTTTTACTAGGCAATGTCCCACTAGCCAGATTCCTACTCCACACTGATGAGGGGCAAATACCCCGAAACGGCTGTCTGTGGATGGATACCATGTTTGGCATAGGTGGTCTCCTTGACTGGAGACTGCCCTTCCCATGGTTGTTCCTTCCCAGTGAAAGACCTGGCTAGTTTCCTGCCAGCGTTGAGAAACATGTGATGGTGTCTCCGCAGGCCTTCTTGCTTTGAATATTTCCCAGGGGGCATTGCTCTAGAATCACTGCGTTGAGAAACACGCGATGGTGTCTCCGCAGTGGTGGATGTTGATCTCCCTAAGGTCAACCATCCTTGCTCACATAGTCTTTTACTAGGCAATGTCCCACTAGCCAGATTCCTACTCCACACTGATGAGGGGCAAATACCCCAAAACGGCTGTCTGTGGATGGATACCATGTTTGGCATAGGTGGTCTCCTTGACTGGAGACTGCCCTTCCCGTGGTTGTTCCTTCCCGGTGAAAGACCTGGCTAGTTTCCTGCCAGCGTTGAGAAACATGTGATGGTGTCTCCGCAGGCCTTCTTGCTTTGAATATTTCCCAGGGGGCATTGCTCTAGAATCACTGCGTTGAGAAACACGTGATGGTGTCTCCGCAGTGGTGGATGTTGATCTCCCTAAGGTCAACCATCCTTGCTCACATAATGTTCCCTTTATGGGATACACTGGTACTTCAAACATTGCAAACAGCAGAATAATCAATTGCAACATTCAAACAACAATTCTTGGCATAAAGAAACATTTACTCTTTCTTGACTGCTGGTGGTGCCAGAGCACTGTCCCAGCCCTCTGGCTCTGGATACTCAAAGGAAATCCTCGGGCAAAGTGTCCAGCCTGTTTACAGCAGCGACAAACCGGTATTAGGATGTGTATGGTGTGAGGAGCGGGTTTCTCCTCAGGAGTAGCTCCAGGGCACTCTTCTGGTAAAAAACTCCGTAGAGGCTGGATCGCAATTACCTCTGTCTTTCCTCCGTCATGGGTCTCCAGAGGTTTATAGTGCCAATGCTGAACTCCCCAGGGACCCGGGTGGGCCATAGGGGACATCGGGAGAGTCTCGGTCGGGGGGCATGCTTTCGACAAATAACAGAGTCCGTCCCCACTGACACTCAGTAGAGACGCTTTGTCGGAGCACTGTGCTGCCCACTCCTCTCCAGGAGTGCAAGGCCTTGAGTCCAGCATCTCCAGTGTCACAGGTAATATGTCCGGATCATCGTGGTCTTCTGTCTTAATCGACAGGATCTTTCCCTCCGGTTTTACCTGGTTCCCTAGGTGGGTAACACTCGCCTCCAGTAGTGAGGGTTCTGTTTGCGCGCTTTTCGGGTTTGCCGCCCACGACAGCCTTCTCTTCCCGTGCGGAATGGTTAATGGCGACTGTCTTTTTCAAGAAACACAGTTTAACACAGTTCTGCAAGGCGCACAGTACCCGTTGTTGCAGGCACGTAATCCTGTTCGTGACGCCAAGTTGTAGCACCCAAGGAACAGGGATTAAATTACTTATCAACTGGCCGGTAATGTCAGGTCTAGGATGTCATGGGTGGCCCTGCCCGGCTTCGTGGCTCCGAGGTGTACACCAAATGGAGTTTGAAGAATGGGATGGGGATGTGTTGGGAGTAGTGGTTTTCTCGTGATGTCATCTGTGGTATGCGGCCAGGAATTAGCAACCACTGAGGTCGCTGTCCTCTGGGGCGGATGGTGTCACAGCTAGGATAGCTCAACTTCCCGCAGGTGAAGCTAGGCCCCAGGGAGGATGATGGAGGTGGTAGTCTACAGTAGTGTACATTGGGGTGCAGGACTGAGGACGTCAACAGTAACTGGACAACACAGGCTGGTAGTTTCTTTTACCTTTTACTGGTCATTTGTTATGGTCCCGCAGTTACAGTGGTCAGGTCAGCCTGGTAGCAGTGCAGGGATCTCTCCTTGCCAGGGTTCGAGACCTTCCTTAGCGTGCTCTGTGCATGGGTCGTTGTGGTCTGAAGCAGCACAGCGTCCTCCTTCTTAGATGCCATATGCCTTGCCCCTTGTGGCGGGCTCATTTCTGCAGCCCCGGGCTCTATGGTGCTACTTTGCCTTGGGAGTCTCTGATGGGCCAGGAGTTGTGGAAATTCCTGCCCCCTGGGTATACTGCTGGGCCATTAGCACCCAACAGTCGAGGACCCCGGTGTCCTAATTCAGTGCTCAGTCCTGGAAAGCTTGCAGACATCTCTCTAACAGCGACCGTTCTCTTTCCCTGCTACTAAAGTTCTGAGGTCCCTCTTCCTGTGTCCCTTTCTAACCCCTCCCCAGATCAGAATGCACAAGGAAGCTCGTGCCAACCAGGACTTGAGCTCCTCCTTCTGGCCTGAGTTAGGAAGTGTTGTGTGTGATTGCACCTGACATGAGATTTCCCCGCTGCTTCCAGGCATAGCATTGCTTGCCGGTGAAGAGAACAACGCCACTGTGGCACCCATGACCACTGGGGTGCCGCATATCCTGTCAGTGACACTGGTCAGAATTGAAAAAAATGGCCTGAACATTAAAGTGAAAACCAGGCTCAAGGCTGAAGGGGTTAAAGAAAAACTCATTTCCAATTCCAAGTTAAGCTGGGTTTACACACTGAGACTTTCTAGCGATCCAACCTGTGATCTCAACCTAGCCGGGATCACTACAAAGTCTCTGGTGAGCTGTCAAACAGGCAGACCTGGCCAACGACCTAACAGCGATCCGGACCTGCAGAGCGACTAGCTGGTTGTTGGGGACGTGTCAAAAAAGCAGGTGAACTTCACCCGACTTCATTTAATGCCGCGCGGCTCTGTGTGCCGTGTAAATAAATAAATAATTAAAAAATCCGGCGTGCGGTCCCCCCCTATTTTAATACCAGCCAGATAAAGCCATACGGCTGCAGGCTGGTATTCTCAGGATGGGGAGCCCCACGTGATGGGGAGCCCCCCAGCCTAACAATATCAGCCAGCAGACGCCCAGAATTGCCGCATACATTAGATGCGACAGTTCTGGGACTGTACCCGGCTCTTCCCGATTTGCCCTGGTGCGTTGGCAAATCGGGGTAATAAGGAGTTATTGGCAGCCCATAGCTGCCAATAAGTCCAAGATTAATCATGTCAGGCGTCTCCCCAAGATACCTTCCATGATTAATCTGTAAATTACAGTAAATAAACACACACCCGAAAAATCCTTTATTAGAAATAAAAAACACTAACAAATTCCCTCATTACCAATTTATTACCCACAACAAAGCCCTCCTTGTCCGGCGTAATCCACGGTCCTCCAGCGTCGCATCCAGCTCTGCTGCATGCAGGTGACAGGAGCAGCAGAAGACACAGCCGCTCCTGTCACCTGCACGCAGCTAATGAAGAGAGCCGTGTGATCGGCTGAGCTGTCACTGAGGTTACCTGGATCCAGCGGTGGATGCAGCGGTGGCCGCGGGTAACCTCAGTGACAGTTCAGCTGATCGCGTTACTCACCTCATTTGCTGGTGATTTCCCCCCCTCTCTCATAATCACCGATCCCCGATCACCGGCGCTGCACGGCGTTCACACTGCTCCGGCGGCTTTTCCTTTTTCGAAAAAGCCGGCCGCTCATTAAACAATCTCGTATTCCCTGCTTTCCCCGCCCACCGGCAAATGTGATTGGTTGCAGTGAGACACGCCCCCACACTGAGTGACAGCTGTGTCACTGCACCCAATCACAGCAGCCGGTGGGCGTGTCTATACTGTGCAGTAAAATAAATAAATAAATAATTAAAAAATCCGGCGTGCGGTTCCCCCTATTTTAATACCAGCCAGATAAAGCCATACGGCTGAAGGCTGGTATTCTCAGGATGGGGAGCCCCACGTTATGGGGAGCCCCCCAGCCTAACAATATCAGTCAGCAGCCGCCCAGAATTGCCGCATACATTAGATGCGACAGTTCTGGGACTGTACCCGGCTCTTCCCGATTTGCCCTGGTGCGTTGGCAAATCGGGGTAATAAGGAGTTATTGGCAGCCCATAGCTGCCAATAAGTCCAAGATTAATCATGTCAGGCGTCTCCCCAAGATACCTTCCATGATTAATCTGTAAATTACAGTAAATAAACACACACCCGAAAAATCCTTTATCAGAAATAAAAAACACTAACAAATTCCCTCATTACCAATTTATTACCCACAACAAAGCCCTCCTTGTCCGGCGTAATCCACGGTCCTCCAGCGTCGCATCCAGCTCTGCTGCATGCAGGTGACAGGAGCAGCAGAAGACACAGCCGCTCCTGTCACCTGCACGCAGCTAATGAAGAGAGCCGTGTGATCGCTGAGCTGTCACTGAGGTTACCTGGATCCAGCGGTGGATGCAGCGGTGGCCGCGGGTAACCTCAGTGACAGTTCAGCTGATCGCGTTACTCACCTCATTTGCTGGTGATTTCCCCCCCTCTCTCATAATCACCGATCCCCGATCACCGGCGCTGCACGGCGTTCACACTGCTCCGGCGGCTTTTCCTTTTTCGAAAAAGCCGGCCGCTCATTAAACAATCTCGTATTCCCTGCTTTCCCCGCCCACCGGCAAATGTGATTGGTTGCAGTGAGACACGCCCCCACGCTGAGTGACAGCTGTGTCACTGCACCCAATCACAGCAGCCGGTGGGCGTGTCTATACTGTGCAGTAAAATAAATAAATAAATAATTAAAAAATCCGGCGTGCGGTTCCCCCTATTTTAATACCCGCCAGATAAAGCCATACGGCTGAAGGCTGGTATTCTCAGGATGGGGAGCCCCACGTTATGGGGAGCCCCCCAGCCTAACAATATCAGTCAGCAGCCGCCCAGAATTGCCGCATACATTAGATGCGACAGTTCTGGGACTGTACCCGGCTCTTCCCGATTTGCCCTGGTGCGTTGGCAAATCGGGGTAATAAGGAGTTATTGGCAGCCAATAGCTGCCAATAAGTCCTAGATTAATCATGTCAGGCATCTCCCCGAGATACCTTCCATGATTAATCTGTAAGTGACAGTAAATAAACACACACACACCTGAAAAAATCCTTTATTAGAAATTAAAAACACAAACACATTCCCTCATTACCAATTTATTACCCACAACAAAGCCCTCCTTGTCCGGCGTATTCCACGGTCCTCCAGCATCGCATCCAGCTCTGCTGCATGCAGGTGACAGGAGCAGCAGAAGACACAGCCGCTCCTGTCACCTGCATGCAGCTAATGAAGAGAGCCGTGTGATCGGCTGAGCTGTCACTGAGGTTACCTGTATGCAGCGGTGGATCCAGCGGTGGCCGCGGGTAACCTCAGTGACAGCTCAGCTGATCGCGCTACTCACCTCATTTGCTGCATGGAGCTGACCGGAGCGGCGGAGGGCTTTGTTGTGGGTAATAAATTGGTAATGAGGGAATTTGTTAGTGTTTTTTATTTCTAATAAAGGATTTTTCGGGTGTGTGTTTTTTTAACTCTAATTTACAGATTAATCATGGAAGGAATCTCGGGGAGACGCCTGACATGATTAATCTAGGACTTATTGGCAGCTATGGGCTGCCAATAACTCCTTATTACCCCGATTTGCCAACGCACCAGGGCAAATCGGGAAGAGCCGGGTACAGTCCCAGAACTGTCGCATCTAATGTATGCGGCAATTCTGGGCGGCTGCTGGCTGATATTGTTAGGCTGGGGGGCTCCCCATAACGTGGAGCTCCCCATCCTGAGAATACCAGCCTTTAGCCGTATGGCTTTATCTGGCTGGTATTAAAATTGGGGGGGACCTCACGCCGGATTTTTTAATTATTTATTTATTTATTTTACTGCACAGTATAGACACGCCCACCGGCTGCTGTGATTGGGTGCAGTGACACAGCTGTCACTCAGCGTGTGGGCGTGTCTCACTGCAACCAATCATATTTGCCGGTGGGCGGGGAAAAGCAGGGAATAGGAGATTGTTTAATGAGCGGCCGGCTTTTTCAAAAAAGGAAAAGCCGCTGGAGCAGAGGGAACGCCGTGCAGCGCCGGTGATCGGGGATCGGTGAGTATGAGAGAGGGGGGGACACTTCAGTCACTCGGGGGATTAGCGGTCACCGGTGAATCCTTCACCGGTGACCGCTAATCAGGACGCTACACAGACAGAGCCGCGGAGTCGCTGTAAAGTTCCCTTTACACACTGAAACTTTCTAGCGATGCATGCTGCACAGCGGGAAACAAAGGACCTAGGAATGGTCCTGAACGATTTGTAGCGATCACAACTTCACAGCAGGGGCCAGGTCGCTGATAGGTTTCACACACTGCAATGTCGCTGGGGAGGTCGCTGTAACGTCACAAAACCGGTGACGTTACAGCGATGTCGTTTGCGATGTTGCAGTGTGTAAACCCAGCTTTACATGAAGTGCAAAGGATTTGCAATCAATTGTACTTTATGATGTACACATTTATATGTGCAATAAATAAAGTGCAAAGCACAAACAATGTTTGATTGATACCAGCTGTGCGAATTAATTATTAAGGTGACTCTATGTCACAAAAGAGTACATAGTCCCACTTTAGCAATACCGCACACCAAGTTGGAGACAAGCAGCAATTGCTGACTATGCTCAAAAACAAAAAAAAAAAAAAGAATAAAAAGCCAAGTGATAGGTTACTGAGGTAATTAGACACTATGGCAGCTCGAGCATGCATGTGAGATGATTAAGTAGGCGCAATCTTGAATAAGGGCACTTCCCGCAGATTTCATATATTTATATAGAAAATACAAAGTGCATACACTTAAAAAATTGTAATTGGAATTCATTTGAACATTACATTGTTATATAATCCTAAGTCAATAATGCAAAACTAAAATATAGATAGTCGTTGAATGTGTAAAGCCAGTTAATGTGCAATAGATGATACTCTATACATGAATTATAAAAATAGGGTAAAAGATAACACATACAGGTGCATCTCAATAAATGAGAATATCAACAAAAAGTTAATTTATTTCAGTAATTCAATACAAAATGGGAAATGCATATATTATATAGAGTCATTACAGAGTGATCTATTTCAAGTGTTTATTTCTGTTAATGTTGATGATTATGGCTTACAGCCAATGAAAACCCAAAAGTCATTATCTCAGAAAATTAGAATATTATATAAGACCAACTGAAAAAATTATTTTAATCTCAGAAATGTTGGCGCCTACTAAAAAGCAAGTACAGTAAATGCACTCAATACTTTGTTAGGGCTCTTTTTGCATGAATTACTGCATCAATGCGGCGTGGCATGGAGGCGATCAGCCTGTGACACTGCTGAGGTGTTATGGAAGCCCAGGTTGCTTTGATAGCAGCTTTCACTTCATCTGCATTGTCAAGTCTGGTGTCTCTCATCTTCCTCTTGACAAAACCCCCTTGACAGTGCCCGTGGCACTGTGGGTCTACACACACCAGCGTTACATATGATATATATAAATAAGAAGAAATGATACAGGGAAAAAGTATTGAACACATGAAGAAAGAGAGATGCAAAGTCATAGAAAGTCAGGACATCAGCTGAAATCTATCATTATATATCTATATCTATAATTAGAAAGCAATGTCATTTATGATTATTACACATAACAAGTTATGGAGATATATGTTTTGGTTTCTTTGCCTATGTGGATTAGAGGAGTTGTTACTGACATCTGGTGAGAAATTAATGTCAATAGCACCTTTAGAAATATATTTACTTTGAAAATTAGTGATGTGTTCAATACTTATTTCTCCTGCTGTAGAAAAGTGTAAGTCATGTGCTCCACAATGTTCGAAAAAAAATTAGCCTAAAATTATAAAAAAAAAGTATCATTTACATATTTACTGTGTAATAATTCAATGCACAGTAATTGTTTCATTGTATCAGAGAAAAAAGGAAAACAATATTCACTTCTCAATAGAGATGAGCAATGTTCGATTCAAACCGATCGCCAATTTCAAATTTGAGTGATTTTGGGCGGTGTTAGAGTCGTTCGACGAACTCGAACGATTTGCTTCAAGTTCGGCCAGTCGAGTTACCGTTCGATAACGGTTCGATCACCAATAGCGTGGCTTTTCACATTAAGGCTATGTGCGCACGCTGTGTATTTGCATGCGTCCTGCATCCCCAGCACAATCTCTCTCTCTTTCCTACTCACCGAACATGGGCGTGGCGCTGCACGGCTGTCACAAAGCTCCGGCGGTTTTTCCTCTTTTGAAAATTGCTGCCGCTCATTATTCAATCTGGTATTCCCTGCTTTCCCCGCCCACCAGCGCCCATAATTGGTTGCAGTCAGACACGCCCCCACAATGAGTAACAGCTGTCTCACTGCAACCAATCACAGCTTTCGGCGGGCGGGTCTATATCGTGCAGTACAATAAATAAATAATTTAAAAAAAAACCCTGCGGTTCCCCCAATTTTGATACCAGCCAAGATAAAGCCACACAGCTGGAGGCTGGTATTGTAAGGATGGGGAGCGCCACATTAAGGAGAGCCCACCACCCTAACAATATCAGCCAGCAGCCGCCCGGAATGGCCGCATCCATTAGATGCAACAGTCCCAGGACTCTACCCGGCTCATCCCGAATTGCCCTGGTGCGGTGGCAATCGGGGTAATAAGGTTAGGTCCATCATGACAGGCATCTCCCCGAGATACCTTCCATGATTAACGTATAAGTGAAAGTAAATAAACACACACAACGAAAAATCCTTTATTTTGAATAAAAAGACAAAAAAACCCCGTCATTTACCTATTTATTAATCCCCAAACAGACATTCAGGTCCGAAGTAATCCACATGACGCTTTCAGCTCTGCTACATGAAGTTGACAGGGAGCGCCGTAGAACACGAGCGCTCTGTGTCAGCTCCACGCAGCAACTGAAGTGAGCAGCGCTGTCACCGGAGACTTCACTGAAGTAGTGCCTGCTAGTCTCTTTCTCTTTCTCTCTTTTTTTTCTCTCTCTTTTTCTCTTTTTCTATCTCTCTTTTTCTCTCTCTCTCTCTCTTTCTCTCTCTCTCTTTTTATCTCTTTTTCTATCTCTCTCTTTTTCTCTCTCTTTTTCTTTTTCTCTCTCTCTTTTTCCTCTCTTTTTCTCTCTCTTTTTCTCTCTTTTTCGCTCCCTCTTTTTCTCTCTCTCTTTTTTTCTCTCTTCTCTCCTCTCTCTCTCTTTTTCTCTCTCTCTCTCTCTTTTTCTCTCTCTTTTTCTCGCTCTCTCTTTTTCTCTTTTTTTCTCTCTTTTTCTCCTCTTTGTAGCTGAATAATCCACTTCTGGATTCTCTACTGCAATACAAAGTTCAAGATTACCAAATCTTTCTATGCTTTCTGTTTCAGGCAGTGGCTTAATGGGTAGAGCTGCCACTTAAGAAGAATTAGTTCACGAGTTCGAGTCCCAGTAAAGAAATTAATTTTTCATAGTTTTAAATTATAATTATTATTTATTATTATAATTTAATTTAATTATGCACTGAGGGGAAGAGCCGGACATCAGCTGTGAGCTGCGGGACACACAACTAAAATCGGAGCAGTTCACGGAATGAGGCTGCATTGCTCTCTCCTCTCTCTTCTCTCTCCTCTCTCTCTCTCTCTCTCTCTCCTCTCTCTCTCTTTCTCTTTTTCTCTCTCTTTCTCTCTCTCAGACCTGGCGATGATCAGCTGATGCGGTCACCTGACGGAATCAGCTGACACTATAAGTTGAGCGGTGAGGCCGGCTTTTTACCGCCCGGCCGGCTAAACTGTCAGCTGCTGCTGTCGGACAGGAGTCTGCACAGAAGTGTGTAGTTTGTTTTTTTTTTGCACTGATGCATCAGCTGATTGTATAAAAGCCGTTTATACAATCAGCTGCTGTCATGTAATTCAGGCCCTTGAACCTGACACATCATCTGATCGCTTTGCCTTCCAGCAAACCGATCAGATGATATTGGATCCGGATTGGACAGCGCGGGACCCTGGATCCAGGATTACTGCGGAGGGGGGTTATTTATTTCAATAAAGATGGAGTCACTAATTGTGTTGTGTTTTATTTCTAATAAAAATATTTTTCTGTGTGTTGTTTTTTTTATCTGTACTAGAAATTCATGGTGGCCATGTCTAATATTGGCGTGACACCATGAATTTTGGGCTTAGGGCCAGTTGATAATATACAGCTAGCCCTAACCTCATTATTACCCAGTGAGCCAACCGTCACCAGGGCAGCTGGAAGAGTTGGATACAGTGCCAGAAGATGGCGCTTTTATGAAAGCGCCATTTTCTGGGGCAGCTGCAAACTGCAATTCGCAGCACGGGTGCCCAGAAAGCTTGGGCACCCTGCGCTTCGGATTCCAATTCACAGCTGCCTAGTTGTACCTGGCTGGACACAAAAATTGGGCAAAGCCCACGTCATTTTTTTTTAATTATTTCATGAAATTCATGAAATAATTAAAAAAAAAGGGCTTCCCTATATTTTTGGTTCCCAGCTGGGTACAAATAGGCAGCTGGGGGTTGGGGGCAGCCCGTAGCTGCCTGCTGTACCTGGCAAGCATACAAAAACATGGCAAAGCCCACGTAATTTTTTGGGGGGCAAAAAACTCCTGCATACAGTCCTGGATGGAGTATGCTGAGCCTTGTAGGTCTGCAGCTGCTGTCTGCTGTCTGTCTGTATGGAGGAGAGCAGACAGCAGCTGCAGAACTACAAGGCTCAGCATCCTCCATCCAGGACTATATGCTGGAGGGAGAGACATGGGGAGCAGAACTACAACGCTCAGCATGCTCCATTCACTAGTGTATGCAGGAGAGCAGACAGCAGCTGCAGAACTACAAGGCTTAGCATACTCCATCCAGGACTGTATTTGCCATATTTTTGTATGCTAGCCAGGTACAGCAGGAAGGTACGGCTGCCCCCAACCCCCAGCTGCCTATTTGTACCTGGCTGGGAACTAAAAATATAGGGAAGCCCTTTTTTTAATTATTTCATGAATTTTATGAAATAATTAAAAAAAAAAAAACATGACATGGGCTTCGGTCCATTTTTGTGTCCAGCCAGGTACAACTAGGCAGCTGGGGATTGGAATCCACAGCACAGGTTGGCCCGAGCTTTCTGGGTCCCTCTGCTGCAAATTGCAGTTCTTAGCCACCCCAGAAAATGGCGCTTTAATAGAAGTGCCATCATCTGGTGCTGTATCCAACTCTTCCAGCTGTCCTGGTGATGGGTGGCTCGCTGGGTAATAATGGGTTAATACTAGCTTTGTTTTAACAGCTAGTATTAAGCCAGAGATTCTTAACGTCAGGCAAGTTTGACCCGGCCATTAAGAATCTCCAATAAAGGGTTAAAAAAAGACACCATACAGAGAAAAAATACTTTAATAGAAATAAATACACAGACACACTTAGAGACTCCATGTTTATTACTCCCTCTCACCCCTCCACGATCCTGGTCTTCTGTCTTCTTTCTCTTTCAACCCATGCAGCTCTGCTACATCAGACAGCACTGCATGGGAGGAAGATGCTGCTGCTCCCATGCAGTCTAATCACTCAGTGATTGAGCAGAGGCTGCGGGTTGTAAGCGGTGACGTCACTACTGCCACCATTGCTATAGTAATCTGACAGGCGGGTTATTATAGCAACGGTGATCTCCGATCACCTGATTCCCGGAGCCGCTATACACCGGCTGTGGCATTCAGTTCCTGCATGTGGGCTGACTCTGTAAAGAGCACCGACATGCACGAACGGGGAGCTAAGCATGTGCCCAAGCATGTCGCCGATACACGGAGATGCTCAAACGAGCACCGCATACCGGAGAGATGCACTGACAGAACCTAGCATAACATCTAGCCATGTGACCAGTCTGTAGCCAATGAGATAGTAGACACGTGACTGGTCACATGCTATGACGACGTCACAGAAGGTCCTATCATCAGTGCTGGTTACTGGGAGGGCGCAGCGATGATCGGAAGGAAAAGCGGCGGGAGACAGAGTACAGAACGCATTGCGGGGACCTGTAAGTATAATGTCAATGTTTATCAACTGTATGTGTATATGTATAATGTGTTTGTATGTGTTTGTGTTTGCCTGCCATTGTTTTCAATAGGGCTCGAAGGTGTTCATCGAACGTTCGCCGAACACATCCGCTGTTCGACGAACCGTACCAAACCGAACTCGAACACTAGGCGGGTGGCTCAACACTGCTTCTCAATTAAAGCATTATTTCCCAACTAACAAGTTATCCATCATCCATTGGGATAAATGATAACTTCATGGGGGAGCAACCGCTGAGACCCCCAGAGATCAGGGTTCTAGAAAATATAAATGATCTGCTTCTGCTCCATTCATTGTCTGTGGCAGACATGCACAACATATGGACCACGAAAGATGTGAGGTCCACAGAGAACTGGGAGATTCTGATTCTCATCTTCCTTAATTCAACTATTTACTCAATATAGTTGAGCACTTGTCCCACGTGCAACAGCAACGGGATGAGGTCATTGTGCTGTGACCTCATAACACTGCTTTTGTGATATGGACTACATCTCATCAGTGCTGTTGTTACTGCATGGTATTAGTG
The DNA here is from genome assembly GCF_048569485.1 of Anomaloglossus baeobatrachus. Lineage (NCBI taxonomy): Eukaryota > Metazoa > Chordata > Amphibia > Anura > Aromobatidae > Anomaloglossus > Anomaloglossus baeobatrachus. The sequence goes on from NC_134358.1 coordinate 427,635,121, forward strand.
CCCTCAAGTTCTTTGCATGGTCTTTGGAAGGAATAAGTCATGTGCCATATAAATGAGATCTCCTCTGAGACATCTTTTTGTAAGTTAAACAAGTTTAACCAGCCCAATTTTTCCAACCTCTCAACATATGAGGGGCCTTCCATTCCTTGTAGTAGTCTAGTTACCCGCCTTTGAACTGACTCTATCTTCTTAATATAATTTTTAAAATGTGGAGACGAAAACTGCATCCCATATTATAGATGTGGTCTTACTAGTGATTTATACAGTGGTAATACCCTTTTTTTCCCGGAAATAAGACACTGTCTTATATTTGGTTTTGCCCTGAAAATAGCACTAGGTCTTATTTTCAGGGGGTGTCTTATTCTCGAGGAGACATGGTTGGGCGTAAGTTTACCCCCCACAAAAAGCAGACCCCCCCCTTCCCAGGATCGTCATACTTACCAGTCCCGGGCGTCTGTATGGCTCCCAGATCCGATCCTCCTGTTATCTCCCAGCAGGTGTGCTGCACGCCTCCCCTGCATCTGGCTGCAACTGGAATACATCACATCACACTCACTCATACAGACACATACATCAGATTCCACATCATTCCTCCCTGTGATCTCCCAGCAGCTGTGCTCCCCTACATCTGACTGACACTTGAATACATGAGATCTCACAAACACCCACATACACACACACATTCAGGTTTGACATCATTCCTCCCTGTGCTCTCTGGTGGGTGCTCCCAGCAGCTGTGCTGCACGCCGTCCTCCTCTGCCTCCTGCCAACACTCACAGATCCGATCGCATACACTCACACACACATACACTCACACATCAGACAGGATACACGTACACATCCAATGGCATACACTCACACACACTCATGATATCTCACAAACCGGTAGAAACGCGCGTACACACTCACAACATCCGGAGATATCACATACTTCCGGCCATGTGATCCTCCGGCAGGTCCTGGAAGGTCACTGCAGTGCACAGTATCGCCGCCGAGAAGCAAGCGATATCGCTGGATGTGGTGAGTGTGTAATTGTGTGCCGCCCCCGTGGAAGCAGCTGAACTGCTTGGATCCGGGTTCGCTGTGGCTCGAGGGTCTCAGGACCCGGGGGTCGTGCGGCCATTCAAATGTAAGGGGGATATTTACAGGGGAGTTGATATATAGTTCATGATGCCACCCGTGGTGTACAGTAATTTGGGGAGTACCGCCGCTGCCGTTGGGGGTACCCGGAGTGATGAAGTGGGGCAGCAAGGTGTCGTATACCTCCATGGGTAGAGAGGATGGACTCGGTGTAGGAGTGCTGTGGGGTGCCGTGGGGTGCAGGGGTCACTCTCGTACTCACTCATACTTCATAAGCAGATGCTGAAAACCAGGTAAACCAAGTCTCTGGATACCGCTGCCGCTGAGGGGAGCTCGTCCGGGTCCCATCCCCAATAGTGTTGCCTGGTGATCCGTGACCTGCCTCCTGGCACTAAGTTTGACTTCAACTTGGTGGCCCAGTAGTATGGAACTAGCCGGGCCCCGCTTCCCACTATGGCTAAGTGTGGGAGCTTGCTCTCAGGGCTCACGCTTGGGATTTTCTGAACAGTTTTGGATTGGAAAGTCCTATCCCCCTCATTGCGCTAATGTCCTGATTCTGGAGTGGATGGGAACAGATCATAAAGGCTCCGTTCTCCTGAATTGTCGGGTTGCCTGAAGCTACTCCCCGACCTAGGGTCCGTGTACCCCGTCGTGCCTTCGGTCGTGGACTGGTGAAAGCGGTAGGCTGCTGGCTGTCCTCCTCAACAGGCCCACGCACCTTGCCACAATTCCCTGCGACCGGGGGTCCGACTCCTCTAGGCCCAGATCACTATCTGCAACCTAGACAGTTCTTCCAGGAGTCACCGCTCCTGACCTCCTCTGAGCTCCTTACAGCTCGAGGGCTACTTCCCAACTCTGTCTCCATTCATAGACTGGCTACACTCCTCACCTCCCCTCCCTGGCCCCCCAGGTGGGCAACTCTATTCCACTCAAGCCGTCCACTGGTGTATCTAGGATTTGATTTGCTGTTGGAGGCAACACCATTTAGTTAGGGACCCAGAACCAAGAAGGAGGCAGAATACTGCACAGACGAGCAGTTTGCGCAGTACCCTGTGACGGCCTGATAGTCCAGGGGTGTCACATTTACGATCTGTAGTGTGTGTGTGTGTGTGTGTGTGTGTAAGTGATCTGATGTGTGTGTGTATGTGTATGTGATCTGATGTGTGTGTGTGTGTGATGTGTGTGTTCCGCCGCAGGACCTTGATGCACTCACCTGCTCCGGCGTCTGGTGAGTATGATGGGGTCTTCTCTCTTCTTTCTTCTTTCTTTAAGGGGTCTCCGCTCTCTATAATGAAGTGTCCTGCAGTGTCTTTAACTGTTTTACAGCTGCATGACACTTCATTATTGACCACGGCTAGGTCTTATTTTTAGGGGATGTCTTATATTTAAGCATCCCTGAAAACTCCAGCTAGGTCTTATTTTCGGGGGAGGTCTTATTTTCGGGGAGACACGGTAATACATTGGGATCACGGGATTTTATCTCTTTTTTTATACATTCTTAAATATTAGTTTAGTGTTGTTCGCAAAGACTGATACTTTACCCTTAATCCCACCCACCAGGTCATTAATAAAGAGATTAAAAAGAATCGGTCCTAGCACAGATCCGTGCAGCACCAGACTCCTGAATATATCCTAGTTAGAGCATGTACCACTTATGTCAACTCTTTGTTGTCTGTCTTTTAGCCAATTCCTTACCCATCTTCAAATAGTTTCCTTTTATCCCTGTCTCTGGAGCTTCAGTATAAGGCTGTTATTTGGTACAATATGAAATGCCTTTGCAAACTCCAGATAAATCAAGTTAGCTGCATTACCAACACCCAGATTTGCACTTAAAGCCTGCTTTACACGTTGCAATTAGTTGTACAATCGCATTTGCGATGAGAAGGGCAGTGAGCCCCATAGGGGTGAATGGACCCCATGACGATCGGGAGGGTGCAAGGTTAGGAAAGGGTTAATAGGTTTGCATGGGATGGGGGATGTGTGGGAGTACAGGATTGGTAGTAGGGAGCTGTAAGGGGATTGGGGGGGAGCAAGGAAGGGGTGGGGTGTTGGCAGAGGTATAAGAGAGGGGGGTGTGCTGTTTACCTCCCCTTTCGTCGATTGATCTTTGTGTCCCAGGACGTAGTGCTGCTGCTGCTTCCTGCCATGGCTGCCCTTGCTGAACTCCTGGAGATGGTGCGGGGGGCATCCGAGGTCATGGGAGTGGATGCCCTGAGGCAGCAGCTGGCAGCGGTCTGTGGGGCTGGAGCGGCGCCGCCTGCTGTTCCAGCGCCCGGGCCGTGGCTACGTGCTCGGCGGGCGCGACCGCCGGAGCGCTACTCCCCCAGCTGGAGGGGGAGAATCAGATCAAGGAGCCTCTGCGGGGACCCTCCGGAGCAGCGGCGGAGCCCTCCAACTAACCTAGGGGAGCAGCCGGCCACCGGGAGGAATCCGCGACGGAGATCCCGTGGGTCGGGGGTGGGCGGAGCCTCTGCAAGGCCCACTTCCGGTCCGCGGCCTGCGCAGCACCAGACCGGAGCATGGATGACGGCAGCCCCCAGTGATGTGCCGGCTGGGGGTGGCGCTCGGCGTGCCGGATTGCCGGAGGAGACTCCCTGCAGGCCGCAGGGGAGAGCAACAGGACGGGGGACGGGAGCGGATGTGAGCGGCGAGGTCAGGAGATCGGAGGAGGGGTACGGTGGCCCGCAGGCACAGAGGAGATCGGTAGTCACTGTCCCCCCCGGCGAGGAGCGTGCTGGGGGTGGGTCCCGGCGAGGAGCAAGCTCGGCACGGCCTTCCGGCAGTCGGCAGGGAGGGAGCCCACTGAGGACGACAGGAGAAGGGGCGGCGCAGCAGGATATCATGATTACAGCGGGAAGAGACGGCGGCAGGGCGCCACGGCGGGAGAAAAGGAAGAGGTCAAGCAGGAGTCGCCCGGACGAGCGGGGTGCGGTGACCGTGGGGGTCGACGGCCGCCAGGTGCGGGCTGTCCCCTTGCTGGTCCCCCCTGAGGATTTCGGCAGCGCATCAGACTCCAGCGAGGAAGAAGGAGCAGCGGCAGGTCGGACGGAGCGGCAGCTGGAAGATCGTGGCACGGCTGTTCCGGCGTCGGCTCAACGGCAGCCTGGTGAGCAGACAACAGAAATGTTACATGCTGTGGGTAGCGCGGGCGAGGGCGGGGGTTCCGTCGCGGGACGCGTTGCGCTGGGGGCGAGTGCGGTCGGGCAGTCTGGTTTACCGGGTCCAGAGTTTTGGGGGCAGCTTTTGGGGGTGTTGCAGGGGTTGTCTGCGGAACGGGGTAGTCGGACTGGGCCTGGGGCTCCGGTGGGGGCGTGGGTGGGCCCCACGGAGGTGGTGCGGACAGAAGCGCCGGTGCGCGATGTTGCTGCGGGGGACACGACCTCGGCGGCAGGTACGGGACAGAAGGCTGGTGGGGCGGCTTCCGTGGGTGCGAGTAAGGAGGCGGAAAAGGAAAAAGAAAAGGAGGATGAGGTAGTGCGTTTGGATGATAGGGCACGGAGTGAAATTTATGTGTGCTTTGAAGGGCAGTTAGGGGTTCATTTGAAAAAGGAGGTGAGGGAAAAGATTTGGAAGGGGGAGTATGTGGAAATTTTTTCCCTGCTTCCCTTGGAAAAGTTTAATTTGGATAAGGTGAAACCTAGTGATACAAAAAAGGAGAAGGAGGATGAGGAAAAACGGCGGTATAGGTTGATCCCGAGGACGTTTACCAATTGGTTGCAGGCCTTTGCTATCTTAGCCAGTGTGATCGGGGAAAAGGAGCCGGAGCATTGTTCCGCCCTATTTGGATATATGGACGCGATAGGGGAAGCGTATAGAGTATACGGCGGTTTGGGGTGGTTGAGATATGATGAGCAGTTCCGGCAGCGGAAGGCTCTGCGGCCGGGAGTCCAGTGGGGCCACAAGGATATTTCTTTGTGGATGCGGTTAATGACGGCGCCGGCTCAGCCCTTTCGAGGGGGTGCCGGGAGCCCGGGTGCGAGTGGCGGGTCCTCGGCTGGACAGAAAAAGGGAGCTTGTTGGCAGTATAACGAGGGACAGTGTAAGTTCGGGGCCTCTTGTCGGTTCCGACACGAGTGTTCCGGATGTGGAGGGTCCCACCCTCTGGCCAGGTGCTTCAAGAAAGGCAAAGGAAAGGCGGGGGAGGGGTCTGGAAAAAGGGAGGACGCCAGTGAGGGTAGAGGCGATGCTTCCCTATTTAAGTAGATACCCGGATGTGCGGGCGGCGGAGTTGCTGGAACGTGGTTTTACAGAGGGCTTTCGGATTCCGTTTGAATCTGAGGCGCCGGTGTTTCGCCCGGGAAACTTGCGGTCCGCAAAAGAACATCCGGCGGTGGTGAAGGAAAAGCTGCAGAAGGAGGTGGAGTTGGGGAGGATGGCGGGCCCATTCCAGGACCCGCCATTCTCTAATTTACGGATTTCCCCCCTTGGGGTGGTACCTAAGAAGGAGCCGAACAAATTTCGGCTCATTCATCATTTATCTTATCCGGCGGGATTGTCGGTGAATGATGGGATATCACCGGAATTGTCGGCGGTATGTTATGTATCGTTCGATAGGGCCTTGGAGCTGGTAAGGGTAGCGGGGCGGGGGGCCCTGATGGCAAAGGCGGATGTGGAAGCAGCTTTTCGTTTACTCCCGGTGCATCCAGAGAGCTTTCATCTCTTAGGGTGTATGTGGGATGGTGAATACTATGTGGATCGTTGCCTGCCGATGGGCTGTTCCATTTCGTGTGCTTATTTTGAGGCATTCAGTACGTTTGTGGAATGGGTAGTCAAGGAGGTGGCAGGAGTCCATTCGGTGATTCACTATTTGGATGACTTCTTTTGCGTGGGTCCGGCGGGCTCTTCGGTTTGCTCCTTGTTGTTGTTTACGTTAGAGCGGATCGCGCGGAGCCTGGGTATTCCGTTGGCAAAAGACAAAACAGAAGGGCCGGTGACGGTATTATGTTTCTTAGGTATCGAAATTGATACACTGGCAATGGAATGCCGGTTGCCGGAGGGAAAGCTGTTGGATTTGAAGGCGTCGGTGCGGTTTTTGTCTCAGGCCAAGAAGGTGCGGTTGCGCGAGTTGCAGTCAGTGCTCGGAAAATTGAATTTCGCTTGTCGCATTATGCCGATGGGGCGGATATTTAATAGGAGACTGGCGAGCGCAACCGCAGGGGTAAAAGCTCCAAATCACTTTGTCAGAGTGACAAAAATGATGAAAGGGGATTTGTTGGTGTGGGAGGAGTTCTTGGACCGGTACAACGGTCGGACCCTTTGGATGAGCGAGGCGGTGTCCAATAGCCAGCTGGAATTGTACACGGATGCGGCTGGGGCGACAGGTTTTGGAGCAATTTTTCAAACGCGCTGGTGCGTGGGAAAGTGGCCGCGGCGGTGGGTGGAAGCAGGTTTGGTGAGGAATTTGGCGCTGTTAAAATTGTTTCCCATTATTGTGGCGGTGGAGTTGTGGGGCCCTGTTTTTGCTGGAAGAAGGGTTTGCATGCATTGTGACAACATGGCGGTGGTGCATTCCATCAACGCACTGTCGGCAAAATCCCCGCCGGTTGTGGGGTATTTAAGGCATCTAGTGTTGCGTTGTTTGGAGTTAAACATTTGCGTGGTGGCTCGGCATGTGCCTGGGATTCGCAACGAGGTGGCTGATGCGCTATCACGGTTTCAGTTTTGCAGGTTCAGGAAGCTGGTGCCGGAAGCGGACGCGGAGGGGGAACCTTGCCCGAACTGGCTGTGGGACCTGGCATCGGTGTAGCTTTTGAGGGAATTCGGAGATCGGTGTCTGAGGCTACTTGGTGCCGATATCAGGCGGTGTGGCAGGAATGGGCAAAGTTGGAAAGTAGGGAGTTCATGGAGTCGGGTTACCAGGGTCGAGTGTTGGGGGTACTGATGTTAATAAGTGGGGATTTTTCGGAAGGCAGGTCTGTTTCGGTGATTGGTTGCAAGTTGGCGGCGTTGGCCTTTTTGTTCCAGATGCAAGGGGTTCGGGATGCGACTAAGGATTTTCTGGTGCGACAGGCGATGAAGGGTTTTCGAAAAGGGGCTCAGTCGCGTGACTGTAGGCGGCCGGTGTCATTGCCATTGTTGGTGCGTTTGGTGGGGTGTTTAGGGGAGTTGTGTTCGTCTCCTTATGAGCGGGTGTTGTTCTCGGTAGCTTTTGTACTGGCGTTTTTTGGGGCCTTTCGTATTGGCGAATTGGTCAGCCCGACTAAGCAAGCGATGGGTGGTTTGCTGTTGGGTGATGTGATGCTGGGGGAGGATAGAGTGGAATGTCGGCTTCGTTTTTCTAAGACGGATCAGAGGGGCCGGGGGCGCTTAGTAGTGTTGTACGCTTTACCGGGGCACCAGTTGTGCCCAGTGTTACATGTGTCAGAGTTTTTAAAGGTGCGCGGCGGTTACCCTGGTGTTTTTCTTAGACATACGGACGGATTGGCTTTGTCGCGGTATCAATTCAATGCGGTGCTGAAGATGGCTCTAGCAAGGGTGGGGGAGGAGCCACGTGAGTACGGGTCTCACTCCTTCCGGATTGGGGCGGCAACGGAGGCCGCCAGGTGGGGCTTGAGTGAGGATTGTATCCGGCGGATTGGGAGGTGGGAGTCTTCCAGGTTCCGTTTGTACATTAGGCCTCACTTGGTCAGGTGATGGTCAGGGGTGGGGGATTCAAGGTTGGTGTTAGATGCCGGTTTGTGGGCAATTTCTTGTGCTGTTGCTGTTTTTATTCGTGGTCTTTGTATTTTATAGGTCCATGCCTTGTGTGGATCCTCGGGCACTCCTATGTGTATTGGGGAGCGTTGCGGGCGGATGTGCGGCGTGACGGTCGGCAGCTCGGAGTGTCGGTGTCGGAAGCTCGAGTAAAGTGGCTCGGAATTCGGGGCATGACCTGGGGTAGGGTGCGCCCTGAGGTGGCTTATTATAGCCGTATGGATCGTGTCCCTGATGTGTTAATTTTGCATGTGGGAGGGAACGATTTGGGAGTAAGGTCGGCGAGGGAATTGAAAAGGGATATAAAGCTGGACCTGTTACATTTGTGGAGGGCGTTCCCGGGCATAGTTATCGTTTGGTCGGACATTATAGCTCGGACGCAGTGGCGTTTTGGGAGGTCGGTGGACCGTATTAATAGGGCTCGGAGCAAGCTGAACCGGGCTATTGGCAGGTTTGTGGCGAGAAATGGTGGGTTGGTGGTGCGGCATAGAGAATTGGAGGAGTCCACGGAGCAGTATCTAAGGAGAGATGGGGTTCACCTGACTGATGTGGGTCTGGATTTATGGATGTTGGGTTTGAGGGATGGCCTAGAGCAAGCACTGGGGGTGTGGGGGGCCCGGGCCAAGTAAGGGTGTCACTTGGCCGGCCTGTGGCGGGGTGATAGGTCCGTCTGAGAGGTTGGGAGTACCGACAGTCGGCTTGTTGGTACGAAGTCGCTCAAGGGGAGTGGCTTCGGAGTGGATGGGAACTTGTGGGCGGAGGTCCCGCAGGTTCTGGGTAGGGGTAATTAACGATGGAACGTTGTTACCCCTCACCTCGGGCCGGGTGGTCACGGCCGAGGTGGTCCTCTGGGCCGGTTTGGAGGTTACGGCCGGGGGGTTAGGAATGATGGTTTGCCTCTCGGACGGATCTATCGGTGTTTCTGGTTATACGGGTATATATGTATAAGGTTAAGTTTAACAATTGAGTGGCATGTTGGGCCACAAGTTTGGTATACATATATACGGTAAAATAAAACTGTGGCCATTCCTGCAATAAAGTCGTGGTTCTCGTCTTCATTTAGGTAGATATGGTACGGGGGGTGTGTTTTACAGGATAACCTGCTTATCCCTTATAGATGCGTCATGACACGCCCAGGTTGCATACGGGATCTTATGAGATTGCACGTAGGTCATTCATTTGCTGTCACATGAGCGTTAGTAGTCTATGTTAAATTGATCAATTTTGTGTGCGATCCTTTAGATCATGTGTTCTGTGACGTATGCATTGGGCACACTTTTTTTTTTTTATTTATTGACTTGCCAAGCGTGTGTAATGTGTAGGGATGCGTTTTTACTATGTCATCTGCCATTCAGCTCTGCTACATGGCCACTGACAGCAGACACAGACAGCCATGTAGCAGAGCTGAATGGCAGATGACAGCAGACACAGACAGAGCCGCACTGTCAGAATGAACTCGGGTGAACCTCACCCGACTTCATGGTCATGCTGCGGCTCTGTCTGTGTCGCGCCCTGATTAGCGGTCACCTATGAAGGGCTCACCGGTGACCGCTAAACTCCTGAGTAACTGAATTGAGCAGCCCTCTCTCATATACTTACCGATCCCCGATCCCCGGCGCTGCACGGCATTCACACTGCTCCGGCGGCTTTTACTATTTTGAAAAAGCCGGCCGCCCATTAAACAATCTCGTATTCCCTGCTTTCCCCGCCCACCGGCGCTATGATTGGTTACAGTGAGACACGCCCCCACGCTGAGTGACAAGTGTCACACTGCACCCAATCACAGCAGCCGGTGGGCGTGTCTATACTGTGCAGTGAAATAAATAATTAAATAATTAAAAAAAACGGCGTGCGGTCTCCCCCCAATTTTAAAACCAGCCAGATAAAGCCATACGGCTGAAGGCTGCTTTTCTCAGGATGGGGAGCTCCACGTTATGGGGAGCCCCCCAGCCTAACAATATCAGCCAACAGCCGCCCAGAATTGCCGCATACATTAGATGCAACAGTTCTGGGACTGTACCCGGCTCTTCCCGATTTGCCCTGGTGCGTTGGCAAATCAGGGTAATAAGGAGTTATTGGCAGCCCAAAGCTGCCAATAAGTCCTAGATTAATCATGTCAGGCGTCTATGAGATACCTTCCATGATTAATCTGTAAATTACAGTAAATAAACACACACACACCCGAAAAAATCCTTTATTAGAAATAAAAAACACAAACATATACCCTGGTTAACCACTTTAATCAGGCCAAAAAAGCCCTCCATGTCCGGCGTAATCCAAGATGGTCCAGCGTCGCTTCCAGCGCTGCTGCATGGAGGTGACCGGAGCTGCAGCAGACACAGCCGCTCCTGTCACCTCCACACAGCAACTGAAGACAGCCGCGCGATCAGCTGAGCTGTCACTGAGGTTACCCGCGGCCACCGCTGGATCCATGTGGACGATGTGCGTCACTTACAACTTGACCCCAACGACGGATTGTGAGATATATTGAAGCGTGTGTAGCGGGCTTAACTCCTCACAGAAACCCAACATGTTGGTTAGACACAACTTATCTTTCATGAATCTTTCTACAGATCATCTCTTATCTCAAAAACTTTGCACACCAGTGATGTCAGACTTACAGGATGCTAGTTGCCTGATTCCACCGTCTAATCTTTTTTTGAATATTGGTACCACATCAGCCATCCTCCAATCCTGGGGAACCAACCCTGTTACAAGAGAGCCTAAGGCCTGCTTTACACGCTGCGACATCGCTAGCAATTGCTAGCGATGTCGAGCGCGATAGCACCTGCCCCCGTCGTTGTAACGATATGTGGTGATCGCTGCCGTAGCGAACATTATCGCTACGGCAGCCTCACACGCACATACCTGCTTTGCGATGTCGCTGTGACTGGCAAACTGCCTCCTTTCTAATGGGGCGGTTCGTTCAGCGTCACAATGACGTCACAGCAGCGTCACTGAACCGCCACCCAATAGAAAAGGAGGGGCGGAGATGAGCAGCCATGACATGCCGTCCACCTCCTTCCTTCCTCCTTTTCCGGTGGACGCAGGTAAGGAGATGTTTGTCGTTCCAACGGCATCACACATAGCGATGTGTGCTGCCGCAGGAACGACAAACAACATCGTTACTGCAGCAGCAACGATAATTGGGAAGAGGGGGGCATGTCACCGATGAGCGTTTTTGAACGTTTTTGCGACGATTCAAAATCGCTCATAGGTGTCACACACACAACGACATTGCTAAAGCGGCCGAAGGTGCGTCACAAATTCCGTAACCTCAACGAGATCGCTTTAGCGATCTTGTAGCATGTAAAGCCACCTTAAGAAGATGAGATACAGCGGTCTGTCAATTACTGAGCTAAATTCCCTGAATATACTAGGAAAATGCCATTGAGCCTGGGAGTTATGTCAATGTTTAATTTCGTCAGACACAGGTTTACTTCCTCTTGTGTTAAACTAGTTATATCAGGTGACGATTTTTGCCTTGTTGAATGATCCCTGGAATAGATAGTTCATTGGTGAACACAGATGAAAAGTGGCTGCTTAATATCTCAGCCCTTTCTTTGTCCTCTATAATTATTGTGTTATTATCATCTCTTAAGGGGCCAATACCATCCAGTTTTTATATCATTATGGCAATTAAGTATTTATAAAAATTTTGGGGATTTACTTTAATGTCGATGCCAATTTGTGGTTCAGTAGCTAACTTTGCAAGCTTGATTTCTTTTTTACATTTCTGATTGAGATTTTTATATTCCTGAAATGCTATTTCTGTATTCACTGCCTTCAAGATCTTGAATGCCCTTTGTTTTTGTCTTATTAAACTTTATACTGTCTTTTTTATCCATAGCAGTTTCATTTTTTTTTCCTGGTCATTTTATTACCAAATGGCATACGTTTTCTACAGGGTTTAGAACAGTATTCTCAAAATAGTTGGGGATCCCAGTCGTCAGACAGTTAGCGATCAAGTTATCTCCTATCCTAATAACTTGTGATCTGGGGAATAACCCTTTAATGGCTTCACATGTTGCATTTTCAGCTGCAAAAACATTGCAGACAGAAGTAGCTTAAATTCAATAGAAAAGAAAATACAGAACATTTTTTTCTTTATTTAGGTGTATGTCTGAAAGGTATCCTAGTTACAGATTTATTTGCTGTTTTTATGTCAGTTTCCAAATCCATAGTGATCAGTGCCAAAAATACAATAATGTTACAAGAAACAAAACACATGGGACTCTGGGTACATCTATAATTTTCTGACCACTTTTCTGCTCTAGTATGACATTAGTTCAGTTAGTAATTGAAATGCAAAATTCTCAGAATTATTGATTTTGATCAGTGAGACTCAGATCAAACATGGAATTGGTAATTGATGAGATATCACATGTACTATACAGATTATTCTTTAATGCCTTCATTATATTTAGATCACACTTGACTTCATTTAAGCTCGGTATCCAGTCGTTTACTCCTTTATCTATTCTAGACTGATTAGGTAACAGGAGCCACTTATTTGTCACAGTCAGTGCCCTTCAAGAAGTTGTCTTAAAAGGAAGACTAAATGACCTCAGTTTGTGAATCAATACAAGAGGGTGTAATTTAGCGAGACACTTGCTTCAGAACAGGAGACAGAAATAAACTAATGAGTTTTAAAAGTCCCCAGACTTCATTTAAATTTATGATGCCTCTAAACCAAATAACATTGAATCCTTAACAACCACAGCTATTCTGACAGCGGTAATATTTAGTTGTTTGCATCTCACCTATAACTGAAAGATGGAAGAAAGACATAAGATATGTATAATATTATAGTATAATGTACCCATCTGGAAATAGCTTGTATTATTAAAGGGAACCTGTCACCAGATTTGTGCCCTATAAACTGCGCCCACCACCAGTAAGCCCCTATATACAGCATTCTAAAATACTGTATATAAGTGCCCAAGCTGATCTGTATAACATAAAAAACAGCTTTTATTATACTCATCTGCAGAGTGGTCCTGTCCAATGGATGTTGCTAGTCTCTGGCTGGCGCCTCCTATCTAGTGATGGGCGACACCCCCGATGGTCGGGATCGGGAACCTCGCCCGATCGTTTTGCAAAGATCAAGATTGAGAACTTGTGTCCGATCACCGAACTCGGGCTTACAGTGGGGCTGGTGGGGAATCTGTAAAATAAAGAATATGGTTAATAATAAACATTGAAAAGCGTAGCTCTGCCACACCCAAACGAAAAAGAAACAAATATGGTGGTCCAAAAATTATTTTTATTATTATTATAATTCTTCACTCATTTGCAAAATATCAAGTTGTAACCTTCATTCATTTCATGAACGTTTTCGGCATTAAATAGCCTTTATCAAAAAATTAGGTCTGCATAAACAAAATAACAGAATTAACAATCAGTATATATGTATTTTTTAAGATCCATATATAACATCATTTTAATTTACAATAACAGTCGCCACTGGATCATAATAATATAATAGAACAAGCAAGTATAAGTGTAGCATGAAAAAGAACTGTAAGCGCCCATGTACCTAAGTTTACTGGGCCACAGAGTGTGGGCACCCATAGAGGTCTGTATAACCTGTAAGGCTGTAAAATAAAAGAAAAAAACCATGTGACAGGCCGATTGGGAATGTAAAGGAGGAAGGGAAAAAAAAAAAGAGAGGAAAATAAGAAGATAAAAGAAACAGAAAGACAGCAATAAATGTTAGAAAGGCTAAGATTGAAAAGAATAGACACAAAAGTAAATCATTGAGAGCTAGAGAAAGAGAGACATGAAGACACAGAAAAAAGCAGGTGTGCAGGAGCCAGATAAAACACTGGTGTAATCTAACAGGTAAAACCATATGAACAAATACCTGGTAAAACTGGAAATCTGCATATAAATAGAGGCAAAACACCTATACAAAGAATAAGTGAGTTAGCACCACGTGTCACAAATAAAAACATAAGATCTAAGGACCTATAAACCATACCTTATGTGATACAAGAAATACAAGCAGGGCCCTGCTCCAGTGTGGTGCAATCAGGACACCATGCAGACATCTTTAAATAGTATAAAGACTGGTCTCCCAACCAACCCAGAGAGACACCAACAGTCATGTGTTATTAGACAAAGCAGCAGGAATGAAAGCTAATAAAGTGAAGGCACATAAGTGTGGCTGAAGGAGCTCATTACCATGACAGTAAATGAATGACAGAGGCAGAAAAGAAGAGATAAAGGACAGTTCCTGCACAATTCTTAGTAGGTGAATATGCAGATTTATAGTAAAGCCAGAAAAAGAGATTGAAACATAAAACTACACAAATAGGAACATAGGAAAAAAAAAAATAAATAAATAATCGGCTCACCACTTGACTCATGTAGCCTAAAAGATAAACAAAACCAGAGAATATAAATATGCTGTGATAAATATGGACTCCACAAACTATCACCCAGCCTCAGCACCTACAGAAGAATATCACACTCCCTGTTGAGACCCATCGGCTCCAACGTCTGAAGCGTGTATATCCAAAAGGATTCACGTGTTTTTAAAAGTTTAACCCTATCACCTCCCCTCCGCGGAGCTACCACCTGCTCAATAATCTGGTATCTCAGTTGTGACACGGAGTGCCCCATTTTAATAAAGTGATTGGGAATAGGTAAGAGAAGTCTCTTGCACCTAATGGTGGACTTATGCTGGGAAATGCGGTCTCGGATATGTTGAGTGGTCTCACCAACATATCCGAGACCGCAAGGACACTTGATCAGATACACCACATACGATGTATCACATGTAAAAAAACCTTTTATGGGAAACCTTTTACCAGATCTAGGGTGTGTAAAGGTATCACCTTTAATAATGTTGGAGCACTGTAGGCAACCCAGGCATGGAAATGTCCCATTCCTGCGATGCCCTAATGTGCTCTGTATCAAAGTCCGTCGGTCACTCCCTAGATCCGCCCTAACTAACTTGTCCCTCAAATTTGGGGCTCTCTTATAGCAAGTCAATGGAGCAACCTGGAACTGGGGGATAGAAGGGTAAGCTTGTTGGAGTAGTGGCCAATGTTTGCGTATGATAGAGTTGATGTTGGGCATAAAAGGATGAAAGGTAGAAACAAAAGCAAGTCTGTCCCCCTGTTTTTCCCTTCCGCGTCTGTTCTGGTCAGGATTAAGGTTATACTGTGGATACTCTCTGGCCTGAAATTTTTGATCCATTTCAATATGACGTGAACGTCGAGTGCTCTCATTACTGACTATCCTATCCACTCGTGCATGCTGGGATTTAGGAATAGCTTTCTTAATATGGGCAGGGTGGCTACTCGAGAACAGTAACAAACTATTGCGGTCAGTCTTCTTGACAAATAAGTCGGTAGTAAGGCCACCCTGTACATCGATAGCCACCACTGTATCCAAAAAATTAACGGAAGAATCACTATAATGGAGTGTGAAGGATAGACCCGGAACACTGACGTTCAAATCATTGAAAAAAGATAATAGTGATGATGAGTCGCCATGCCAAATTACAAAGACATCATCTATATAACGCCTCCATGCCACAACATGTGCATCATATAGATGATGGGGGTATACAAAAGTATCCTCAAAGATAGACATAAAGATATTGGCGTACGGTGGGGCCATGTTTGACCCCATGGCCGTACCCGTGCGCTGATAATAATACTGATCTTGAAAGAGAAAAAAGTTCCTAGTCAGAACAATACGCAAAAGGTCCAAACAGAAGGATCTTTGATCAGGGGAATAATCTGTATTGTGAGTAAGAAAGCTCTCAACAGACCTCAATCCTTCTTCGTGTTTAATACTAGTATATAGACTGGTGACATCCATGGTCACCAGTAAGCACCCAGAAGGAAGAGGAACGAGAGATTTGAGACAGTCTAAAAAATGAGATGTGTCACGTAAAAAAGAAGGAATTAATGGTATTAGTGGACTTAAGATTTTTTCCAAAGTGATGGCGAGGGGCGACAAAATTGAATCAGTCGATGCTACAATAGGCCTCCCTGGTGGATGACTCAAGTTCTTGTGAATTTTTGGCAGTGTATAGAACACTGGAATTACAGGGTGCTGCTTCACCAAAAATTCAGACAGTTTAGAGTCAATGACTCCTAATAACTGATATTTAGTGATAAAAGCTCTGATCTGTTCTGCTATCTCAAATGTAGGGTTATGTGGTATAGGTTCATAAGTAGTACCATCACCCAACTGCGATAATATCTCTGACACGTAATAGGATCTGTCCATAATCACTATAGAACCCCCTTTATCGGCTGGCTTAATTATAAGGTCCCTGTTAGACTTCAATTCCTCAAGCACTCTAGACTCTTCAATAGAGAGGTTATGCCTAAGGCGCAGTTCTCCATGTTTAATTTTACCAATGGTAGAGTCCACTTCTCGCTGGACCAACGAGATAAAAGTTTCAATAGGGTGGTGACTACGAGGTGGAGAAAAAGAACTAGGCATCCGTAAATGTAATTTACTCAAAGAAAACACACCATTAAATTGTGATTGTGTACTAGAGTCAACCACCGGATTCGAAACATCTTGTATAGAAGAGAAATGCGCCTTAAGCCTAACAGTTCGAAAGAACCTCACCAACTCTTGGTTAAGTCTAAAGAAATTAAACGAGGGAGTCGGACAGAAAGACAGGCCTTTTTGTGAAACATTCAATGCAGTGGGAGATAAATTCACAGAAGATATATTAAAGACTATATTGTCCTTGGTACCTGTGAACGAGTCACAATTGGGGTTTGTCTGTAGCTTACGTCGGCTCCTCCTCGTCTTCCTCTTACTGGTGGAGGTCGGCGTGACCCTAAAAAACGTGTGGATCTCTGTTGAATGTATTCTCCATCAGAGCTTCCAGAAGAAGAATATTGGTATCGACGTCGTGAATTATCAAAATTAGAGAAATTGGTGGACCGCCATCTATACACCTGATTATTCCGATAATCATCAGCATCACGTATAAATTTCAGCTTCTTTCTTTGTTGTAGTTGTTCTCTGAACTCCTTCATGGTATTATCTATTTTGGACTTCATAGTATTGTAATCAGCAGAAGGCATGGTAGAAGAAAGTTGCGTCTCAATGCTACTCAAGCATACACCAATATCTGTAATTTCTCTCTCCAGATAATCAATGGTCAAAATCAACAAATCCATAGAGCATTTATTAATAATGCTCTCAAAAGTGTTGCAAAAATCAGCATTGTCATGAAACAGGGTAGGTCGCAATTGAACTCTCATTCCTCTTGGGATCCGCTGAGCCTTATAATACTCAGCCAATGTCACGCTATGTAACTCTAAAGCAGTGAGTCTACGTTTCTCCTTTTCCAAGTCCCGGGATCTGTGTTCCTCAACAGGAATGTGCAAAAATTCGCCCTGGGCAGAGACCTTAGACATAATGGCGCTCACCTGTTCGTCATTATATGAAAACTGTGGTAATGACATAATTGTAAGAAAAAAGGCAGACAGGAGCCAAGAAAAAAATAGCAATATTATAAATGGATAATCTTGCTCACTGTCAAGTAGAGGGGTGCTCAGAGAAAAAGAGACGATACTGAAAAGCGTAGCTCTGGCACACCCAAACGAGAAAGAAAGAAATATGGTGGTCCAAAAATTATTTTTATTATTATTATAATTCTTCACTCATTTGCAAAATATCAAGTTGTAACCTTCATTCATTTCATGAACGTTTTCGGCATTAAATAGCCTTTATCAAAAAATTAGGTCTGCATAAACAAAATAACAGAATTAACAATCAGTATATATGTATTTTTTAAGATCCATATATAACATCATTTTAATTTACAATAACAGTCGCCACTGGATCATAGTAATATAATAGAACAAGCAAGTATAAGTGTAGCATGAAAAAGAACTGTAAGCGCCCATGTACCTAAGTTTACTGGGCCACAGAGTGTGGGCATCCATAGAGGTCTGTATAACCGGTAAGGCTGTAAAATAAAAGAAAAAAACATGTGACAGGCCGATTGGGAATGTAAAGGAGAGCATTATTAATAAATGCAACACTTTTGAGAGCATTATTAATAAATGCTCTATGGATTTGTTGATTTTGAGCATTGATTATCTGGAGAGAGAAATTACAGATATTGGTGTATGCTTGAGTAGCATTGAGACGCAACTTTCTTCTACCATGCCTTCTGCTGATTACAATACTATGAAGTCCAAAATAGATAATACCATGAAGGAGTTCAGAGAACAACTACAACAAAGAAAGAAGCTGAAATTTATACGTGATGCTGTTGATTATCGGAATAATCAGGTGTATAGATGGCGGTCCACCAATTTCTCTAATTTTGATAATTCACGACGTCGATACCAATATTCTTCTTCTGGAAGCTCTGATGGAGAATACATTCATCAGAGATCCACACATTTTTTAGGGTCACGCCGACCTCCACCAGTAAGAGGAAGACGAGGAGGAGCCGACGTAAGCTACAGACAAACCCCAATTGTGACTCGTTCACAGGTACCAAGGACAATATAGTCTTTAATATATCTTCTGTGAATTTATCTCCCACTGCATTGAATGTTTTACAAAAAGGCCTGTCTTTCTGTCCGACTCCCTCGTTTAATTTCTTTAGACTTAACCAAGAGTTGGTGAGGTTCTTTCGAACTGTTAGGCTTAAGGCGCATTTCTCTTCTATACAAGATGTTTCGAATCCGGTGGTTGACTCTAGTACACAATCACAATTTAATGGTGTGTTTTCTTTGAGTAAATTACATTTACGGATGCCTAGTTCTTTTTCTCCACCTCGTAGTCACCACCCTATTGAAACTTTTATCTCGTTGGTCCAGCGAGAAGTGGACTCTACCATTGGTAAAATTAAACATGGAGAACTGCGCCTTAGGCATAACCTCTCTATTGAAGAGTCTAGAGTGCTTGAGGAATTGACGTCTAACAGGGACCTTATAATTAAGCCAGCCAATAAAGGGGGTTCCATAGTGATTATGGACAGATCCTATTACGTGTCAGAGATATTATCGCAGTTGGGTGATGGTACTACTTATGAACCTATACCACATAACCCTACATTTGAGATAGCAGAACAGATCAGAGCTTTTATCACTAAATATCAGTTATTAGGAGTCATTGACTCTAAACTGTCTGAATTTTTGGTGAAGCAGCACCCTGTAATTCCAGTGTTCTATACACTGCCAAAAATTCACAAGAACTTGAGTCATCCACCAGGGAGGCCTATTGTAGCATCGACTGATTCAATTTTGTCGCCCCTCGCCATCACTTTGGAAAAAATCTTAAGTCCACTAATACCATTAATTCCTTCTTTTTTACGTGACACATCTCATTTTTTTAGACTGTCTCAAATCTCTCGTTCCTCTTCCTTCTGGGTGCTTACTGGTGACCATGGATGTCACCAGTCTATATACTAGTATTAAACACGAAGAAGGATTGAGGTCTGTTGAGAGCTTTCTTACTCACAATACAGATTATTCCCCTGATCAAAGATCCTTCTGTTTGGACCTTTTGCGTATTGTTCTGACTAGGAACTTTTTTCTCTTTCAAGATCAGTATTATTATCAGCGCACGGGTACGGCCATGGGGTCAAACATGGCCCCACCGTACGCCAATATCTTTATGTCTATCTTTGAGGATACTTTTGTATACCCCCATCATCTATATGATGCACATGTTGTGGCATGGAGGCGTTATATAGATGATGTCTTTGTAATTTGGCATGGCGACTCATCATCACTATTATCTTTTTTCAATGATTTGAACGTCAGTGTTCCGGGTCTATCCTTCACACTCCATTATAGTGATTCTTCCGTTAATTTTTTGGATACAGTGGTGGCTATCGATGTACAGGGTGGCCTTACTACCGACTTATTTGTCAAGAAGACTGACCGCAATAGTTTGTTACTGTTCTCGAGTAGCCACCCTGCCCATATTAAGAAAGCTATTCCTAAATCCCAGCATGCACGAGTGGATAGGATAGTCAGTAATGAGAGCACTCGACGTTCACGTCATATTGAAATGGATCAAAAATTTCAGGCCAGAGAGTATCCACAGTATAACCTTAATCCTGACCAGAACAGACGCGGAAGGGAAAAACAGGGGGACAGACTTGCTTTTGTTTCTACCTTTCATCCTTTTATGCCCAACATCAACTCTATCATACGCAAACATTGGCCACTACTCCAACAAGCTTACCCTTCTATCCCCCAGTTCCAGGTTGCTCCATTGACTTGCTATAAGAGAGCCCCAAATTTGAGGGACAAGTTAGTTAGGGCGGATCCAGGGAGTGACCGACGGACTTTGATACAGAGCACATTAGGGCATCGCAGGAATGGGACATTTCCATGCCTGGGTTGCCTACAGTGCTCCAACATTATTAAAGGTGATACCTTTACACACCCTAGATCTGGTAAAAGGTTTCCCATAAAAGGTTTTTTTACATGTGATACATTGTATGTGGTGTATCTGATCAAGTGTCCTTGCGGTCTCGGATATGTTGGTGAGACCACTCAACATATCCGAGACCGCATTTCCCAGCATAAGTCCACCATTAGGTGCAAGAGACTTCTCTTACCTATTCCCAATCACTTTATTAAAATGGGGCACTCCGTGTCACAACTGAGATACCAGATTATTGAGCAGGTGGTAGCTCCGCGGAGGGGAGGTGATAGGGTTAAACTTTTAAAAACACGTGAATCCTTTTGGATATACACGCTTCAGACGTTGGAGCTGATGGGTCTCAACAGGGAGTGTGATATTCTTCTGTAGGTGCTGAGGCTGGGTGATAGTTTGTGGAGTCCATATTTATCACAGCATATTTATATTCTCTGGTTTTGTTTATCTTTTAGGCTACATGAGTCAAGTGGTGAGCCGATTATTTATTTATTTATTTTTTTCCTATGTTCCTATTTGTGTAGTTTTATGTTTCAATCTCTTTTTCTGGCTTTACTATAAATCTGCATATTCACCTACTAAGAATTGTGCAGGAACTGTCCTTTATCTCTTCTTTTCTGCCTCTGTCATTCATTTACTGTCATGGTAATGAGCTCCTTCAGCCACACTTATGTGCCTTCACTTTATTAGCTTTCATTCCTGCTGCTTTGTCTAAGGGTACCTTCACACTTAGCGATGCAGCAGCGATCCGACCAGCGATCTGACCTGGTCAGGATCGCTGCTGCATCGCTACATGGTCGCTGGTGAGCTGTCAAACAGGCAGATCTCACCAGCGACCACTGAACAGCCCCCAGCCAGCAGCGACGTGCAAGCGACGCTGCGCTTGCACGGAGCCGCCGACTGGAAGCTGCGGAGACTGGTAACTAAGGTAAACATCGGGTATGGTTACCCGATGTTTACATTAGTTACCAGCGCTGTGTGCAGAGAGCAGGGAGCCGCGCACACTGAGCGCTGGCTCCTTGCTCTCCTAGCTGCTGTACACATCGGGTTAATTAACCCGATGTGTAATGCAGCTACATGTGCAGAGAGCAAGGAGCCGCGCACACTGCTTAGCGCTGGCTCCTTGCTCTCCTAGCTGCTATACACATCGGGTTAATTAACCCGATGTGTACAGCAGCTACATGTGCAGAGAGCCGGAGCCGGCAGCACAGGCAGCGTGAGAGCTGCGGAGGCTGGTAACTAAGGTAAATATCGGGTAACCACCTTGGTTACCCGATGTTTATCTTGGTTACAAGCTTACCTCAGCTGTCAGACGCCGGCTCCTGCTCCCTGCTCGCTTCATTTGTCGCTCTCTCGCTGTCACACACAGCGATCTGTGTGTCACAGCGGGAGAGCGGCTTTGAAGAAAACGAACCAGGGCTGTGTGTAACGAGCAGCGATCTCGCAGCAGGGGCCAGATCGCTGCTCAGTGTCACACACAGCGAGATCGCTAATGAGGTCACTGCTGCGTCACAAAAAGCGTGACTCAGCAGCGATCTCGGCAGCGAGCTCGCTGTGTGTGAAGCACCCCTAATAACACATGACTGTTGGTGTCTCTCTGGGTTGGTTGGGTGACCAGTCTTTATACTATTTAAAGATGTCTGCATGGTGTCCTGATTGCACCACACTGGAGCAGGGCCCTGCTTGTATTTCTTGTATCACATAAGGTATGGTTTATAGGTCCTTAGATCTTATGTTTTTATTTGTGACACGTGGTGCTAACTCACTTATTCTTTGTATAGGTGTTTTGCCTCTATTTATATGCAGATTTCCAGTTTTACCAGGTATTTGTTCATATGGTTTTACCTGTTAGATTACACCAGTGTTTTATCTGGCTCCTGCACACCTGCTTTTTTCTGTGTCTTCATGTCTCTCTTTCTCTAGCTCTCAATGATTTACTTTTGTGTCTATTCTTTTCAATCTTAGCCTTTCTAACATTTATTGCTGTCTTTCTGTTTCTTTTATCTTCTTATTTTCCTCTTTTTTATTTATTTATTTTTTTTTTTCCCTTCCTCCTTTACATTCCCAATCGGCCTGTCACATGGTTTTTTTCTTTTATTTTACAGCCTTACCGGTTATACAGACCTCTATAGGTGCCCACACTCTGTGGCCCAGTAAACTTAGGTACATGGGCGCTTACAGTTCTTTTTCATGCTACACTTATACTTGCTTGTTCTATTATATTATTATGATCCAGTGGCGACTGTTATTGTAAATTAAAATGATGTTATATATGGATCTTAAAAAATACATATATACTGATTGTTAATTCTGTTATTTTGTTTATGCAGACCTAATTTTTTGATAAAGGCTATTTAGTGCCGAAAACGTTCATGAAATGAATGAAGGTTACAACTTGATATTTTACAAATGAGTGAAGAATTATAATAATAATAAAAATAATTTTTGGACCACCATATTTGTTTCTTTCTCGTTTGGGTGTGGCAGAGCTACGCTTTTCAGTATCGTCTCTTTTTCTCTGAGCACCCCTCTACTTGACAGTGAGCAAGATTATCCATTTATAATAATGAACATTGTCATTATACTTACAGGTCCCGCGATGCATCCTGCAGACTCTGTCTCCCAGCCGCATCTGCTTCCGAGTCCGATCATTGCTGTGCCCCCGAGTTAAAGGACCTTCCGTGACGTCATAGCCATGTGACCAGTCTGGGGTGAATGTTGTATAGACATTGGCTTACAGACCGGTAATATGGCTATAACGTCATTGAAAGTCCTGTTAACTGAACTTTGATTGTCACTGTGTGAGTGTCGCATTGCATCACGGTGCACAATCTCCTGACAGGAGCGGTTAGCTGCATGTATTTCCATGCAGCTGAGGCGCTCCTGTCCGAAGAGCGTCAGGCCATGCGGGGTGATGCAATGTGAGACGCAAGTGCAATCATACCCTCACTGTCAGCCTGCTTCTTGCTCTGTACAGAGCGATGTAGCAGAGCTGACATGGCTCTCTCTGCTTCTCACTTTGTATAGACTGTGTCTGTACAGAGTGATGAAGCTGACATTGCTTATAAGAATGACTTCCAGTGAGCCATTTTAGAGTAATAAAAGTCCCCCTGTGCCTGTTAAAGGGAACCTGTCACCAGATTTGGTGACTATACGCTGCGGCCACCACCAGTGGACTCATATATACAGCATTCTAACATGCTGTATATAAGAGCCCAGGCCGCTGTGTAGAACGTAAAAATCACTTTATAATGCTCACCTAAATGTGGTGACAGGTTCCCTTTAAAAAACTAAAATAAAGCAAGACTCGCATCACCCCATTTCTATGCCAAGAGCTGCTGTGCTCCTCCGTTGCAGTCTGTGGGCCAGTGTAGTGATGTCATAAGCAGTTGTAGCGCCCCTGAAGTTCAGGAGCTACAAGGAACTACATCCTATTAAAGATGCAGGGCCTACCCCCAGGGATCCAGAAGACCAGTACCTGTAACACCATAACACACATATAATCCCTGTTTTTCCCTTCCCCAGGACTGGTGACAGGCTAGGGTTGGACCAAATGGATGGCCACCTAGGGGTGGAACCGATCCAGTCCACTAGACGACAACCAGGGAGGAGGGGTCAGACAGTTAGTAAGTGGAAGTGAAAGGAGACGGACGTAACAGTACTGATGGGAGAGTCTAACTGTGACCTGTCAGGCGCAGGCGTGTGGTTGCCGAAGGAGTATGGTGGAGTACTTTCGGAACCATAGCACCGATGGGGTGCAGAGCCCTAGGTCAGGAAAACGCTCTAGGAAGACCTGATAAAATCTGCACAGTGGAGGGACCATCCAGGACTTCACTGACCGAGAATTCCGGGGCACCAGCAGTGACGGGAGAACCAGGGCCCAGAACAGAGCACCGACCCATCAGGGTTCAAACTGCCCACCGTACAGACTAAAGACTGAAAGACTACCAGGAGGTAAAACATTAAAAAGCCAGATTAATGTTTGCAAATGCACACAGGAACAAAGAATTTAATTTTTGGAGACATGTCCCGTGGTCTGACGAAACTAAAATTTAACTGTTTGGCCAGAGTGACAATTGTTACATTTGAGGAAAAAGGGAGAAGCTTTGAAGCCTAAGAACACCTTCCCAACTGTAAAACACGGGTGTGGCAGCATCATGTTGTGGGGTTGTTTTCCTGCAGGAGGGACTGCTGCACTTCACAAAATAGATGGCATCATGAGCAAAGAAGATGATATGACAATACTGAAGCAATAACTGAAGACATGAGCCAGGAACTTTAAGGCTTGGGCGGAAATGGGTCTTCCAAATGGACAATGACCCGAAGCATACTGCCAAACTGGCTACAAAGGGGCTTAAGGATAACAAAGTCAATGTCTTTGCGTGGCCATCACGACGCCTGATCTCAAGCCAATTGAAAATTTATGGTCAAAGCTGAAAAGACAGGTGCGAGCAAAGAGACCTACAAACATGGCTCAGTTATACCAGTTCTGTCAGGAGGAATGGACCCAATTCCTACCAACTATTGTGAAAAGCTTGAGAAAGGAGATCCAAAATGTTTGACCCAAGTCATACAGATTAAGGGCAATGGTACCAAGTACTAATGAATTGTATGTAAACCTTTGACTTTATATCCAGGGACTACCTAAATTGCTATATCTAAAAACACATCTTTATTTCGTATTCATTAAAACAAAGTCACATACAATCCCACACCGTGAACACATAACCCAATAGGACCAGGACCACAAAGAGCGTTGATTAAATATAGATATTTGAATATAGATATTTCATTGGAATAATAAACCAATATTCATTGATAATTTACAATATATTCTAAGAGGACCCTCGCTAATTCTCTCCACTACCTAGCAATGGAGATATAACTGATGTTGCACGCACCCTAAATGTGAATTAGTGCCCCCATTCCTCGGCGGCTGTCCCTTGGTATCTATCCCTATATATCCCTCCTTATAAATCAGGATAAATAGGGTAATAATATATGATACCAGAAAAAAGTACTCATCTCAGACAATTTCAAGAGAACACCATCATTCTTCTTATTTTCTCCAATATTCAAAAATTCCCACGCTCTCCATAGTCCTTATCCAAATCAATAATACATATCAAAACTCAACGCGTTTCTCCCTACTTGTACATAGGGTTCATAAGGAGACAGTTACGGCTCAATCGCCACAACAAAATTTCAGCTGCACATGAAGCAGTACATGCCTCTCTGTGACGATGCATATGACTTTGCAGAAAGTAATAAACATGCCTTAAAACATTCTCTCTCTCTCATTATTCTGGCATTTGGCAAATATAAATAACTTTGGTAATGATATATGCCCTAAAACGGGAAAGGTTTATTTTGATTTCAAGTCAGATAGTGACAAAAACATGCGGATGTGTCTTTTTAGATAGTGTATGTAAACTTCTGGTTTCACCTGCACATATACACATACAGGCACGTTGGGCATCCACATGACTGTAATGGCCCACATGTATATATGTAATAGTAAAGGCCAACCTCCCCAACAAAAGAGAAATCAAAAGGCATCAAAAAAGTGTATATATATATATATATATATATATATATATATATATATTAGCATGGCTGCTGGTAAGTATCACAGAAGGGGTGTAAACTTGGATATCGTTCTGGTACTTGTAGTGTCACAACTCTTACTAGGGCATATCAGGGCCAGGTTGTACAGATTGCTGAAGAGATGGGTGGTTATGGCTATTTGCATGCCTTCGCCCATAGATGTAGATCACCTGTTAAGAAGGTGTTAGTCTGTCTGGCATGTGGTCAGTATGTCGCTGAGAGAGGGAGCCACTGAGAGAGGGGCTGTTCACTGACGGGCAGTAGTGAACTTGGAGACTGTCAAACCTCCTGCAGTTATGGACTGAATTGTGTGCTATTTTGTTTCCTTTATGCTGGTAAGACTCCTATTTCATTTTCTCTGTACTGGTTTGTGAAGCCTGGAATAAACCTGCTGGACTTTTAAAGTGGCAATGTTTCCTGTGCTACCTTTATGTAGCAAGCCAAATGAGTGATTTTAAGATACCTGGTGCAGCAGTGGCAGCAGGGAACCAGCAGCCAGAGGTGCCAGGCGGTCCAGCGACGGCAGAAACACCGGGAGCAGTTAAAGCGTCTCAATGAGCTAGGTCCAACGGGGGTGCAGGGTGCCCAGGGGGATGCATGGAACACTGAGGAACTGTGTGCACTGATAGCTGAGAAGTACCTGGGGAGACCACGTAATGTGCCCCCTCTTGACTGCAGTGCCCAAAAGGGGGCGGAGTCCTGGAAAGGAAGGTGCCCAAAAGGGGGTGGAGTGCCAGAAAGGGATGGTTACCCAAAAGGTGGCAAAGTCTCAGAAAGGGGTGGTTGCCCAAAAGGGAATAGAGACCCAGAAAGGAGTGGTTGCTCAAAAAGGGGAGAACATCTAATGTCCAAAGAGGTGGCCTGCAGTATAGACTTCCATTCCAGTGAGGAGCCACGTGTGTGTACTGTGGAGCTGGAGGGACAAAAAGTGACTGGACTTCTGGACTCATGGTGCTTAGTAATCCTAAGGAGGGCCATGCTTCATGTTTATTTAACTCCCAGAAAGACTTTTGAAATAAGCAGCAGTCATGGAGATAGTAAGGAATATCCAATGACTGGAGTGTTCATTAAGACAGCCAAGGGTATGATATACCATGAAATGGGTGTAGTCCCAGATTTACCACATTCGATTATAATAGGCAGACACTTTGGTTTATTTTGGGACCTATGGAGGATGGTGGAAGTGTCCAGTTACGCAGATAAGAGCCAGAATGGACCTAAGGTTGACAGTGTTGCATTAAGTGTGACCAGAATAAGTTAGCAATAGGACTGATAAAAAGGTAAACAATAGTGTAACTGTTGAAAGGTGGGCTGATACCTGGTTAAGTGATGACATGCTGGTCCAGGATACCAGGAGGAGTGAGTATTACTTCAATGTAAACTGTGACTCTAAGGCCCTGTGCGCACTTACCGGTTATTGCCGCGGATTTCCTGCAGTTTTGCTGCATGTTTCGCTGCAGAAAATGTTCATAACATCTCTGCAGTGATTCACCAGCAAAACCTATGGGAAAAAAAAATCCTGTGCGCACTAGGCGGAATATGACAGCTGCATGTTTTGCTGCGGGATTCCCGCAGCAAAAACAATTGCATGTCACTTTTCCGCACGTCGCTGCGGGATTTCACTACATTGACTCCAATGTAATCGTGAAATCCCGCAGGGAATAACGCAGGCAGCAAATTCTATGCGGTTCACTTCGTTTTCCTGCGTTATTCCCTGCGGTATTTTGTGGTTTACCTGCGGTAATGTACATCGCTTGCCTGCAGTTTTGCAGGGAAGTGATGTCATTATGACAGGTAGAGGAAGCGGAGCAGAGAGTAAACACACACACAGATCACAGACACACACAGACATCACAGACATAGAACACAGACACAGACATATAGAACACACATAGAAAGCAAATGGAAATATAGAAAACAAAACACGTGTGCTCCGCTGTATTTTTACCTTCCAGCCGAGGTAAGCACACAGCGGCGGCCCGGTATTCTCAGGCTGGGGAGGGCGAGGGTCAGGGTTTATGTCCCCCACCTCCCTCCCACCTCCCGCAGCCGAGAATATCAGCCGCAGCTGCCCCGGGACTGTCGCATCCATTATGCGGCAGTACCGGAGTGTCCCCGGCTCTTCCTGCTGCCGTGATGCAGTGGCAGTCATGGTAATAGA
Source organism: Anomaloglossus baeobatrachus (assembly GCF_048569485.1). NCBI lineage: Eukaryota > Metazoa > Chordata > Amphibia > Anura > Aromobatidae > Anomaloglossus > Anomaloglossus baeobatrachus. The sequence continues at coordinate 427,663,058 of NC_134358.1, forward strand.
AGGAGTTAATGGCGGCGGATCGCCGCCACTAAGTCCAGGCTTGATCATGGCAGCGTCTATGTGACAGCTGACATGATCAACCCGTAAGTAAAGTGAAAAACACACCCATCGAAAAATCCTTTATTTTAAATAAAACTCAAATAAGCCTCGTTCACCCTTTTATTAACCCCTCCCGAAACAAAGCTCCGATGTAATCCACATCCTGCGATGCTTGCATCCAGTCGCGACTGACACAGACACAGCGCTGAATGCAGCCTCGCAGCGAGACAGCAGAGGTAACCACAGGGCATTTCCCACGGCCGGTAATGTGAACTCACTACCGACCGTGAGAAATGCAGCGATCTGTCCTCTATCTGTCTATTTATCTATCTATCTACTATCTATCTCAGAAGGAAATGATTTTTTTTTTTTCAATGTGCTTTATTGCATTGAATGCAATAAAGCACATGTACCAACCCGCACGCGGCAAAACCGCGGCAATACTGCAAACAATACCGCGGTAAATCCGCGGCAAACCGCGTGCGGTTTGCCACATTTTTTTTACCGCGGGTGCGGTAATCTTTCAATGCCTGCGGAATTTTCTTGAGAAAATTCCATTTTCCAGTGCGCAGATAGCCTAATAGAGTATCAAGAGTTCAGTGAGGAAGAGATATCTGGCAAGGAAAATGAAGCGGAAGACTCCAGAGAACTTGAGGCTAAGAAGTTGGAGGACAAGAAAGCCTCTGAAGTTCCAAAGGAAATTGAAGGTGAGGCTGCAAAAACTGACAGAAAAGCTGAAGTGGAAAGAGCCACTGACAGGGGCGTAACTACCGCGGTTGCAGAGGTCGCGACTGCGCCCGGCAGATTAGCAGCCATCTGCTTTCTGTGAGAGGAGCTGCGCTGATCTGGCGCAGACCACGCAGCCGCTATATTACCCAGTGCCACCGCTGACACTGGGCCTCCCTGCCTGGTATCAGCAGTGGTGGCATCGGGCCCCCCTCACCCATCATCGCGCACAGCAACAATGAGCATGGAGCGGCCTGTGCTGCTCCATGCTTCATCATTCTCCCTCTCTGCCTGCACGGTGACGTCACACCTGTGCAACTGCTGTGCTGAAAGCACAGAGCGCAGGAAGGGAGGACGCCGACCGCAGCAGCGAGAGAACAAGGAGAGGTGAGGATGGAGCAGCGCTGGAATGAGGAGAGAGGTAAGAACTTGTTGTTATTTTTTGTTTTTTTTTTGTTTTTTTAAAATCTTTGTGTACACGGTGACCAAAGGTCATAGGGGGTTGTGTTAGGACCAGGATGACGGGTAGGCCCAGGAGGTGGATCCACTGGACTGAGCACCCCACCGAGGGCAAGGTGCCCGGTAGCCGAAGCACTACGGATAGCAGGACAGTCCGTTCAGAGGAGTGGGTGTAGAAGTCCCTGGGACCACGGAGTCTCTGAAGGTAGTCCGGGTGACGGAGCGCAGGTTCGGAGGCCGAGATGATGTCAGGCAGGGTCCGAAACCAGCGGAACGGGGAGGTCGGTCACCACACGGATCCAGGGATCGGAGACAGTAGGAACTGAGAAGATGGTGGACAATCCGTTCGGGGTTCTGGAACCGTCAGGACCGGTTGGCGAGACAGGAGCGGCTCTACAAGAGAGATAGTTAAGTACGAGACAATGGCACAGGGAGACCTGACTCCTAGCTTAGCAAACACAAAGAACAGGCCCCACCCACTTGGAAAGGAACCCCCTATATACCCTGCACCTGAATCTTCAATATCCTGTTGGAGGACGCTGGCCCTTTAAGAGAGGGTCAATGACCGCGCGCGCGCCCTAATGCGCATGCGCGAGGCCCGGGTGCCAGAAGCCAGAGCAGGGAGCGGTGCACAGGAGGCAGGAGCGCTCAGCATCGCAGATGGACGCTGGGACCGGGTTGCCTGGAGGACGCAGGTGAGGGAGCATGGAGGCCGTGGAGCGGGGGACGCCTGGCAAAGGAGCCGGGGAGCGTGGCAGGGGAGCCGGGGAGCGTGGCAGGGGAGCTGGGGAGCGTGGCAGGGGAGCCGGGGAGCGTGACAGGTTGCTTTATACATGGAGCATGAGGGCTGCCTACATTATACATGGAGCATAGGGGGCGGCCTGCATTATACATGGAGCATGGAGGGCTGGCTGCATTATACATGGAGCATAGGGGCTGGCTGCATTATACATGGAGCATGCGGGGCTGCCTGCATTATACATGGAGCATGGAGGGCTGCATTATACATGGAGCATGTGGGGCTGCCTGCATTATACATGGAGCATGGGGGCTGCTTGCATTATACATGGAGCATTGGGGGCTGCCTGCATTATACATGGAGCATGGAGGGCTGGCTGCATTATACATGGAGCATGGGGGCTTCCTGAATTATACATGGAGCATGGGGGGCTGCATTATACATGGAGCATGGGGGGCTGCCTGCATTATACATGGAGCATGGGAGGCTGACTGCATTATACATGGAGGTCTATGGGGCTGCATTATACAACATGACGGACACCTTATACATGGACTATATGGGTGCATTATACATGGAGAAGTATGGGGGCTGCAAAACTCAATATGAAGGGTTTATGGGGCTGCATTATAATACATATAGGACTATGGGGGCTACATTATAATATATGGAGGACTATGAAGGCTACCTTATACATGGACTATGGGGTGCATCATAAAACATGGAGGATTATGTGGTGCAGTATAATATATGAAGCACTATAGAGTGAATTATAATATATGGAGAACTATGGGGTGAATTATAATATATGGAGAACTATGGGGTGAATTATAATACATGGAGAACTCTGGTAAGTTCATTATTATAATTGGAGGGCTATGAGAGCTACTTTATACATGGATGAGTATGGGGTGCAGTATAATATATGGAGGACTGTGGGGTGAATTATAATACATCCAGAACTATGGGAAATGCATTGTAATACATGGAGGACTATGTAGCTGCATTCTAATATATGAAGGGTTATGTGGGACCCTTTATATTATACGGAAGGCTATGCGAGGGCCATTATAGTATTTAGAGAACTATATACAAGGGGAGCAAAGATACAAGCATGGGATGGAAACATTTTGTGCTGAGGGAAAAGGGCTCTTTCCCTCAGCACCCAGCTTTCCATGCTCTGCTATACATCTCTCAGCACTCAGCCTTCCCATGCTATGATATGGGAAAACTGGGTGCTGAGGGAAAGATGTATAGAAGTGCATGGGGAATCTGGGCGCCGAGGACAAGATGGATATCAGAACATAGGAAAGCTGGGTGCTGATAGAGGGATTTCAAATCATGGGAAACCTGGGTGCTGAGGATAAGAGCCAAGTGTCAGCACCATTATCCCGTAGCCCGATTGTCGGTGTATGTGGAGTGGGGGGGGGGCAGGTCTGCACTTTGCACCGGGACCCATCAAACTCTAGTTACGCCACTGCATACTCTGGTACAGCCACAGACATCATTTGTTGGAAACGCTCTGTTTCCACCAGCCTGAAAGGCAGCATTTCAAAGGCAAGCATTTTGGAATTTTTATCATTCAGGGCCAAGGCTCGTGGATGCTTAGGGGGTATTTCCTCTTTCTATCGAGGGTTTGTGGATTGGAGAGCTGCAGACTTCCATGCGACGGTGTGGATATAGTAGGTGATGCTGGTGGTGGTCGTGGTGGTGCTCTTTCTGCCACATCATGTGCTTATGAGGAGGAAGGTGGTCCTGATGATCGTGAGCGGGTGCAAGATGCTGAAATCACAGCTGAAGAGGCCAACACTGCAGCAGAAGAGGGAGCAAGAGAAGCCAGGGTTATTTCCGGATTTCTCAGAAAACTACTCCACTGCACCTCGTTCTTTGAAGTCATGCAGGTGGTGCTTAGGTTGAGAAGATTTTTTACTCTCTACAGGCTCTGGTTGCACATCTTGCAAACCACCACTCTCTTGTCATTAGCAAATTCCCAGAAGAAATGCCATGCCAGGTAGCTCTTTTGAGCTGGCTTTCCTGGGAGGTTTTCACTGGCGCGATGGGTGGTAGTAGCCGACTTACTGGCTATGGGCCATCCACAGGGCTTTTGCCCCATGCTCCCTCTTTTGCTGTGCTGCTGTTTCATCTGCCTCAATACCTACTCTTCATCGGACAAGATGGATATCAGAACATAGGAAAGCTCGGTGTTGATAGAGGGATTTTAGATCATGGGAAATCTGGGTTCTGAGGGTAAGAGCCAAGTGTCAGCGTCATTATCCCGTACCCCAAGTGTCAGTGTCATTGTCCCATACCCCAAGTGTCGGTGTACGTGGAAGGGAGGTCCAAGTCCGAACTTTGCACCGGGACCCATCAAACTCTAGTTACACCACTGGCCACTGAGGTAGTAAAGTCTGGACTAGAGGTTTCGTCAGGAGTTGAGAGATTGACTGTGCTTGCTTTTGAGCATAAGGCTGGTGACAGAGAGATTGATGCAGCTCAGAAGTCTGAGAAACCATAAGTCAAATTTGACGAGGAACCTAGGGGCTCTGAGACAGCAGTAAAGCTGAGTGAAGCGTGAGGATGATGCGGCTCAAGAGGTGAAGCATTTGGTGGAAAAGGAAGAGGAAGATTGGTTTGACAGTCCCATCAAACGATCCAATGTCGGTGAAGGTGAAGGAATCCGTCCGGTTTTTAAGTGTATTGTGGATGTGCCCGAAGACTTGAGAGAAACCTGTGCCAGTGAGATGGTGAATGAAAAGTTCAAGAAAGCTATAGGCGCGGGTAGAGTGTATTTTGCCCCAGGGGCTAATCAACTGGTGGTATTGTCTGTGACTGAAGCCACAAAGAAGTGAGTAGCTATCTTAAGTGACATGCACCTATGATGTGTGCATGCGAAGTGGATGATCATGCTACAGAATGAAGAAGCAGTCAGACATGTAAAGCAGCTGACTGCAGTGTTTCAAGAAGTGATAGTAGTAAGAAGAAATTTAATAAGGCTTGCAGTACATACACTTGGAAGTAACATTCAGCGAGCTCCCAGGTATCACTGCAATCAAATTCGAAGAAGATAAGGAAACTCTTCGAATTTATGGAGAGACTTCGGAAGCGGTGAAGAGAGCTCAGAATTCATTGGCATTCGTAGAAGACTTCATACAAGTGCCCAGAAATCTTATGTAAAAAGTTGTTGCAAGAAATGGTAAGGTTTATCCAGGAAATGGTGGATAAATCCGGTGTGAACAGAGTGAGTGTTGATGACGTAATGAAGTCAAGATACCCTGTGGAGGTGGTAGTTTTCTATTTATCATTGCCAGAATCAATAATATTGTTGAAAATGTATGGGGTCTTCTAGAATATCGCTTGGCATACCTAGAAGAAGTGGAGCAGTTAAATCTGGAAGGACTAAAAATTAAGGAACAATTTTAATAACTTTGTATGAGGTGGCAACCCCATTCAGGTCAGGGCCCAGGGAAGAAGAAGGATCTACCTGATAAACATGTTGCCTCGAATTTTAGGGGCAGTAGGTCCTTAAGTGAAAAGAGGCGAGGTCATAGAGGGTTCACATCCTCTGAAACAGGATCTGTCAGAAAGGATAGATGTAGTGTTTGGTCTTTTGGCCATGGATGGTGATAGGAAAATGCACCGACAGACTAACAACCGAAGATGCCGTGGAAGAAGAGGCCAGAATATATATCTTCAAGAAGAGAATGCAGAGAATCTAGAAATAGAAACTTTTCTGTGAGCGTGTTGCCGAAGACCCAGACACTAGCCCCTATAGTGGATGTGATGACCCAAAGTCAATAGAGACAGTCGGTTCAAATCTAAGGGAATCTCACTGCCACACTAACTGGAGGAGATGGTCACGGTGGGGTAGGTCTGACAAAGGTGTTGATCCAATATTTGTGAAGACTGAGTCAGAGAGATCATCGCTTACCAGAAAGGGTTTAATGACAGAAACAGACTGTCTCAGGAGCGGAAGCTAAGTCACCATAGAAGATTTCTGTCATGCTAAAGAAAGGTGCCAAGCCTTGAATAAACCTGCTGGACTTTTAACCCCTTCACGACCATGGACGGATATATCCGTCATGGATCGTGTCCCGGTAAGCCCCGCCCCCTGCCGCGGGCAGGCGGCGTGGATCGGCACACATATCAGCTGTTTTCAACAGCTGACATGTGTGCCTACATGTTCCGAGTGGAATCGCATTCCACCCGGAACATTAACCCCTTAGATCTCGCTGCCAAAGTCTGGCAGCGAGATCTATATGCGCGCGGCCATCTTTTTTACTTACCGCCGCCCCCTCCGGACGTCACGTGAGTGATCACGTGACGTTCGGTGGTTGCCATCGTAGCACAGGGTCATGTGATGACGCCTGGTGCTACGAAGTTTCACTTTCATTCTTCCTCGGCACGGAGCAGAGGAAGAAAAAAAGTGACTATTTCTGCTGTTTACAGCGGTATAGCTGTAATCAGCAGATAGCGATCAGCAATCGGATTGCTGATCGCTATAGCCCCCTAGGGGGACTAGTAAAATAAAATAAAAAAAGTAAAAAAAAAGTTTTAAAAAATTAAAAAAAAAACAAAAAACCTAAAAGTTCAAATCACCCCCCTTTCCCCCCATTGAAAATTAAAGGGTTAAAAAATAAATAAATATACACATATTTGGTATCGCCGCGTTCAGAAATGCCCGATCTATCAAAATATAAAATCAATTAATCTGATTGGTAAACGGCGTAGTGGCAAAAAAATTCCAAACGCCAAAATTACGTTTTTTGGTCGCCGCAAGTTTTACGCAAAATGTAATAACAGGCGATCAAAACATAGCATCTGCGCAAAAATGCTACCATTAGAAACATCAGCTCGAGACGCAAAAAATAAGCCATCACTGAGCCATAGATCCCAAAAAATAAAAACGCTACGTGTTTCGGAAAATGGCGCAAAACGTGCACCACTTTTATTGGACAAATTTGTGAATTTTTTTTAACCCCTTAGATACAAGTAAACCTATACATGTTTGGTGTCTACAAACTCGCACCGACCTCAGGTATCATACCCAAACATCAGTTTTACCATATAGTGAACACCGTGAATAAAACATCCCAAAAACTATTGTGCCATCACACTTTTTTTGCAATTTTTCCACACTTGGATTTTTTTGCTGCTTTCCAGTACACCATATGGTAAAACTTATGGTTTCATTTAAAAGTACAACTTGTCCCGCAAAAAACAAGCCCTCATATGGCAAGATTGACGGAAAAATAAAAAAGTTACGGCTCTCGGAAGAAGGGGAGCAAAAAACAAAAATGCAAAAACGGAAAGTGCCCCGGGGCTGAAGGGGTTAAAGTGACAGTGTTTCCTGCGATATCTCTATGAAGCAAACCAAGTGAGTGAGCAACCCCCATTGTACAGTGTGTGAACTATGTGCAACACCACTATATATATATATATATATATATATATATATATATATATATATACATATTAGTGCAGACCAAAAGTTTGGACACACCTTCTCATCTCTAGAACAACTAACTGTAAGAGGAGACTTTGTGCAGCAGGCCTTCATGGTAAAATAGCTGCTAGGAAACCACTGCTAATGACAGGGAACAAACAGAAGAGACTTGTTTGGGCTAAAGAACACAAGGAATGGACATTAGACCAGTGGAAATCTGTGCTTTGGTCTGATGAGTCCAAATTTGAGATCTTTGGATCCAACCACCGTGTCTTTGTAGAAAAGGTGAACGGATGGACTCTACATGCCTGGTTACCATCGTGCAGCATGGAGGAGGAGGTGTGATGGTGTGGGGGTGCTTTGCTGTTGACACTGTTGGGGATTTATTAAAAATTGAAGGAATACTGAAGCAGCATGGCTACCACAGCATCTTGCAGCGGTGTGCTATTCCATCCGGTTTGCGTTTAGTTGGACCATCATTTATTTTTCAACAGGACAATCACCCCAAACACACCTCCAGGCTGTGTAAGAGCTATTTGACCAAGAAGGAGAGTTATGGGGTGCTACGCCAGATGACCTGGTTTTCACAGTCACCAGACCTGAACCCAATCGAGATAGTTTGGGGTGAGCTGTACCACAGAGTGAAGGTAAAAGGGCCAACAAGTGCTAAGCATTTCTGGGAACTCCTTCAAGACTGTTGGAAAACTATTTCCGTTGACTACCTCTTGAAGCTCATCAAGAGAATGCAAAGAATGTGCAAAGCAGTAATCAAAGAAAAAGGCTACTTTGAAGAACCTAGAATATAAGACATATTTTCAGTTGTTTCACACTTTTTTAAGTATTTCATTCCACATGTGTTAATTCATAGTTTTGATGCCTTCAATGTGAATCTACAATTTTCAGAGTCCTGAAAATAAAGAAAACTCTTTGAATGAGAAGGTGTGTCTAAACATTTGGTCTGTACTATATATATATATATATATATATATATATAATATATATATTGCTTAAAATCTCAAGACAAGGTAAAAATTAAATTGTAGAAGAGCAAAAATGTATCTGCAGCGCAGCCATGTAATATTCTGGCATGAAGCTGGATTGGCAATCATTTCAGTATGTTTTTGCATCTCTTGGGATGTTTGCTAACATTTAGGCATTCTGTTTTGACTATGCAGCAGATGGCAAAAAGAGCAATGCGTATATATAATCAGTTGTCAAAGTAGATAAAAGAGTATAACAACCAATTACATACAAAGCATGAATCCTCAATGTACATTCCATAGATAACTAGAAAAATGACTAGAATGTGAATATAAGATTACATATTGTTACATAATTCCATAGGTTCAAAAAAGACAGGTCCATGAAGTTCAACCTTTGTCCACCTGCTCTCCATTCTATATCAGTAGATTATTTGTAATCCACAATGTAATTTGTTGTGAGAGAGAAAATCATTTAGCCCCTTTTTTTAGATACTGATATAGTATCTGCCATTACTACCTCTTATGGTTAGTCATTCCACAGTCTGACTGCTCTAAAGGGGGCTTTACACGCTACGATATCGTTAATGTTTGGTCGTCGGTGTCACGTTGTTAGTGACGCACATCTGGCGTCATTAACGATATCGCAGCGTGTGACACTGACCAGCGACCTTAAGCGACCTCAAAAATGGTGAAAATCGTTCACCATGGAGAGGTCGTCCGAAACTCAAAAATCGGTAAGGGTTGTTTATCCAGGTGGTTCATCGCTCACGCGGCAGCACACATCGTTATGTGTGACACCGCAGGAGCGAGGAACGTCGCCTTACCTGCCACCGGCCACAATGCGGAAGGAAGGAGGTGGGCGGGATGTTACGTCCTGCTCATCTCCACCTCTCTGCTTTGATTGGTCGGCCGCTTAGTGACGTTGCGGTGACGTCGCTGTGATGCCGAACGTCCCTCCCCCTTAAAGGAGGAATTGTTCGGCAGTCACAGCAACGCCGCCGACCAGGTAAGTATGTGTGACGCTGCCGTAGCGATAATGTTCGCTACGGCAGCGATCAGAAACAATCGCATGCACGACGGGGGCGGGTACTTACACGCTCGCTATCGCTACAAATTGCTAGTGATATCGCTACCGTGTAAAGCCCCCTTAACTGTAAAGAACCCTTTCCTGGCGATCCTTCTTCTGTTAGCAGTTATAGACTTATCTCATTACTAAACTATGACACAAAGATTTATTCAAAATGATTGACCTATAGAATGTCAGAAATGTTACCTAAGATTGTTCTTTCACATCAGGGAGGTTTTGTACCAGGTAGGAAAGCTTCTGGTGGCACTTGAAGGATGATTAATTTAATCACAGCAGTTGAAACCTATAAGATACCATCAGTATTTCTACAACTCGAAGCAGAAAAAGCATTTGACCGAATAAATTGGGAATAATTCTAAAACTTTAAACAAATTTGCTTTTCAGGATCAAATACTTAAATCCATTATGGCATTAGATACCGGTCCATCTGACTCTGTTTTTACAAAGGATCCTTCTTCTGAATATTTTAAAATAACAAACGGTACTAGACATGGTTTCCCATTTTCTCCACAACGCTTTACCATCATTATGGAGCCCCTAGCTGAGGTCGTTAGATCTAATAGTCAAATGAAACACATTCAAACAAGAAAAATGGCAACATAAGATAGGTCTATAAAGCGGGCTTTACACGTAAGTGACGCACATCCGGCATCGTTATAGTGATATCATAGCGTGTGACAGCTATGAACGAGCAGAAATACTCACCTTCTCGTTCATCATTGACACGTCGCTCATTTTCTAAAAATCGCACGTCCTGTTGTTCATCGTTCCCGTGGCAGCACACATCGCTCCGTGTGACACCCTGGGAACGATGAACACAGCTTACCTGCGGCCGCCAGCAATGCTGAAGGAAGGAGGTGGGCGGGATGTTTACGTCCCACTCATCTCCGCCCCTCTGCTTCTATTGGCCAGCCGCTGTGTGACGTCGCTGTGACGCCGAACGTCCATCCCCCTTCAGGAAGTGGATGTTCGCCACCCACAGTGAGGTCGTTTGGAAGGTAAGTACGTGTGACGGGGGGTTACAGCATTGTGCGACACGGGCAACAAATTGCCCGTGCGGCACAAACAATGGGGGCGGGTGGGATCGCAAATGCGATCGCATGATTAATTGTAACGTGTAAAGCAGCCTTTAGAGATGGCAATATTGGAATAATGCCTTTCCTCCTAAGCCAAGATCATCATGGTAAAGATAAGATTTAGCCAAGAAAGGGAATTTTGCAAAAAAAGATTTTACCTTCATTAATCGGTTACCATTATAGAACTACAGTCTTTTAAAGATAAGACACACTTTTTCTCCCAAATATTTGGAAAGAAATTGAGGGGTACCTCTTATAATGCAAATGTACCTTACCAGGAGGTGGAGAATGGGCGTGTTGGACTGACTGCAAGAGCTGTGCTGGCTGCAGGCGCTGTGTTGGCTGTGTGGATTAGGGCGGTACTGCTCGCGGTGCAGTGGGTGTTCCAGATGCTCTGTCGGCGGTGCGGGCTTCAAATAATGGTGCCCGGAGTTGGCGCGTGCGCAGATGGAGCTCTCGGCTCAAGATCTCATCTGCGCATGCGCTGCCTCCGGACCATTGATCTCCCAGCAGCGGACTTAAGGAAAATGACGCCCAGAGGTGGCGCATGCGCAGATGAGATCATGGCTTGTCATTGAGCCGATAGCGCAATCTGCACATGTGCCGACTTCGGGCGCCATTTCTTTGAAACCCGCAGCGCCGACAGAGCATCTGGGACACCCGCAACACCTGCCTGCAGCCTCCTCCACCACTACCCCTGCCTCCTGTGACTTTGCTCCACCATCGTTACCACCCCCCTAGTAAGTAGAGATGAGCGATGTTCGAGGTTCGATGTTCGCCAATTTCACGTTCGAGTGATTTTGGCGGGTGTTCGAGTTCTTCGACGAACTCGAACGATTTGCTAAAAGTTCGGCAGTTCGAGTTACGTTCGAGAACGGTTCCATCACCAAAAGCGTGGCTTTTCACAGTAAGTATGTGCGCATGTTGCGTATCTGCATGTGTCCTGCATCCCCAGCACAATCCCTCTCTTTTTCCTACTCACCGATCACGGGCGCCTCGCTGCACGGCTGTCACAAATCTCCAGCGGCATTTCCTCTTTTGAAAATGGCTGCCGCTTCATTATTCAATTATTCTGTGCTTTCCCTGCCGACCGGCACCCATGATTGGTTGCAGTCAGACACGCCCCCACAATGAGTGACAGCTGTCTCACTGCAACCAATCACAGCCGCCGGCGGGTGGGTCTATATCGTGCAGTAAAATAAATAAATAAATAATAAATGAAAAAAAATGCGGTTCCCCCATATTTGATACCAGCCATGATAAAGCCACATGGCTGGAGACTGGTATTGTCAGGATGGAGAGCGCCATGTTATGGGGAGCCCACCACCCTAACAATATCAGCAGGCAGCCGCCCGGAATTGCCGCATCCATTAGATGCGACAGTCCCGGGACTCTACCCAGCTCATCCCGAATTGCCCAGGTGTGGTGGCAATCAGGGTAATAAGGAATTAATCATGACAAGCGTCTCCCCGAGATACCTTCCATGATTAAACTGTAAGTGAAAGTAAATAAACACACACAACGAAAAATCCTTTATTTGGAATAAAAAACAAAAAAAACACCTCATTTACCTCTTTATCCCCAAACAACAATCCAGGTCCGAAGTAATACACACAACACTGTCAGCTCTGCTACATGAAGATGACAGGGAGCGCTCTGTATCCTCTCCACGTAGCACCTGAAGTGAGCCGTGCTGTCACCAGACTTCACTCTGCACTGCAGACGTCAAGATAACCAAATCTGCCTCTGCTTCTCATTAGAGACGGTGGCTTAATGGTTAGAGCTCTCGCCTAAGAAGCATTAGTTCACGAGTTTAAGTCCCGGCTTCCCTGGTAAAAATTAAATTTATTTTTAAATTATAATTATTATTTATTTATAATTATAATTTAATTATGCACTGAGGGGAGAAGCCGGACATCAGCTGTGAGCCGCGGGAAACACCTCTAAAATCGGAGCAGTTCACGGAATGAGGCTGCATTGCTCTCTCCTCTCTTTCTTCTCTCTTTTCTCTCTCTTTCTCTCTCTCTTTCTCTCTCTCTCTTTTTCTCTCTCTCTGTCTCTCCCTCCTCCCTCCTCTATCTCTCTTTTTCTCTCTCTCTCTCCTCTCTCTCTCTTTCTCTCTCTCTCTTTTTATCTCTCTCTTTTTCTCAGTCTCTCTTTTTCTCTTTTTCCCTCTCTCTTCTCTCTCTCCCTCTCTCTCTCTTTCTCTCTCTTTCTCTCTCTCTCTCTCTCTCTTTCTCTCTCTCTCTTTCTCTTTTTCTTTCTCTTTCTCTTTCTCTCTTTCTCTCTCTCTCTTTTTCTCTCTCTTTCTCTCTCTCACTCCCTCTCTCTCCTCTCTCTCTTTTTCTCTTTCTCTCTCTCTTTTTCTCAGTCTCTCTTTTTTTCTTTTTCCCTCTCTCTCTTCTCTCTCTCTCCCTCTCTCTCTTTTTCTCTCTCTCTTTATCTCTCTTTCTCTCTCTCCTCTCGCTCTTTCTCTCTCTCTCTTTCCCTCTCTCTCTCTTTTTCTCAGTCTCTCTTTCCCCCCCCTCTCTCTCTCCTCTTTTCTCTCTCTCTTTTCTCTCTCTTTTCTCTATCTTCTCTCTCTCTTCTTTCTCGCTCTCTCTCTATCTTTCAGACCTGGTGATGATCAGCTGATGTGGTCACCTGACACTATAAGTCGAGCGGTGAGGCCGGCTTTTTACCGCCCGGCCGGCTAAACTATCAGGTGATGCTGTCAGACAGGAGTCTGCACAGAAGTGTGTAGTTATTTTTTTTTTGCACTGATGCATCAGCTGATTGTATGAAATCCGTTTATACAATCAGCTGCTGTGTCATGTGATTCAGGCCCTTGAACCTGACACATCATCTGATCGCTTTGCCTTCCAGCAAACCGATCAGATGATATTGGATCCAGATTGCATGGCACGGGACCCTTGACCCATGATTACTGCGCAGGGGGGTTCTTTATTTCAATAAAGATGGAGTAACTAATTGTGTTGTTTTATTTCTAATAAAAATATTTTTCTATGTGCTGTGTTTTTTTTATCTGTACTAGAAATTAATGGTGGTCATGTCTAATATTGGTGTGACACCATGAATTTCGGGCTTAGGGCCAGTTGATAATATATAGCTAGCCCTAACCCCATTATTACCCAGTGAGCCACCCGTCACCAGGGCAGCTGGAAAAGTTGGATACAGCGCCAGAAGATGGCGCTTCTATAAAAGCGCCATTTTCTGGGATGGCTGCGGACTACAACTCACAGCAGGGGTGCCCAGAAAGCTTGGGCACCCTGAGCTGCGGATTCCAATCCCCAGCTGCCTAGTTGTACCTGGCTGGACACAAAAATTGGGCGAAGTCCACATCATTTTTTTTTTAATTATTTCATGAAATTCATGAAATAATAAAAAAAAAAGGGCTTCCCTATATTTTTGGTTCCCAGCCGGGTACAAATAGGCATCTGGGGTTTGGGGGCAGCCCGTAGCTGCTTGCTGTACCTGGCTAGCATACAAAAACATGGCGAAGGGGGGGCAAAGAACATCTGCATACAGTCCTGGATGGAGTATGCTGAGCCTTGTAGTTTTGCAGCTGCTGTCTGCTGTCTGTCTGTATGGAGGAGAGCAGACACCAACTGCAGAACGACAAGGCTCAGCATTCTCCATTCACTAGTGTATGCAGGAGAGCAGACAGCAGCTGTAGAACTACAAGGCTCAGCATACTCCATTCAGGACAACATATGGCTTCGCCATATTTTTGTATGCTAGCCAGGTACAGAAGGCAGGTACGGCTGCCCACAACCCCCAGCTGCCTATTTGTATCCGGCTGGGCACTAAAAAAAATAGGGAAGCCCTTTTTTTAATTATTTCATGAATTTCATGAAATAATTAAAAAAAAAATTGACAAAGGCTTTGCCCCATTTTTGTGTCCAGCCAGGTACAACTAGGCAGCTGGGGATTGGAATCCACAGCACAGGTTGGCCCGAGCTTTCTGGGCACCCCTGCTGCGAATTGCAGTCCGCAGCCACCCCAGAAAATGGCGCTTTCATAGAAGCACCATCATCTGGCGCTGTATCCAATTCTTCCAGCAGCCCTGAAGCCGGGTGGCTTGCTGGGTAATAATGAGTTAATGCTAGCTTTGTTTTACTAGCTAATATTAAGCCAGAGATTCTTAATGTCAGGCAAGTTTGACCCAGCCATTAAGAATCTCCAATAAAGAGTTAAAAAAAAGACACCACACAGAGAAAAAATACTTTAATAGAAATAAATACACAGACACACTTAGTGACTCCATGTTTATTACTCCCTGTCAGCCCTCCACGATCCTGGTCTTCTGTCTTCTTTCTCCTTCAACCCATGCAGCTCTGCTACATCATACAGCACTGCATGGGAGGAAGCCGCTGCTGCTCCGTGCAGTCTAATCACTCAGTGAGTGAGCAGAGACTGCGGGTTGTAAGCGGTGACGTCACCGCTGACAGGCGGGTTACCATAGCAACGGTGCTCCGATCATGTGATTCTCGGTGCCGCAATTCACCGGCTGTGGCATCTAGTCCTTGCATGTGGGTTGACTCTGTAAAGAGCGTCCACATGCAGGAACGGGGAAGCCGGCCATGTGCCAGAGCATTTCGCCGGTACACAGAGATGCTGGAACTATCACCGCGTACCAGAGAGACGCACTGACAGGACCTAGCATGACGTCTAGCCATGTGACCAGTCTGTAGCCAATGAGATAATAGACACGTGACTGGTCACATGCTTTTTTTGACGTCAAGGAAGGTGCTATCATCAGTGCTGGTTACCGGGAGGACGCAGCGATTATCGGAAGGAAAGCGGCCGGAAACAGTGCAGGACGCGTCGTGGGGACCTATAAGTGTTATGGCAATATTTGTTAACTGTATGTGTACATGCATAATATGTTTTTATGTGTTTGTGTTTGCGTCCCATTGTTTTCAATAGGGTTCAAATGGTTCGTTGAACGGTTTGTCGAACGTTCGTCGAACGGAGTCTCCGTTCGGCGAACCGAACCGAACTTGAACGCTAGTGGGGTGGCTCATCTCTACTAGTAGGACATCATTATAAGACGGACCCCAATTTATCTATTTTTTACCTTTTTGTTTTCTAAATTTGGGGTGCGTCTAATAATCCGGTGCATCTTATGAAATGTAAATACGGTAATTGTATATCCTTGTAAAGTTGGACTCATTCTTTCGTTTAGAGTGTAATATTTCATCTCTCCGTTATCAGTTATCTATCTATCTATCTATTCTATCTATCCATTATCTATCTATCTATCTATCTATCTATCCATTATCTGTTATCTAGATTATTTATTGTTGTTAAAGCATTAAAAAACGCAGGGACCAACCTGCAAAAAAACCGCACCAAAAACGCGGTAAAAAACGCATGCTAATTTCGGTGCGTTATTGGTGCGTTTTTTTAACGCAGGTGCATTAATCCTTCACTCAAGAAACTTCTTAAGAAAATTTCTTAAGAAAAATAATTTTTCTAGCGTGAACATAGCCTAAGGGCAGCTTTGCACATTGCGACATCGCAAGCCGATGCTGCGATGTCGCACGCGATAGTCCCCGCCCCCGTCGCAGGTACGATATCGTGTGATAGCTGGCGTAGCGAACATTATCGCTATGCCAGCTTCACATGCACTCACCTGCCCTGCGACCATCGCTCTGGCCGGCGACCCGCCTCCTTCCTAAGGGGGCGGGTCGTGCGGAGTCATAGCGACGTCACACGGCAGGCGGCCAATAGCGGCGGAGGGGCGGAGATGAGCAGGATGTAAACATCCCGCCCACCTCCTTCCTTCGCATATCCTACGGAAGCCGCGGTGACGCCGGTAGGAGATGTTCCTCGCTCCTGCGACTTTACACACAGCGATGTGTGCTGCCGCAGGAGCGAGGAACAACATCGGACCGTCGCGTCAGCGTAATTATGGATTACGCCGACGCTGCACCGATGATACGATTACGACGATTTTGCGCTCGTTAATCGTATCATCTAGGCTTTACACACTATGATGTCGCATGCGATGCCGGATGTGCGTCACTTTCAATTTGACCCCACCGACATCGCAACTGCGATGTCGTAGTGTGCAAAGCCCGCCTAAGACCTTTGTAGGTAAGTACCTCCCTTGTTTTCTTTTCTTTTCCCTTGACCCTTCCTTTCCTCCTCCATCCATACTTACACTTCTTTAATTGAATAAGACTTTTTTATATATAAATATATATATATATATATATATATATATATATATATATATATATATATACATATATCAAAATCTTCAAGAAAAATTTGTTGACCAGAAAAATATAAAATATACGGTATGTTTATATACAGTAACTGTTGGCTTTCTTCCTGAAGCATCTTGTTTATGCTAATCCAGAATATTTGACACAATATAGCACCTTTGAGATCCCACCCACTGATGCAGATGTTTTTTTCCTTTCACTAAATATTCATATACAGAGATATTTAGAAAAAATGTCTAAATACCATGTATACTGTATATATATATATATATATATATATATATATATATATATATATATACAGGGTCGGATTAAAGGGCACTTAACACGCAACAATATCACTATCGATATCACTAGCGAGCGTACCCGCCCCCGTCAGTTGTGCGTCACAGGCTAATCGCTGCCCGTGGCGCACAACATTGCTTACACCGTCACACATACTTACCTGCCTAGTGATGTCGCTGTGGCCGGCGAACCGCCTCCTTTGTAAGGGGGCGGTTCGTGCGGCATCACAGCGGCATCACTAAGCGGCCGCCCAATAGAAGCGGAGGGGCGGAGATGAGCGGGACGAACATCCCGCCCACCTCCTTCCTTCCTCATTGTCGGCGGCCGCAGGTATGGTGATGTACCTCGTTCCTGCGGTGTCACACATAGCGATTTGTGCTGCCACAGGAACGGCGAACAACCTGCGTCCTGCAACAGCAACGATAATCAGGAAAGGAACGACGCGTCAACAATCAACGATTAGGTAAGTAATTTTGATCGTTAATGGTCGTTCGTGCGTTTCACACGCAACGGCGTCGCTAACGAGGCCGGATGTGCGTCACGAATTCCGTGACCCCAACGACATCTCGTTAGCGATGTCGTTGCGTGTAAAGGGGCCATTAGGGTAACCAGGGCCCCGGGCTGTTCAGGATCTGTGGGCCCCCCCATCCCTACACACGGGTCATGTGACGGGTCATGTGGTGGGTCAATCATCATACACCTGAAACAGATAAATTCTGAAAATTAGTTGGCGAAACTATAACCTAAAAAACATCCACTAATTAATAAATATACCCTTCAGCTAAAAAAAACAAAACCACTAAGGCCTAGTATTGAACAGTCCAACTTTAATCTGTAAGTAAGATTATTGCAAAAAAAAAAGAAAACCTGTGCGAAAACCCCCTATGTGAACATAGTTCAACAAATACTGAAGTAAAATACTCATCAAATGCTCAGCGTGTGCACAAGGCCTTACGAAAGCTGAGGTAAAAAAAAAAATCACCATTACTGAACATGGCACATGAGTCCTTAGCCTATGTTCACACAGGGGTTTTTTCTGCAGCAAAATCTGAGCAAAAGCTGCAGCTTGTTATTATTATGTATTTGCATTAATCCAATGAAAAAAAAATGAAATAAAAAACCTGCAAAACCGCTCTATGTGAACATAGCTTAACAAATACTAAGGTAACAAAAACTCTAAGGCTATGTGCCCACGCTGCGTATTTGCATGCAGTTATGCTGCGTATTGCACTGCAGCGTAACTGCATGCATCCTGCGTCCCCAGCACAATCTATGAAGATTGTGCAAATTCCATCCGCACATTGCGTTTTAGAACGCAGCGTTTCGGCTACTGCCAAGACGTTGCGTTCTAAAAAGCAACATGTCACTTCTTTTGTGCGTTTTGGTTGCAATGTCGGTCTCTCTGTCTCCCTGTCAGTCGGTCTCTCTCTCTCTGTTGGTCTATCCCACTCCCCCCTCTCTCATACTCACCGATCACAGACCGAACACCGGCGCGGCACTGCACGGCTATCACACTGCGGCGGCTTCTCCAGCTTTTGAACATGCCAGCCGCTCATTATTCCATATCGTATTCACTGCTTCCCCCGCCCACCGGCGCCTATGATTGTTTGCAGTCAGATGCGCCCCCATGCTGAGTGACAGCTGTCTCACTGCAACCAATCACAGCCGCCGGTGGGCGGGTCTATGTAGTGCAGTAAAATTAATAAATAATTTTTAAAAAATGGCATGCGGTCCCCCTCAATTTTGATATTAGCCAAGATAAAGCCACACGGCTGAAGGCTGGTATTCTAAGGATGGGGAGCCCCACGTTATGGGGAGCCCCCCAGTCTAAAAATATCGGCCAGCAGTCGCCCGCAATTGCCGCATCGATTAGATGCGACAGTCTCGGGACTCTACTCGGCTCATCCAGAATTGCCCTGGTGCGGTGGCAATCTTGGTAATAAGGAGTTAATGGCAGCCCATAGCTGCCACTAAGTCCTACGTTAATCATTGCAGGCGTCTATGAGACACCCCCAATGATTAACCTGTAAGTGAAAGTAAATAAACACATACACCCAAAAAATCCTTTATTTGAAATAAAAGACAAAAAAACACCCTCTTTCATCACTTTATTAAAATTCCCAAACACCCCTCCAGGTCTGGCGTAATCCTCAGGAGGTCCCACGACACATCCAGCTCTGCTACATGAAGCTGACAGGAGCGGCCATAGTACACTGCCACTCCTGTCAGCTCCACGCAGCAACTGAACTGAGTCACTCAGGTTACCAGTGGCCACAAGTCTCGGGTGGAGTACTCGAGCTGGCCGCGGGTAACCTGAGTGACGGCACTGATGATCGCACGGCACACTTCAGTCACTCAGGAGATTTGCGGTCTCTGGTGAGTCCTTCACCTGTGATCGCAAATCAAGCTGCGGCACACGCACAGAACTGCGCGATCACAATGAAGTTGGGTGAAGTTCATCAGAGTTCATTCTGATTGCGCGGCTCAGTCTCGCAGCCAGCCATGCTTTTTTTAACAGTGCGGTCTCACTCAGCTCTGCTCCAAGTCTATGGGGATGCAGCAGAGCCGAGTGGGACCACATTGTCAAAAATGTGCATTTTGGATGCTTTTCCCATGGCAGAGCAAACATCCAGAACGCAGGAATTCTGCAGTTACAATGCGTCTCAGAACGCAGCTTTTCGGCTGCGTTCTGAGACGCACATGCAGTGACTTCACGCTGCGTAATAGAACGCAACGTGCGCACATAGCCTAATACTGAACGTGTGGAGGAGGCCTTGGAGCACATGCGCATTGAGTATTTGGTGAGTCTTTTACCTCTGTATTTGTAAGGTCACGTGCACATGTTCAGTATTTGCTGACTTTTTTACCTCCGTATTTGTAAAAAATACTGAGGTAAAAAACCTGAAATACTCAATGTGTGCACACGGCCTTATTGTAGTAGTGAAAATATATCTGGGGTATAGGATTGGTGTGGGCAGATGTCCCCGGCCTGTACACTGTGTGTGCCCCTCCATTATATCCACTACATACATCTTGATACATGCAGAATATCCTGATCAGGGGCACACACAGTATGTGGAGAAAGACATTGAAAATATCCAAGATGGAGGGAGGGCAAGCAGGCCTCAGTGTGCTGGGGTATGTCACCCATGCAGTTTCAATCCTCTATTCATAATCTATATCTATATCTATATATATATATATATATATATATATATATATATATATATATATACATGTATATCTATATATATATATATATACAGTATATGTATATGTATATATATATATATATATATATAAATATAAATATATATATATATATATATATACATATACATACATATATCTATGTGCACAGTACAGACCAAAAGTTTGGACACACCTTCTCATCTCTAGAACAACTATTAGGAGGAGACTTGTGCAGTAGGCCTTCATGGTAAAATAGCTGCTAGGAAACCACTGCTAGGGACAAGCAACAAGCAGAAGAGACTTGTTTGGGCTAAGGAACACAAGTAATGGACATTAGACCAGTGGAAATCTGTGCTTTGGTCTGATGAGTCCAAATTTGAGATCTATGGATCCAACCATTGTAGAAAATGTGAACGGATGGACTCTACATGCCTGGTTCCCACCGTAAAGCATGGAGGAGGAGGTGTGATGGTGTGGGAGTGCTTTGCTGGTGACACTGTTGGGGATTTATTCAAAATTGAAGGCATACTAAACCAGCATGTCTACCACAGAATCTTGCAGCGGCATGCTATTCCATCCAGTTTGCGTTTAGTTGGACCATCATTTATTTCTCAACAGGACAATGACCCCAAACACACCTCCAGGCTGTGTAAGGGCTATTTAACTAAGAAGGAGAGTGATGGGATGCTACGCCAGATGACCTAGCCTCCACAGTCACCAGACCTGAACACAATCAAGATGGTTTGGGGTGAGCTGGACCGCAGAGTGAAGGCAAAAGGGCCAACAAGTGGTAAGCATTTCTGGGAACTTCTTCAAGACTGTTGGAAAACCATTTTCGGTGACTACCTCTTGAAGCTCATCAAGAGAATGTCAAGAGTTTGCAAAGCAGTAGGTGGCTACTTTGAAGAACCTAGAATATAAGACATATTTTCAGTTGTTTCACACGTTTTCAAGTATTTCATTCCACATGTTTTCAGTCATTGTTTTGATGCCTTCAATGTGAATATACAATTTTTAGTCATGAAAATAAAGAAAACTCTTTGAATGAGAAGGTGTGTCCAAATTTTTGGTCTGTACTGTATATATATATATATATATATATATATATGTATATATATATATATACACACACACAGTGTATGTATTGGAAATGGAGGATTGAAACTACATAGATCAGATGCCCCAGAACACTTTGATAGACACCCTCGTCCCCCCAAACTTACAGAAAATTACATTCCCCCTTCACATAGTGTGCCGCCATTGCCCCCCTTTCACATAGTGTGCCGTCATTGCCCCCCTTTCACATAGTGTGCCGTCATTGCCCCCCCCCCCCTTTCACATAGTGTGCCGCCGTTGCTTGCTGCTAGTGAACAGGTCGGCAGGCACCTCCACAGAACAGGTCACCACTCAACGGTCCGTCTTCACAGGGGTGGACACTGACAGTTTGGGGCTCCTGTGCAAGAAATTGTGCCTGCTCCCTCCCCTCCGTTTATGGCGGCAAAGCTACAAATACAGATATAGATACAATATATTACATAGTTCCCTCTCTTGTTATGTACATTAGCATACCTTACATATAATGAATTGTGGAGTGGGGAGGACACTGAGGACTATATAATGAATTGTGGGGTGGGGAGTACAGTATCAGGGCCATATTATGAATTGTGGGATGGGAAGGACACTGAGGACTATATAATGCATTGTGGGGTAGAGAGGACTTCCCCACATAACATCACCCCCTTTTCTACACACGTAACATCACCCCCTTCTCCACATATGAAACATTACCCACTTCCCCACATAAGTAACCATAATCCTTCCCCATTCAGCCCCACCAGCACAGAGCCTCCCACATATAATATAATCCCCTTCCCTATACAGCCCCATGCATATAACATTACACCTTCACCACACAGCCCCCCAGCAAGCAGCATCACCCTCTTCTCCATGCAGCCCCCCCCAGCTTGCATTCCCAAGCAAGTAAATCTAACCCTAAACCTCTCAGTCCCTTAGCAGGTAGTACCACAGCATGAAGCCCCAGAGTACGCAGCCCCCTAACAACTGTAACATCACCACCTCCTTCCCCAATATATATATACCGGTATTTATATAAAATCACCCTTTCCCTGCACAATTCCCAATACGCAGCACTTTCACTGTACAATCCCCCATTATGCAGAGCCATACTGTACAATCCCCCAATATGCAGGCCCATACTGTACAATCCTTAATAAGCAGGCTCATACTGTAAAATCCTTAATATGCCGGCCCATACTGTGCAATCCCTCAATATGCAGGCTCATTTTGTACAATTCCCAATATGCAGGCCCATACTGTGTAATCCTCCAATATGCAGGTTCATACTGTACAATCCCCCATTATGCAGGCTCATACTGTAAAATCCCGCAATATGCAGGCTCATACTGTACAATCCCCCATTATGCAGGCTCATCCTGTACAATCCCCGATTATGCAGGCTCATACTGTACAATCCCCCAATATGCAGGCTCATCCTGTACAATCCCCGATTATGCAGGCTCATACTGTACAATCCCCCATTATCAAGGCTCATACTGTACAATCCCCCATTATCCAGGCTTATGCTGTAAAATCCCCCAATATGCAAGCTCATACTGTACAATCCCCCGTTATGCAGGCCCATACTGTACAATCCCCCGTTATGCAGGCCCATACTGTACAATTGTGAAGCCCCACAGGTGTAGTGTCGGTGCATTACCTTCAGGGACTCCACGCAGCTGGATCTGGTCACAGGTAGGAGATCTTCTTCTTGTCGTGACGCCACTCTCAGTATTGCGGCCAGTAGGGACCGCCACTGCAGGTTGAGGGTCGCCTGGGGCTGATGGTATGTGCAGTTAGTTGGAATAGCCTCCTGAGAGTGAGGCAAGCCCCAGGGCCCGATGTAGGTGCGTAGTACCACAAGGCGCAGAATAACTCCACACAGGCAGAATGTCTTTCAGGGTTTTTACTCACTTCAGGTGGCAGGGTGAGTAACCCGGGCGTAGCTGGGATGAACCAGGCGGGAACCAGGTGTCCTTCAGGCTGACTTGTGAGGGTGACTACTAACTCGCCTTCCTTAGCCATTGGTGGTTTGGGGTGACCCCGACTTTGAGTCCCTATGGGGGTCACCCAGGGAAGTTGCTGAAGCCTCACTCCCCTTCGTTTGCCGTGTGCTTGTTGCCTGGGCCAGATCACTCCAGCTTCTTGCCTCCTGTGAGCTATGGGCCCTAACTGTGGCTACGTGGCTGCGGCTTTTTGTGGTGTTGTGGCGTGGGCTTTGAGAGCCCCACACCGGCAGGTTTAGCAAAAGAAAGCTGGATCTATCTCCGCTTCGGGATCTGCCGCCCGTTTGGGCCTGGTACTCTCTAGCAGTCTCCTTACTTCCCACTCCGTTGCTCTCTCTTTAGCTGAAGATGGATTTCGGGTAGCACTCCTAGTTGACCGTTCTCCCCCGTCAGTAGCCACTGCGCGGGCGCTGTTAGACAGCAACAGCCCCACAGGTCTGCTCCTCACTGAGCCCTATGGAGTTCTGCTCTAACTGACTCACTGCCCCTCCTCTCCTGTTCTTGCCTACGCCACCTAGCAACCAGATTCTCTTACCACACCCCTTGAGAGGAGATGGAGGCTTTTGGCCCCCTCCACTATTCCAGTGAAGGTCAAGGCTTTTCCCCCTCCTGGGATCCCCAGGGGTCCTCTCATGGGTACATGTGTGAGAGCTGATTACTATGCGCCTGTGTACCACACCCCTGTCAGCCTTCTGGATTACCTGTATTGTACTGTCCCCAGCATGGGTGCAGTACTCAGTGGTGCCTGACCAGGTCAGGGGCGCCACATTCCCCCTTAGTTATCACCAGCACGTCCTCGGGCTGCAAGACAACATTTTAAAAATGCATAAAACATTAAAACATGTAAAACATTTTAAAAGCACCAGGTACCATACATCACCACCCTCCACCCACAAGTCCGTTAACCCACCCAAAACCCTTTCACGTTGGCCGCGACTTCAGCCACTTCTGGCAGGATGTAGAGGCGGCTTTCATGGTCGGGTGGTCTTCAGGGTATACCTGGCTTGGTGGATCCGCGCCTTCAGCCTCTTCTGGCAGGATGTAGAGGCGGCCTCCACAGTTGGTGCTGACCAGGTACCCTCTTTGTGGTGGAGAGCCAGGCCCCATAAACAGGCATGCTCTCTGGTCGCAGGTGAGCCAAGGCCCTATATACGGACGGGCTCCTCCTGGTTGCAGACGAGCCAAGCCCCTAAACAGGCTGACTCTGGTGGCGGTGGTGCCCTCTGGTGTAACTATTTACACTGCGAGAGTTTGTGGCTATAGCCAGTTCATAGCCTTAAGGTTTATGGTTTTCTCACAATAGTTTATGTGGGCACATTCTTGAACTTTAAAACGTTGCAAAACAAACTTTCCAAACTGGTCAAAACTTGCTGTACTTTACTTAAACTTATGCAGACTCCTCTTCACCAGGGCTTGGGCCTGTAGGGCTGCGGCACCTGTTGCTTTCTTGACCTTTTTCGTCGTCTGAGGTAGTCTCATCTGTAGGTTCCTTGTCTCTGCTTTCTTGATCTTCATCTGTTTCCTTTCCTGTATCTGTTTCTCTTTCCTGTAGCATGGGGTGGCTGTAAGGTTTGCTGGTACATAGTGCTACGTCAAGCGCGTACAGTCCCCTTTCGCCTTGATGCATGGTAAACTGTACTGAATCCCCCATCTTTAGGTTTCTGCCAGGGTGTCCTCTAGGCAGATGAGCGCTCACATCTCTTCGGTTGACAAATATCCCTTCCTTCACACCAGGTGCTACAATGAATCCATATCCACTTTTCAAATTGAAATCCTCCACTACTCCTTTACAAAGGGGTCCTCTGACCTGTGCTTTGGCTCTTCTCAGGAACCGTTTTTCTTGTAGGTCTCTGGCCGTGACTTCTCTCTGCTCTGGAGACTGTGGTGCAGGGGACAGCGTTGTTCTGTTGCGACGCCTTGTCTTGCGGGCTGGGTTCTGCTGGGCTGTTACCTCAATGCCTGCAGGGCCCCAGGTGAGGTTTCTGGGCTGGTCTTCATCAGCAGACGGTGTCAAGTCCTCCTCATCCCAACGGGAATAGGGTAACATCTCCGGCTCTGAGTATTGCTCCACTGCCGGTGGCTCCGGAGTCAGCTCCTCAGCTTCCTGGCCTCCTCTCCCCCTTAGTTCTTCTTGGCACTCCTTTGGTGGCAGTGCTGGGGATGGGCTTTCTTCAGCAGGCCCAGGCGGGGGACTCTTTGGCGTGGTTGCTGCAGGGGTTGCCGGAACCCTCTTGGGGGTGTGCGGAGGGAGCAGATACCGATCCACCATCTCTTGTGGGAACTGGGCCTCTAGGTCAGCCTTCAGCTTCCAGTATTCGGGGTCCTCTCCTATCAGGGACTTCCTAGCAGGGACCTCTTTGGACTGGGGAGCGGTGTCTGCTCTGGCCTTGCAGGCCGGGGTAAATGGTGATGCAATCTCTTTGCGGGCCGCGCCCTGTATGGCGGCGGCCTGGTCTTGGCGGGCCGCGCCCTGTATGGCGGCGGCCTGGTCTTGGCGGGCCGCGCCCTGTATGGCAGCGGCCTGGTCTTGGCGGGCCGCGCCCTGTATGGCGGCGGCCTGGATCAGCGTCGCAGCTGCGATGGGATCTGTGCAGGCTGGGCTGGGCGTCGCTGCAGGGACCGGGTCTTGGTGGGCCGAGCAGGGCATCGCTGCGGCGGCCGGGGCTTGGCGGGCCGAGCAGGGCATCGCTGCGGCGGCCGGGTCTTGGCGGGCCGAGCAGGGCATCGCTGCGGCGGCCGGGGCTTGACGGGCCGAGCAGGGCATCGCTGCGGCGGCCTGGGCTTGGCGGGCCGCACCTGGCGTGGCTGCGGCCTGGCTCAGCGTCGCCGCGCCGGGCGCCTCTTCAGGGACCGCGGGCGTGGCAGCAGGGGTCGGGGCATCCGGGCCGGCAGGGGTAATACTGGACTCACCCATCGGTGGCAGCATCGGGGTCTGAGTCGTCGCCGTCCGGTCTGGCACTCGTCGTGCGGTTCCCCTCTCATAGGCCTGAACCGCGGCAGCCATCTCCAGAAGTTCCATTCGTTCTTCTCTGATCTGCTCCACGACCCGGGTCTCCAGTCGGTCGCAGAACTGGGCCAGCTCCCGATACCACCAGGCAGCGGAGCCCGGTTCTGGGTTTCTGCGGTCAGACGCCATTTCTTCTGCGCCGTCTTCTGCACGACTCTCCAGCTGTGGACTCGCCGTTGCCTCTAGTAGCAAGCTGTTCAGTTTCCGCTCTGCCTCTTTCAGCAGCTCCTCTCCCAGCAGCAGGCTTCTGGCTCCCTTTCTGTCCCGACGTCTCTGGACGCCTCCGCTCTCTTCACAAGCGAGGTCAGAACTCTGCAGGGGATCTCTGGGTAGCCACACCTCTTCGTGGGCGGTAACTTCTTCCAGCGCGGGCTGCTGTTGTTTTTCAGCGCGCTTTTCATGGTGGCAATATGGCGGCGCTTCCAATTTTCCAAGCGGACCGCCCAGGCACATGGTCACCTGTCTGAACAGGTCTAGTCCTTATCCTGTTCGTGACGCCAGATGTGAAGCCCCACAGGTGTAGTGTCGGTGCATTACCTTCAGGGACTCCACGCAGCTGGATCTGGTCACAGGTAGGAGATCTTCTTCTTGTCGTGACGCCACTCTCAGTATTGCGGCCAGTAGGGACCGCCACTGCAGGTTGAGGGTCGCCTGGGGCTGATGGTATGTGCAGTTAGTTGGAATAGCCTCCTGAGAGTGAGGCAAGCCCCAGGGCCCGATGTAGGTGCGTAGTACCACAAGGCGCAGAATAACTCCACACAGGCAGAATGTCTTTCAGGGTTTTTACTCACTTCAGGTGGCAGGGTGAGTAACCCGGGCGTAGCTGGGATGAACCAGGCGGGAACCAGGTGTCCTTCAGGCTGACTTGTGAGGGTGACTACTAACTCGCCTTCCTTAGCCCTTGGTGGTTTGGGGTGACCCCGACTTTGAGTCCCTATGGGGGTCACCCAGGGAAGTTGCTGAAGCCTCACTCCCCTTCGTTTGCCGTGTGCTTGTTGCCTGGGCCAGATCACTCCAGCTTCTTGCCTCCTGTGAGCTATGGGCCCTAACTGTGGCTACGTGGCTGCGGCTTTTTGTGGTGTTGTGGCGTGGGCTTTGAGAGCCCCACACCGGCAGGTTTAGCAAAAGAAAGCTGGATCTATCTCCGCTTCGGGATCTGCCGCCCGTTTGGGCCTGGTACTCTCTAGCAGTCTCCTTACTTCCCACTCCGTTGCTCTCTCTTTAGCTGAAGATGGATTTCGGGTAGCACTCCTAGTTGACCGTTCTCCCCCGTCAGTAGCCACTGCGCGGGCGCTGTTAGACAGCAACAGCCCCACAGGTCTGCTCCTCACTGAGCCCTATGGAGTTCTGCTCTAACTGACTCACTGCCCCTCCTCTCCTGTTCTTGCCTACGCCACCTAGCAACCAGATTCTCTTACCACACCCCTTGAGAGGAGATGGAGGCTTTTGGCCCCCTCCACTATTCCAGTGAAGGTCAAGGCTTTTCCCCCTCCTGGGATCCCCAGGGGTCCTCTCATGGGTACATGTGTGAGAGCTGATTACTATGCGCCTGTGTACCACACCCCTGTCAGCCTTCTGGATTACCTGTATTGTACTGTCCCCAGCATGGGTGCAGTACTCAGTGGTGCCTGACCAGGTCAGGGGCGCCACACAATCCTTAAAGGGAGCCTGTCAGGTCAAAAAAGCGTTATAACCTACAAGCAGGAACCTGTGTGAGCTACTAACACCTTCCTACCCATCCCTTTCTTGTAATATTGTATAATATGAAAGTAATAAAATATGTTTTATTACTTACATACTCCCTATGTAAATAGCATAGGTTTCTAGCCCCATGGGCGTTGCATCGCCCTATGGGCGTCTACATGCTTTCCATGATATCACACTCCTGTGGGCGTGATACCATGGTTTTACATGATTGACCTCCATGGGGCTAGAGACCCTGCTCATTTACATTGGGAATATGAAAGTAATAAAACGTTGTTTTATTACTTTCATATTACACAATATAACAACACAGGGATGGGTAGGAAGTGGGTAGGAAGGGGTTAGCAGCTCACACAGACTGCTGCTTGTAGGTCAGAACACTTTTTTTTGCCCTGTCAGGTTCCCTTTAATATGTAGGCCCATGTTGGAAAATCCAGTTATACTGCGACGCCCCCAAAAAACAAACACCTCCTCACATTACACACCCTTACTCCTATGTATGAGGCCCCTCGCTCCATGGTGCAGCCCCTCAGCCTCTTCAGCAGCAACAATACACACAATCATCATACAGTAGCTCGGCGCTGGAGGAGGAAGCCCCGCCCCCTTCGGTGACATCATCACCTCACAGGAGCAAATACATTCTAGCCACAGGGGGATTCCTCCGGCTCCGCTGCTTCTACTCTACAGCAGGATCGCTCCCGGCCTGACGCACTGCTGATAATAGATGAGGGCAATGTGGGCATGGGCCCCCTAGAACCTGAGGCTCCGAAACAACTGGCCAGATTGCCCTTATTACTATCTGCTCTGAATGGTTCCCTTGGAGCGTCGGGCCCCGGGCGGTAGCCCAGATCGCCCTCTTTATAATCCGCCTATGTATATCTATATATACAGTTAGGTCCAGAAATATTTGGACAGTGACACAATTTTCGCGAGTTGGGCTCTGCATGCCACCACATTGGATTTGAAATGAAACCTCTACAACAGAATTCAAGTGCAGATTGTAACGTTTAATTTGAAGGTTTGAACAAAAATATCTGATAGAAATTGTAGGAATTGTACACATTTCTTTACAAACACTCCACATTTTAGGAGGTCAAAAGTAATTGGACAAATAAGCCAAACCCAAACAAAATATTTTTATTTTCAATATTTTGTTGCGAATCCTTTGGAGGCAATCACTGCCTTAAGTCTGGAACCCATGGACATCACCAAACGCTGGGTTTCCTCCTTCTTAATGCTTTGCCAGGCCTTTACAGCCGCAGCCTTCAGGTCTTGCTTGTTTGTGGGTCTTTCCGTCTTAAGTCTGGATTTGAGCAAGTGAAATGCATGCTCAATTGGGTTAAGATCTGGTGATTGACTTGGCCATTGCAGAATGTTCCACTTTTTTGCACTCATGAACTCCTGGGTAGCTTTGGCTGTATGCTTGGGGTCA
Organism: Anomaloglossus baeobatrachus; assembly: GCF_048569485.1. Taxonomy (NCBI): domain Eukaryota; kingdom Metazoa; phylum Chordata; class Amphibia; order Anura; family Aromobatidae; genus Anomaloglossus; species Anomaloglossus baeobatrachus. The sequence continues at coordinate 427,692,549 of NC_134358.1, forward strand.
TTGTCCATCTGTACTATGAAGCGCCGTCCGATCAACTTTGCGGCATTTGGCTGAATCTGGGCTGAAAGTATATCCCGGTACACTTCAGAATTCATCCGGCTACTCTTGTCTGCTGTTATGTCATCAATAACACAAGTGACCCAGTGCCATTGAAAGCCATGCATGCCCATACCATCACGTTGCCTCCACCATGTTTTACAGAGGATGTGGTGTGCCTTGGATCATGTGCCGTTCCCTTTCTTCTCCAAACTTTTTTCTCCCCATCATTCTGGTACAGGTTGATCTTTGTCTCATCTGTCCATAGAACACTTTTCCAGAACTGAGCTGGCTTCATGAGGTGTTTTTCAGCAAATTTAACTCTGGCCTGTCTATTTTTGGAATTGATTAATGGTTTGCATCTAGATGTGAACCCTTTGTATTTACTTTCATGGAGTCTTCTCTTTACTGTTGACTTAGAGACAGATACACCTACTTCACTGAGAGTGTTCTGGACTTCAGTTGATGTTGTGAACGGGTTCTTCTTCACCAAAGAAAGTATGCAGCGATCATCCACCACTGTTGTCATCCGTGGACGCCCAGGCCTTTTTGAGTTCCCAAGCTCACCAGTCAATTCCTTTTTTCTCAGAATGTACCCGACTGTTGATTTTGCTACTCCAAGCATGTCTGCTATCTCTCTGATGGATTTTTTTCTTTTTTTTCAGCCTCAGGATGTTCTGCTTCACCTCAATTGAGAGTTCCTTAGACCGCATGTTGTCTGGTCACAGCAACAGCTTGCAAATGCAAAACCACACACCTGTAATCAACCCCAGACCTTTTAACTACTTCATTGATTACAGGTTAACGAGGGAGACGCCTACAGAGTTAATTGCAGCCCTTAGAGTCCCTTGTCCAATTACTTTTGGTCCCTTTAAAAAGAGGAGGTTATGCATTACAGAGCTATGATTCCTAAACCCTTTCTCCGATTTGGATGTGAAAACTCTCATATTGCAGCTGGGAGTGTGCACTTTCAGCCCATATTATATATATAATTGTATTTCTGAGCATGTTTTTGTAAACAGCTAAAATAACAAAACTTGTGTCACTGTCCAAATATTTCTGGACCTAACTGTATATATATATACATATATATATCTAGATATATATATATATATATATATATATATATATATATATATATACAGTCATATGCAAATGTTTGGGCACCCCTATTAATGTTAACCTTTTTTCTTTATAACAAATTGGGTTTTTGCAACAGCTATTTCTGTTTCATATATCTAATAACTATATCTAATATTTCTGGATTGAAATGAGGTTTATTGTACTAACAGAAAATGCGCAATCCGCATTTAAACAAAATTTGACCGCTGCAAAAGTATGGCCACCCTTATCAATTTCTTGATTTGAACACTCCTAACTACTTTTTACTGACTTACTAAAGCATTAAATTGTTTTTGTAACCTCATTGAGCTTTGAACTTCATAGGCAGGTGTATCCAATCATGAGAAAAGGTATTTAAGGTGGCCACTTGCAAGTTGTTCTCCTATTTGAATCTCCTATGAAGAGTGACATCATGGGCTCCTCAAAACAACTCTCAAATGTTCTGAAAACAAATATTATTCAACATAGTTGTTCAGGGGAAGAATACAAAAAGTTGTCTCAGAGATTTAAACTGTCAGTTTCCACTATGAGGAACATAGTAAGGAAATGGAAGAACACAGGTACGGTTCTTGTTAAGCCCAGAAGTGGCAGGCCAAGAAAAATATCAGAAAGGCAGAAAAGAAGAATGGTGCGAACAGTCAAGGACAATCCACAGACCACCTCCAAAGACCTGCAGCTTCATCTTGCTGCAGATGGTGTCAATGTGCATCGGTCAACAATATAGCGCACGTTGCACAAGGAGAAGCTGTATGGGAGAGTGATGCAAAGCCGTTTCTGCAAGCATGCCACAAACAGTCACCTGAGGTATGCAAAAGCACATTTGGACAAGCCAGTTACATTTTGGAAGAAGGTCCTGTGGACTGATGATGAAACAAAGATTGAGTTGTTTGGTCATACAAAAAGGTGTTATGCATGGAGGCATAAAAACACGGCATTCCAAGAAAAGCACTTGCTACCCACAGTAAAATTTGGTGGAGGTTCCATCATGCTTTGGGGCTGTGTGGCCAATGTCGGCACTGGGAATCTTGTTAAAGTTGAGGGTCGCATGGATTCAACTCAGTATCAGCAGATTCTTGACAATAATGTGCAAGAATCAGTGACGAAGTTGAAGTTTACAGGGGATGGATATTTCAGCAAGACAATGATCCAAAACACCGCTCCAAATCTACTCAGGCATTCATGCAGAGGAACAATTACAATGTTCTGGAATGGCCATCCCAGTCCCCAGACCTGAATATCATTGAAAATCTGTGGGATGATTTGAGGCATGCTGTCCATGCTCGGTGACCATCAAACGTAACTGAACTGGAATTGTTTTGTAAACAGGAATGGTCAAATATACCTTCATTCAGGATCCAAGAACTCATTAAAAGCTACAGGAAGCGACTAGAGGCTGGTTTTTTTGCAAAAGGAGGATCTAATAAATATTAATGTCACTTTTATGTTGAGGTGCCCATACTTTTGCACCAAATTTTGTTTAAATGATGATTGCGCATTTTCTGTTAGCGCAATAAACCTCATTTCAATCCAGAAATATTACTCAGTCCATCAGTTATTAGATATATGAAACTGAAATATCTGTTGCAAAAACCCAAATTGTTATAAAGAAGAAAGGTTAACATTAATAAGGGTGCCCAAACGTTTTCATATGACTGATTATATATATATATATATCTATATATATATATATATATATAGTGCTGGCCAAAAGTATTGGCACCCCTGCAATTCTGTTAGATAATACTCAGTTTCTTCCTGAAAATTATTGCAATCACAAATTCTTTGGTATTATTATCTTCATTTAATTTGTCTTTAATGAAAAAAAAAAATTGTCATAAAGCCAAATTGGATATAATTCCACACCAAACATAAAAAGGAGGTGGACAAAAGTATTGGCACTGTTTGAATAATCATGTGATGCTTCTCTAATTTGTGTAATTAACAGCACCTGTAACTTACCTGTGGCACCTAACAGGTGTTGGCAATAACTAAATCACACTTGCAGCCAGTTGAAATGGATTAAAGTTGACTCAACCTCTGTCCTGTGTCCTTGTGTGTACCACATTGAGCATGGAGAAAAGAAAGAAGACCAAAGAACTGTCTGAGGACTTGAGAATCCAAATTGTGAGGAAGCATGAGCAATCTCAAGGCTACAAGTCCATCTCCAAAGACCTAAAAGTTCCTGTGTCTACGGAGCGCAGTGTCATCAAGAAGTTTAAAGCCCATGGCACTGTGGCTAACCTCCCTAGATGTGGAAGGAAAAGAAAAATTGACGAGAGATTTCAACGCAAGATTGTACAGATGGTGGATAAAGAACCTCGAGTAACATCCAAACAAGTTCAAGCTGCCCTGCAGTCCGAGGGTACAACAGTGTCAACCCGTACTATCCGTCGGCGTCTGAATGAAAAGGGACTGTATGGTAGGATACTCAGGAAGACCTCACTTCTTACCCCGAGACATAAAAAAGTCAGGCTGGAGTTTGCCAAAACTTACCTGAGAAAGCCTAAAATGTTTTGGAAGAATGTTCTCTGGTCAGATGTGACAAAAGTAGAGCTTTTTGGGAAAAGCCATCAACATAGAGTTTACAGGAAAAAAGAGGCATTCAAAGAAAAGAACATGGTCCCTACAGTCAAACATGGCGGAGGTTCCCTGATGTTTTGGGATTGCTTTGCTGCCTCTGGCACTGGACTGCTTGACCGTGTGCATGGCATTATGAAGTCTGAAGACTACCAACAAATGTTGCAACATAAGGTAGGGCCCAGTGTGATAAAGCTGAGTCTTTCTCAGACGTCATGGACAATGACCCAAAACACACTTCAAAAAGCACTATAAAATGGTTTGATAGAATGCACTGGAGACTACTAAAGTGGCCAGCAATTAGTCCAGACCTGAATCCCATAGAACACCTGTGGAGAGATCTCAAAATGGCAGTTTGGAGAAGGCACCCTTCAAATCTCAGGGACCTGGAGCAGTTTGCCAAAGAAGAATGGTCTAAAATTCCAGAAGAGCATTGTAAGAAACTCATTGATGGGTACCGGAAGCGGTTGTTCGTAGTTATTTTGGCTAAAGGTTGTACAACCAAGTATTAAGCTAAGGGTGCCAATACTTTTGTCTGGCACATTTTTGGAGTTTTGTGTGAAATGATCAATGATTTGATTTTTGTTTCATTCTCTTTTGTGTTTTTTCATTGCAAGCAAAATAAATGAAGATAATAATAGCAAAGAATTTGTGATTGCAATCATTTTCAGGAAGAAACTGAGTATTATCTGACAGAATTGCAGGGGTGCCAATACTTTTGTCCAGCACTGTACATATATGTATGTATGCATATATATATATATATATATATATATACTAGAAGGTGGCCCGATTCTACGCATCGGGTATTCTAGAATTTACGTATTGTGTAGTTCATGTATGATTTTTGTTTTATATATATATATATATATATATATATATATAGATGTTGTTGTGTGTAGTTACCAAGTGTTTGTGTAGGGCCCTGTACATGTTCTGGGTGTTGTCAGGGTGTGGCGGGGGGTGACAGCGGTGTTGTATGTGTGTTGCGTGTGTTGCGTTGTTTGTGGAGCGCTGTGTGTCTGTAGCGTTGTGTGTGTTGCGCGGTTTGTGTGGGTGTGGTGTGTTTTGGGGGGAGGTATGTTTTGTACAATGTGTGTGTTGCGTGGTATTTGCGTATATTTATGTATGCCGCGGTGTTTGTGTGTTGGGTGTTGTGTGTGTGCGGCGTTGTCTGTGTGTGTGTGGGTGTCTGTGTATGGCGGTGTTTGTGGTTCCCAGTGTGTGTGTGGTGTGTTGTGTGTGTGTGTTGGGGGGAGGTGTGCACCTCCCATCGTGCTCCATGTCCCATGCTGCGCACCCCCCATCATGCCCCATCCCTAATGCTGCGCACCCCCATCGTGCTCCATCCCCCATGCTGCCCACCCCCCATCGCGCTCCATCCCCTATGCTGCGCATTCCCCATCGTGCTCCATCCCCCATGCTGCGCACCCCCCATCGTGCTCCATCCCCCATGCTGCGCACTCCCCATCGTGCTCCATCCCCCATGCTGCGCACTCCCCATCGTGCTCCATCCTCCATGCTGCGCACTCCCCATCGTGCTCCATCCCCCATGCTGCGCACTCCCCATCGTGCTACATCCCCCATGCTGCGCACCCCCCATCGTGCTACATCCCCCATGCTGCGCACCCCCATCGTGCTACATCCCCCATGCTGCGCACCCCATCGTGCTCCATCCCCTATGCTGCACATTCCCCATCGTGCTCCATCCCCGATGCTGCGCACCCCCCATAGTGCTCCACCCCCCATGCTGCGCACTCCCCATCGTGCTCCATCCCCCATGCTGCGCACTCCCCATCGTGCTCCATCCTCCATGCTGCGCACTCCCCATCATGCTACATCCCCCATGCTGCGCACCCCCCATTGTGCTACATCCCCCATGCTGCGCACCCCATCGTGCTCCATCCCCCATGCTATAATAGTTCTCCTATTATACTCAGAGAGGAATATAATAGGAGGACTATAATAGGAGGAGTAGTCCTGGGGGGAGAGGAGTATAATGCCGGCTCCCTGCACATGTGTACCGGGAGCTGGTGTACACTGGTAACTATGATACACATCGGGTAACTAAGGGACCTTAGTTACCCGATGTGTATAATGGTTACCAGCGTTCATCGGCTCCGTCAAGATCCCAGCATCGCAAGGTTATGTCTGGCGCTGCTGGGATCGTGACGGAGCCGGTGTACACTGGTAACTATGATACACATCGGGTAACTAAGGGACCTTAGTTACCCGATGTGTATAATGGTTACCAGCGTTCACCGGCTCCGTCAAGATCCCAGCATCGCAAGGTTATGTCTGGCGCTGCTGGGATCGTGACGGAGCCGGTGTACACTGGTAACTATGATACACATCGGGTAACTAAGGGACCTTAGTTACCCGATGTGTATAATGGTTACCAGCGTTCACCGGCTCCGTCAAGATCCCAGCATCGCAAGGTTATGTCTGGCGCTGCTGGGATCGTGACGGAGCCGGTGTACACTGGTAACTATGATACACATCGGGTAATTAAGGGACCTTAGTTACCCGATGTGTATAATGGTTACCAGCGTTCACCGGCTCCGTCACGATCCCAGCAGGGCAAGGTTATGTCTGGCGATGCGTACGGAGGGCCGAGGCGAGTGGCCAATCCATGCGGAGGGCGGGGCCAGGCCGAGGCGAGCGACCAATCCGTGGGGGGGCGGAGCCGAGGCGAGGTGAGCGGCCAATCCGTGCGGGGGGGCGGGGCCATGGCGAGCCCAGCGGCCAATCAGCTTTGTGTCACCGTAACACAATTTTGGAGCAAGACAGACAGACAGACAGAATAAGGCAATTATATATATAGATATTAAATATCTATATATACTGTATACTGTATATACATATATATATATATATAGTATATATACAACGTGTATATATATATATATATATATATATATTTTTTTTTTTTTTTATATATATATAGATAGATAGATAGATAGTTCCATCAACCTATTCAAATTCTAATCTGCTCCTGAATATTATATACAAGCATACTATACTTCAAACCTATTGTGTCTGAAAAAGACCTTTCAGTTTGTGTTTGGCAAAAAAGAATGAATTTACCTCTTTACAGTGATAACTTATTCTTACCCTCTAGCAATTCTCACATTATCCCACAGGAAGGAACCAGAAAATCTTTAACCCCTGAACTACTTTGCTTCGCGATTTTCCGTTTTTGCTCTTTCATTTTTTCTTCCTTTTATTCCAAGAGCCATAACTTTTTGATTTTTCTGTCCCCATAGCTGTATCAAAGCTTGATTTTGTGGGATGCATTGCAATTTTGTATGGCTCCATTTATTTTATCATGTGAAACCCTGGAAAGCAGGAAAAAAATTCCAAGTGTGTTGAAATTGCACAAAAAGGGCAATCCACAACTGATTTGGCAATATGATTCCTCAGGTCAGTAAGATTACATAAAAATCAAACATTTATAGGTTTTTTTCTATTTAAGTATTGAAAAAAAATGGAAATTTGTAAGAAAAAGAATGCTTTGGTTGTATCACCATTTTCCGAGACTTGTAACGTTTTCAATTTTTGGAATCTGGGACACTGTGTGAGGGCTTATTTTTCTGTCCTGAGCTGACATTTTTATTGATATTATATTGGGGTAGATACGATTTTTTTCAGGGATATTGATATGATTTCTTTTCCTCATTACACTGTTTACCAATTGGATTAATCTATTTTATATTGTGATAGATCAAACTTATAAAAACGCAAAAATGCCAAATATGTATATTTTTATTTATTTTATAAATTGTCTTCTTTTTTATGTGGCAAAAGGGGGTGATTTGAACTTTTGGGTTTTTTTTTCATAATTTTAAAACCTTTTTTATTTTTCATTATTTTCTAGTCCTCTCAGAGGAATTGAATCTGTAATCTTACGATCGCTTGTGCTGTACAGAGAGGTGCATCATCATTGCTCTGTGTAGCTGAAATTATGATCTCCTATGAACACCAGCTCACAGCCGGCAATCACAGAAGGATTGTACTGGGAGACCAAGGAGTCATCAGTTGACCCCTAGCTGTTATGACAGCCCATCAGCTCCCCACGATAATGTCACATATGATGGGTGCAAAGAATGATGTAATCCCCTGCTGCCGCATTTTAGGTCCTGCTGTGAGAGATTGTCAATGGAATTTAACTTTTTAACAGTCTCTGATCTACCCTCGGCTGTTAGAGGTACATTATGGCCGATTACATAAGCCGCTATATGCACAGAATGCTGCAGTTGTAAAACTTAGGCCAGATATGCAACACAAAACAATGACATCACAGTTGTGAAAATAACGAATTTTTATTAGATGATAACAAGAAGAGATGGAGAAGGGATGGATAAGCCACGGGCAATATAGAAGTTCAAAGCAAATAAATCAAATTACAGTTAGCACATTTCACAGTTACAATTAACTGATCAGGTACATGCAATCTCTGCAGGTTATTTTAAACAGATTCTCTTAACAATAACCCAACCATCAGTGGAGTGTCGGTGTCGCTCTTACTTATAGTCACAAAAAGTAATTAAACAAGAAAAACTTAGACATAAATCTATCTAAAGGGTGTTTTACATGCTGCGACATCGCTAACGATATATCGTCGGGGTCACGGTGTTTGTGACACACATCCAGCGTCGTTAGCGACATCGCAGCATGTGACATCTAGTAGCAATGATCAACGATCGCAATAACGTAAAAAATCGTTGATCTTTGACATGTCGCTACTTTTCCTAATATCGTTGCTGCAGGTACGATGTTGTTCGTCGTTCCTGCGGCACCACACATCGCTGTGTGTAACACCGCAGGAACGACGAACATCTCCTTACCTGAGTCCACCAGAAAAGAAGGATGGAAGGAGGTGGGCAGGATCTTCCGCCCGCTCATCTCCGCCCCTCCGCTTCTATTGGACAGCTGCCGTGTGACGTCGCTGTGACGTCGCACAAACCGCCCCCTTAGAAAGGAGGCGGTTTGCTGGCCAGAGCGACGGCGCAGGGAAGGTAAGTCCGTGTGATGGGTGTAAGTGATGTTGTGCGCCACGAGCAGCGATTTGCCCGTGTTGCACAACCGACAGGGGCGGGTACGCTCGCTAGTAATATCGATAGCGATATCGCAGCGTGTAAAGTGCCCTTAAGGTAGCAGTTCACTAAACGTAGTGCAATGTTACAATACACTACACCAACAGTTAAGTTTAGTTATAAACTATTCTCTCAGTACCGTACGTCAAGGCAGGAAGTAATGGTCCACTTTTCTTGGATGCTGCTCCAGAGTAAATGTTTATTTCTCAGTCTCTGGTCCTTGATGTCCAATCTTCGGTTTTTGACCACATTGTCTGGACCTCTTCTGGTAATGGTATTTGGTGTTCGTCTTCCTCTGGCAATAATATTTGGTCTGCAGGTTCTTCTGGCAACAGTATTCAGTCTTCGAGGTTCTCTAGTGATGGTATTTGGTCTTTTGGGTTCCTTTGGCAACTTATTTGGTCTTCAAGTTCCTCAAAAATTGGAATTCAGTATTCAGTTTCCTCTGGCAATGGTATTCAGTCTTCATTCTCCTCTGGGTTCAGTACACTTCCAGATGAGTACCCCGCAGTTGACATGGGCCTGCCCTGCTGTGCGCATGCCTGCTAGCTGTCATGCCATGATTACAGAATATCTGGCATATGGCGCAAGAGGGAGAAAACCAGGTTACATGTATAAGGAAGTCCCTAGTGAAAGGGGAGAGGGATGAACACCTCACACTCATCTGAACCTAATCTCTGCAATCCCAAGCTGCCCAAGATAGCTCCTTCCTGCAGTGCGCTGTCACGTGCCTTGGTCCTCGCTGACCCTAAACTTTCCCTGACTAGTGAGTAGAGCAGTGAGACACTAGTCTCACTACTACAATAAGACAACATGAGGAAGTTAAGACACAAGAAATAGAAATCCTAAGTTTCTCCAGCAGTAAACTTGTCAGCTGCAGCCTCTCCAGAGACAGGCTCTTTCAAAGTGGTCAGTATAGAGATTCTATCACCGGCATGGAGTACAGCCAGGATTGGGTAAATATAGTGGAATGGTGTGATGACAAGATGTTGCAGCTGTGATAAGGCTATGATTAATCTGAGCCACAAGGGAAAAAGTCATTATCCCTTTCAGCATCAACTGAAAGTAAAGCCACTCCAATACAAGATGTAACCTGCAGACAGGACACACTTGTGACACTGTCCCAGCCTTTCATATTTGTAACTGTGCCACAGTTCTCAACTTCTAACTCTTCCCTTGAAGAAACATATTTCTTACTAGATTGGTTGCTGATGACCATGGTCCTCCAGGAGATGGCAATGTTTGTGTACAAATGCCATGCAATAATGGGTATGAGTACCTTCCTCTGGCCACGCCCTTACACTGGCTCAGCATGCAAGCTCTCATCAAAGGCAGGGACACTATCTTTGATGTACATGTAAGTCAAAGGCAGTGAAGAGGTTAATCTCACATTGCAAAACTTTGTTAAACACACGATACTGGTCAAAAGTTTGGACACACCTATTTATGCAATAGTTTTCTTGCACTTATTGGAATGTGCACATTGAGTTCAGGTGATTGTAAGGGTAATGTCATCTGACTCAGCATTCAATCCCTCTACTTCTTGGTCTTGAAGCCCTACTATAGTCTGGAGGTGTTTTGGGTAATTTGGTCTCTCTCATGACCTTGAATAATATTGTTAGCTTTTACCTCCGAGAATCAAATTTACTTCTAAATTCATTTCATTGTACCTCTATAGATTGCTCTTTAAAACATATGCAACATGCCCTCAAAAACTGATCTGTTGATATGGTATGCAACAACTGTTGATAAGGGGATTTTGTACTTATGAAAGCATTGACTGAAGTGTATTTATGGTGCCCTCCATTGTTCTACAGAGTTTTTAATCTAAAATGTTTATTACATTGTTTGTCACGGTCATTGCACATAAGATATTGAATCTTAAGATTATGACAATTAAAATGTGTCACACAGATTAGAGAGTGGGTTCTCTCCTTGCACAAAAACAATTCATCAATGAATTACATCCACATCAAAGGTTCTCAACTGGCGTCACATGAGATCATCAATTCCCAATGATCCAAAAAGAGGTTAACATTAGAGATGAGCCAACCGGTCGCGGTTCGGCTCGAGGTCGGTTCGCCGAACGGAGCTCCCGTTCGGGTTCGGTTCGTCGAACGTTCGACGAACCGAACTCGAACTGCATAGGAAACAATGGCAGGCAATCACAAACATAAAAACACCTAGAAAACACCCTCAAAGGTGTCCAAAAGGTGACAAACAACTCACAACACAACACAAACACATGGGAAAGTGACAAGGACATATACTCATGCGAAAACAAAAGAGTTGGACAAGGAAAAAGAGGAGGAGACACAGATATAGGCATGGCATGCCCTTCTAAAATCATGTAAAACACCGCAAGGTGACTCCAAGCGGAGTCTCCCTTTTTTCCAAAAATTGGGCCCTACACACACCCACCCCTTCAGTGGCAGCACTTGTGCCCCAGTTGTACACTTCCCAGCTAGATTTGCATCAAGCACATTCAAAAATACGCCATACTTAACCGTCCCCAGGATGACACCGGGGTAGGTAGCAAAGTCTTTCCTGATCCCAGCTCTGTTCATCTTGGCTTCTTTTAAAAACAATGTAAGCAAGGGTTACTCCAAGCGGAGTCTCCCTTTTTTCCAAAAATTGTGCCCCACACACACCCACCCATTCTGTGGCAGCACTTGTGCCCTAGTTGTACACTTCACAGCTAAATTTTCATCAAGCACATTCCAAATCCACAAGCATTTACTCTCCCCAGGATGACACAGGGGTAGTAAATTTCTGGTGGATCCATGACTTGTTCATTTTTTCATTTTGATGAACGTCAGTCTGTCCACATTGTCACTGGACAGACGCGTGCGCTTATCTGTCAGCACACACCCAGCAGCACTGAAGACACGTTCAGAGACAACGCTGGCAGCTGGACACGACAAAATCTCCAAGGCGCAACTGGAGAGCTCTGGCCATTTTTCTAGATTTGAAGCCCAAAATGAGCAAGGCTCCATTTGCAAAGTCACGGCATCAATGTTCATTTGGAGATACTCCTGTATCATCCTCTCCAGCCGTTGACTATGTGTCAGACTTGTTGTCTCTGGTGGCCTTGCAAAGGAGGGTCTGAAAAAATTATGAAAAGATTCCATAAAATTGCTGTTACCAGCACCAGATACAGTCCTACTGGTACGGGTAGACTGTTGAAGATGACGAGACCGTCCCATGTTTGTCAAGTTAAAACTGGGAGATTCACTCCCTGCACCTGCACGGTTGTTTGGTGGAAAAGCCGAGCTAAGATCGAGTAACAGCTTCTGCTGATACTCCTGCATACGTGCGTCCCTTTCTATGGCTGGAATTATGTCACAAAATTTGGACTTGTACCGGGGATCTAATAGTGTGGCAATCCAGTAGTCATCATCACTTCTAATTTTGACAATACGAGGGTCATGTTGGAGGTAGTGCAACAAGAAGGCACTCATGTGTCTTGCGCAGCCATGCGGACCAAGTCCACGCTGTGTTTGTGGCAAAGAGGTGCTACCCGTTCTTTCTTCCTCTGACATCTCCCCCCAACCTCTTTCAACTGAAATTTTACCAAGGTCTCCCTCATCCGCTGAGTCTTCCATGTCCATGGACAGTTCGTCCTCCATTTCTTCATGTTCTCCTGCACCTTCCTCAACATTTCGCCTGCTACTATGCGCCCTTGTTGATCCCTGTCCCCCATGGTCCCATGCCTGCTGTGTTGGTAATGATGAACGTCTGGACCTTGGTGATGTTGTTGTCCCTTGCGCATATGAATCCTCCTGTAGTTCCTCCCCTTCCTGTTGTCCCACCCCCTGACTCCGAATAGTGTTTAGCGTGTGCTCCAGCATGTAAATGACTGGAATTGTCATGCTGATAATGGCATTGTCAGCGCTAAACATATTCGTCGCCATGTCGAAACTGTGCAGAAGGGTGCATAGGTCCTTGATCTGAGACCACTCCATCAGGGTGATCTTCCCCACCTCTGCATCTCGTTGGCCCAGGCTATATGTCATGACGTATTGCACCAGGGCTCGGCGGTGCTGCCACAGTCACTGTAACATGTGGAGAGTCGAATTCCAGCGTGTCGCCACATCGCATTTCAGGCGATGAAACGGCAGGCCGAAAGACTTCTGGAGCGATGCAAGTCGCTCAGCTGCGGTGGTTGAACGGCGGAAGTGAGCAGACAGTTTTCGTGCCCTGGTCAGAAGGCCATCTAGGCCGGGATAGTGTGTTAAAAATTGCTGGACAACAAGGTTCAACACGTGAGCCATACAAGGCACGTGTGTCACCTTGCCCAGGCGAAGGGCCGCACCCAGGTTTGCAGCATTGTCGCACACGGCCCTACCAGGCTGCAGGTTGAGTGGAGACAACCATTTATTAAACTCGGACCGCAGAGCTGACCACAACTCCTCAGCTGTGTGACTCCTATTCCCAAGACATGTCAAGCTAAAGACCGCCTGATGCCATTGCGCTCTGCTGCCAGCATAGTAATGAGGGGTGCGTGATTCATTCTGCGCAGTGAGAACGCTGGTGGCCTGACCAGGCAGGCTTGGGGCGGAGGTGGAGGACCCAGATGAGGTGGAGGAGGCAGAAGCAGTGGCAGAACTTGGACAGACAGAGGATTGACACACAAGTCGTGGGGACGGCAAGACTTGTGCAGCAGACCCTTCACCATCTATCACCATAGTTACCCAGTGCCCAGTCAGCGACATGTAACGTCCCTGTCCATGCTTACTGGTCCAAGTATCGGTGGTGAAATGCACCCGTTGACACACAGAGTTTCTCAAGGAAGCGGTGATGTTGTGTGCGACATGCTGGTGTAGCGCGGGCACACCTTTCTTAGAGAAGTAGTGGCGACTAGGCATCTGGTACTGGGACACAGCGACAGACATAAGGTCTCTAAAATCCTGTGTGTCCACTAGGCGGAAAGGCAGCATTTCGGTAGCCAAGAGCTTACAGAGAGATAGAGTCAACCTCTTAGCTTTGTCATGGGTCGCAGGAAATGGCCTTTTATTTGACCACATCTGAGGGACAGAGATCTGGCTGCTGTGTGTAGACGGTGTTGAGTAGGGTGTCCCTGGAAAAATGCAGGTTTGTGAGGAAAGTGCAGGCGGAGACATGATGTTGCCTTCATCCAACGTTGGTGCTATCGATGTCTGAGAGAGCTGTACACACTCACTTGTTTCCCCTTCCAAACCAACTGACGACCTACCAAGCAAACTGCCTGTTGCGGTTACAGTGGTGGAAGTTGTGCGTGGAAAACCAGGTGTGACAGCTGTCCCCACAGTCCTAGAAGATGAAGAGCGCGCGGATGCACTGGAAGGGGCAGGCCGTGGATGGTTCGCTCCGCTAGGCCGCATTGCAGCACGGTGAGCTTCCCACTGGGACCTATGATATTTATTCATGTGACGATTCATGGAAGAAGTTGTCAAACTGCTGAGGTTTTGCCCTCTACTAACAGAATCACGACAAATTTTACACATCACATAATTTGGGCGATCTTTTTCTATGTCAAAAAAGGACCAGGCTAGGCAAGGCTTAGAGGGCATGCGACCTGCTGAGCCCCCCCCGACTAGTGCTCAGAGGCAGAGTGGTGGCTGATGATGCAGTTGTAGACGTGCTACCAGTGCTCCGACTCTGTCCAGGAAGGCGCAAGGTAACTTCGTCGTCGGTTGCATCCTCCTCCACCGCCTCTGTTGACCTCCTCGAGTGCCTGACTGGGGGTTGACAGTAGGTGGGATCTAGAACTTCATCATCAATTGTTGTATTTGCACTCCCCTCCCCCTCAGACCGAGCCTCTTCTTGCCCTGACCGAATATTTAAGTTGTCATCCCAATCTGGTATCTGCGTCTCATCGTCATCAGTATGTTCCTCATTGTCTATAACCACAGGTGTTACAGTTTGTGACAAAGGGTCAACATTATGCTCAGAAACTTGGTCCTCACGGCCTGAATCAGAGTCACAAAGGTTCTGGGCATCACTGCAGACCATTTCCTGGTCTGTACTCACTGTAGCTTGGGAGCAGACCTCTGATTCCCAGGCTATAGTGTGACTGAACAGCTCTGCAGACTCAGCCATCTCAGTTCCACCATACTGTGCAGGGCTGATGGAGACTTCAGTGCTGGGAGAAAGCAAGTTTGATTGGGATGACAACTCCGAGGACTGGTGTTTTTTGGATGCGGTACTTGAAGTGGCTGAGAGGGCACTTGTTGGACCACTTGAGATCCATTCAAGCATTTTCCTTTTTTGGCCATCATCTACCTTTGTTCCTGTTGTTCGTGTCCGTAAAAAAGGGAGCACATCGGATTGTCCACGGTAAGTAGTAGACATCTTACTTTTGCTGGTAGATGGTCTATCTTCAGCAGATGATAATGGAGCTTTGCCACCTTCCCCACCGACAAACCCTTTTTTTCCTTTTCCACCACGCCTCTTCCCCTTTCCACCAGCATCTGTCATTTTGCCACTCATGTTGATTGCGACAAGATTGTGCACTGAAAATGTGGTAGTAAAAATTGAGAGGTGGTGTAGATTGCAGCGGTGGTCTAGCTTTATTAACAGCAGAATAATAAAGAATAAATATCCCCGACAATGCAACTATGGCCCTTAAACTGGCAGCATAAATTGCTAGTATAATAGCTTAGTTATAATGAGTTGGAGTGTGCAATGCAGGCAGACGTGCTGCAAATATCTGTGCACTAGTGGGACAATACAGAAGTCCAATAGCCACGTTTAGGATGCCACTAGGTTCACTCAGTGTTTGCTAGTATAATGGCTTAGTTATAATGAGTTGGAGTGTGCAATGCAGGCAGACGTGCTGCAAATATCTTTGCACTACTGGGACTATACAGAAGTCCAATAGCCACGTTTAGGATGCCACTAGGTTCACTCAGTGTTTGCTAGTATAATGGCTTAGTTATAATGAGTTGGAGTGTGCAATGCAGGCAGACGTGCTGCAAATATCTTTGCACTATTGGGACTATACAGAAGTCCAATAGCCACGTTTAGGATGCCACTAAGTTCACTCAGTGTTTGCTAGTATAATGGCTTAGTAACAATGAGTTTCAGTGTGCAAAGGGCAGGAGGGTACAGTGGCAGGGTTGTGGGTCTGGGTAGAGGAAAGGAAGCCTGTTTTTCTATCCCTCCTAATGGGGAAATGCAGCGAGGAAATCCCTGACCTTAGCTACACAGACGCTGTCATCTTGTGTAGCTGTTAAACTCTGTTTTCAGGACCTGTCACCTATGGCTCTGACCCTGCCGGTATGAGCCCTTAAAAGGACTGATAGAAAGTGCTCTCCCTAAGCTGTCCAGCCCTGTGTATGGAGCGTATACAGGTGTATCGGCGATAGGAGCTGCGCCAGTGATGTCTGACACCAAGGACGCAGAAGAGATAATGGCGTCCGGACGGGCAGATACTCGTTTTTATAATGCAGGGACATGTGACATGGACATCCTATCACACATGCCGTTGCTTCTCTGGCTAAAAGTCCACTTAGCTGTGTGTGTGTCTGGGATTGGCTGACATGCTGACCCTCCCCACTACACGCGCGCGCTTAGGGAAGGAAGACAAGGAAAAAAAAAAAATGGCCATTATACATACAGCAGTGATCTGAATGCGCTGTTCCCGCACACTATACACTGAAATGTCATAATAGTGTGAGTCACAGAGTGACTTACACTATTACAGCGGAAAGCCAGCTAGGAATTAGCTGTTTTTTTTGCTGCTAGAACCGTTCTCGAACGTATCTAGAACTATCGAGCTTTTGCAAAAAAGCTCGAGTTCTAGTTCGATCTAGAACAGCCCCAAAATCACTCGAGCCGCGAACTGGAGAACCACGAACCACGAACCGCGCTCAACTCTAGTTAACATATGTTGGTGCAAAAGTTTCCCCCATCGTGGTACATCTTTCTTGAGAAGAATACTGATTTAAAAAAAGGTAACACAAATTTGATTATAAATTATAATCCAAATATGTCACTTTCAAATACAACTTTGCTTCTTCTAGAGCATCTTAATGGTTAATGGAAGTATAGAACACCCTCCATAAATAAAATATCATGTGCGCATGAAGCTTGTTTAATATATCAGTGCAGTCTTTAATGAATGGTTAACCTTCAGCCAACAATTTAAGATAATAATCAGTGAATCTGCATGCAGGTTCACACAGAATCCCATTGATCGAGACCATGGGGCATCTATGTCTTTCATTACAGGATTCTCCAATCTCCACTGCCAGCTCCTCATATACAGATTAAATAGTTAGGCTATGTGCGCACAGTGCGTTTTTCGCGGCGTTTTTGCGCCTTTTTCGGGTGCGTTTTTTGCCTCAAAACTGCATGACTTTGCTTCCCCAGCAAAGTCTATGAGTTTTCATTTTTGCTGTCCGCACACAACTGTTTTTTTAAGCTGCATTTTTGAGCTTGAAAAAAAAATGGACATGTCAATTCTTTCCTGCGTTTTTCTGCGTTTTCCGCCCATGCAATGCATCGGAAAATGCAGCAAAACGCAGAGATCAAAAACGCAGCAAAACGCAGCCAAAAACGCACCAAATCGCGGTAAAAACGCATGCGTTTTTTGATGCGTTTTTTCGACGCAGGTGCGTTTTTGTGCATTTTTAGAGGCCTAAAACGCACAAAAATGCAGCATTAAAAAAATGCAGCGTGCGCACATAGCCTTAAAGTGTTCTTTTCTCCCTGAGCAGGAAAAAAAGAGGTTTTATTTTACTGTCGAAAGACTTCCCTCTCATACTTATTAGTGTGTCCTATCATCATATTGGCCCCTTTGTCCGCCTTGTTTCTTACTTAAGTACCGTAACTATTCACCGTAACATTGTTAATTGGAAATATTACATTGGAGATCTAAAATATACACACTCCCTCATTGCACTTGTACATATAACAACATTTCTAACAAAATTAATATTTCACCCAAATAACAAATAATATGTTAGAGAGAACCAAACAACAAGGAATACTAACCCTGCGCTCTGCTTCCTGTTCTGCCACTCTAATTATCCCTGCCAGGGCCAGAAGGGGGGACATTACTGATCACCATTGACCTGACAGCTGTGGTCACTAATTGTCTGCAGTGTCAGGAGCCGCCAACCAGTGCACAGTTGTCATGTCACTGTTGGTTGGTGACCTTAGCGCTTCCAAGATGGAAAATGAGTGTCTTTTGCTGGAACAGACAACAGAGTGCAAGAGTGATTAGTGATGGGTGACCACTAAAAAGCTCAGGTGCTCACTACTTGACAATTTGGAACACTCGATTGCTCTTCTTGAGTAACAAGTATAATGGAAGTCAATGGGAAACCTGAGAAATTTTAGAGGAGACCCCTCGCCCCAGGAGGTCAGGGGGAGCTGAAAATCACTGAAATAGATTGAAACACCGCTAAAATGAAATTAGAACAGCATGGCTAAGACACCTGACCACATCTCTAACACCGATATTGCTATTGAAAACAATGTTGTCAGAGTATTACAATATTTTTATGGAAAACAATATATAAAACCAAAGATAAAATTGATTTTAAATGCTAAAATGTATTTTCTGTATAATAACATGTATATATAGCAAATTGAAAATGAGATAAAAAAAAGAAAACTCCACCCCTTAAGCCAGGGGTCTCAAACACGCGGCCCGCGGGCCGCATGCGGCCCCTCAGGCTAGTTCGTGCGGCCCCCAGGCCCGTGCCCCTGTTCACTATCGCGGCAGATGCAGGGGCCGCAGCTGTCTGCACTTTATGTCAGATGAATGTGTTGGAGGCTCTGTGCTCTCGCGCCGGCAATACGATCATCTCACATAAATCACTGACAGTGACACTGCACCTGCCGCGATAGTGAACGGGGGCACGGGCCTGGGGGCCGCACGAAGCAGAGGTGAGGCAGCGGAGGGAGCGCGGGCAGGTGAGAAGAATGGTGTGTGTGTGTGTGTGTCTGTGTGTGTGTGTGTGTGTGTGTTGGACGTTAACCCCTTAGCGACCTATGACGTACTGGGTACGTTATGGCTCCCTGGTACTTAAGGACCCATGACATACCCTACGTACGTCATGGCGAAATCGCAGCCCCGGTGGCTATGATCGCTGCAAATACCTTAGATATTCAGGGAGGAGGGGACCTCAGGAGGGGTGGTGTCTCCTCCCCGGACCTACGGAGGCTGTGATTGGCTGACGAACGCCGCTCAGCCAATCACAGCCACTAATGTTTCAGCCATTGAAAATGGCTGAAACATTGAAATCCAGCCCTGATCAGTGCAGCTGTAGCCCTGATCATTGGCTGGAGCTGGGTGACCTGTGTTTCACCCGCCCCCAGCTCTGATTGGAGAGACCGGCCTTGTGACCGATCTCTCCAGTCACTGTGGATCTGGGGCCGCAGACCACTCCCCTCAGCTTCACTCCGGCGTCTGTGGAAGGTGAGGGGAGCTGCTGACCCATTACTACAGGATGGGGACAAAGTGCGCACATTACTATGAGATGGGGACAAGGCTGGGGACATTACTATAGGATGGGGACAAGGCTGGCGACATTACTATAGGATGGGGACAAGGTGGGCACATGACTCTAGGATGGGCACAGTACTATAGGATGGGGACATTACTATAGGCTGGGGACATTACTACAGGATGGAGACATTACAAGAATGGGCACAACACTATAGTATGGGGACATTATTACTATAGGATGGGGACATTATTACTATAGGATGGGGACTAGGATGGGCACAGTACTATAGGATAGGGACTAGGATGGGAACATTACTATAGGATGGGGACAAGGTGGGCACAGTACTATAGAATGGGGACAAGGCTGGGGACATTACTATAGGGTGGGGACAAGGTTGGCACATTACTAAAGGATAGGCACATTACTATACAATGGGGACAGTACTATAGGATGGGGACATTGCTACAAGGGGACAAGGATGGGGAACATTACTATAGGATGGGGACAAGGATGAACACATTACTATAACATGGGGACAAGGATGAACACATTACTACAAAATGGGGACAAGGATGGGGAACATTACTTTAGGATGGGGACAAGGATGGTGACTAGGATGGGGTACAATACTACAAGGGGACAAGGATGGGCACATTACTGTGGGATGGGGACTAGGATGGGGTACAATACTACAAGGGGACAAGGATGGGCACATTACTGTGGGATGGGGCACAATACTACAAGGGGACAAGGATGGGCACGTTACAACAATATGGGGAACATTACTAAAAGATGTTGGTCAAAATTTCTATATAGTGCTAATTGTAAGACTATTAGTTACAAGAAAGGAATAAAATATATATAAAAAAAATTTTTATATTTAAACAAAGAATGTGCATGTTTGCTATAATGAACAAATGAAAATGTTCAAAATCAGTGATCCCAAGGTGTGTAAAAAACAATAAAATATATTATATATGGTAGCAATAAAAATGTCACTTTGTCCTGCAAAGAATGCGGCCCCCCAAATTATTTTTTTTCCTCTGTGCGGCCCATACACCCAGCCGAGTTTGAGACCCCTGCCTTAAGTTATGCTCACACTTAGCGTTCTGTCAAAAATTCAGCAGTTTTCCATTTCAGTCAGGAAAAAAGAAACAATTGTGTGCATTAGATTTACGAAATATCACTTTTGATGGTACTGTAAAATCAGCTTTTAATTTGCATAAAACTCATTAAAAATGTTGTAAAAAACACAGCAAAACCGCAGCATGTGAACATAGCCTTAATAGTCGGGCCATCACTCACCGTATTTCCCCATTGCCTATAAATATAGAAGATAACATAGTAGAGGGGTAAATTAAATCTACAGTCGCTGATAGTCCCTGGTAAATGTAATTTTATAATTTCCACTACCTTTTCTGGGTATGTGGTGTGTGACATGGTCAGATATTCTGTCTAATTTATGAAGGAGGGACTCTGAAACACTTTCTTAAGCCCCCATCACAGCGATCCCGAAAACAATGTGACCTGATAAGGATCGCTGGTAAGTCGCTGGGAGGTCGCTGGTGAGATGTCACACAGTCAGATCTTTCCAACGACGCAGTAACGATCAGAGACCTGTATAACGATCTCGGCGGACGTTGGGACTGTATTAGGAGGTCGTTGGTAGGCGTCAAGCACAGTGATGCATCCTGCCCAGCAAGACATCGCCTTTGAAGAAAATGGTCCCAATCATTCAGCAACGACTAGCGATCTCACGGCAGGGGCCTGATCGCTGGTAGGTGTCACACATAACGAGATCGCTGCCGGTGACGCAGCAACGTTCTCGTTAGTGATCTCATTGTGTGTGACGGGGCCTTTACTCTGGACCTCCTCCTGACTTATAGACTTAACATGACGTGATAGCAACTGTGTCTAATCATCATCATCCACCTCTTGAGACAGTAATTGCTGTTTCCCAACATAAGCTTCTATTGACCTTGGCTGCTGATATTTTTGGGCATCACCTTATATAATCTCCTCACCTCCTTCTGGAAACTGTGAAAGGACAGGAGACATCATAAATAGAAAGATAAAGAGCTCCTTGGAGTGTTTAATTGTGGGCTCACTTGTCTCCTAGGACTCGACCATTGTTGGAGGAAGTAGAATCAAGGTGAGGATTATTTGGTCCAGATTATTGACTAATCAGATTTGACCATGTGGAATACAGGGTGATACTGGGAAACAGACTGGAAGCATTATCTGTCATCCAACTCACAACCTGCTCGCACTGTTCTGGCTTCACCTGTTGTGTCTCGAGCTCCCCTGCAAAGTGTGATAGGAAGCTAGGTTTAGATGATAAACGTGTTTAGTTTGCCCTCTGCGTACACCACCAGCATTAGCATATTGGGACGCAATGAACCCTGTCTAAATGCCTCTAATGCACTACCTTCTCCAGAAGTTAACCCCACACTAATTGCAGACTCAGAGGGATGTGATTTGAGAATAGAATCTATTTAAATTGGCCCTGAAAGGACTTTTCCATTATCGTGGCAACATCAAGGACTGTACCACAATGAACCCTGTCTAAATGACTCTAATACACTATCTCTACTCTAGAAACTAACTCTACACTAATTACAGTGATATTATTAGAGACTAGAATGTATATAAATTAGCCCTCAAAAGGACTTTTGGTTGTACATGGCAGCAACAACAGGTAGTGTAAGCCAATGAAACTGGCCTAAATGCCTCTAATACAATATCCCTACTCCAGAAGATAACTTACACTAATTGCAAATTCAGTGCTGTATTATTAATTACTAAATTATCCCTCAAAAGACTTTTGCTTGTACATGGCGGCACCAAACACTATACTGCAATGAACTCTGTCTAACCTAAATGTCTCTAAAACACCATCCCTATTCCAGAAACTAAGTGTATTTGGTGTGCTACTGCAGCAGCAGTAACATATGAAAAGGCAATGAACCCTGCCTAAATGCCTCTAATACACTATGGCTTCTCCCGAAGATAACCCTTCACTAATTGCAGACTCAGAATGGTGTTATTCGAAAATAGAGTCTATTTAAATAGGCCATGAAAAGACTTGTTTTCATATGGCAACATCCAGGACTGTACCACAATGAATCCTGCCTAAATGCCTCTAATACACTATCCCTACTCTAGAAACTAACTCTACACTAATTACAGCTAACAGCAGTATTATTAGAAAATAGAATGTATGTAAATTAGCCCTGAAAAGGACTTTTAGCTGTAAATGGCAGCACCAGCACATACTGTAAGGAAATGAACCATGCCTAAATGCGTCTAATACAATATCAATATCCTTACTCCAGAAGCTAACCCTACACTAATTACAGACAAGAGCACTATTAGTTTAGAATAAAATCTATTTGAATTAGCCCTGAAAAAGACTGTTGGTTTAATTTTGCACTAGTAGGTATTGTGACACTTCTCCAGCCTAAACTCTCCATACACTATTTCCGGGTACAGTGCGCCGAGCATGGCATCACCGGCTCTTGTATAGAACCGATGATGCTATGCGGGCAGCCAATCACAGTAAAGCCAGTAGCTGCAATGGCTATGGCATTACCGTAGTTGACAGGCAATCCATGCATGTTTAGTAGCTGAAAATCAGTCACGAAACATGAGGGACAGGGAATCGAGTATGGCAACCAGGGTACCCATGGCATGGCACTCATGGCATACCAGGATATGGTGGTAGAAATTATATGGAGATTAGAGTAAGTGCATTACAATTACCCGGTCTCTCGCACATCTGTAATGCTACTTCGGGGAATGCTCATTATCCCTCATGCATATGCACTGCTTCCCCCACCCACCGACAGTCCCCATGTCTTTAGTTGCAGTCAGATGCACCCCACCCCGTATGAGAGCGTGTCTGACTACTTTCAATAATAGATGCTGTGTGTGCACCTCTATTGGTGTAATAATAAATAAAAAAAATTGGCATAGGGTCCCCCTATATTATGATACCCAGCACAGATAAATTAAACAGCTACAGGGTGC
Source organism: Anomaloglossus baeobatrachus (assembly GCF_048569485.1). Taxonomy (NCBI): domain Eukaryota; kingdom Metazoa; phylum Chordata; class Amphibia; order Anura; family Aromobatidae; genus Anomaloglossus; species Anomaloglossus baeobatrachus. Next base: position 427,715,851 of record NC_134358.1, read on the forward strand.
AGCCCTCAGCCGTGTGCTTATCTTGGCTGTATATCAAAATAAGATGGACCACATGCAGTTTTTTAAAATTATTTAAATACTTTAAAAAAAATGGCGTGCGGTCCCTCAGTTTTGATGCCCAGCAATGATAAAGCCGACAGCAGGGGGCTGATACCCTTAGACTGGGGCGACCCATGCTTATGGGGCCCACACAGCCTAAGAATAGCAGCCTGGAGCTGTCCAGGATTGTTCCATACATTAGGTTAGAACTTTACCCAGCTCATCCTGATTGTCCTGGTGCAGTGGCAATCAGGGTAATAGCTCACAGCTGCCACTAAGATCCAGATTAGTAATGGGAGGCATCTATGAGACCCCCATTACTAATCTGTAAGTGAAAAGAAATAAAATACGCCAGAAAAAACTCTATTTGAAGAAAATAGGGGAAAAACACCCTATTTCACCCCTTTATTAACCCCAAAAACACTAAGGTCAGACGTATTGCACACAAGGTCCCACAATGATTCCAGCTATGCTACATGCATACTTGACAGCGCGCAGGCACAGAACGTGACCACTCGCTGTGAACATCAGGCAGATAATGACTTAACCACAGCAATGATATCACTCAGGTTATTTGCTGTCACAGGTGGAGGACTATGGGAACCTCCAGCTGTGACCACAAAAACCTGAGTGACGTCACTGCTCATCGTCACTTCTGATGTAGCAGAGCTGGAGTCATCATGGGATCTCATGTGGATAACATTGGACCTTGATGTTTTGCGGGTTAATAAAGGGGTGAAAAAGGGTGGGTTTTTTTTTATTCTATTTCAAATAAAGGATTTTTCCGGTATTTGTGTTAATTTCTATTCATTTAGAGATTAGTAATGGGGGGGTCTCATAGACACCTCCCATTACTAATCAAGGGCTTAGTGAGAGCTGGAGCTGTTATTAACCCTTTATTACCCTGATTGCCTGCCTCACCAAGGCAATCAGGATTAGCCGAGTAAAGTTCCGGGATTTTCACATCAAATGGATATGACAATCCTGCGTGGCTGCATGCTGCTATTTTTAGGTGGGGGGGACAATAAGCATGGGTCTCCACAGCCTAAGAATACCAGCCCCCAGCTGTCAGCTTTATCATGGCTGGGTATCAAAACTAGGGGGGACCGCACGCGATTTTTTAAAATTATTTATTGAAATCATTTTAAAAAGCCACATGCAATCCCTCTTACACTACACTACTTAACACCTTCAATGAACACCGTAAAAAAAATTGACAAAAATTAGGATTTTTCATCACCCATGGGAGGTAAGTGCAAGAAAATGCAATAAAAAAGTAAAATGCAAATGTTTATGGTATCCTTGAAATGGTCAATGGTCATCTCCTCATGCAGTAAACAATTCCCCACTCAGCTGAGTCAGCAGATAACTAAAACAGCTATTCGCTAAATCTCAACATATATCTTGGGTTGTTATCCTGCTGGAACACTGCGTCATCACCATTTATCCTGGTCAATTATGCAATGCCTTTTGGCTGTGAAACAACATAATATTATCAGGCTTCCTCAACCAAATTTGAGAGTTCCTTCAATTTTTTGATCCATTTGCCCATTTTTCCATTGTTCCTTTTAGACCCACCTGCACCATCAGAACCTACTGTATTGACTTTTATTTCATCGCTCCAAATCACCTCACCCATTTCTAATCTTTTACTGTCCGTTTTTTGTACTCCTTTGCAAACTCGAGCCGATGCTTCTTATGATGATATTGGAGTTGATATTTTTTCACCTTTTTTTCCGGCCACCATTCCAAACTTCTGTAACGTGCATGGTGCTTGCATAGACATATGTAATCTCACTATTACAAAGCATACGAGCCACCTTCACTGCCGGGTTTGTCGCGCCAGAACTGATAGTTCTTGTGATGAGCCAACTTGTTGACTCCAATATTTTACCTGGACGTCCACCTCTTGGCTTTTGAATGAACGGATGGACTTCATTTCAATTTCTTCCATCTCTCATGGCACTTGCATGATGCAGTTTGGCAATTTTCTTGGCGAAGGGACTGCAATTGATGAGCTGAATGATGCTGTTTCTCTTTTCTTGGGAAATCTTCATGGCTGCTCCTTGATTTGAACCAGTGACCGTTCACTTAGGATTCAACCTAGTAAAACACTGAGCTAATATGGAATCTGAGAACAGGTTGGAATTTGTAGTATACAGGAAGAAAAAAATGTCAAACACCAGGAACAAAACAGTAACAATGTCGTGGTATGACAAAAATCTGCACAACAGTGCGTCATGACCACATTTTTGCTTAAAAAAAAATTGTATGTTTCCTCCTCTAAAACCTAGGTGCATTTTATGATCCGTTGGGTATTATAGTCTGAAAAATATGGTATGATCCTGAAAACTGTACCAACAAAAAGTGAAGTTATCCCAGAAAAATTAAGCCCTTACATGAATCTGTCTTCAAAAAAATGAAAAAATGATGGCTCTCAAAACATGGTGATGCAAAAACATTTTTAAAGAGTTGAAGTAGTGTGTGATAGTAGCCATAAATAAAAACAGAATATAAACCTAGTATTGCTAGTGTGACGCCCTGGCAAAACCAATTAGTCACAGTTGGGCCCCGCATAACACCTTCCCTCACTAGGAAATACACAGCCAACCAGAAAATCCTAGTCACCCCCCCTTAGGGAAAGATAGACACACCAGTGGGCATGACCAGGCGGTTGGGACACACCCACCTAGGGGTCTAGACAGCCCGGGGAGGAAAAACAGACAGTGAAGCTTGAGACTTCAGTTTGGAGAGGAGTGTGAGCTGGAGCTAAGTGTAGTTCCAGCAGTGAAGTTCAAGTTGGACAGTACCAGGGTAGGAGCCCTGGTGCCACTGGCTAGGAGGCAGACGGTGGTCTCCATCAGCAGGAAATGGGAAGACGGCTCGGCAGAACCGAGGTGGACCGGGACAGGGTTGTAGCCCGCCAGTACCGACACGGGGAACCGACCCGGAAACCGGAGCACAAAGGGGGGTACTCAGACCCTGAAGCCAGGACCAGAAAAAACTGGAACTGGTTAATTAACTGATTGAGGCCAGGACTAGCGGTCCTGTCCCACCCAAAGTTCCTCATAGGAGACAACAGCCCACCGATTAGGGATAAGAGGTCACCGCCAGGGCCTATAGATCCCACGGGCCAGCGTCTGCGGGCACGGCTCCTTAGGCCACATCCAGCCAGGAGCAGACTCCTGAGTTTCACACTAGGAAAGTCCACCTTACACAAAGCAGTGCAGAAAAAGGATAGAGACCATCAGCCGGGTGGGGGACCCGAACGCGACCGGCAGCGGCACCGGCCACCATCACCTTGGTTTACCAGAGACTTGTGTGTTTTACTAACAGTGAGTACACCATCATCCCCTGCGGTCGCCATCCCCTGCTCCGAGCCACCGGATCCCGGGGCCACCATCCCTACCCATGGAGGGGTTAACAACTTGCTGCACAACATCTCCCCCGGGCGCCCCGTAACAGCAGCGGTGGTGTCCCACCTCACCACACACCGTGGGTGGCGTCACGAACTTATTACGGCCTAGCCCGTACATCTGCATCCCCCTTCTTATTCAGCATGTCCGCGAGACCCCCGGGTCCGGAGACCCTCGAGCCACCACCCCTGAAGGCCCGTATCCGAGCAGCGTCGGCTGCTGGCACGGGGGCGGCAAACTGTAATCACACCAACCCAACAAATAAAACCATCTTATCACATACCACATTGTACTCTTAAACCATTACAGCAAGATCTGTGCTCCGATATGGTGCTTCTTCTCTTCTGAGCTCCGCACTTTGCCTCAAAAGTAGTTTTTGACCATATAGGGTGTATTTGTCATACTCTGGAGAAACTGCGAAACAAATTGTACCAATCATTTTTTCATATTACCCCTTTTTAGAATTAAAAACTTGGTGCCCAAACAATATTTTATTGAAAATTTGGGAAATTTTAGTTTACTCAGTCCAATGTTTAACATTTCTGTGATTTGCCTGATGGTTTAAAATGCTCAGTATAACCCTAGATTAATACTTTGCGAGGTGTATTTTCCATACAGGGGTTACTTGTGGGGATTTCTGCTGTTTTGGCATGTCAGGGGCTTTTCAAATATTACATGGCATCTCCAATAGAGATGAGCGAACCGGTCCCGGTTCGGCTCGAGGTCGGTTCGCCGAACGGACCTCCCGTTCGAGTTCGGCTCGTCGAACGTTCGACGAACCGAACTCGAGCCAATAGGAAACAATGGCAGGCAATCACAAACACAGTAAAACACCTAGAAAACACCCTCAAAGGTGTCCAAAAGGTGACAAACAACTCAAACACATTGGAAAGTGACAAGGACATATACTCATGCGAAAACAAAACAGCTGGACAAGGAAAAAGAGGAGGACACACAGATATAGGCATGGCACGCCATTCTAAAATCATGTAAAACACCGCAAGGTGACTCCAAGCATAGTCTCCCTTTTTTTTCCAAAAATTGGGCCCCACACCCACCCACCCATTCAGTGGCAGCAGTTGGGCCCCAGTTGTACAATTCACAGCTACATTTGCAGCAAGCACATTCAAAAATACGCCATTCTTATCCGTCCCCAGGATGACACCGGGGTAGGTAGCAAAGTCTTTCCTGATCCCAGCTCTGTTCATCTTGGCTTCTTTTAAAAACACAGCAAGCAAGGGTTACTCCAAGCGGAGTCTCCCTTTTTTTCCAAAAATTGTGCCCCACACACACCCACCCATTCAGTGGCAGCACTTGTGCCCTAGTTGTACACTTCACAGCTACATTTGCATCAAGCACATTCCAAAATACGCCATTCTTATCCGTCCCCAGGATGACACCGGGGTAGGTAGCAAAGTCTTTCCTGATCCCAGCTCTGTTCATCTTGGCTTCTTTTAAAAACACAGCAAGCAAGGGTTACTCCAAGCGGAGTCTCCCTTTTTTTCCAAAAATTGGGCCCCACACACACCCACCCATTCAGTGGCAGCACTTGTGCCCTAGTTGTACACTTCACAGCTAGATTTGCATCAAGCACATTCCAAAATACGTCATTCTTATCCGTCCCCAGGATGACACCGGGGTAGGTAGATAAAGTCTTTGCTGACCCATGACTTGTTCATCTTGGCTTCTTTTAAAAACAATGTAAGCAAGGGTTACTCCAAGCGGAGTCTCCCTTTTTTTCCAAAAATTGTGCCCCACACACACCCACCCATTCAGTGGCAGCACTTGTGCCCTAGTTGTACACTTCACAGCTACATTTGCATCAAGCACATTCCAAAATACGCCATTCTTATCCGTCCCCAGGATGACACCGGGGTAGGTAGCAAAGTCTTTCCTGATCCCAGCTCTGTTCATCTTGGCTTCTTTTAAAAACACAGCAAGCAAGGGTTACTCCAAGCGGAGTCTCCCTTTTTTTCCAAAAATTGGGCCCCACACACACCCACCCATTCAGTGGCAGCACTTGTGCCCTAGTTGTACACTTCACAGCTAGATTTGCATCAAGCACATTCCAAAATACGCCATTCTTATCCGTCCCCAGGATGACACCGGGGTAGGTAAAGTCTTTGCTGACCCATGACTTGTTCATCTTGGCTTCTTTTAAAAACAATGTAAGCAAGGGTTACTCCAAGCGGAGTCTCCCTTTTTTTCCAAAAATTGTGCCCCACACACACCCACCCATTCAGTGGCAGCACTTGTGCCCTAGTTGTACACTTCACAGCTACATTTGCATCAAGCACATTCCAAAATACGCCATTCTTATCCGTCCCCAGGATGACACCGGGGTAGGTAGCAAAGTCTTTCCTGATCCCAGCTCTGTTCATCTTGGCTTCTTTTAAAAACACAGCAAGCAAGGGTTACTCCAAGCGGAGTCTCCCTTTTTTTCCAAAAATTGGGCCCCACACACACCCACCCATTCAGTGGCAGCACTTGTGCCCTAGTTGTACACTTCACAGCTAGATTTGCATCAAGCACATTCCAAAATACGCCATTCTTATCCGTCCCCAGGATGACACCGGGGTAGGTAGATAAAGTCTTTGCTGACCCATGACTTGTTCATCTTGGCTTCTTTTAAAAACAATGTAAGCAAGGGTTACTCCAAGCGGAGTCTCCCTTTTTTTCCAAAAATTGTGCCCCACACACACCCACCCATTCAGTGGCAGCACTTGTGCCCTAATTGTACACTTCACAGCTACATTTGCATCAAGCACATTCCAAAATACGCCATTCTTATCCGTCCCCAGGATGACACCGGGGTAGGTAGCAAAGTCTTTCCTGATCCCAGCTCTGTTCATCTTGGCTTCTTTTAAAAACACAGCAAGCAAGGGTTACTCCAAGCGGAGTCTCCCTTTTTTTCCAAAAATTGGGCCCCACACACACCCACCCATTCAGTGGCAGCACTTGTGCCCTAGTTGTACACTTCACAGCTAGATTTGCATCAAGCACATTCCAAAATACGCCATTCTTATCCGTCCCCAGGATGACACCGGGGTAGGTAGATAAAGTCTTTGCTGACCCCTGACTTGTTCATCTTGGCTTCTTTTAAAAACAATGTAAGCAAGGGTTACTCCAAGCGGAGTCTCCCTTTTTTTCCAAAAATTGTGCCCCACACACACCCACCCATTCAGTGGCAGCACTTGTGCCCTAGTTGTACACTTCACAGCTAGATTTGCATCAAGCACATTCCAAAATACGCCATTCTTATCCGTCCCCAGGATGACACCGGGGTAGGTAGATAAAGTCTTTGCTGAGCCATGACTTGTTCATCTTGGCTTCTTTTAAAAACAATGTAAGCAAGGGTTACTCCAAGCGGAGTCTCCCTTTTTTTCCAAAAATTGTGCCCCACACACACCCACCCATTCAGTGGCAGCACTTGTGCCCTAGTTGTACACTTCACAGCTACATTTGCATCAAGCACATTCCAAAATACGCCATTCTTATCCGTCCCCAGGATGACACCGGGGTAGGTAGCAAAGTCTTTCCTGATCCCAGCTCTGTTCATCTTGGCTTCTTTTAAAAACACAGCAAGCAAGGGTTACTCCAAGCGGAGTCTCCCTTTTTTTCCAAAAATTGGGCCCCACACACACCCACCCATTCAGTGGCAGCACTTGTGCCCTAGTTGTACACTTCACAGCTAGATTTGCATCAAGCACATTCCAAAATACGCCATTCTTATCCGTCCCCAGGATGACACCGGGGTAGGTAGATAAAGTCTTTGCTGACCCATGACTTGTTCATCTTGGCTTCTTTTAAAAACAATGTAAGCAAGGGTTACTCCAAGCGGAGTCTCCCTTTTTTTCCAAAAATTGTGCCCCACACACACCCACCCATTCAGTGGCAGCACTTGTGCCCTAATTGTACACTTCACAGCTACATTTGCATCAAGCACATTCCAAAATACGCCATTCTTATCCGTCCCCAGGATGACACCGGGGTAGGTAGCAAAGTCTTTCCTGATCCCAGCTCTGTTCATCTTGGCTTCTTTTAAAAACACAGCAAGCAAGGGTTACTCCAAGCGGAGTCTCCCTTTTTTTCCAAAAATTGGGCCCCACACACACCCACCCATTCAGTGGCAGCACTTGTGCCCTAGTTGTACACTTCACAGCTAGATTTGCATCAAGCACATTCCAAAATACGCCATTCTTATCCGTCCCCAGGATGACACCGGGGTAGGTAGATAAAGTCTTTGCTGACCCCTGACTTGTTCATCTTGGCTTCTTTTAAAAACAATGTAAGCAAGGGTTACTCCAAGCGGAGTCTCCCTTTTTTTCCAAAAATTGTGCCCCACACACACCCACCCATTCAGTGGCAGCACTTGTGCCCTAGTTGTACACTTCACAGCTACATTTGCATCAAGCACATTCCAAAATACGCCATTCTTATCCGTCCCCAGGATGACACCGGGGTAGGTAGCAAAGTCTTTCCTGATCCCAGCTCTGTTCATCTTGGCTTCTTTTAAAAACACAGCAAGCAAGGGTTACTCCAAGCGAAGTCTCCCTTTTTTTCCAAAAATTGGGCCCCACACACACCCACCCATTCAGTGGCAGCACTTGTGCCCTAGTTGTACACTTCACAGCTAGATTTGCATCAAGCACATTCCAAAATACGCCATTCTTATCCGTCCCCAGGATGACACCGGGGTAGGTAGATAAAGTCTTTGCTGACCCATGACTTGTTCATCTTGGCTTCTTTTAAAAACAATGTAAGCAAGGGTTACTCCAAGCGGAGTCTCCCTTTTTTTCCAAAAATTGTGCCCCACACACACCCACCCATTCAGTGGCAGCACTTGTGCCCTAGTTGTACACTTCACAGCTACATTTGCATCAAGCACATTCCAAAATACGCCATAATTAACCGTCCCCAGCATGACACCGGGGTAGGTAGCAAAGTCTTTCCTGATCCCAGCTCTGTTCATCTTGGCTTCTTTTAAAAACACAGCAAGCAAGGGTTACTCCAAGCGGAGTCTCCCTTTTTTTCCAAAAATTGGGCCCCACATACCCACCCATTCAGTGGCAGCACTTGTGCCCTAGTTGTACACTTCACAGCTACATTTGCATCAAACACATTCAAAAATACGCCATAATTAACCGTCCCCAGCATGACACCGGGGTAGGTAGCAAAGTCTTTCCTGATCCCAGCTCTGTTCATCTTGGCTTCTTTTAAAAACAATGTAAGCAAGGGTTACTCCAAGCGGAGTCTCCCTTTTTTCCAAAAATTGGGCACCACACAGACACCTTATCAGTGGCAGCACTTGTGCCCTAGTTGCAAACAGGATGTTTTGATTTGCATCAAGCACATTCCAAATCAACAAGCATTTACTCTCCCCAGGATGACACAGGGGTAGTAAATTCCTTCTGGATCCATGACTTGTACATTTTGATGAACGTCAGTCTGTCCACATTGTCACTGGACAGACGCGTGCGCTTATCTGTCAGCACACACCCAGCAGCACTGAATACACGTTCAGAGACAACGCTGGCAGCTGGACACGACAAAATCTCCAAGGCGTAAGTTGCGAGCTCTGGCCATTTTTCTAGGTTTGAAGCCCAAAAGGAGCAAGGCTCCAGTTACACAGTCATGGCATCGATGTTCATTTGGAGATACTCCTGTATCATCCTCTCCAGCCGTTGACTATGTGTCAGACTTGTTGTCTCTGGTGGCCTTGCAAAAGAGGGTCTAAAAAAATTATGAAAAGATTCCATAAAATTGCTGTTACCGGCACCAGATACGGTCCTACTGGTACGGGTAGACTATTGAAGATGACGAGACCGTCCAATGTTTGTCAAGTTACAACTGGGAGATTCCCTCCCTGCACCTGCACGGTTGTTTGGTGGAAAAGCCGAGCTAAGATCGAGTAACAGCTTCTGCTGATACTCCTGCATACGTGCGTCCCTTTCTATGGCTGGAATTATGTCACAAAATTTGGACTTGTACCGGGGATCTAATAGTGTGGCAATCCAGTAGTCATCATCACTTCTAATTTTGACAATACGACTGTCATGTTGGAGGTAGTGCAACAAAAAGGCACTCATGTGTCTTGCGCAGCCATGCGGACCAAGTCCACGCTGTGTTTGTGGCATAGAGGTGCTACCCGTTCTTTCTTCCTCTGACATCTCCCCCCAACCTCTTTCAACTGAAATTTGACCAAGGTCTCCCTCATCCGCTGAGTCTTCCATGTCCATGGACAGTTCGTCCTCCATTTCTTCATGTTCTCCTGCACCTTGCTCAACATTTCGCCTGCTACTATGCGCCCTTGTCGATCCCTGTCCCCCATGGTCCCATGCCTGCTGCGTTGGTGATGATGAACGTCTGGACCTTGGTGATGTTGTTGTCCCTTGCGCATATGAATCCTCCTGTAGTTCCTCCCCTTCATGTTGTCCCACCCCCTGACTCCGAATAGTGTTTAGCGTGTGCTCCAGCATGTAAATGACTGGAATCGTCATGCTGATAATGGCATTGTCAGAGCTAAACATATTCGTCGCCATGTCGAAACTGTGCAGAAGGGTGCATAGGTCCTTGATCTGAGACCACTCCATCAGGGTGATCTGCCCCACCTCTGCATCTCGTTGGCCCAGGCTATACGTCATGACGTATTGCACCAGGGCTCTGCGGTGCTGCCACAGTCGCTGTAACATGTGGAGAGTTGAATTCCAGCGTGTCGCCACATCGCATTTCAGGCGATGAACCGGCAGGCCGAAAGACTTCTGGAGCGATGCAAGTCACTCTGCTGCGGCGCTTGAACGGCGGAAGTGAGCTGACAGTTTTCGTGCCCTGTTCAGAAGGCCATCTAGGCCGGGATAGTGTGTTAAAAATTGCTGGACGACAAGGTTCAAAACGTGAGCCATACAAGGTACGTGTGTCACCTTGCCCAGGCGAAGTGCCGCACCCAGGTTTGCAGCATTGTCGCACACGGCCTTACCAGGCTGCAGGTTGAGTGGAGACAACCATTTATTAAACTCGGAACGCAGAGCTGACCACAACTCCTCAGCTGTGTGACTCTTATTCCCAAGACATGTCAAGCTAAAGACCGCCTGATGCCGTTGCGCTCTGCTGCCAGCATAGTAATGAGGGGTGCGTGATTCCTTCTGCGCAGTGAGAACGCTGGTGGCCTGACCAGGCAGGCTTGGGGCGGAGGTGGAGGACCCAGATGAGGTGGAGGATGCAGAAGCTGTGGCGGAACTTGGACAGACATAGGATTGACACACAAGTCGTGGGGACGGCAAGACTTGTGCAGCAGACCCTTCACCATCTATCACCATAGTTACCCAGTGCCCAGTCAGCGACATGTAACGTCCCTGTCCATGCTTACTGGTCCAAGTATCGGTGGTGAAATGCACCCGTTCACACACAGAGTTTCTCAAGGAAGCGGTGATGTTGTGTGCGACATGCTGGTGTAGCGCGGGCACACCTTTCTTAGAGAAGTAGTGGCGACTAGGCATCTGGTACTGGGGCACAGCGACAGACATAAGGTCTCTAAAATCCTGTGTGTCCACTAGGCGGAAAGGCAGCATTTCGGTAGCCAACAGCTTACAGAGGGATAGAGTCAACCTCTTAGCTTTGTCATGGGTCGGAGGAAGTGGCCTTTTATTTGACCACATCTGAGGGACAGAGATCTGGCTGCTGTGTGTAGACGGTGTTGAGTAGGGTGTCCCTGGAAAAATGCAGGTTTGTGAGGAAAGTGCAGGCGGAGACATGATGTTGCCTTGATCCAACGTTGGTGCTATCGATGTCTGAGAGAGCTGTACACACTCACTTGTTTCCCCTTCCAAACCAACTGACGACCTTACAAGCAAACTGCCTGTTGCGGTTACAGTGGTGGAAGTTTTGCGTGGAAAAACAGGTGTGACAGCTGTCCCCACAGTCCTAGAAGATGAAGAGCGCGCGGATGCACTGGAAGGGGCGGGCGGTGGATGGTTCGCTCTGCTAGGCCGCATTGCAGCACGGTGAGCTTCTCACCGGGACTTATGATATTTATTCATGTGACGATTCATGGAAGAAGTTGTCAAACTGCTGAGGTTTTGACCTCTACTAAGAGAATCATGACAAATGTTACATATCACATGATTTGGGCGATCTTTTTCGATGTCAAAAAAGGACCAGGCTAGGCAAGGCTTAGAGGCCATGCGACCTGTTGATCCATCCCGAATAATGCTCATAGGCAGAGTGGTGGCTGAGGATGCAGTTGTAGACGTGCTACCAGTGCTCCGACTCTGTCCAGGAAGGCGCAAGGTAACTTCGTCGTCGGTTGCATCCTCCTCCACCGCCTCTGTTGACCTCCTCGAGTGCCTGACTGGGGGTTGACAGTAGGTGGGATCTAGAACGTCATCATCAATTGTTGTGTTTGCACTCCCCTCCCCTTCAGACCGAGCCTCTTCTTGCCCTGACCGAATATTTAAGTTGTCATCCCAATCGGGTATCTGCGTCTCATCTTCATCAGTATGTTCCTCATTGTCTATAACCACAGGTGTTACAGTTTGTGACAAAGGGTCAACATTATGCTCAGAAACTTGGTCCTCACGGCCTGAATCAGAGTCACAAAGGTTCTGGGCATCACTGCAGACCATTTCCTGTTCTGTACTCACTGTAGCTTGGGAGCAGACCTCTGATTCCCAGGCTATAGTGTGACTGAACAGCTCTGCAGACTCAGCCATCTCAGTTCCACCATACTGTGCAGGGCTGATGGAGACTTCAGAGCTAGGAGAAATCAAGTGTGATTGGGATGACAACTCAGAGGACTGGTGTTTTTTGGATGCGGTACTTGAAGTGGCTGAGAGGGCACTTGTTGGACCACTTGAGATCCATTCAAGCATTTTCCTTTTTTGCCCATCATCTACCTTTCTTCCTGTTGTTCGTGTCCGTAAAAAAGGGAGCACATCGGATTGTCCACGGTAAGTAGTAGACATCTTACTTTTGCTGGTAGATGGTCTATCTTCAGCAGATGATAATGGAGCTTTGCCACCTTCCCCACGGACAAAACCTTTTTTGCCTTTTCCACCACGCCTCTTCCCCTTTCCACCAGCATCTGTCATTTTGCCACTCATGTTGATTGCGACAAGATTGTGGACTGAAAATGTGGTAGTAAAAATTGAGAGGTGGTGAAGATTGCAGTGGTGGTCTAGCTTTATTAACAGCAGAATAATAAAGAATAAATATCCCTGACAATGCAACTTAGTTATAATTAGTTGGAGTGTGCAACGCAGGCAGATGCGCTCCGCAAATGTCTTGGCACTAGTGGGACTATAGCAAAGTCCAATAGCCACGTATAGGATGCCACTAGGTACACTGAGTGTTTGCTAGTATAATGGCTTAGTTATAATTAGTTGGAGTGTGCAACGCAGGCAGATGCGCTCTGCAAATGTCTTGGCACTAGTGGGACTATAGCAAAGTCCAATAGCCACGTATAGGATGCCACTAGGTACACTGAGTGTTTGCTAGTATAATGGCTTAGTTATAATTAGTTGGAGTGTGCAACGCAGGCAGATGCGCTCTGCAAATGTCTTGGCACTAGTGGGACTATAGCAAAGTCCAATAGCCACGTATAGGATGCCACTAGGTACACTGAGTGTTTGCTAGTATAATGGCTTAGTTATAATTAGTTGGAGTGTGCAACGCAGGCAGACGTGCTGCAAATGTCTTGGCACTAGTGGGACTATAGCAAAGTCCAATAGCCACGTATAGGATGCCACTAGGTACACTGAGTGTTTGCTAGTATAATGGCTTAGTTATAATTAGTTGGAGTGTGCAACGCAGGCAGACGTGCTGCAAATGTCTTGGCACTAGTGGGACTATAGCAAAGTCCAATAGCCACGTATAGGATGCCACTAGGTACACTGAGTGTTTGCTAGTATAATGGCTTAGTTATAATTAGTTGGAGTGTGCAACACAGGCAGATGCGCTCTGCAAATGTCTTGGCACTAGTGGGACTATAGCAAAGTCCAATAGCCACGTATAGGATGCCACTAGGTACACTGAGTGTTTGCTAGTATAATGGCTTAGTTATAATTAGTTGGAGTGTGCAACGCAGGCAGACGTGCTGCAAATGTCTTGGCACTAGTGGGACTATAGCAAAGTCCAATAGCCACGTATAGGATGCCACTAGGTACACTGAGTGTTTGCTAGTATAATGGCTTAGTTATAATTAGTTGGAGTGTGCAACGCAGGCAGATGCGCTCTGCAAATGTCTTGGCACTAGTGGGACTATAGCAAAGTCCAATAGCCACGTATAGGATGCCACTAGGTACACTGAGTGTTTGCTAGTATAATGGCTTAGTTATAATTAGTTGGAGTGTGCAACGCAGGCAGACGTGCTGCAAATGTCTTGGCACTAGTGGGACTATAGCAAAGTCCAATAGCCACGTATAGGATGCCACTAGGTACACTGAGTGTTTGCTAGTATAATGGCTTAGTTATAATTAGTTGGAGTGTGCAACGCAGGCAGACGTGCTGCAAATGTCTTGGCACTAGTGGGACTATAGCAAAGTCCAATAGCCACGTATAGGATGCCACTAGGTACACTGAGTGTTTGCTAGTATAATGGCTTAGTTATAATTAGTTGGAGTGTGCAACGCAGGCAGATGCGCTCTGCAAATGTCTTGGCACTAGTGGGACTATAGCAAAGTCCAATAGCCACGTATAGGATGCCACTAGGTACACTGAGTGTTTGCTAGTATAATGGCTTAGTTATAATTAGTTGGAGTGTGCAACGCAGGCAGATGCGCTCTGCAAATGTCTTGGCACTAGTGGGACTATAGCAAAGTCCAATAGCCACGTATAGGATGCCACTAGGTACACTGAGTGTTTGCTAGTATAATGGCTTAGTTATAATTAGTTGGAGTGTGCAACGCAGGCAGATGCGCTCTGCAAATGTCTTGGCACTAGTGGGACTATAGCAAAGTCCAATAGCCACGTATAGGATGCCACTAGGTACACTGAGTGTTTGCTAGTATAATGGCTTAGTTATAATTAGTTGGAGTGTGCAACGCAGGCAGACGTGCTGCAAATGTCTTGGCACTAGTGGGACTATAGCAAAGTCCAATAGCCACGTATAGGATGCCACTAGGTACACTGAGTGTTTGCTAGTATAATGCCTTAGTTATAATTAGTTGGAGTGTGCAACGCAGGCAGACGTGCTGCAAATGTCTTGGCACTAGTGGGACTATAGCAAAGTCCAATAGCCACGTATAGGATGCCACTAGGTACACTGAGTGTTTGCTAGTATAATGGCTTAGTTATAATTAGTTGGAGTGTGCAACGCAGGCAGATGCGCTCTGCAAATGTCTTGGCACTAGTGTGACTATAGCAAAGTCCAATAGCCACGTATAGGATGCCACTAGGTACACTGAGTGTTTGCTAGTATAATGGCTTAGTTATAATTAGTTGGAGTGTGCAACGCAGGCAGATGCGCTCTGCAAATGTCTTGGCACTAGTGGGACTATAGCAAAGTCCAATAGCCACGTATAGGATGCCACTAGGTACACTGAGTGTTTGCTAGTATAATGGCTTAGTTATAATTAGTTGGAGTGTGCAACGCAGGCAGATGCGCTCTGCAAATGTCTTTTCACTAGTGGGACTATAGCAAAGTCCAATAGCCACGTATAGGATGCCACTAGGTACACTGAGTGTTTGCTAGTATAATGGCTTAGTTATAATTAGTTGGAGTGTGCAACGCAGGCAGACGTGCTGCAAATGTCTTGGCACTAGTGGGACTATAGCAAAGTCCAATAGCCACGTATAGGATGCCACTAGGTACACTGAGTGTTTGCTAGTATAATGGCTTAGTTATAATTAGTTGGAGTGTGCAACGCAGGCAGATGCGCTCTGCAAATGTCTTGGCACTAGTGGGACTATAGCAAAGTCCAATAGCCACGTATAGGATGCCACTAGGTACACTGAGTGTTTGCTAGTATAATGGCTTAGTTATAATTAGTTGGAGTGTGCAACGCAGGCAGACGTGCTGCAAATGTCTTGGCACTAGTGGGACTATAGCAAAGTCCAATAGCCACGTATAGGATGCCACTAGGTACACTGAGTGTTTGCTAGTATAATGGCTTAGTTATAATTAGTTGGAGTGTGCAACGCAGGCAGATGCGCTCTGCAAATGTCTTGGCACTAGTGGGACTATAGCAAAGTCCAATAGCCACGTATAGGATGCCACTAGGTACACTGAGTGTTTGCTAGTATAATGGCTTAGTTATAATTAGTTGGAGTGTGCAACGCAGGCAGATGCGCTCTGCAAATGTCTTGGCACTAGTGGGACTATAGCAAAGTCCAATAGCCACGTATAGGATGCCACTAGGTACACTGAGTGTTTGCTAGTATAATGGCTTAGTTATAATTAGTTGGAGTGTGCAACGCAGGCAGATGCGCTCTGCAAATGTCTTGGCACTAGTGGGACTATAGCAAAGTCCAATAGCCACGTATAGGATGCCACTAGGTACACTGAGTGTTTGCTAGTATAATGGCTTAGTTATAATTAGTTGGAGTGTGCAACGCAGGCAGATGCGCTCTGCAAATGTCTTGGCACTAGTGGGACTATAGCAAAGTCCAATAGCCACGTATAGGATGCCACTAGGTACACTGAGTGTTTGCTAGTATAATGGCTTAGTTATAATTAGTTGGAGTGTGCAACGCAGGCAGATGCGCTCTGCAAATGTCTTGGCACTAGTGGGACTATAGCAAAGTCCAATAGCCACGTATAGGATGCCACTAGGTACACTGAGTGTTTGCTAGTATAATGGCTTAGTTATAATTAGTTGGAGTGTGCAACGCAGGCAGAGGTGCTGCAAATGTCTTGGCACTAGTGGGACTATAGCAAAGTCCAATAGCCACGTATAGGATGCCACTAGGTACACTGAGTGTTTGCTAGTATAATGGCTTAGTTATAATTAGTTGGAGTGTGCAACGCAGGCAGATGCGCTCTGCAAATATCTTGGCACTAGTGGGACTATAGCAAAGTCCAATAGCCACGTATAGGATGCCACTAGGTACACTGAGTGTTTGCTAGTATAATGGCTTAGTTATAATTAGTTGGAGTGTGCAACGCAGGCAGATGCGCTCTGCAAATGTCTTGGCACTAGTGGGACTATAGCAAAGTCCAATAGCCACGTATAGGATGCCACTAGGTACACTGAGTGTTTGCTAGTATAATGGCTTAGTTATAATTAGTTGGAGTGTGCAACGCAGGCAGATGCGCTCTGCAAATGTCTTGGCACTAGTGGGACTATAGCAAAGTCCAATAGCCACGTATAGGATGCCACTAGGTACACTGAGTGTTTGCTAGTATAATGGCTTAGTTATAATTAGTTGGAGTGTGCAACGCAGGCAGACGTGCTGCAAATGTCTTGGCACTAGTGGGACTATAGCAAAGTCCAATAGCCACGTATAGGATGCCACTAGGTACACTGAGTGTTTGCTAGTATAATGGCTTAGTTATAATTAGTTGGAGTGTGCAACGCAGGCAGATGCGCTCTGCAAATGTCTTGGCACTAGTGGGACTATAGCAAAGTCCAATAGCCACGTATAGGATGCCACTAGGTACACTGAGTGTTTGCTAGTATAATGGCTTAGTTATAATTAGTTGGAGTGTGCAACGCAGGCAGATGCGCTCTGCAAATGTCTTGGCACTAGTGGGACTATAGCAAAGTCCAATAGCCACGTATAGGATGCCACTAGGTACACTGAGTGTTTGCTAGTATAATGGCTTCGTTATAATTAGTTGGAGTGTGCAATGCAGGCAGATGCGCTCTGCAAATGTCTTGGCACTAGTGGGACTATAGCAAAGTCCAATAGCCACGTATAGGATGCCACTAGGTACACTGAGTGTTTGCTAGTATAATGGCTTCGTTATAATTAGTTGGAGTGTGCAATGCAGGCAGATGCGCTCTGCAAATGTCTTGGCACTAGTGGGACTAAAGCAAAGTCCAATAGCCACAGATAGGATGCCACTAGGTACACTGAGTGTTTGCTAGTATAATGGCTTAGTTATGAGTTGGAGTGTGCAGAGGACAAGAGGGTACAGTGGCAGGATTGTGGTGCTCTGGGTAGAGGAATGGAAGCCTGCCTTTCTATTCCCTCCTAATGGTGAAATGCAGGGAGGAAATCCCTGACCTTGGCTGCACAGACGCTGGCGCTGTTTTCAGGACCTGTCACTTTAACTCTGACCCTGCCGGTTTGAGCCCTTAAAAGGACTGCTATAAAGTGCTCTCCCTATGCTGTCTAACACTGTGTATGCAGCGCATACAGCTGTATCGGCTATAGGACTCAGGATGACGGAGCTGCGACAGTGATGTCTGACACCAAAGACGCAGAAGGCAGATAATGGCGTCCGTGAAGAAAATGTCCGGTTTTATAATGCAGGGACATGTGACATGCAGATCCTATCACACATGCCGTTGCTTCTCTGGCTCAAAGTCCACTTAGCTGTGTGTGTGTCTGTGATTGGCTGACATGCTGGCCCGCCCCACAAGACGCGCGCGCCTAGGGAAGGAAGACAAGAAAAAAAAAAAAAAAATGGCGATCGCCATTATAGAAACAGCAGTGATCTGAAGGCGCTGTTCACGCACACTATACACTGAAATGTCATAATAGTGTGATTCACAGAGTGACTTACACTATTACAGCAGAAACCAAGCTATGATTTAGCTGTTTTTTGGCTCCTAGAACCGTTCTCGAACGTTTCTAGAACTATCGAGCTTTTGCAAAATGCTCGAGTTCTAGTTCGATCTAGAACATGCCCCAAAATCACTCGAGCCTAGAACTGGAGAACCACGAACCACGAACCGCGCTCAACTCTAATCTCCAATCTAATACAGCCAAAATGGCATTCCAAAAGTCAAATGGTGTTTTTTCCCTTCCGAGCCTTGCCATATACCCAAACAGTAGATTTCCACCACATATGGGGCACAAGTGTACTCAGAAGAAACTGCTCAACAAATTGTATGATCCATTTTCTCCTGTTACCGTTGTGAAAATTAAAAATTAGGAGCAAAAGCAACATGTTTGTGGGAAAAATATTTTTTTTTCATTTTCACGGCTCAAATTTATAAAATTCTGTGAAGCACCTGTAGGCTCAGGGTGCTCACCCCACCTCTAAATAAATTCCTTGTTGGGTGCAGATTCCAAAATGGGTGACTTGTGGGGAGTTTCTACTGTTTCAGCACTTCAGGGGCTCTGCACACGCAACATGGTGTCCACTATCTATTTCAGCTCCAAAAGTCAAATACCACTCTTTCCCTTCCAAGCACTGCCGTGCACCCAAACAGTAATTTTCCATCACATATAAGGTATTCACGTACTAATACAATTTGTTTGGTCCATTTTCTCCTGTTACCCTTGTGAAATTGGAAACTTTAGGATTAAAGCATTATTTTTGGGGGAAAAATTAAAATTTTCATTTTTTTTTCCATCCACATTGCTTTAATTCCTGTGGAATACCTAAAGGGTTACTTGTGGTTTTAAGCACTTAGTTTTTAGAATGGTGTAACTTTTGTGTGTTTTTTGTCATATTGGCCTTTCAAAGTCACTTCAAATGTCATGTGGTTAGTAAAAAAATTTGTTTTTTTGTAAATTTTGTTGGAAAAATGAGAAATGTCTGATAATCTTAACCCTTCTTACTACCTAACAAGAAAAAAATATGTTTAAAAATGATTCTGAAGTAAAGTAGACATGTGGGAAATGTTGTTTATTAACTATTTGCTTGACATAACTCTTTGGATTTAAGGGCATAAAAATTAAAAGTTTGAAAATTGTGAAATTTTCACCAAAATTCTTATATTTTCACAAATAAGGCTATGTGCGCACTTACCGGATTTTGCCGCGGATTTTCCGCGGATTTGCTGCTTGTTTCGCTGCAGAAAATGTTCATAACATCTCTGCAGTGAATCACCAGCAAATCCTATGGAGAAAAAAAATCCTGTGCGCACTGGGCGGAATTTGACAGCTGCATGTTTTGCTGCGGGATTCCCGCAGCAAAAACAAGTGCATGTCACTTCTTTTCCGCAGGTAGCTGCGGGTTTTCCCTAATCTAATGTAAAAATCACGCAGGGAACAGCTTGCGGAAAAACCGCACCAAATCCGCACCAATTCCGCACCAAATCCACAACAAAACGCGACAATCCGCATGCGGATTTTGGTGCGGAATTTGGTGCGGATTTTTTCCGCAGGTGATAACATCTTTGAGAGCCTGCGGAATTTACGCAAGGAAATTTCATTTCCCAGTGCGCACATAGCCTAAAGGTAAATTAATCAGGACAAAAATTTACCATGAACATAAAGTACAATATGTCCGAAAAAAACAGTCTCAGCTTTACTGGGCTCCATTGAAGTGTTCCAGAGTTATTACTGCATAAAGTGACGCTGGTCAGAATTGTAAAATTTGGGCTGGTCAGGGAGGTGACAACAGTCCTGTGGACTCAAAAGGAGAGGGACCATGCAATTTCTTATTAGCGCACAACTCAATAACCTGCATATCAGATGCCATGGGGTTCTATAAGTGCCTATGGCATGGACAGCTTACATATTTTTCAAGGCTCTATGAATGCTGACTATTTTATAGAGGTATCAGAGCAACATATGCTGCCATCCACACAACGTCTATTTTACGAAAAGGTCTTGAGTATGTCAGCAAGACAATGCTAAACCACGTATTGCATCCATCACAACACCATGGTTTCATAACATAAGAGTTTGGGTAATGAACTGGCCACCTGCAGTCCAAACCTTTCACCAATAGGAAATATTATGAAACTAAAAATCGGACAAAGAAATCCTAACTCAGTCAAGAATAGGACCACCTTCCTTTCCCAAAACTCCAGCCAGCAGTCTTCTCAGTTCCCACTTCTGATATTGGGGATCAGTTATCCATAAAATTGGTTTGTCTGGTCAATCCCTGGGTTATATCGAAAACACTGAGAATGCACAGGTAATTCTCCTCCTATTTTTAAATAGAATCTGTCACCATGCCATGTTTTTGTCACCTAATCTAAGAGCATTATACAGAGAGATGTCAAATAGTGGTGTGGGCGGGGTTATACAGAGATCAGCATTCACTGAACTGGTTGATCTGCAGAAAATAAATCAGAAATTTTAATCAAAACTACACCAAGCAGCCCAGTAAGTGATACATTGCTTTAATCAGAGTCTCTAGCTATATCATTATGGTCTCAGATGGCTTGACAAAAAAATCTGCTGGCAAATTCCCTTTAAGATCATCCCAGTGGCTGGACCCTACTTGTCAGGCAACCAATTATGACTTACAGTGTAATGGATATACAAACTGGGAAAAGCCCAATAAATGCTTTATTTTCCAGTATACAATAGATTTAGCACTGGTATGCTAAGGGTATACTCTGTTTAATGTGTTTATCACTGATGCTGTTATTTATAAAAACCTGTATAATATTTTATACTGTATATACCTGTAGTTCCAAAACTGGCTGTTGCATACGAGTGCAGCTCAGTATCAGCAGTAATTATACCAGTTATAGATCATTCTGTGACCGAGTTGTCAAACAGATGACCTAAGGGACTACAAATCTGACAAGCACTTAGCATTCCCATTTAAGAAGCATTTCATTTATTAAAGGGTTTATGTAATGCTATGGGAATATGTCCAATCAAATTGTAATAAAATGTTCTAGATCATGTTTTATTAAGGTAGAGATTTATTATTCTATTTCTAACACTATCTAAGGCTTGGCTCGCACTACATCTGGTTTTTATTTTTGGCAAGACTAGTTTAAAGTTTTTCCCAATCCACAGCCAGACTTTTTCAACAGTATTCCTATATATTACTGCAATTTAAATAAAAAATATGTGGGCAAAGAGGCTTATCAACTGACACATAAGCCTCTTATACTAAGAATGTCCTTTGTTGCCTATAGTAACCAATCAGAGCTCCTATTAAGGATCTGTAGCTCCCAGCTCCATTGACCTTTAATGTAAGCAGGTTTTTTGGCAAATAACTGTAAAGCGTGGAGTTACATTTTACCCTCAAAACATAGTCTATGACATTTCCTTAGTCAAATAAGATGTCTGTGCAAAATTTCGTGATTGTAAATGTGACTGTGCGGATTCCTTTAGCGGACATACACACACATACATACATACATACACACATACACACATATACATACATACACATACATACAGTGCTGGCCAAAAGTATTGGCACCCCTGCAATTCTGTCAGATAATACTCAGTTTCTTCCTGAAAATGATTGCAATCACAAATTCTTTGGTATTATTATCTTCATTTTTTTTGCTTGCAATGAAAAAACACAAAAGAGAATGAAACAAAAATCAAATCATTGATCATTTCACACAAAACTCCAAAAATGGGCCAGACAAAAGTATTGGCACCCTTAGCCTAATGCTTGGTTGCATAACCTTTAGCCAAAATAACTGTGAACAACGGCTTCCGGTAACCATCAATGAGTTTCTTACAATGCTCTGCTGGAATTTTATACCATTCTTCTTTGGCAAACTGCTCCAGGTCCCTGAGATTTGAAGGGTGCCTTCTCCAAACTGCCATTTTGAGATCTCTCCACAGGTGTTCTATGGGATTCAGGCCTGGACTCATTGCTGGACACTTTAGTAGTCTCCAGTGCTTTCTATCAAACCATTTTCTAGTGCTTTTTGAAGTGTGTTTTGGGTCATTGTCCTGCTGGAAGACCCATGACTTCTGAGGAAGACTCAGCTTTCTCACACTGGGCCCTACATTATGCTGCAAAATTTGTTAGTAGCCTTCAGACTTCATAATGCCATGCACACGGTCAAGCAGTCCAGTGCCAGATGCAGCAAAGCAACCCCAAAACATCAGGGAACCTCCGCCATGTTTGACTGTAGGGACTGTATTCTTTTCTTTGAATGCCTCTTTTTTTTTCCTGTAAACTCTGTTGATGGCTTTTCCCAAAAAGCTCTACTTTTGTCTCATGTGACCAGAGAACATTCTTCCAAAATGTTTTAGGCTTTCTCAGGTAAGTTTTGGCAAACTCCAGCCTGTCTTTTTTATGTCTCGGGGTAAGAAGTGTATCCTACCATACAGTCCCTTTTCATTCAGACACCGACGGATAGTACGGGTTGACACTGTTGTACCCTCGGACTGTAGGGCAGCATGAACTTGTTTGGATGTTAGTCGAGGTTCTTTATCCACCATCCGCACAATCTTGCATTGAAATCTCTCGTCAATTTTTCTTTTCCTTCCACATCTAGGGAGGTTAGCCACAGTGCCATGGGCTTTAAACTTCTTGATGACACTGCGCACCGTAGACACAGGAACTTTCAGGTCTTTGGAGATGGACTTGTAGCCTTGAGATTGCTCATGCTTCCTCACAATTTGGATTCTCAAGTCCTCAGACAGTTCTTTGGTCTTCTTTCTTTTCTCCATGCTCAATGTGGTAAACACAAGGACACAGGACAGAGGTTGAGTCAACTTTAATCCATGTCAACTGGCTGCAAGTGTGATTTAGTTATTGCCAACACCTGTTAGGTGCCACAGGTAAGTTACAGGTGCTGTTAATTACACAAATTAGAGAAGCATCACATGATTTTTCAAACAGTGCCAAAACTATTTTGTCACCCCCTTTTTTATGTTTGGTGTGGAATTATATCTAATTTGGCTTTATGACAATTTTTTTTTCATTGAACACAAATTAAATGAAGATAATACCAAAGAATTTGTGATTGCAATCTTTTTCAAGAAGAAACTGAGTATTATCTGACAGAATTGCAGGGGTGCCAATACTTTTGTCCAGCACTGTACATTCATACACATACATACACACACACATACACACACACACATACACACACACACACCCACATACATACATACATACATACATACATATATACACACACATACACACACATACATACACACATACACAAACACACAAACACATACATACATACATACATACATACATTTATACACATACACTCAGCAATATGTATTAGAATTGAATTCCTTTTTCTGTGGCTTTGCTTTTAATTTTTGTCATCAAACTAGCCATCAACACATGAATCCAATTAAAGATCCATCCATGAATTCTTCAAAACAAAATTATATTTGCTGAATGAAAAATCCCCCTCTTCTCCCTACAGATTATAGCACATTTTTGACTGACTTGATACCTCATTTCTATGCTACTGTAATTGCCTCTAAGGAACGGCTGTAGAGTATTAAATGCAAAAATGCAGATTGTAATTTTATTGTTTATTCATTAGTTGTACAGACGCAGCCATTACTTGTATACATTCATATTCTTGGTTGACATCATTCATTGCACCCGCTTTAAACCTGGTAATTAATATGTTTGACCCCTATGGAGATTTAGAGTACAGACAATTGCCATCAACATCCAGAGAAAGTTATTTTCTATTGAATGAATTCTCCAGTCAAAATCACATACTTATAACATTATTGCTCTTATATATCTTGTAAAATGTTGTCCACTACAGCGTTCGTTTTCACACGTGTGCAGTTTATGGTGGTGACGTAGGTGTGTCCCGTCCCCCTCATACCCCTCACTGATGTGCTCCGGTATTTAACTTATGGGTGCACCCTTTCTGGCCGCACAGCCCGCTGGACTAGCATGGCTGAACATCCAGATGCTATTCCCTGCAGCACCCTCATACCTACCAACAGGTGACATTTGTTTGACCATAATTAGCAATTATATTTTCAACATAAAACACACGGGCTGGCTCATCCCCCCCATTTCCCCTGAGGAAGCCACCATTGTGTGTGGTGATACACGTGAGGGTTCTTTTCTTTCCCTCCTCTGACATGATTGCTTAGTGACTTCTTTTGGGAGCAAGTCCTAGGCTTGGATCACAATGCTCCGTTAGCAGGAATGGTATTTATAGGTTCTTTTGCTTTGCTTTTGCTGTGTATTGAATTCTTTTTGTCAACATTATTTTGCCATGGTGTTGAATGATTATTGTTATTCCTTTCCCTGTTCATTTCCATTGCAGTGTACTATCCATATTGATTGATTACCCATGTACAGTTCACTTTTCTTTCTTTGGAGGATAGAATAGGGGGATTGACTTATTATATGCAACCCCTGGATATTATGTGCACTTTTTTGGAGTGTTTTTAAATTTTTTAAATGTGTGCTTTAGTGTGTTTTTTTGCTGTCTTTATTTATGATCAATAATTAAAAATATTTCTTCTTATGATAACTTACCGGTGATCCCAAATCATTGCATATCACTTTCTTCTTTTTTCTTTTGCTTGTATTTATTGGTGTGTTCCTTTTATTGATCCCAGTTACTTGCTGTGGTGCCCTCTTCTCCCTTTTTTTCAAAGAGTTCAGACTGTGCGTCAGTATACGGTTCAATTCTGCACCCTCTCCTCCTAACTGTGATGGAATAATCAGGGTTCCAAAAGTGCCTATCAGCCTATGGCACCAGAAACTTAAGGCATCCTCCCACCAGGGGAGGTGCTTAATCAACATGGTCATTTTATTGCTTTTATGTCCATCTCGCTAGCTAGTTGTAAGGTCCTGTTTAATCCTGTGCCATTACCTGTACGAATTTTAAAATGTTTTCCATAATAATGCAGATATTTATCCATCATTCACTACCATCTGGGAGGAGTCTAATTGGCTCCAAATTTATTCTGCAGCAGTAACCCCCCAAAATATATAACTAATATTATTGAGGATTATCTTTAGCGTACAGAACATCAAGAGGTCCAGAAAGAAAGGAATTGGCTTTAATATCTCAACATCATTGAGTATGAGTGGTATTATATGAAGAGAGAGAAAGATTGGCACAACCTTATATCCACAGATGATCTGATAAATTTCTTCAAAAACTGTGTACATGATGTGAACCTAGAAGAAATTATTCTGTTTAGAATGTGTAAATGGCACAGGGTGGTAGCCATGGGCAAGATAATCGTACACCCCGGCACATTACATGAAATTGGGGGTCCTGTTTCCGTGTTTGAACTTGGGCTACTAGAGCATCACGCCTTTGCAGGCAACATGATGCTGGCCAGGACCAGATGATAGAAATTACAATGGAGACCACCATTCTAAAATAAACTCTTTACGTAATGATAAGTTGATAGGAAGTATGTATAGTAGATAGCAGGTGCATAGCTCCACATTTTCAAACAGTCTATATTATTTCTTCAAACACAGACTCTTTACTAGAGATGAGCGAACCAGTCGCGGTTCGGCTCGAGGTCGGTTCGCCGAACGGGGTTCCCGTTCGAGTGGTTCGTCGAACGTTCGACGAACCAAACTCGAACCTATAGGCTATAATGGGAGGCAATCACAAACACATAAAAATGCATGATAAATGTACACAAACAGTTAATAAACATTGCCATAACACTTACCGGTCCCCGCGATCCCTCCTGCACTCTGTCTCCTGCCGCTATTCCATCCGATGATCGCTGAATCCTCCCGGTGACCGGCACTGCCAGCAGAGAAGCAGGACCTATCGTGACGTCAAAATAGCCATGTGACCAGTCACGTGGCTATTATCTCATTGGCTACAGACTGGTCACATGACTATGACACGTCATGTAGGACCTGCGAGTGCATCTCTCCGGTACACGGTGCACATTTGTGTATCGCCGTGTACCGGCGATATGCTCTAGCACACGGTCGACTCCCCGTTCCGTTAGGGACCGGCTGACACAGCCGGTCATTAACGGAGATCACCGTTGCCATAGCAACGCAGTTAGCGGTGACGTCACCGCTAACCGCGGCTCCGGGAGCACCGTTGCTATGGTAATGCATCTGTCAGCGTTATCGCTGTTACCGCTAGCAGCACTGATCACTCACGGAGTGAAGGCTGCACGCTGCTTCCCGATTGTAGTGAGGATTGTAGTGAGGATGAGGTGCCCCAGCCCATCAAGTGATGGGCTGGTGCACCTCATCCTCACAACAATCGTCACTACTACTACACTAGTGAGGATTGTAGTGAGGATGAGGTGCCCCAGCCCATCAAGTAATGGGCTGGGGCACCTCATCCTCACTACAATCCTCACTACAATCCTGAAGTGCAGTTTCTTCAAATTCATTTAAAGGCACTTGGAACGCTGAAATTGCTGCTTATAATTTAAGCCTCTATTAAAAACCTCTTATCAGCGCT
Organism: Anomaloglossus baeobatrachus; assembly: GCF_048569485.1. Classification (NCBI taxonomy): domain Eukaryota; kingdom Metazoa; phylum Chordata; class Amphibia; order Anura; family Aromobatidae; genus Anomaloglossus; species Anomaloglossus baeobatrachus. The sequence continues at coordinate 427,742,477 of NC_134358.1, forward strand.
GGTTTATTGGGGATTTATTGGGCTGACAGGGGGTAATAAAGATGGAGTCTCTAATGTGTCTGTGTATTTATTTCTATTAAAGTATTTTTTCTCTGTGTGGTGTCTTTTTTTTAACCCTTTATTGGAGATTCTTAATGGCCGGGTCAAACGTGCCTGACATTAAGAATCTCTGGCTTAATACTGGCTAGTAAAACAAAGCCAGTATTAACTCATGATTACCCAGCAAGCCACCCGGCTCCAGGGCTGTTGGAAGAGTTGGATACAGCGCCAGATGATGGCGCTTCTATGAGAGCGCCATTTTCTGGGACGGCTGCGGACTGAAATTCGCAGCAGAGGCGCCCAGAAACCTTGGGCTAACCTGTGCTGCGGATTCCAATCCCCAGCTGCCTAGTTGTACCCGGCTGGACACAAGAATGGGGCGAAGCCCATGTCATTTGTTTTTTAATTATTTCACAAAATAAGTGAAATAATTAAAAAAAAAAGGGCTTCCCTATATTTTTGGTTCCCAGCCGGGTACAAATAGGCAACTGGGGGTTGGAGGCAGCCCGTGGCTGCATGCTGTACCTGGCTAGCAAACAAAAATATGGCGAAGCCCACGTCATTTTTTTGGTGGGCAAAAAACTTCTGCATACAGTCCTGGATGGAGTATGCTGAGCCTTGTAGTTCTGCAGCTGCTGTCTGCTCTTCTCCATACAGACACACAGCAGCTGCAGAACTACAAGGCTCAGCATACTCAGCATACTCCATCCAGGACTGTATGCAGAAGTTTTTTGCTGAAAAAATTATGTGGGCTTCGCCATATTTTTGTATGCTAGCCAGGTACAGCAGGCAGGTACGGCTGCCCCCAACCCCCAGTTGCCTATTTGTACCCGGCTGGGAACCAAAAATAAAGGGAAGCCCTTTTTTTATTATTTCATGAATTTCATGAAATAATTAGAAAACAAATGACGTAGGCTTCGCTCCATTTTTGTGTCCAGCCAGGTGCATCTAGGCAGCTGGGGATTGGAATACACAGCACAGGTTGGCCTGAGCTTTCTGGGCCCCACTGCTGCGAATTGCAGTCTGCAGCCGCCTCAGAAAATGGCACTTTCATAGAAGCGCCATCTTCTGGCGCTGTATCCAACTCTTCCAGCACCTGCCTGCTATACCTGGCTAGCATACAAAAATATGGCGAAGCTCACGTCCTTTTTTTGTAGTTTTTTTGGCCAAAAAATTAAAAAATGCTTCCCTGGATTTTCCATTGCCAGTGAAGGTAACACTAAGCAGTGGGGGTAAGCAGCCAGTAGCTGCTTTGATTACCCTTAGCTAGCAATACAAAAAATGCAGCGGGAGCCCATATAAATTTTTTTTAATTATTTATTTAAATAACTAAAAACAAAATGGGCTTCCCTTATTTTGATTGCTGGACATCACAGTGCTGTAAAAATAAATCTTTAAAAAAATGACATAGCGCTCCGCGGTATTTTTGATTCTCAGCGCAAATAAAGCAGACAGCTATGGGTTGCCACCCCCATCTGCCTGTCGTTACCTTGGTTGGCAATCAAAATACAGGGAAGCCCATTAATTTTTTCTATTTAAAAAATAGTTAAAAAAAAAATGACGTTGGGTCCCCCCATTTTTGATAGCCAGCTAGGGTAAAGCAGACGTCTGTAGCCTGAAAACCACAGCTGACAGCTTTACCGTGGTTGGGGATCCAATGTGGAGGTCCCCCCAGGCTCTTTTTTTATAATTATTTTATAAATATTAATAATTACACAAAAAAAGTAGGGTCCCCTCCAAATTGGATCACCAGCCAAGGTAAAGCGGACAGCTGTGGTCTGGTATTCTCAGGGTGGGAAGGTCCATAGTTATTGGGCCTTCACAGCCTAAAAATAGCAGGCCGCAGGCACCCCAGACGTGGCGCATCCACTAGCTCATCCCATGCCCTGGTGCAGTGGCAAACGGGGTAATAAATCGGGTTGATACTAGCTGTAAAGTCACCTGAGATCAAGCCCAGCAGTTTGTGATGTCATGGCGTCTATTAGATACCCAACATCATAAACTGTCAGTACTAATAAAAACAAAAAATCGACAAAAGAAATTTATTTGAAAAAACAGTCCCCAAAACATTTCCTCTTTCACCAATTTATTATAAGAAAAAAAATAAAGGGGTCCCACGACGACTCTGGACCGTCTAGAATATGGGGGGGAGACACTCAGGGAACGTATCCCCCATTTTCTAGGAGTGCGGACCCTTCATGTGAGGAGTGTGGGTGCAATGAATCTGCACTCACTCTCCCGGGGTCTACAGCAGCAGAGTCCATGTCGTAATGGTTGCTACCAAAGCTGCAATGCCCTGCTCATGAGGTAAGGGCATGCCTAATCAGGAGAACTACTGTAGAGGAAGCTCTGCTCACTGGTATATAGGTGCTCAGAGGTAATAATAGATAAAATTAGTGAGTAACCTCGGCACTCTAAATCTCCCAGACTAAGTCAGTAAGTCACAACGGATAGTAATGCAAAATCACTCTTTATTGGTCCGTATTAAGAAAAACATTTTTTTCATAAGCATATATGTTTTTGTCCAAAACAAGTTACAAATGACGTTTCGGCCTGAGCCTTCGTCAGATTGGACTTATCTGCATGTAATCCTGAAAAATGACAATAATCAGTATCACATAAGAGTGAGAGAACAATAACATAAACTCGAACAATGTAGAGGTACAATTGGGATGCAGCAAAAAAATTGCAACACAGCAAGAAATGAAACACATGATACAAATGTAATAAAAAATAAATAATAAATAAATAAATAAATAATACAGTACAAGGACAATATAGTAATGACAAATATGGGGTCAGAGTAGGCTTAGACAGCTCTGGTACGAAAGAGATGTCAATCATAAAGTAACATGTGCAGTAGGTGTAGAGCTACACTATGCATGGCAGAGCTAATGGGTAGACCGACCATAGAAAAAGAACGGAGAAAAAGTGGAGAAAAAGTGGAGAAAAAGTGGAGAAAAAGTGGAGAAAAAATGGAGAAAAAGTGGAGAAAAAATGGAGAAAAAGTGGATAAAAAATGGAGAAAAAGTGGAGAAAAAGTGGAGAAAAAGTGGAGAAAAAATGGAGAAAAAGTGGAGAAAAAGTGGAGAAAAAGTGGAGAAAAAGTGGAGAAAAAGTGGAGAAAAAATGGAGAAAAAGTGGAGAAAAAGTGGAGAAAAAATGGAGAAAAAGTGGAGAAAAAGTGGAGAAAAAGTGGAGAAAAAGTGGAGAAAAAGTGGAGAAAAAATGTAGAAAAAGTGGAAAAAAAGTGGAGAAAAAATGGAGAAAAAGTGGAGAAAAAATGTAGAAAAAGTGGAGAAAAAGTGGAGAAAAAATGGAGAAAAAGTGGAGAAAAAGTGGAGAAAAAGTGGAGAAAAAATGGAGAAAAAATGGAGAAAAAGTGGAGAAAAAGTGGAGAAAAAGTGGAGAAAAAATGTAGAAAAAGTGGAGAAAAAGTGGAGAAAAAGTGGAGAAAAAGTAGAGAAAAAATGGAGAAAAAGTGGAGAAAAAGTGGAGAAGAAGTGGAGAAGTGGAGAAGAAGTGGAGAAGAAGTGGAGAAGAAGTGGAGAAGTGTTTGTTCATGCTAGATGGGAGATAAATAATTTTTACCGGCGCTGTCATTTACTGTAACATGATCATCGGTGTACGGTGTATACCTGTGATCACGTGAGCGGGGACCAGAAAAACCGTCCTGAATCATGATCTCCAGGGTCTCAGCTAGCCCTGAAACCCCGGAGATTTTCTGACGCTGGGGGCGTTATTCACTTATTTCTGCCTGCTGTTTATAAACGGCAGATCAGAATAAGGCTACATTAACACGACCGATCCATTTTTGTGGTCTGCAAAAACAGTCCGTTTTTTTTCACGGGTGCATCCGTGTGGCATCCGTTTCCATTCCGTAGACGGTCCGTATGTCATCTGTTTGTCATCCGTGTGCCTTCCGTTTTTTTTGTGTACTGCAAAAAAACCGAATGAGGGTAAATGCATAAATTTACCCGGGATCCATAGCTTCATCCTACATGAGGCGGTCACATGTTCACTCCAGTGCTATTTTCTACTGCTTTTCACAGCGTAGAGCGTTCTGGTGATTTTCCTGTGCTTGTGCACTTCATATCAGTCTTTTCTGTCATTATAATGGCAGAAAGACACATAATGTCCCACTCTCCTGCATTTTCTAATTTTGCACCCTTTGGTGCCTTTCATGTGGCACTAAGGGGTTCTTAGCTTTGTATTTAGCCAAAAAAATGAAAAAAAAAATGACGTAGGGTTCCCCCTATTTTTGTAGCCAGCTAGGGTAAAGCAGACGGCTGCAGCCTGCAGACCACAGCTGGCAACCTCACCTTGGCTGGTAATCCAAAACTGAGGGCACCCCACGCTGTTATTTTAAATTAAATAAATAATTAAAAAAAAAACACGTAGGGGTCCCCCCAAAATTGGATCACCAGCCAAGGTAAAGCAGACAGCTGGGGACTGATATTCTCAGACTAAGGAGGTCCATGGTTATTGGACTCTCCCCAGCCTAAAAATAGCAGGCCGCAGCCGCCCCAGAAGTGGCGCATCCATTAGATGCGCCAATCCTGGTGCTTCGCCCCAGCTCATCCCGCGCCCTGGTGCGGTGGCAAACGTGGTAATATATGGGGTTAATACCAGATGTGTAATGTCACCTGGCATCAAGCCCTGGGGTTGGTGAGGTCAGGCGTCTATCAGATACCCGACATCACCAACCCAGTCAGTAATAAAAAAAAATAGACGACAAACACATTTTTATTTGAAAAAACACTCCCCAAAACATTCCCTCTTTAACCAATTTATTAGAAAGAAAAACTAATCCAGGTCTGGTGTAATCCAAGGAGTTGCCATGACGATCCACACTGTCCCAGTCAATGAAGAGCAGGATGTTCCCCATTGGCTGGGAGAGCAGTGCAGTGACCTGAGCTAACATCAATGGGTCAGCCCAGGTCACTGCAGGGGATGACAAGTGCTGCTGTCAGCGAGGTACATTACCTGCGCTGATCTCCAGCACACTGACAGCCCCTGTCACTGAGTTCAATGACCGGCGCCTTCACACCAAGTATCGCGAGAGGCCCGTGACGTCACCGCTAGTCAGTCTCGGGTCGGAAGCGAGAGAAGGTGATGTGACAAGCGGCGGCCATGGAGGACAGTGACAGCGCTGAGGTCGGGATGGCGGGACTTCATCACCGCAGGTAAGCCGAGCGGGACCATGTGTGTGTGTGTGTGTGTGTGTGTGTGTATGTGTACATGCCGCGGGCAGGAGGGGGCGGAGCGAGCTGAGCGGGGAAGTGTGGGCTTCCTGCACGTAACTAGGATAAACATCGGGTTACTAACCAAAGCGCTTTGGTTGGATACCCGATGTTTATCTTGGTTACCAGCTTCTGGTAGGCTGCCAGCGATGGCTCCTGCACACTGTAGCTGTAAAAAGCCCTGCTTTTTGCTGCTAGAACCGTTCTCGAATGTATCTAGAACTATCGAGCTTTTGCAAAAAGCTCGAGTTCTAGTTCGATTTCGAACAGCCCCCAAAATCACTCGAGCCTAGAACTGGAGAACCTCGAACCGCGAACCGCGCTCAACTCTACTCTTTACTTCTTCAAACCCAATTTATTTGCTTCTTCAACACCATCTTGGTTCCTTGAACACAACCCAGCTCTGTACTAAAGTCCAGTTAGTGGGAGTCCTAATCTCAACCCTCGGTTTGACGCCTAATAGCTCCTAAAGGAAATAATGTGCCAATATGGCCGGACCTTAGCACCTCTACTTCTGATGTTTTGAGAACTCTTGCCTGGAGAACTCTCTTTGTGATGCCCTGGCCTATCAGGTCGTCACAGGGTATTGTGCAATCTGCCCTTCTGCACAGTATCCACCCTCCTTGGTTACGGATCCTGGTCCTTTGGTGTTGCTAACAGCTTAGCCAATCAAAATCCTGGGAACACTTCCCACTTGAACCTACCAGACACACCATTGGGGGGCCTGAAGGGAATAGGATCGCCCACATGGGGGTTGGTGAGGGGAAAGTGAGGAAAGTAACAATTGAGCAGTGGAGAGCGAAGGGAGGGGTGGAGGTGAAGTGACTCTCTGGGAGAGAGAGGTCACGGAGCAGGGCTCCTGAGTACTAGGTGGCAGACGTTGGTCTGGTCCTGGTAGGAGCTGGAACCCTGGTCACAGGGGATAGTGTCAAGGGGCACAGACTGCTGAGGAGGGCAGCCGGCGGCCTTGAGCTATCACTGGGCAGGGGCCAGGGCACGACGGGGTACGTGGACCCCAGGCCAGAAAGTACCTTCATGCTTTCCAGTAATTTACCCAACGGGGGTGAAGACTTCAAGTGTCATCCCCAACCCGCTCCAAAATCGGGGTACTAGCGCACTGATGGGATAGGACTTTCCCACTACAGTACAAAGAAATCCTACGCGTGAACCCTGAGAGCAAGCTCACTCCGTTAGCTATATGGGTGAGCGGGACCCGGAGAGTTTCATACCAATGGGTCCAATACACACTAAGGTGCCAGGGACAGGCCCACAGACCAACAGCAACAACAAGGGCACGGATCCAGGCGTGCTCCCCGCAGGCTGCCGTGGTGCTCAGAATTCTGGTTTATAAGCTGTCGGTGTGGTTATTCCAGGACTGAGTGAGTACGTTGAAGACCCCTGTTCCTATCCCCCACGGCACCCAAACACCATCCCTACCATCAACGGGTCCCCGGGACACAAACACCCTACCCACAGAGGGGTTAAACATCAAGCTGCCACAACATCATCACCGGGCTCCCCAATGGCAGCGGTGGTCCCTCACATTACCACGCACCGTGGGTGGCGTCACGAACTTTCCAAAAAACCCCTGTACATATCTCCCCCCTTCTTTTAATCGAGTGGCCGCACGACCCGCGGGTCCGGAGACCCCTCCTGTCGCCATCTCTCACATGAAACTCTGACTCAGGCTCTCTTTCAAGAGTCCCGGTGACCTTCTCTACCAAGCCACCCAGTCTTGGCCCTTCCTCCATTAACATCAACCTCCACCAATGGCTGTGTCCTAGTCCTCCTATGGACAACAAACCATACCTAGGGCCTTCCCTCATCATCACCAGTGACACTGCGAACCTCTGCTTACTCCTCAACTTCCAGCAGGCTAATAACACCGGCCTTCTTTCCGCTTGCTGTCCTGCATCACTGCTCCGTCCTTCTCTGGGTGGGGTTTTGTCAGTTTACTATCCCGTTTGGTCAATGCCTCCGCTCATCTTCCTGCATTCCACTGCACTGGGTGGGTGTTCTTCCTCCACTTTGCCCTACTTGGTCAGGCACTTTGTTCTCTCTGCTGGCACTTTAAGACTTGACACTACTTCAGTAGGCATAACCTCAGAGGGCTGGAGGGATCTTTGCTCCCTCTTGTGTCTTTAATTCCCACAATGGCAGGACCTTCTTTTAGTGCTGCATTATTAACCACCATCTTGGAGTTTGTATTTGGCGTCATCTTAAACCACTTAATGGTCACCATCATCCATGGAACTTAAGGGTGCTTTACATGCTGCAACATCGCTAGCAATCTCGTTAGCGATGTGACACACCACATCGCAGATAAGATTTGCCGAGATCGCACATAGGTCATTTTTTTTTTTTGTAGCACAAGTCACATGTGCGATCTTGGCAAATCCTATGTGCGATCTGGTGTGTCACATCGCTAACAAGATCGCTAGCGATGTTGTAACATGTAAAGCACCCTTTAAGCACCATTTCATGCATCATTTCGATCTTCCAGCAGCAAAGGTCTGTCCTAACTAGAGATGAGCGAACCGGTCGCGGTTCGGCTCGAGGTCGGTTCGCCGAACGGAGGTCCCGTTCGAGTTCGGTTCGTCGAACGTTCGATGAACAGAACTCGAACTGCATAGGAAACAATGGCAGGCAATCACAAACACATAAAAACACCTAGAAAACACCCTCAAAGGTGTCCAAAAGGTGACAAACAACTCACAACACAACACAAACACATGGGAAAGTGACAAGTACATATAATCATGCGAAAACAAAAGAGCTGGACAAGGAAAAAGAGGAGGAGACACAGATATAGGCATGGCACGCCCTTCTAAAATCATGTAAAACACCGCAAGGTGACTCCAACCGGAGTCTCCCTTATTTCTAAAAATTGGGCCACACACACACTCACCCCTTCAGTGGCAGCACTTGTGCCCCAGTTGTACACTTCACAGCTAGATTTGCATCAAGCACATTCAAAAATACGCCATGCTTAACCGTTCCCAGGATGACACCGGGGTAGGTAGCAAAGTCTTTCCTGATCCCAGCTGTATGCATCTTGGATCATTTTTTAAAACAATGTAAGCAAGGATTACTGCAAGCGGAGTGTCCCTTTTTTCCAAAAATTGTGCCCCACACACACCCACCCATTCAGTGGCAGCACTTGTGCCCTAGTTGTACACTTCACAGCTAGATTTCCATCAAGCACATTCAAAAATACGCCATTCTTAACCGTCCCCAGGATGACACCGGGGTAAGTAGCAAAGTCTTTGCTGATCCCAGCTCTGTTCATCTTGGATCATTTTAAAAATCACTGTACGTAAGGGTTACTCCAAGCGGAGTCTCCCTTTTTTCCAAAAATTGTGCCCCACACACACCCACCCATTCAGTGGCAGCACTTGTGCCCTAGTTGTACACTTCACAGCTAGATTTGCATCAAGCACATTCAAAAATACGCCATTCTTAACCGTCCCCAGGATGACACTGGGGAAGGTAGCAAAGTCTTTCCTGATCCCAGCTCTGTTCATCTTGGCTCCTTTTTAAAAACACTGTAAGCAAGGGTTACTCTAAGCGGAGTCTCCCTTTTTTCCAAAAATTGGGCCACACACACACCCACCCCTTCAGTGTTTTCAGTTGTGCCCTAGTTGTACACTTCACAGCTAGATTTGCATCAAGCACATTCAAAAATATGCCATTCTTAACCGTCCCCAGGATGACACCGGGGTAGGTAGCAAAGTCTTTGCTGAACCATGACTTGTTCATCTTGGCTCCTTTTACAAAACACAGCAAGCAAGGGTTACTCCAAGACGAGTCTCCCTTTTTTTCCAAAAATTTTGCCCCACACACACCCACCTATTCAGTGGCAGCACTTGTGCCCTAGTTGTACAATTCACAGCTAGATTTGCTTCAAGCACATTCAAAAATACGCCATTCTTAACCGTCCCCAGGATGACACCGGGGTAGGTAGCAAAGTCTTTCCTGATCCCAGCTCTGTTCATCTTGGCTCCTTTTTAAAAACACTGTAAGCAAGGGTTACTCCAAGCGGAGTCTCCCTTTTTTCCAAAAATTGGGCCACACACACACCCACCCCTTCAGTGTTTTCAGTTGTGCCCCAGTTGTACATTTCACAGCTAGATTTGCATCAAGCACATTCAAAAATATGCCATTCTTAACCGTCCCCAGGATGACTCCGGGGTAGGTAGCAAAGTCTTTGCTGAACCATGACTTGTTCATCATGGCTCCTTTTAAAAAACACAGCAAGCAACGGTTACTCCAAGCAGAGTCTCCCTTTTTTTCCAAAAATTGTGCCCCACACACACCCACCCATTCAGTGGCAGCACTTGTGCCCTAGTTGTACACTTCACAGCTAGATTTGCATCAAGCACATTAAAAAATACACCATTCTTAACCGTCCCCAGGATGACACTGGGGTAGGAAGCAAAGTCTTTCCTGATCCCAGCTCTGTTCATCTTGGCTCCTTTTTAAAAACACTGTAAGCAAGGGTTACTCCAAGCGGAGTCTCCCTTTTTTCCAAAAATTGGGTCACACACACACCCACCCCTTCAGTGTTTTCAGTTGTGCCCCAGTTGTACACTTCCCAGCTAGATTTGCATCAAGCACATTAAAAAATATGCCATTCTTAACCGTCCCCAGGATGACACCGGGGTAGGTAGAAAAGTCTTTGCTGATCCCAGCTCTGTTCATCTTGGATCATTTTTTAAAACAATGTAAGCAAGGATTACTCCAAGCGGAGTGTCCCTTTTTTCCAAAAATTGTGCCCCACACACACCCACCCATTCAGTGGCAGCACTTGTGCCCTAGTTGTACACTTCACAGCTAGATTTGCATCAAGCACATTCAAAAATACGCCATTCTTAATCGTCCCCAGGATGACACCGGGGTAGGTAGCAAAGTCTTTCCTGATCTCAGCTCTGTTCATCTTGGCTCCTTTCAAAAAACACAGCAAGCAACGGTTACTCCAAGCGGAGTCTCCCTTTTTTCCAAAAATTGGGCCACACACACACCCACCCCTTCAGTGTTTTCAGTTGTGCCCTAGTTGTACACTTCACAGCTAGATTTGCATCAAGCACATTCAAAAATATGCCATTCTTAACCGTCCCCAGAATGACAACGGGGTAGGTAGCAAAGTCTTTGCTGAACCATGACTTGTTCATCTTGGCTCCTTTTAAAAAACACAGCAAGCAAGGGTTACTCCAAGACGAGTCTCCCTTTTTTTCCAAAAATTGTGCCCCACACACACCTACCTATTCAGTGGCAGCACTTGTGCCCCAGTTGTACACTTCACAGCTAGATTTGCATCAAGCACATTCAAAAATACGCCATTCTTAACCGTCTCCAGGATGACACCAGGGTAGGTAGCAAAGTCTTTCCTGATCCCAGCTCTGTTCATCTTGGCTCCTTTTTAAAAACACTGTAAGCAAGGGTTACTCCAAGCGGAGTCTCCCTTTTTTCCAAAAATTGGGCCACACACACACCCACCCCTTCAGTGTTTTCAGTTGTGCCCCAGTTGTACATTTCACAGCTAGATTTGCATCAAGCACATTCAAAAATATGCCATTCTTAACCGTCCCCAGGATGACTCCGGGGTAGGTAGCAAAGTCTTTGCTGAACCATGACTTGTTCATCATGGCTCCTTTTAAAAAACACAGCAAGCAACGGTTACTCCAAGCAGAGTCTCCCTTTTTTTCCAAAAATTGTGCCCCACACACGCCCACCCATTCAGTGGCAGCACTTGTGCCCTAGTTGTACACTTCACAGCTAGATTTGCATCAAGCACATTCAAAAATACACCATTCTTAACCGTCCCCAGGATGACACCGGGGTAGGTAGCAAAGTCTTTCCTGATCCCAGTTGTATGCATCTTAGATCATTTTTTAAAACAATGTAAGCAAGGATTACTCCAAGCGGAGTGTCCCTTTTTTCCAAAAATTGTGCCCCACACACACCCACCCATTCAGTGGCAGCACTTGTGCCCTAGTTGTACACTTCACAGCTAGATTTGCATCAAGTACATTCAAAAATACGCCATTCTTAACCGTCCCCAGGATGACACCGGGGTAGGTAGCAAAGTCTTTGCTGATCCCAGCTCTGTTCATCTTGGATCATTTTTAAAAACACTGTAAGCAAGGGTTACTCCAAGCGGAGTCTCCCTTTTTTCCAAAAATTGGCTCACACACACACCCACCCCTTCAGTGTTTTCAGTTGTGCCCCAGTTGTACACTTCACAGCTAGATTTGCATCAAGCACATTCAAAAATACGCCATTCTTAACCGTCCCCAGGATGACACCGGGGTAGGTAGCAAAGTCTTTGCTGATCCCAGCTCTGTTCATCTTGGATCATTTTTTAAAACAATGTAAGCAAGGATTACTCCAAGCGGAGTGTCCCTTTTTTCCAAAAATTGTGCCCCACACACACCCACCCATTCAGTGGCAGCAGTTGTGCCCTAGTTGTACACTTCACAGCTAGATTTGCATCAAGCACATTCAAAAATACGCCATTCTTAATCGTCCCCAGGATGACACCGGGGTAGGTAGCAAAGTCTTTCCTGATCCCAGCTCTGTTCATCTTGGCTCCTTTTAAAAAACACAGCAAGCAACGGTTACTCCAAGCTGAGTCTCTCTTTTTTCCAAAAATTGTGCCCCACACACACCCACCCATTCAGTGGCAGCACTTGTGCCCTAGTTGTACACTTCACAGCTAGATTTGCATCAAGCACATTCAAAAATACACCATTCTTAACCGTCCCCAGGATGACACCGGGGTAGGTAGCAAAGTCTTTCCTGATCCCAGCTCTGTTCATCTTGGCTCCTTTTTAAAAACACTGTAAGCAAGGGTTACTCCAAGCGGAGTCTCCCTTTTTTCCAAAAATTGGGCCACACACACACCCACCCCTTCAGTGTTTTCAGTTGTGCCCCAGTTGTACACTTCACAGCTAGATTTGCATCAAGCACATTCAAAAATACGCCATACTTAACCGTTCCCAGGATGACACCGGGGTAGGTGGCAAAGTCTTTCCTGATCCCAGCTCTGTTCATCTTGGATCATTTTTTAAAACAATGTAAGCAAGGATTACTCCAAGCGGAGTGTCCCTTTTTTCCAAAAATTGTGCCCCACACACACCCACCCCTTCAGTGGCAGCACTTGTGCCCTAGTTGTACACTTCACAGCTAGATTTGCATCAAGCACATTAAAAAATACGCCATTCTTAACCGTCCCCAGGATGACACCGGGGTAGGTAGCAAAGTCTTTGCTGAACCATGACTTGTTCATCTTGGCTCCTTTTAAAAAACACAGCAAGCAACGGTTACTCCAAGCGGAGTCTCCCTTTTTTTCCAAAAATTGTGCCCCACACACACCCACCCATTCAGTGGCAGCACTTGTGCCCTAGTTGTACACTTCACAGCTAGATTTGCATCAAGCACATTCAAAAATACGTCATACTTAACCGTTCCCAGGATGACACTGGGGTAGGTAGCAAAGTCTTTCCTGATCCCAGCTGTATGCAACTTGGATCATTTATTAAAACAATGTAAGCAAGGATTACTCCAAGCGGCGTGTCCCTTTTTTCCAAAAATTGTGCCCCACACACACCCACCCATTCAGTGGCAGCACTTGTGCCCTAGTTGTACACTTCACAGCTAGATTTGCATCAAGCACATTCAAAAATACGCCATTCTTAACCGTCCCCAGGATGACACCGGGGTAGGTAGCAAAGTCTTTCCTGATCCCAGCTCTGTTAATCTTGGCTCCTTTTTAAAAACACTGTAAGCAAGGGTTACTCCAAGCGGAGTCTACCTTTTTTCCAAAAATTGGGCCACACACAACCCACCCCTTCAGTGTTTTCAGTTGTGCCCCAGTTGTACACTTCACAGCTAGATTTGCATCAAGCACATTCAAAAATACGCCATTCTTAACCGTCCCCAGGATGACACCGGGGTAGGTAGCAAAGTCTTTGCTGATCCCAGCTCTGTTCATCTTGGATCATTTTTTAAAACAATGTAAGCAAGGATTACTCCAAGCGGAGTGTCCCTTTTTTCCAAAAATTGTGCCCCACACACACCCACCCATTCAGTGGCAGCACTTGTGCCCTAGTTGTACACTTCACAGCTAGATTTGCATCAAGCACATTCAAAAATACGCCATTCTTAATCGTCCCCAGGATGACACCGGGGTAGGTAGCAAAGTCTTTCCTGATCTCAGCTCTGTTCATCTTGGCTCCTTTCAAAAAACACAGCAAGCAACGGTTACTCCAAGCGGAGTCTCCCTTTTTTCCAAAAATTGGGCCACACACACACCCACCCCTTCAGTGTTTTCAGTTGTGCCCTAGTTGTACACTTCACAGCTAGATTTGCATCAAGCACATTCAAAAATATGCCATTCTTAACCGTCCCCAGAATGACAACGGGGTAGGTAGCAAAGTCTTTGCTGAACCATGACTTGTTCATCTTGGCTCCTTTTAAAAAACACAGCAAGCAAGGGTTACTCCAAGACGAGTCTCCCTTTTTTTCCAAAAATTGTGCCCCACACACACCTACCTATTCAGTGGCAGCACTTGTGCCCCAGTTGTACACTTCACAGCTAGATTTGCATCAAGCACATTCAAAAATACGCCATTCTTAACCGTCTCCAGGATGACACCAGGGTAGGTAGCAAAGTCTTTCCTGATCCCAGCTCTGTTCATCTTGGCTCCTTTTTAAAAACACTGTAAGCAAGGGTTACTCCAAGCGGAGTCTCCCTTTTTTCCAAAAATTGGGCCACACACACACCCACCCCTTCAGTGTTTTCAGTTGTGCCCCAGTTGTACATTTCACAGCTAGATTTGCATCAAGCACATTCAAAAATATGCCATTCTTAACCGTCCCCAGGATGACTCCGGGGTAGGTAGCAAAGTCTTTGCTGAACCATGACTTGTTCATCATGGCTCCTTTTAAAAAACACAGCAAGCAACGGTTACTCCAAGCAGAGTCTCCCTTTTTTTCCAAAAATTGTGCCCCACACACGCCCACCCATTCAGTGGCAGCACTTGTGCCCTAGTTGTACACTTCACAGCTAGATTTGCATCAAGCACATTCAAAAATACACCATTCTTAACCGTCCCCAGGATGACACCGGGGTAGGTAGCAAAGTCTTTCCTGATCCCAGTTGTATGCATCTTAGATCATTTTTTAAAACAATGTAAGCAAGGATTACTCCAAGCGGAGTGTCCCTTTTTTCCAAAAATTGTGCCCCACACACACCCACCCATTCAGTGGCAGCACTTGTGCCCTAGTTGTACACTTCACAGCTAGATTTGCATCAAGTACATTCAAAAATACGCCATTCTTAACCGTCCCCAGGATGACACCGGGGTAGGTAGCAAAGTCTTTGCTGATCCCAGCTCTGTTCATCTTGGATCATTTTTAAAAACACTGTAAGCAAGGGTTACTCCAAGCGGAGTCTCCCTTTTTTCCAAAAATTGGCTCACACACACACCCACCCCTTCAGTGTTTTCAGTTGTGCCCCAGTTGTACACTTCACAGCTAGATTTGCATCAAGCACATTCAAAAATACGCCATTCTTAACCGTCCCCAGGATGACACCGGGGTAGGTAGCAAAGTCTTTGCTGATCCCAGCTCTGTTCATCTTGGATCATTTTTTAAAACAATGTAAGCAAGGATTACTCCAAGCGGAGTGTCCCTTTTTTCCAAAAATTGTGCCCCACACACACCCACCCATTCAGTGGCAGCAGTTGTGCCCTAGTTGTACACTTCACAGCTAGATTTGCATCAAGCACATTCAAAAATACGCCATTCTTAATCGTCCCCAGGATGACACCGGGGTAGGTAGCAAAGTCTTTCCTGATCCCAGCTCTGTTCATCTTGGCTCCTTTTAAAAAACACAGCAAGCAACGGTTACTCCAAGCTGAGTCTCTCTTTTTTCCAAAAATTGTGCCCCACACACACCCACCCATTCAGTGGCAGCACTTGTGCCCTAGTTGTACACTTCACAGCTAGATTTGCATCAAGCACATTCAAAAATACACCATTCTTAACCGTCCCCAGGATGACACCGGGGTAGGTAGCAAAGTCTTTCCTGATCCCAGCTCTGTTCATCTTGGCTCCTTTTTAAAAACACTGTAAGCAAGGGTTACTCCAAGCGGAGTCTCCCTTTTTTCCAAAAATTGGGCCACACACACACCCACCCCTTCAGTGTTTTCAGTTGTGCCCCAGTTGTACACTTCACAGCTAGATTTGCATCAAGCACATTCAAAAATACGCCATACTTAACCGTTCCCAGGATGACACCGGGGTAGGTGGCAAAGTCTTTCCTGATCCCAGCTCTGTTCATCTTGGATCATTTTTTAAAACAATGTAAGCAAGGATTACTCCAAGCGGAGTGTCCCTTTTTTCCAAAAATTGTGCCCCACACACACCCACCCCTTCAGTGGCAGCACTTGTGCCCTAGTTGTACACTTCACAGCTAGATTTGCATCAAGCACATTAAAAAATACGCCATTCTTAACCGTCCCCAGGATGACACCGGGGTAGGTAGCAAAGTCTTTGCTGAACCATGACTTGTTCATCTTGGCTCCTTTTAAAAAACACAGCAAGCAACGGTTACTCCAAGCGGAGTCTCCCTTTTTTTCCAAAAATTGTGCCCCACACACACCCACCCATTCAGTGGCAGCACTTGTGCCCTAGTTGTACACTTCACAGCTAGATTTGCATCAAGCACATTCAAAAATACGTCATACTTAACCGTTCCCAGGATGACACTGGGGTAGGTAGCAAAGTCTTTCCTGATCCCAGCTGTATGCAACTTGGATCATTTATTAAAACAATGTAAGCAAGGATTACTCCAAGCGGCGTGTCCCTTTTTTCCAAAAATTGTGCCCCACACACACCCACCCATTCAGTGGCAGCACTTGTGCCCTAGTTGTACACTTCACAGCTAGATTTGCATCAAGCACATTCAAAAATACGCCATTCTTAACCGTCCCCAGGATGACACCGGGGTAGGTAGCAAAGTCTTTCCTGATCCCAGCTCTGTTAATCTTGGCTCCTTTTTAAAAACACTGTAAGCAAGGGTTACTCCAAGCGGAGTCTACCTTTTTTCCAAAAATTGGGCCACACACAACCCACCCCTTCAGTGTTTTCAGTTGTGCCCCAGTTGTACACTTCACAGCTAGATTTGCATCAAGCACATTCAAAAATACGCCATTCTTAACCGTCCCCAGGATGACACCGGGGTAGGTAGCAAAGTCTTTGCTGATCCCAGCTCTGTTCATCTTGGATCATTTTTTAAAACAATGTAAGCAAGGATTACTCCAAGCGGAGTGTCCCTTTTTTCCAAAAATTGTGCCCCACACACACCCACCCATTCAGTGGCAGCACTTGTGCCCTAGTTGTACACTTCACAGCTAGATTTGCATCAAGCACATTCAAAAATACGCCATTCTTAACCGTCCCCAGGATGACACCGGGGTAGGTAGCAAAGTCTTTGCTGATCCCAGCTCTGTTCATCTTGGATCATTTTTAAAAATACTGTAAGTAAGGGTTACTCCAAGCGGAGTCTCCCTTTTTCCAAAAATTGTGCCCCACACACACCCACCCATTCAGTGGCAGCACTTGTGCCCTAGTTGTACACTTCACAGCTAGATTTGCATCAAGCACATTAAAAAATACGCCATTCTTAACCGTCCCCAGGATGACACCGGGGTAGGTAGCAAAGTCTTTGCTGAACCATGACTTGATCATCTTGGCTCCTTTTAAAAAACACAGCAAGCAAGGGTTACTCCAAGCAGAGTCTCCCTTTTTTTCCAAAAATTGTGCCCCACACACACCCACCCATTCAGTGGCAGCACTTGTGCGCTAGTTGTACACTTCACAGCTAGATTTGCATCAAGCACATTCAAAAATACGCCATTCTTAACCGTCCCCAGGATGACACCGGGGTAGGTAGCAAAGTCTTTCCTGATCCCAGCTCTGTTCATCTTGGCTCCTTTTTAAAACCACTGTAAGCAAGGGTTACTCCAAGCGGAGTCTCCCTTTTTTCCAAAAATTGGGCCACACACACACCCACCCCTTCAGTGTTTTCAGATGTGCCCCAGTTGTACACTTCACAGCTAGATTTGCATCAAGCACATTCAAAAATACGCCATTCTTAACCGTCCCCAGGATGACACCGGGGTAGGTAGCAAAGTCTTTGCTGATCCCAGCTCTGTTCATCTTGGATCATTTTTTAAAACAATGTAAGCAAGGATTACTCCAAGCGGAGTGTCCCTTTTTTCCAAAAATTGTGCCCCACACACACCCACCCATTCAGTGGCAGCACTTGTGCCCTAGTTGTACACTTCACAGCTAGATTTGCATCAAGCACATTCAAAAATACGCCATTCTTAACCGTCCCCAGGATGACACCGGGGTAGGTAGCAAAGTCTTTGCTGATCCCAGCTCTGTTCATCTTGGATCATTTTTAAAAATACTGTAAGTAAGGGTTACTCCAAGCGGAGTCTCCCTTTTTCCAAAAATTGTGCCCCACACACACCCACCCATTCAGTGGCAGCACTTGTGCCCTAGTTGTACACTTCACAGCTAGATTTGCATCAAGCACATTAAAAATACGCCATTCTTAACCGTCCCCAGGATGGCACCAGGGTAGGTAGCAAAGTCTTTGCTGAACCATGACTTGTTCATCTTGGCTCCTTTTAAAAAACACAGCAAGCAACAGTTACTCCAAGCAGAGTCTCCCTTTTTTTCCAAAAATTGTGCCCCACACACACCCACCCATTCAGTGGCAGCACTTGTGCGCTAGTTGTACACTTCACAGCTAGATTTGCATCAAGCACATTCAAAAATACGCCATTCTTAACCGTCCCCAGGATGACACCGGGGTAGGTAGCAAAGTCTTTGCTGATCCCAGCTCTGTTCATCTTGGATCATTTTTTAAAACATTGGAAGCAAGGATTACTCCAAGCGGAGTGTCCCTTTTTTCCAAAAGTTGTGCCCCACACACATTCACCCATTCAGTGGCAGCACTTGTGCCCTAGTTGTACACGTCACAGCTAGATTTGCATCAAGCACATTCAAAAATACGCCATTCTTAACCGTCCCCAGGATGACACCGGGGTAGGTAGCAAAGTCTTTGCTGATCCCAGCTCTGTTCATCTTGGATCATTTTTTAAAACAATGTAAGCAAGGATTACTCCAAGCGGAGTGTCCCTTTTTTCCAAAAATTGTGCCCCACACACACCCACCCATTCAGTGGCAGCACTTGTGCCCTAGTTGTACACTTCACAGCTAGATTTGCATCAAGGACATTCAAAAATATGCCATTCTTAACCATCCCCAGGATGACACCGGGGTAGGTAGCAAAGTCTTTGCTGATCCCAGCTCTGTTCATCTTGGATGATTTTTAAAAATACTGTAAGTAAGGGTTACTCCAAGCGGAGTCTCCCTTTTTCCAAAAATTGTGCCCCACACACACCCACCCATTCAGTGGCAGCACTTGTGCCCTAGTTGTACACTTCACAGCTAGATTTGCATCAAGCACATTAAAAATACGCCATTCTTAACCGTCCCCAGGATGACACCAGGGTAGGTAGCAAAGTCTTTGCTGAACCATGACTTGTTCATCTTGGCTCCTTTTAAAAATCACAGCAAGCAACGGTTACTCCAAGCAGAGTCTCCCTTTTTTTCCAAAAATTGTGCCCCACACACACCCACCCATTCAGTGGCAGCACTTGTGCGCTAGTTGTACACTTCACAGCTAGATTTGCATCAAGCACATTCAAAAATACGCCATTCTTAACCGTCCCCAGGATGACACCGGGGTAGGTAGCAAAGTCTTTCCTGATCCCAGCTCTGTTCATCTTGGCTCCTTTTTAAAACCACTGTAAGCAAGGGTTACTCCAAGCGGAGTCTCCCTTTTTTCCAAAAATTGGGCCACACACACACCCACCCCTTCAGTGTTTTCAGTTGTGCCCCAGTTGTACATTTCACAGCTAGATTTGCATCAAGCACATTCAAAAATACGCCATTCTTAACCGTCCCCAGGATGACACCGGGGTAGGTAGCAAAGTCTTTGCTGATCCCAGCTCTGTTCATCTTGGATCATTTTTTAAAACAATGGAAGCAAGGATTACTCCAAGCGGAGTGTCCCTTTTTTCCAAAAGTTGTGCCCCACACACACACCCACCAATTCAGTGGCAGCACTTGTGCCCTAGTTGTACACGTCACAGCTAGATTTGCATCAAGCACATTCAAAAATACGCCATTCTTAACCGTCCCCAGGATGACACCGGGGTAGGTAGCAAAGTCTTTGCTGATCCCAGCTCTGTTCATCTTGGATCATTTTTTAAAACAATGTAAGCAAGGATTACTCCAAGCGGAGTGTCCCTTTTTTCCAAAAATTGTGCCCCACACACACCCACCCATTCAGTGGCAGCACTTGTGCCCTAGTTGTACACTTCACAGCTAGATTTGCATCAAGGACATTCAAAAATATGCCATTCTTAACCATCCCCAGGATGACACCGGGGTAGGTAGCAAAGTCTTTGCTGATCCCAGCTCTGTTCATCTTGGATCATTTTTAAAAATACTGTAAGTAAGGGTTACTCCAAGCGGAGTCTCCCTTTTTCCAAAAATTGTGCCCCACACACACCCACCCATTCAGTGGCAGCACTTGTGCCCTAGTTGTACACTTCACAGCTAGATTTGCATCAAGCACATTAAAAATACGCCATTCTTAACCGTCCCCAGGATGACACCAGGGTAGGTAGCAAAGTCTTTGCTGAACCATGACTTGTTCATCTTGGCTCCTTTTAAAAATCACAGCAAGCAACGGTTACTCCAAGCAGAGTCTCCCTTTTTTTCCAAAAATTGTGCCCCACACACACCCACCCATTCAGTGGCAGCACTTGTGCGCTAGTTGTACACTTCACAGCTAGATTTGCATCAAGCACATTCAAAAATACGCCATTCTTAACCGTCCCCAGGATGACACCGGGGTAGGTAGCAAAGTCTTTCCTGATCCCAGCTCTGTTCATCTTGGCTCCTTTTTAAAACCACTGTAAGTAAGGGTTACTCCAAGCGGAGTCTCCCTTTTTTCCAAAAATTGGGCCACACACAACCCACCCCTTCAGTGTTTTCAGTTGTGCCCCAGTTGTACACTTCACAGCTAGATTTGCATCAAGCACATTCAAAAATACGCCATTCTTAACCGTCCCCAGGATGACACCGGGGTAGGTAGCAAAGTCTTTGCTGATCCCAGCTCTGTTCATCTTGGATCATTTTTTAAAACAATGTAAGCAAGGATTACTCCAAGCGGAGTGTCCCTTTTTTCCAAAAATTGTGCCCCACACACACCCACCCATTCAGTGGCAGCACTTGTGCCCTAGTTGTACACTTCACAGCTAGATTTGCATCAAGCACATTCAAAAATACGCCATTCTTAACCGTCCCCAGGATGACACCGGGGTAGGTAGCAAAGTCTTTGCTGATCCCAGCTCTGTTCATCTTGGATCATTTTTAAAAATACTGTAAGTAAGGGTTACTCCAAGCGGAGTCTCCCTTTTTCCAAAAATTGTGCCCCACACACACCCACCCATTCAGTGGCAGCACTTGTGCCCTAGTTGTACACTTCACAGCTAGATTTGCATCAAGCACATTAAAAAATACGCCATTCTTAACCGTCCCCAGGATGACACCGGGGTAGGTAGCAAAGTCTTTGCTGAACCATGACTTGATCATCTTGGCTCCTTTTAAAAAACACAGCAAGCAAGGGTTACTCCAAGCAGAGTCTCCCTTTTTTTCCAAAAATTGTGCCCCACACACACCCACCCATTCAGTGGCAGCACTTGTGCGCTAGTTGTACACTTCACAGCTAGATTTGCATCAAGCACATTCAAAAATACGCCATTCTTAACCGTCCCCAGGATGACACCGGGGTAGGTAGCAAAGTCTTTCCTGATCCCAGCTCTGTTCATCTTGGCTCCTTTTTAAAACCACTGTAAGCAAGGGTTACTCCAAGCGGAGTCTCCCTTTTTTCCAAAAATTGGGCCACACACACACCCACCCCTTCAGTGTTTTCAGATGTGCCCCAGTTGTACACTTCACAGCTAGATTTGCATCAAGCACATTCAAAAATACGCCATTCTTAACCGTCCCCAGGATGACACCGGGGTAGGTAGCAAAGTCTTTGCTGATCCCAGCTCTGTTCATCTTGGATCATTTTTTAAAACAATGTAAGCAAGGATTACTCCAAGCGGAGTGTCCCTTTTTTCCAAAAATTGTGCCCCACACACACCCACCCATTCAGTGGCAGCACTTGTGCCCTAGTTGTACACTTCACAGCTAGATTTGCATCAAGCACATTCAAAAATACGCCATTCTTAACCGTCCCCAGGATGACACCGGGGTAGGTAGCAAAGTCTTTGCTGATCCCAGCAATGTTCATCTTGGATCATTTTTAAAAATACTGTAAGTAAGGGTTACTCCAAGCGGAGTCTCCCTTTTTCCAAAAATTGTGCCCCACACACACCCACCCATTCAGTGGCAGCACTTGTGCCCTAGTTGTACACTTCAC
The DNA here is from genome assembly GCF_048569485.1 of Anomaloglossus baeobatrachus. NCBI lineage: Eukaryota > Metazoa > Chordata > Amphibia > Anura > Aromobatidae > Anomaloglossus > Anomaloglossus baeobatrachus. Next base: position 427,764,341 of record NC_134358.1, read on the forward strand.
AGCTAGATTTGCATCAAGCACATTCAAAAATACGCCATTCTTAACCGTCCCCAGGATGACACCGGGGTAGGTAGCAAAGTCTTTCCTGATCCCAGCTCTGTTAATCTTGGCTCCTTTTTAAAAACACTGTAAGCAAGGGTTACTCCAAGCGGAGTCTACCTTTTTTCCAAAAATTGGGCCACACACAACCCACCCCTTCAGTGTTTTCAGTTGTGCCCCAGTTGTACACTTCACAGCTAGATTTGCATCAAGCACATTCAAAAATACGCCATTCTTAACCGTCCCCAGGATGACACCGGGGTAGGTAGCAAAGTCTTTGCTGATCCCAGCTCTGTTCATCTTGGATCATTTTTTAAAACAATGTAAGCAAGGATTACTCCAAGCGGAGTGTCCCTTTTTTCCAAAAATTGTGCCCCACACACACCCACCCATTCAGTGGCAGCACTTGTGCCCTAGTTGTACACTTCACAGCTAGATTTGCATCAAGCACATTCAAAAATACGCCATTCTTAACCGTCCCCAGGATGACACCGGGGTAGGTAGCAAAGTCTTTGCTGATCCCAGCTCTGTTCATCTTGGATCATTTTTAAAAATACTGTAAGTAAGGGTTACTCCAAGCGGAGTCTCCCTTTTTCCAAAAATTGTGCCCCACACACACCCACCCATTCAGTGGCAGCACTTGTGCGCTAGTTGTACACTTCACAGCTAGATTTGCATCAAGCACATTCAAAAATACGCCATTCTTAACCGTCCCCAGGATGACACCGGGGTAGGTAGCAAAGTCTTTCCTGATCCCAGCTCTGTTCATCTTGGCTCCTTTTTAAAACCACTGTAAGCAAGGGTTACTCCAAGCGGAGTCTCCCTTTTTTCCAAAAATTGGGCCACACACACACCCACCCCTTCAGTGTTTTCAGATGTGCCCCAGTTGTACACTTCACAGCTAGATTTGCATCAAGCACATTCAAAAATACGCCATTCTTAACCGTCCCCAGGATGACACCGGGGTAGGTAGCAAAGTCTTTGCTGATCCCAGCTCTGTTCATCTTGGATCATTTTTTAAAACAATGTAAGCAAGGATTACTCCAAGCGGAGTGTCCCTTTTTTCCAAAAATTGTGCCCCACACACACCCACCCATTCAGTGGCAGCACTTGTGCCCTAGTTGTACACTTCACAGCTAGATTTGCATCAAGCACATTCAAAAATACGCCATTCTTAACCGTCCCCAGGATGACACCGGGGTAGGTAGCAAAGTCTTTGCTGATCCCAGCTCTGTTCATCTTGGATCATTTTTAAAAATACTGTAAGTAAGGGTTACTCCAAGCGGAGTCTCCCTTTTTCCAAAAATTGTGCCCCACACACACCCACCCATTCAGTGGCAGCACTTGTGCCCTAGTTGTACACTTCACAGCTAGATTTGCATCAAGCACATTAAAAATACGCCATTCTTAACCGTCGCCAGGATGGCACCAGGGTAGGTAGCAAAGTCTTTGCTGAACCATGACTTGTTCATCTTGGCTCCTTTTAAAAAACACAGCAAGCAACGGTTACTCCAAGCAGAGTCTCCCTTTTTTTCCAAAAATTGTGCCCCACACACACCCACCCATTCAGTGGCAGCACTTGTGCGCTAGTTGTACACTTCACAGCTAGATTTGCATCAAGCACATTCAAAAATACGCCATTCTTAACCGTCCCCAGGATGACACCGGGGTAGGTAGCAAAGTCTTTCCTGATCCCAGCTCTGTTCATCTTGGCTCCTTTTTAAAACCACTGTAAGCAAGGGTTACTCCAAGCGGAGTCTCCCTTTTTTCCAAAAATTAGGCCACACACACACCCACCCCTTCAGTGTTTTCAGATGTGCCCCAGTTGTACACTTCACAGCTAGATTTGCATCAAGCACATTCAAAAATACGCCATTCTTAACCGTCCCCAGGATGACACCGGGGTAGGTAGCAAAGTCTTTGCTGATCCCAGCTCTGTTCATCTTGGATCATTTTTTAAAACATTGGAAGCAAGGATTACTCCAAGCGGAGTGTCCCTTTTTTCCAAAAGTTGTGCCCCACACACACATTCACCCATTCAGTGGCAGCACTTGTGCCCTAGTTGTACACGTCACAGCTAGATTTGCATCAAGCACATTCAAAAATACGCCATTCTTAACCGTCCCCAGGATGACACCGGGGTAGGTAGCAAAGTCTTTGCTGATCCCAGCTCTGTTCATCTTGGATCATTTTTTAAAACAATGTAAGCAAGGATTACTCCAAGCGGAGTGTCCCTTTTTTCCAAAAATTGTGCCCCACACACACCCACCCATTCAGTGGCAGCACTTGTGCCCTAGTTGTACACTTCACAGCTAGATTTGCATCAAGGACATTCAAAAATATGCCATTCTTAACCATCCCCAGGATGACACCGGGGTAGGTAGCAAAGTCTTTGCTGATCCCAGCTCTGTTCATCTTGGATGATTTTTAAAAATACTGTAAGTAAGGGTTACTCCAAGCGGAGTCTCCCTTTTTCCAAAAATTGTGCCCCACACACACCCACCCATTCAGTGGCAGCACTTGTGCCCTAGTTGTACACTTCACAGCTAGATTTGCATCAAGCACATTAAAAATACGCCATTCTTAACCGTCCCCAGGATGACACCAGGGTAGGTAGCAAAGTCTTTGCTGAACCATGACTTGTTCATCTTGGCTCCTTTTAAAAATCACAGCAAGCAACGGTTACTCCAAGCAGAGTCTCCCTTTTTTTCCAAAAATTGTGCCCCACACACACCCACCCATTCAGTGGCAGCACTTGTGCGCTAGTTGTACACTTCACAGCTAGATTTGCATCAAGCACATTCAAAAATACGCCATTCTTAACCGTCCCCAGGATGACACCGGGGTAGGTAGCAAAGTCTTTCCTGATCCCAGCTCTGTTCATCTTGGCTCCTTTTTAAAACCACTGTAAGCAAGGGTTACTCCAAGCGGAGTCTCCCTTTTTTCCAAAAATTGGGCCACACACACACCCACCCCTTCAGTGTTTTCAGTTGTGCCCCAGTTGTACATTTCACAGCTAGATTTGCATCAAGCACATTCAAAAATACGCCATTCTTAACCGTCCCCAGGATGACACCGGGGTAGGTAGCAAAGTCTTTGCTGATCCCAGCTCTGTTCATCTTGGATCATTTTTTAAAACAATGGAAGCAAGGATTACTCCAAGCGGAGTGTCCCTTTTTTCCAAAAGTTGTGCCCCACACACACACCCACCAATTCAGTGGCAGCACTTGTGCCCTAGTTGTACACGTCACAGCTAGATTTGCATCAAGCACATTCAAAAATACGCCATTCTTAACCGTCCCCAGGATGACACCGGGGTAGGTAGCAAAGTCTTTGCTGATCCCAGCTCTGTTCATCTTGGATCATTTTTTAAAACAATGTAAGCAAGGATTACTCCAAGCGGAGTGTCCCTTTTTTCCAAAAATTGTGCCCCACACACACCCACCCATTCAGTGGCAGCACTTGTGCCCTAGTTGTACACTTCACAGCTAGATTTGCATCAAGGACATTCAAAAATATGCCATTCTTAACCATCCCCAGGATGACACCGGGGTAGGTAGCAAAGTCTTTGCTGATCCCAGCTCTGTTCATCTTGGATCATTTTTAAAAATACTGTAAGTAAGGGTTACTCCAAGCGGAGTCTCCCTTTTTCCAAAAATTGTGCCCCACACACACCCACCCATTCAGTGGCAGCACTTGTGCCCTAGTTGTACACTTCACAGCTAGATTTGCATCAAGCACATTAAAAATACGCCATTCTTAACCGTCCCCAGGATGACACCAGGGTAGGTAGCAAAGTCTTTGCTGAACCATGACTTGTTCATCTTGGCTCCTTTTAAAAATCACAGCAAGCAACGGTTACTCCAAGCAGAGTCTCCCTTTTTTTCCAAAAATTGTGCCCCACACACACCCACCCATTCAGTGGCAGCACTTGTGCGCTAGTTGTACACTTCACAGCTAGATTTGCATCAAGCACATTCAAAAATACGCCATTCTTAACCGTCCCCAGGATGACACCGGGGTAGGTAGCAAAGTCTTTCCTGATCCCAGCTCTGTTCATCTTGGCTCCTTTTTAAAACCACTGTAAGCAAGGGTTACTCCAAGCGGAGTCTCCCTTTTTTCCAAAAATTGGGCCACACACACACCCACCCCTTTAGTGTTTTCAGTTGTGCCCCAGTTGTACATTTCACAGCTAGATTTGCATCAAGCACATTCAAAAATTCGCCATTCTTAACCGTCCCCAGGATGACACCGGGGTAGGTAGCAAAGTCTTTGCTGATCCCAGCTCTTTTCATCTTGGATCATTTTTTAAAACAATGGAAGCAAGGATTACTCCAAGCGGAATGTCCCTTTTTTCCAAAAATTGTGCCCCACACACACACCCACCCATTCAGTGGCAGCACTTCTACCCTAGTTGTACACTTCACAGCTAGATTTGCATCAAGCCCATTCAAAAATACGCCATTCTTAACCGTCCCCAGGATGACACCGGGGTAGGTAGCAAAGTCTTTGCTGATCCCAGCTCTGTTCATCTTGGATCATTTTTAAAAACACTGTAAGTAAGGGTTACTCCAAGCGGAGTCTCCCTTTTTTCCAAAAATTGTGCCCCACACACACCCACCCATTCAGTGGCAGCACTTGTGCCCTAGTTGTACACTTCACAGCTAGATTTGCATCAAGCACATTCAAAAATACGCCATTCTTAACCGTCCCCAGGATGACACCGGGGTAGGTAGCAAAGTCTTTCCTGATCCCAGCTCTGTTCATCTTGGCTCCTTTTTACAAACACTGTAAGCAAGGGTTACTCCAAGTGGAGTCTCCCTTTTTTCCAAAAATTGGGCCACACACACACCCACCCCTTCAGTGTTTTCAGTTGTGCCCCAGTTGTACACTTCACAGCTAGATTTGCATCAAGCACATTCAAAAATACGCCATTCTTAACCGTCCCCAGGATGACACCGGGGTAGGTAGCAAAGTCTTTGCTGATCCCAGCTCTGTTCATCTTGGATCATTTTTTAAAACAATGTAAGCAAGGATTAATCCAAGCGGAGTCTCCCTTTTTTCCAAAAATTGGACCCCACACACACCCACCCATTCAGTGGCAGCAGTTGTGCCCCAGTTGTACACTTCACAGCTAGATTTGCATCAAGCACATTCAAAAATACGCCATTCTTAACCGTCCCCAGGATGACACCGGGGTAGGTAGCAAAGTCTTTGCTGATCCCAGCTCTGTTCATCTTGGATCATTTTTAAAAACACTGTAAGTAAGGGTTACTCCAAGCGGAGTCTCCCTTTTTTCAAAAAATTGTGCCCCACACACACCCACCCATTCAGTGGCAGCACTTGTGCCCTAGTTGTACACTTCACAGCTAGATTTGTATCAAGCACATTCAAAAATACGCCATTCTTAACCGTCCCCAGGATGACACCGGGGTAGGTAGCAAAGTCTTTCCTGATCCCAGCTCTGTTCATCTTGGCTCCTTTTTAAAAACACTGTAAGCAAGGGTTACTCCAAGCGGAGTCTCCCTTTTTTCCAAAAATTGGGCCACACACACACCCACCCCTTCAGTATTTTCAGTTTTACCCCAGTTGTACACTTCACAGCTAGATTTGCATCAAGCACATTCAAAAATATGCCATTCTTAACCGTCCCCAGGATGACACCAGGGTAGGCAGCAAAGTCTTTGCTGATCCAAGCTCTGTTCATCTTTGATCATTTTTTAAAACAATGTAAGCAAGGGTTACTCCAAGCGGAGTGTCCCTTTTTTCCAAAAATTGTGCCCCACAGACACCCCATCAGTGGCAGCACTTGTGCCCTAGTTGCAAACAGGATGTTTTGATTTGCATCAAGCACATTCCAAATCCAACAGCATTTACTCTCCCCAGGATGACACAGGGGTAGTAAATTCCTTGTGGATCCATGACTTGTTCATTTTGATGAACGTTAATCTGTCCACATTGTCACTGGACAGACGCGTGCGCTTATCTGTCAGCACACACCCAGCAGCACTGAAGACACGTTCAGAGACAACGCTGGCAGCTGGACACGACAAAATCTCCAAGGCGTAACTGGAGAGCTCTTGCCATTTTTCAAGATTTGAAGCCCAAAATGAGCAAGGCTCCATTTGCAAAGTCATGGCATCGATGTTCATTTGGAGATACTCCTGTATCATTCTCTCCAGCCGTTGACTATGTGTCAGACTTGTTGTCTCTGGTGGCCTTGCAAAGAAGGGTCTAAAAAAATTATGAAAAGATTCAATAAAATTGCTGTTACCAGCACCAGATACGGTGCTACTGGTACGGGTAGACTGTTGGATATGACGAGACCGTCCCATGTTTGTCAAGTTACAACTGGGAGATTCACTCCCTGCACTTGCATGGTTGTTTGGTGGAAAAGCCGAGCTAAGATCGAGTAACAGCTTCTGCTGATACTCCTGTATACGTGCGTCTCTTTCTATGGCTGGAATTATGTCACAAAATTTGGACTTGTACCGGGGATCTAATAGTGTGGCAAGCCAGTAGTCATCATCACTTCTAATTTTGACAATACGAGGGTCATGTTGGAGGTAGTGCAACAAGAAGGCACTCATGTGTCTTGCGCAGCTATGCGGACCAAGTCCACGCTGTGTTTGTGGCATAGAGGTGCTAACCATTCTTTCTTCCTCTGACATCTCCCCCCAACCTCTTTCAACTGAAATTTGACCAAGGTCTCCCTCATCCGCTGAGTCTTCCATGTCCATTGACAGTTCGTCCTCCAATTCTTCATGTTCTCCTGCACCTTCCTCAACATTTCGCCTGCTACCATGCGCCCTTGTTGATCCCTGTCCCCCATGGTCCCATGCCTGCCGCGTTGGTGATGATGAACGTCTGGACCTTGGTGATGTTGTTGTCCCTTGCGCATATGAATCCTCCTGTAGTTCCTCCCCTTCCTGTTGTCCCACACCCTGACTCCGAATAGTGTTCAGCGTGTGCTCCAGCATGTAAATGACTGGAATTGTCATGCTGAAAATGGCATTGTCAGCGCTAAACATATTCGTCGCCATGTCGAAACTGTGCAGAAGGGTGCATAGGTCCTTGATCTGAGACCACTCCATCAGGGTGATCTGCCCCACCTCTGCATCTCGTTGGCCCAGGCTATACATCATGACGTATTGCACCAGGGCTCGGCGGTGTTGCCACAGTCGCTGTAACATGTGGAGAGTCGAATTCCAGCGTGTCGCCACATCGCATTTCAGGCGATGAACCGGCAGGCCGAAAGACTTCTGGAGCGATGCAAGTCGCTCAGCTGCGGCGGTTGAACGGCGGAAGTGACCAGACAGTTTTCGTGCCCTGGTCAGAAGGCCATCTAGGCCGGGATAGTGTGTTAAAAATTGCTGGACAACAAGGTTCAACACGTGAGCCATACAAGGCACGTGTGTCACCTTGCCCAGGCGAAGGGCCGCACCCAGGTTTGCAGCATTGTCGCACACGGCCTTACCAGGCTGCAGGTTGAGTGGAGACAACCATTTATTAAACTCGGACCGCAGAGCTGACCACAACTCCTCAGCTGTGTGACTCTTATTCCCAAGACATGTCAAGCTAAAGACCGCCTGATGCCGTTGCGCTCTGCTGCCAGCATAGTAATGAGGCGTGCGTGATTCCTTCTGCGCAGTGAGAACGCTGGTGGCCTGACCAGGCAGGCTTGGGGTGGCGGTGGAGGACACAGATGAAGTGGAGGAGGCAGAAGCAGTGGCGGAACTTGGACAGACAGAGGATTGACACACAAGTCGTGGGGACGGCAAGACTTGTGTAGCAGACCCTTCACCATCTATCACCATAGTTACCCAGTTCCCAGTCAGCGACATGTAACGTCCCTGTCCATGCTTACTGGTCCAAGTATCGGTGGTGAAATGCACCCGTTCACACACAGAGTTTCTCAAGGAAGCGGTGATGTTGTGTGCGACATGCTGATGTAGCGCGGGCACACCTTTCTTAGAGAAGTAGTGGCGACTGGGCATCTGGTACTGGGGCACAGCGACAAACATAAGGTCTCTAAAATCCTGTGTGTCCACCAGGCGGAAAGGCAGCATTTCGGTAGCCAAGAGCTTACAGAGGGATAAAGTCAACCTCTTAGCTTTGTCATGGGTCGCAGGAAATGGCCTTTTATTTGACCACATCTGAGGGACAGAGATCTGGCTGCTTTGTGTAGACGGTGTTGAGTAGGGTGTCCCTGGAAAAATGCAGGTTTGTGAGGAAAGTGCAGGCGGAGACATGATGTTGCCTTCATCCAACATTGGTGCTATCGATGTCTGAGAGAGCTGTACACACGCACTTGTTTCCCCTTACAAACCAACTGACGACCTACCAAGCAAACTGCCTGTTGTGGTTACAGTGGTGGAAGTTGTGCGTGGAAAACCAGGTGTGACAGCTGTCCCCACAGTCCTAGAAGATGAAGAGCGCGCGGATGCACTGGAAGGGGCAGGCCGTGGATGGTTCGCTCCGCTAGGCCGCATTGCAGCACGGTGAGCTTCCCACTGGGACCTATGATATTTATTCATGTGACGATTCATGGAAGAAGTTGTCAAACTGCTGAGGTTTTGACCTCTACTAACAGAATCACGACAAATTTTACACATCACATAATTTGGGCGATCTTTTTCTATGTCAAAAAAGGACCAGGCTAGGCAAGGCTTAGAGGGCATGCGTCCTGCTGAGCCCCCCCGACTAGTGCTCAGAGGCAGAGTGGTGGCTGATGATGCAGTTGTAGACGTGCTACCAGTGCTCCGACTCTGTCCAGGAAGGCGCAAGGTAACTTCGTCGTCGGTTGCATCCTCCTCCACCGCCTCTGTTGACCTCCTCGAGTGCCTGACTGTGGGTTGACAGTATGTGGGATCTAGAACTTCATCATCAATTGTTGTGTTTGCACTCCCCTCACCCTCAGACCGAGCCTCTTCTTGCCCTGACCGACTATTTAAGTTGTCATCCCAATCTGGTATCTGCGTCTCATCGTCATCAGTATGTTCCTCATTGTCTATAACCACAGGTGTTACAGCTTGTGACAAAGGGTCAACATTATGCTCAGAAACTTGGTCCTCACAGCCTGAATCAGAGGCACAAAGGTTCTGGGCATCACTGCAGACCATTTCCTGGTCTGTACTCACTGTACCTTGGGAGCAGACCTCTGATTCCCAGGCTATAGTGTGACTGAACAGCTCTGCAGACTCAGCCATCTCAGTTCCACCATACTGTGCAGGGCTGATGGAGACTTCAGAGCTGGGAGAAAGCAAGTTTGATTGGGATGACAACTCAGAGGACTGGTGTTTTTTGGATGCGGTACTTGAGAGGGCACTTGTTGGACCACTTGAGATCCATTCAAGCATTTTCCTTTTTTGCCCATCATCTACCTTTTGTTCCTGTTGTTTGTGTCCGTAAAAAAGGGAGCACATAGGATTGTCCACGGTAAGTAGTAGACATCTTACTTTTGCTGGTAGATGGTCTATCTTCAGCAGATGTTAATGGAGCTTTGCCACCTTCCCCACGGACAAACCCTTTTTTTCCTTTTCCACCACGCCTCTTCCCCTTTCCACCAGCATCTGTCATTTTGCCACTCATGTTGATTGCGACAAGATTGTGCACTGAAAGTGTGGTAGTAAAAATTGAGAGGTGGTGTAGATTGCAGCGGTGGTCTAGCTTTATTAACAGCAGAATAATAAAGAATAAATATCCCTGACAATGCAACTACGGCCCTTAAACTGGCAGCATAAATTGCTAGTATAATGGCTTAGTAACAATGAGTTTGAGTGTGCAATGCAGGCAGACGTGCTGCAAATATCTTTGCACTAGTGGGACTATACAGAAGTCTAATAGCCACGTTTAGGATGCCACTAAGTTCATTCAGTGTTTGCTAGTATAATGGCTTAGTTATAATGAGTTTGAGTGTGCAATGCAGGCAGACGTGCTGCAAATATCTTTGCTCTAGTGGGACTATACAGAAGTCCAATAGCCACGTTTAGGATGCCACTAGGTTCACTCAGTGTTTGCTAGTATAAGGAATTAGTTACAATGAGTTTCAGTGTGCAATGCAGGCAGACGTGCTGCAAATATCTTTGCACTAGTGGGACTATACAGAAGTCCAATAGCCACGTTTAGGATGCCACTAAGTTCACTCAGTGTTTGCTAGTATAATGGTTTAGTTATAATGAGTTTGAGTGTGCAATGCAGGCAGACGTGCTGCAAATATCTTTGCACTAGTGGGACTATACAGAAGCCCAATAGCCACGTTTAGGATGCCACTAAGTTCACTCAGTGTTTGCTAGTATAATGGCTTAGTTATAATGAGTTTCAGTGTGCAATGCAGGCAGACGTGCTGCAAATATCTTTGCACTAGTGGGACTATACAGAAGTCCAATAGCCACGTTTAGGATGCCACTAGGTTCATTCAGTGTTTGCTAGTATAATGGCTTAGTTACAATGAGTTTGAGTGTGCAATGCAGGCAGACGTGCTGCAAATATCTTTGCACTAGTGGGACTATACAGAAGTCCAATAGCCACGTTTAGGATGCCACTAAGTTCACTCAGTGTTTGCTAGTATAATGGCTTAGTAACAATGAGTTTGAGTGTGCAATGCAGGCAGACGTGCTGCAAATATCTTTGCACTAGTGGGACTATACAGAAGTCCAATAGCCACGTTTAGGATGCCACTCAGTTCACTGAGTGTTTGCTAGTATAATGGCTTAGTAACAATGAGTTTGAGTGTGCAGCAATGCAGGCAGACGTGCTGCAAATATCTTTGCACTAGTGGGACTATACAGAAGTCCAATAGCCACGTTTAGGATGCCACTAAGTTCACTCAGTGTTTGCTAGTATAATGGCTTAGTTGTAATGAGTTTGAGTGTGCAATGCAGGCAGACGTGCTGCAAATATCTGTGCACTACTGGGACTATACAGAGGTCCAATAGCCACGTTTAGGATGCCACTAAGTTCACTCAATGTTTGCTAGTATAATGGCTTAGTTATAATGAGTTTGAGTGTGCAATGCAGGCAGACGTGCTGCAAATATCTTTGCACTAGTGGGACTATACAGAAGTCCAATAGCCACGTTTAGGATGCCAATAAGTTCACTCAGTGTTTGCTAGTATAATGGCTTAGTTATAATGAGTTGGAGTGTGCAATGCAGGCAGACGTGCTGCAAATATCTTTGCACTAGTGGGACTATACAGAAGTTCAATAGCCACGTTTAGGATGCCACTAAGTTCACTGAGTGTTTGCTAGTATAATGGCTTAGTAACAATGAGTTTGAGCGTGCAGCAATGCAGGCAGACGTGCTGCAAATATCTTTGCACTAGTGGGACTATACAGAAGTCCAATAGCCACGTTTAGGATGCCACTAAGTTCACTCAGTGTTTGCTAGTATAATGGCTTAGTTGTAATGAGTTTGAGTGTGCAATGCAGGCAGACGTGCTGCAAATATCTGTGCACTACTGGGACTATACAGAGGTCCAATAGCCACGTTTAGGATGCCACTAAGTTCACTCAATGTTTGCTAGTATAATGGCTTAGTTATAATGAGTTTGAGTGTGCAATGCAGGCAGACGTGCTGCAAATATCTTTGCACTAGTGGGACTATACAGAAGTCCAATAGCCATGTTTAGGATGCCACTAAGTTCACTCAGTGTTTGCTAGTATAATGGCTTAGTTATAATGAGTTGGAGTGTGCAATGCAGGCAGACGTGCTGCAAATATCTTTGCACTAGTGGGACTATACAGAAGTCCAATAGCATCGTTTAGGATGCCACTAGGTTCACTCAGTGTTTGCTAGTGTAAGGAATTAGTTACAATGAGTTTCAGTGTGCAATGCAGGCAGACGTGCTGCAAATATCTTTGCACTAGTGGGACTATACAGAAGTCCAATAGCCACGTTTAGGATGCCACTAAGTTCACTCAGTGTTTGCTAGTATAATGGTTTAGTTATAATGAGTTTGAGTGTGCAATGCAGGCAGACGTGCTGCAAATATCTTTGCACTAGTGGGACTATACAGAAGCCCAATAGCCACGTTTAGGATGCCACTAAGTTCACTCAGTGTTTGCTAGTATAATGGCTTAGTTATAATGAGTTTCAGTGTGCAATGCAGGCAGACGTGCTGCAAATATCTTTGCACTAGTGGGACTATACAGAAGTCCAATAGCCACGTTTAGGATGCCACTAGGTTCATTCAGTGTTTGCTAGTATAATGGCTTAGTTACAATGAGTTTGAGTGTGCAATGCAGGCAGACGTGCTGCAAATATCTTTGCACTAGTGGGACTATACAGAAGTCCAATAGCCACGTTTAGGATGCCACTGAGTTCACTCAGTGTTTGCTAGTATAATGGCTTAGTAACAATGAGTTTGAGTGTGCAATGCAGGCAGACGTGCTGCAAATATCTTTGCACTAGTGGGACTATACAGAAGTCCAATAGCCACGTTTAGGATGCCACTCAGTTCACTGAGTGTTTGCTAGTATAATGGCTTAGTAACAATGAGTTTGAGTGTGCAGCAATGCAGGCAGACGTGCTGCAAATATCTTTGCACTAGTGGGACTATACAGAAGTCCAATAGCCACGTTTAGGATGCCACTAAGTTCACTCAGTGTTTGCTAGTATAATGGCTTAGTTGTAATGAGTTTGAGTGTGCAATGCAGGCAGACGTGCTGCAAATATCTGTGCACTACTGGGACTATACAGAGGTCCAATAGCCACGTTTAGGATGCCACTAAGTTCACTCAATGTTTGCTAGTATAATGGCTTAGTTATAATGAGTTTGAGTGTGCAATGCAGGCAGACGTGCTGCAAATATCTTTGCACTAGTGGGACTATACAGAAGTCCAATAGCCACGTTTAGGATGCCAATAAGTTCACTCAGTGTTTGCTAGTATAATGGCTTAGTTATAATGAGTTGGATTGTGCAATGCAGGCAGACGTGCTGCAAATATCTTTGCACTAGTGGGACTATACAGAAGTTCAATAGCCACGTTTAGGATGCCACTAAGTTCACTGAGTGTTTGCTAGTATAATGGCTTAGTAACAATGAGTTTGAGCGTGCAGCAATGCAGGCAGACGTGCTGCAAATATCTTTGCACTAGTGGGACTATACAGAAGTCCAATAGCCACGTTTAGGATGCCACTAAGTTCACTCAGTGTTTGCTAGTATAATGGCTTAGTTGTAATGAGTTTGAGTGTGCAATGCAGGCAGACGTGCTGCAAATATCTGTGCACTACTGGGACTATACAGAGGTCCAATAGCCACGTTTAGGATGCCACTAAGTTCACTCAATGTTTGCTAGTATAATGGCTTAGTTATAATGAGTTTGAGTGTGCAATGCAGGCAGACGTGCTGCAAATATCTTTGCACTAGTGGGACTATACAGAAGTCCAATAGCCATGTTTAGGATGCCACTAAGTTCACTCAGTGTTTGCTAGTATAATGGCTTAGTTATAATGAGTTGGAGTGTGCAATGCAGGCAGACGTGCTGCAAATATCTTTGCACTAGTGGGACTATACAGAAGTTCAATAGCCACGTTTAGGATGCCACTAAGTTCACTCAGTGTTTGCTAGTATAATGGCTTAGTTATAATGAGTTTGAGTGTGCAATGTAGGCAGATGTGCTGCAAATATCTTTGCACTAGTGGGACTATACAGAAGTCCAATAGCCACGTTTAGGATGCCACTAAGTTCACTCAGTGTTTGCTAGTATAATGGCTTAGTTGTAATGAGTTTGAGTGTGCAATGCAGGCAGACGTGCTGCAAATATCTGTGCACTACTGGGACTATACAGAGGTCCAATAGCCACGTTTAGGATGCCACTAAGTTCACTCAATGTTTGCTAGTATAATGGCTTAGTTATAATGAGTTTGAGTGTGCAATGCAGGCAGACGTGCTGCAAATATCTTTGCACTAGTGGGACTATACAGAAGTCCAATAGCCATGTTTAGGATGCCACTAAGTTCACTCAGTGTTTGCTAGTATAATGGCTTAGTTATAATGAGTTGGAGTGTGCAATGCAGGCAGACGTGCTGCAAATATCTTTGCACTAGTGGGACTATACAGAAGTTCAATAGCCACGTTTAGGATGCCACTAAGTTCACTCAGTGTTTGCTAGTATAATGGCTTAGTTATAATGAGTTTGAGTGTGCAATGTAGGCAGATGTGCTGCAAATATCTTTGCACTAGTGGGACTATACAGAAGTCCAATAGCCACGTTTAGGATGCCACTAGGTTCACTCAGTGTTTGCTAGTATAATGGCTTAGTTACAATGAGTTTGAGTGTGCAATGCAGGCAGACGTGCTGCAAATATCTTTGCACTAGTGGGACTATACAGAAGTGCAATAGCCACGTTTAGGATGCCACTCAGTTCACTGAGTGTTTGCTAGTATAATGGCTTAGTAACAATGAGTTTGAGTGTGCAGCAATGCAGGCAGACATGCTGCAAATATCTTTGCACTAGTGGGACTATACAGAAGTCCAATAGCCACGTTTAGGATGCCACTAAGTTCACTCAGTGTTTGCTAGTATAATGGGTTAGTTATAATGAGTTTGAGTGTGCAATGCAGGCAGACGTGCTGCAAATATCTGTGCACTACTGGGACTATACAGAAGTCCAATAGCCACGTTTAGTATGCCACTAAGTTCACTCAGTGTTTGCTAGTATAATGGCTTAGTTACAATGAGTTTGAGTGTGCAATGCAGGCAGACGTGCTGCAAATATCTTTGCACAAGTGGGACTATACAGAAGTCTAATAGCCACGTTTAGGATGCCACTAAGTTCACTCAGTGTTTGCTAGTATAATGGCTTAGTTATAATGAGTTTGAGTGTGCAATGCAGGCAGACGTGCTGCAAATATCTTTGCACTAGTGGGACTATACAGAAGTCCAATAGCCACGTTTAGGATGCCACTAGGTTCACTCAGTGTTTGCTAGTATAATGGCTTAGTTACAGTGGCGTAACTAGAGTTGGATGGGCCCCGGTGCAAAGTTTAGACCTGGGCCCCCCCTCCACATACACAGACACTTGGGGTAAGGCATACCTCCCAACTTTTAAAGAAGGAAAAGAAGGACAAAGTTTGCGGCGCGCGTAGCGCGGCGCGGCAAATTTTTAGGCCACGCCCCCTAACCACACCCATTTCACAGTCACGCCCATATCCACTCCCCATCCACACCCATTCAGCATGGACACGCAGGCAGCCGGCGGGCCTCCAGCATGGACACGCAGGCAGCCGGCGGGCCTCCAGCATGGACACGCAGGCAGCCGGCGGGCCTCCAGCATGGACACGCAGGGAGCCACAGTGAGGCGGCCGGTCGCCCACACAGTGAGGTGGCCGGTCGCCTTCACAGACAGGCGGCAGGGGGGCGCCCGCACAGACAGGCGGCAGGGGGGCGCCTGCACAGACAGGCGGCAGGGGGGCGCCCGCACAGACAGGCGGCCGGGGGGCGCCCGCACAGACAGGCGGCCGGGGGGCGCCCGCACAGACAGGCGGCCGGCCGACCGCACAGACAGGCGGCCGGCCGACCGCACAGAGAGGCTCCGGCCGGGGGTGAGGGGGGGGAGGGAGGGAAATCAGCGCTGGGGAGATTTTACTGTACCAGCAGCAGCACAGGCAGCGCTCCTCTCTGTTATGCCACGTCTACTGGGATGGTAGGAGGGAAAAGCAGGGAGGCGGAGAGAGAGTGGGTGGGCGGAGCCCGGGAGCCGGCCGTCCCGATCGTGGCAACGGGACAAACAACGTAAAGCGTGAAAGTCCCGCTGTATCCGGGACGGTTGGGAGGTATGGGGTAAGGGATAATGACACTGACACTCGGGGTACAGGATAATGACGCTGACACTTGGCTCTCACCCACAGCACCCTGAAATCCCTCTATCAGCACCCAGCTTTCCTATGTTCTGATATTTATCTTGTCCTCAGCACCCAGCTTTCCCATATCAGAGCATGAGAATGCACTTCCATAGTCCATGTATAAGGTAGCCTCCATAGTTCTCCATATATTATACTGCACCACATAGTCCTCCATGTTTTATAATGCACTTCCATAGTCCGTGTATAAGGTAGCCTCCATAGTCCTCCATATATTATAATGCAGCCCCCATAGTCCTATATGTATTATAACACAACCCCATAAAACTTCAGATGGTATTATGCAGCCCCATACTCCTCCATGTATAATTCACCCCTATATTCCATGTATAAGGTGTCCCTTCATTTTGTATTATACAGCCCCCCCCCCCCCGACCTCCATTTTAATGCAGCCCTATAGACCTCCAGTATAATGCAGCCTCATAGACCTCTATGTATATTACACCTCTATATTCAATGTATAAGGTGTCCTTCATGTTTATTATGCAGCCTCACCAGGCCTCCATATATAATAATGCAGCCAACCTCTCCAGGCCTCCATGTATAATATAGCAGCCAGCCTCCCAGGCCTCCATGTATAATATAGCAGCCAGCCTCCCCAGTCCTCCATGTATAATAATGCTGCCAGCCTCCCCAGGCCTCCATGTACAGTATAATGGAGTCTCCCCAGGCCTCCATGTACAGTATAATGCAGCCTCCCCAGGCCTCCATGCACAGTATCATGCAGCCTCCCCACCCCAGGCCTCCATGTACAGTATCATGCAGCCTCCCCACCCCAGGCCTCCTTGTACAGTATCAGGCAGCCTCCCCACCCCAGGCCTCCTTGTACAGTATCAGGCAGCCTCCCCACCCCAGGCCTCCTTGTACAGTATCAGGCAGCCTCCCCACCCCAGGCCTCCATGTACAGATGCAGCCTCCCCACCCCAGGCCTCCATGTACAGTATCATCCAGCCTTCCCACCCCAGGCCTCCATGTACAGTATAATGCAGCCTCCCCACTCCAGGCCTCTGACCACCGTGTACTCATATATATATAAAAAAAAAAACCAAGTACTCACCGCTCTCCTCCTTCCACTGCTGCTCTGTCCTGACGTCTCCTTGTTCCACTGATGCTGTACTCCCTGCTCTCCTCCTTCCACTGCTGCTCGTCCTCCCGGTGCTGCGGTCGGCGTCCTCCCTCCCTGCGCTCTGTGCACTCAGCACAGCAGTCGCACAGGAGTGACGTCACCGCCAGGGCCGGCTCCAGTTTTTTGTGGGCCCCGGGCGGAAGAGTCCCAGTGGGCCCCATCCACACGCAGACACACATACGTACACATACATATACATATTTAACGACAAACTCACAAAAATACATATAGAACTGACACATCTATACAGTCATATACACTGACATACATAGATACACATCATACATGCATACAGACAAACACACACAGCTCTGCTGGATACATACATACAGACACAGCGCTGCTACATACATACACACATAGCTCTGCCACATACATACACACATAGCTCTGCTATATACATGCACACATAGCTCTGCTACATACATAGCTCTGCTACATACATAGCTCTGCTATATACATACACACATAGCTCTGCTACATACACACATAGCTCTGCCACATACATACACACATAGCTCTGCTACATACACACATAGCTCTGCTATATACATACACACCTAGCTCTGCTACATACACACATAGCTCTGCTATATACATACACACATAGCTCTGCTATATACATGCACACATAGCTCTGCTATATACATACACACATAGCTCTGCTATATACATGCACACATAGCTCTGCTATATACATGCACACATAGCTCTGCTATATACATACACACATAGCTCTGCTATATACATACACACATAGCTCTGCTATATACATACACACATAGCTCTGCTATATACATACACACATAGCTCTGCTATATAAATACACACATAGCTCTGCTATATACATGCACACATAGCTCTGCTATATACATACACACATAGCTCTGCTATATACATACACACATAGCTCTGCTATATACATACACACATAGCTCTGCTATATACATACACACATAGCTCTGCTATATACATACACACATAGCTCTGCTACATACACACATAGCTCTGCCACATACATACACACATAGCTCTGCTACATACACACATAGCTCTGCTATATACATACACACCTAGCTCTGCTATATACATACACACATAGCTCTGCTATATACATACACACATAGCTCTGCTATATACATACACACATAGCTCTGCTATATACATACACACATAGCTCTGCTATATACATACACACATAGCTCTGCTATATACATACACACATAGCTCTGCTATATACATACACACCTAGCTCTGCTATATACATACACACCTAGCTCTGCTATATACATACACACCTAGCTCTGCTATATACATACACACATAGCTCTGCTATATACATACACACATAGCTCTGCTATATACATGCACACATAGCTCTGCTATATACATACACACCTAGCTCTGCTATATACATACACACCTAGCTCTGCTATATACATACACACCTAGCTCTGCTATATACATACACACCTAGCTCTGCTATATACATACACACCTAGCTCTGCTATATACATACACACCTAGCTCTGCTATATACATACACACATAGCTCTGCTATATACATACACACATAGCTCTGCTATATACATACACACCTAGCTCTGCTATATACATACACACCTAGCTCTGCTATATACATACACACCTAGCTCTGCTATATACATACACACCTAGCTCTGCTATATACATACACACCTAGCTCTGCTATATACATACACACCTAGCTCTGCTATATACATACACACCTAGCTCTGCTATATACATACACACCTAGCTCTGCTATATACATACACACCTAGCTCTGCTATATACATACACACCTAGCTCTGCTATATACATACACACCTAGCTCTGCTATATACATACACACATAGCTCTGCTATATACATACACACCTAGCTCTGCTATATACATACACACCTAGCTCTGCTATATACATACACACCTAGCTCTGCTATATACATACACACCTAGCTCTGCTATATACATACACACCTAGCTCTGCTATATACATACAGAGACAGACACGCGCGGCTCCGGGGGGGGCATAAATCGGGGTTGGGGAGGGCACATACCGCTCAGGTCACGGAGGAGAAGGGGCCCACACAGCGCCGGAGGGACACGCTGTGCTGGGGGTCGCTGGCTGGCACTGCAACTCTCATCTGTGGGACTGAGCAGGATGCCGGTCTGTAGCTCCGCCCACAGATGAAGTTCAAACCAGGAAGTCTGCGCGCCTTAAAGAGACGGCGCCGCAGATTCCTGCCGAGGACTGCGGTCCCCGGAACTCGGCCCGGGGACCGCAGAACTAAGGAGAGTGGGCCCCGGCCAAGGTGCACCAGAGCTGACGAGGCCGAGTGGGCCCCCCGGCTCTCCAGGGCCCCGGCATATGCCGGGTGCTGACGCCGGCCCTGGTCACCGCACAGGCACAGGGGCAGAATGATGATGCAGAGCGGCGCCGGCCGCTCTTTGCTTCATTATTACTGTGCGCGGTGACGGGGGAGGGGGGCCCCGGTGCCGCCGCTGACATCGGGCAGGAGGGCCCGGTGTCGGGGGCGGCAGCGGGTCATATAGTGGGCGCGTGCACTGTGATAGATCAGCGCAGCTTCTCTCTCACTGAGAGGAGCTGGCTGCTGATCTGCCGGGTCCCCGCGGGCCCCAAACCGCCCGGGCCCGGTCGCGATCGCGACCGCTGCGACCGCGGTAGTTACGCCACTGCTTAGTTATAATGAGTTTGAGTGTGCAATGCAGGCAGACGTGCTGCAAATATCTTTGCACTAGTGGGACTATACAGAAGTCCAATAGCCACGTTTAGGATGCCATTAAGTTCACTCAGTGTTTGCTAGTATAATGGCTTAGTTATAATGAATTTGAGTGTGCAATGCAGGCAGACGTGCTGCAAATATATTTGCACTAGTGGGACTATACAGAAGTCCAATAGCCACGTTTAGGATGCCACTAGGTTCACTCAGTGTTTGCTAGTATAATGGCTTAGTTACAATGAGTTTCAGTGTGCAATGCAGGCAGACGTGCTGCAAATATCTTTGCACTAGTGGGCTATACAGAAGTCCAATAGCCACGTTTAGGATGCCATTAAGTTCACTCAGTGTTTGCTAGTATAATGGCTTAGTAACAATGAGTTGGAGTGTGCAAAGGGCAGGAGGGTACAGTGGCAGGGTTGTGGGTCTCTGGGTAGAGGAAAGGAAGCCTGCCTTTCTGTCCCTCCTAATGGGGAAATGCAGCGAGGAAATCCCTGACCTTAGCTACACAGACGCTGTCATCTTGTGTAGCTGTTAAACTCTGTTTTAAACTCTGTCACCTATGGCTCTGACCCTGCCGGTATGAGCCCTTAAAAGGACTGATAGAAAGTGCTATCCCTAAGCTGTCCAGCGCTGTGTATGGAGCGTATACAGCAGTATCGGCGATAGGAGCTGCGCCAGTGATGTCTGACACCAAGGACGCAGAAGGCAGATAATGGCGTGCTGGAGGAAAATGTCCGGTTTTATAATGCAGGGACATGTGACATGGACATCCTATCACACATGCCGTTGCTTCTCTGGCTAAAAGTCCACTTAGCTGTGTGTGTGTCTGGGATTGGCTGACAGGCTGGCCCGCCCCACTACACGCGCGCGCTTAGGGAAGGAAGACAAGGAAAAAAAAAAAAAATGGCCATTATACATACAGCAGTGATCTGAATGCGCTGTTCCCGCACACTATACACTGAAATGTCATAATAGTGTGAGTCACAGAGTGACTTACACTATTACAGCGGAAAGCCAGCTAGGAATTAGCTGTTTTTTTTGCTGCTAGAACCGTTCTCGAACGTATGTAGAACTATCGAGCTTTAGCAAAAAAGCTCGAGTTTTAGTTCGATCTAGAACAGCCCCCAAAATCACTCGAGCCGCGAACTGGAGAACCTCGAACCGCGAACCGCGCTCAACTCCAGTCCTAACTACACCAAGTGTAAACTGGTGCAAGCAGGTGCGTGAGGTAGTCGTCTCTTATGCCCTGGCACGTTACATGAAATTGGGGGTCCTGGACTTAGTGTGTGGACTTGTGCTACGGGGTCGTTATACCTTTGCAAGCCACATAACACCTTTGACTTCAGCTGGCCAGGACTATATTGTAGAAATTTCAATGAATTTCAATTGATATGAACCACCGTTCTAAAATAAACTACTTAATGGATAACTTGGTAAGAATTATGTACAGTGGGTGCATAGCTTTATAAATATTTCCATTACCAAAAGGGGCATTTTCATACATAGTCTATTACTTCTCCAAATACAATTGCTTTACTTCTTCAAAGAAATTTCTTTGCAGCTTCTACACAACCAAGCTCAGTACTAGAGGTGAGCGATGTTCGATATTCGAGGTTCGCCAATTTCATGTTCGAGTGATTTTGGGGGGGTGTTCGAGCTTTTTGCTAAAAGCTCGACAGTTCGAGTTAGGTTAGAGAACGGTTCGATCAACAAAAACGTGGTTTTTGACAGTAAGGCTATGTGCACATGTTGCTATCTGCATGCGTCCTGCATCCCCAGCACAATCCCTCTCTCTTTCCTACTCACCAATCACGGGCGGCTCGCTGCACGGCTGTCACAAATCTGCGGCGTCTTTTCCTCTTTAGAAAACGGCTGCCACTTCATTATGCAATCAGGTATTCCGTGCTTTCCCTGCACACCGGCGCTTATGATTGGTTGCAGTCAGACATGCCCCCACGATGAGTGACAGCTGTCTCACTGCAACCAATCACAGCCGGCGGCGGGCGAGTCTATGTCGTGCAGTAAAATAAATAAATAAATAATACAAAAAAAAAAATGCGGTTCCCCCCCCCATATTTGATACCAGCCAGGATAAAGCCACATGGCTGGAGGCTGGTATTGTCAGGATGGGGAGCGCCACGGTATGGGGAGCCCTCCAGCCTAACAATATCACCCAGCAGCCGCCCGGAATTGCCGCATCCATTAGATGCGACAGTCCTGGGGCTCCACCCAGCTCATCCCAAATTGCCCTGGTGCAGTGGCAATCGGGGTAATAATGAGTTTAATCATGCCTGGCGTCTCCCCGAGACACCTTCCATGATTAAACTGTAAGTGAAAGTAAATAAACACACACAGCGAAAAATCCTTTATTTGGAATAAAAGACAAAAATCACCCTCTTTTACCAGTTTATTAATCCCCAAATACACATCCACGTCCGACGTAATCCACACGACACTGTCAGCTCTGCTACATGAAGATGCAGCAGCACCGTAGAACACGAGCGCTCTGTGTCCACTCCACGTAGCAATGAAGTGAATCGCGCTGTCACCAGAGACTTCACTCTGCACTGCAAACGTCAAGATTATCAAATCTGCCTATCTTAATCATTAGAGGCAGTAGCTCAGTGGATAGAGCGCTCGCTTAAGAAGCATAACGTTATGAGTTCTAGTCCTGGTCCCAGTAAACAATTTAATTTTTTTTTTGTTTATTTTTATTTTTTAATTTTAAATTATAATTATTATATATTTATAATTAGAATTTAATTTAATTATGCACTGAGAGGAGGAGCCGGACATCAGCTGTGAGCCGCGGGACACACCTCTAAAATCGGAGCAGGTCATGGAATGAGGCTGCATTGCACTCTCCTCTTTCTCTTTTCTCTCTCTTTCTCCCCCTGTCTCTCTCTGTCTCTGGCTTTCTCTCTCTTTTTCTCTCTCTTCCTCTCTCTCTTCTCTCCTCTCTCTCTTTTTCTCTCTCTCTCTTTTTCTCTCTCCCTCTCTCTCTTTCTCTCTCTCCTCTCTCTCTTTTTCTCTGTTTTTCTCTCTCTCTTCTTATCAGTCTCTCTTTTTCTCTTTTTCCCTCTCTCTCCTCTCTCCTCTCTCCTCTCTCTTCTCTCCTCTCTCGCTTTCTCTCTCTTTTTCTTTCTTTCTCTCTCTTTTTCTCTCTTTCTCTCTCTCTATACTCTCTCTACTCTCTCTCTCTCTTTTTCTCTTATTTCCTCTCTCTCTCCTCTCTTCTCTCCTCTCTCTCTCTTGTCTCTCTCTCTTTTTCTCTCTCTCTCTCTTTCTCTCTCTATTTTCCTCTCTTCCTCTCTCTATCTCCCTCCCTCTCTCTCTCCTCTCTCTCCTCTCTCTGTCTTTTTCTCTCTTTTTCTCTCTCTCTCTCTTTTTCTCAGTCTCTCTTTTTCTCTTTTTCCCTCTCTCTCTCTCACTCTCTCTCCTCTCTCCTCTCTCCTCTCTCTTCTCTCTTCTCTCTCTTCTCTCCTCTTCTCTCTCTTCTCTCTCCTCTCTTTCTTCTCTCTCTCTTCTCTCCTCTCTCTCTTTCTCTCTTTCTCTCTCTCTTTCTCTCTCTTTTTTTCTCTCATTATCTCTCTCTCTCTTTTTCTCTCAACTCTCTCCCTCTTTTTCTCAGTCTCTCTTCTCTCTTCTTCTCTTCTTCTCTTCTCTCTCTCTTTCTCAGACCTGGCGATGATCAGCTGATGCGGTCACCTGATAGAATCAGCTGACACGCTAAGGCTATGTGCGCACGTTGCGTAATTACATGCAGTTACGCTGCGCTTTGTAGCGCAGCGTAACTGCATGCGTCCTGCGTCCCCTGCATAATCTATGGAGATTGTTCAGGGGCCGTGCGCACGTGGCGTCTTAGAGCGCAGCGCTTCGGCTGCTACCCGAAGCGCGCGTTCTAAGAAGTGACATGTCACTTCTTCCGTGTGCTTTGACAGCAGCCCCTGCTCTGTCTATGGCAGGAGCTGCATGCAGAGCGCACGTTCTCTGCCGGCACCATGCACTTCAGAACGGAGCTTTTCAGCTGCGCTCTGAAGCACACCTTTTAGGTGCGGTGCAGAGCGCACACATGCACACATAGCCTAAGTCGAGCGTTGAGGCCGGCTTTTTACCGCTAAACTATCAGCTGATGCTGTCGGACAGGAGTCTACACTGAAGTGTGTAGTTTGTTTTTGTTTTTTGTTTTTTTGCACTGACGCATCAGCTGATTGTATAAAAGCCGTTTATACAATCAGCTGTGTCATGTGATTCAGGCCCTTGAACCTGACACATCATCTGATCGCTTTGCCTTCCAGCAAACCGATCAGATGATATTGGATCCGGATTGGAAAGCACGGGACCCTTGACCCAGGATTACTGCGGAGGGGGGTTCTTTATTTCAATAAAGATGGAGTCACTAATTGTGTTGTGTTTTATTTCTAATAAAAATATTTTTCTGTGTGTTGTGTTTTTTTTTTATCTGTACTAGAAATTCATGGCGGCCTTGTCTAATATTGGCGTGACATCATGAATTTCAGGCTTAGGGCCAGTTGATAATATACAGCTAGCCCTAACCTCATTATTACCCAGCGAGCCACCCGTCACCAGGGCAGCTGGAGAGAGTTGGATACAGCGCCAGAAGATGGCGCTTCTAAGAAAGCGCCATTTTCTGGGGCGGCTGCGGACTGCAATTTGCAGCATGGGTGCCCAAAAGGTTGGGCACCGTGAGCGAAGATTCCAATCCCCAGCTGCCTAGTTGTACCTGGCTGGACACAAAAATTGGGCGAAGCCCACGTCATTTTTTTTTAATTATTTCATGAAATTCATGAAATAATTTAAAAAAAAAGGGCTTCCCTATATTTTTGGTTCCCAGCTGGGTACAAATAGGCAGCTGGGGGTTGGGGGCAGCCCATAGCTGCCTGCTGTACCTGGCTAGCATACAAAAATATGGCGAAGCCCACATAATTTTTTGGGGGGCCAAAAAACTCCTACATACAGTCCTGGATGGAGTATGCTGAGCCTTGTAGTTCTGTAGCTGCTGTCTGTCTGTATGAAGCAGAGCAGACAGCAGCTGCAGAATGGTAACGCTCAGCATGCTCCATTCACTAGTGTATGCAGGAGAGCAGACAGCAGCTGCAGAACTACAAGGCTCAGCATACTCCATCCAGGACTGTATGCAGGAGTTTTTTGCCCCCCCAAAAAATGACATGGGCTTCGCCATATTTTTGTATGCTAGCCAAGTACAGCAGGCAGGTATGGCTGCCCCCAACCCCCAGCTGCCTATTTGTACCTGTCTGGGAACAAAAAAATAGGGAAGCCCTTTTTTTAATTATTTCATGAATTTCATGAAATAATTAAAAAAAAAATCGACATGAGCTTCACCCCATTTTTGTGTCCAGCCAGGTACAACTAGGCAGCTGGGGATTGGAATCTGCAGCACAGGTTAGCCCGAGCTTTCTGGGCCCCTCTGCTGCGAATTGCAGTCCGCAGCCGCCCCAGAAAATGGTGCTTTCATAGAAGCATCATCATCTGGCGCTGTATCCAACTCTTCCAGCTGCCCTGGTGATGGGTGGCTTGCTGGGTAATAATGAGTTAATACTAGATTTGTTTTACTAGCTAGTATTAAGTCAAGATTCTTAATGTCAGGCAAGTTTGATCCAGCCATTAAGAATCTCCAATAAAGGGTTAAAAAAAAGACACCACACAGAGAAAAAATACTTTAATAGAAATAAAAACATGACACACTTAGAGACTCCATGTTTATTATTCCCTCTCACCCCTCCACGATCCTGGTCTTCTGTCTTCTTTCTCTTTCAACCCATGCAGCTCTGCTACATCAGACAGACTGCATGGGAGGAAGACGCTGGTGCTTCCCGTGCAGTCTATATCCCTCAGTGAGTAGCAGAGGCTGCAGGCTGTAAGCGGTGACATCACCGCTGAAAGGCGCATTGCTATAGCAACGGTGATTTCCGTTATTGACCGGCTGTGGCAGCCGGTGAATAACGGAACGGGGAAGCAGAACGGGAAGCCGACCAAGTGACAGAGCATCTCGCCGGTACACGGGGATGCACAAACGAGCACCGCGTACTGGAGAGATGCACTGACAGGACCTAGCATTGACGTCTAGTCATGTGACCAGTCTGTATCCAATGAGATAATAGACACGTAACTGGTCACATGCTTTTTTTGACGTCACGGAAGGTCCTATCATCAGTGCTGGTTACCGGGAGGATGCAGCGATTATCGGAAGGAAAACGGGAGACAGAGTGCAGGTCTCGTCGCGGGGACCTGTAAGTGTAATGGAAATGTTTATTAACTGTATGTGAAAAAAAAAAATGAAAAAAATCCAGCACTCAAAGCATTCAACTGAAATTGTTTTATATTTTATTCATTGATCTGTGTAATTATTAAAGACGTTTCGGTCATCCGACCTTCATCAGTTTACACTACAATAAAAAGATACATAAAAAATTTTTAAGTATACAGAAATAATGGCATTATACAATCATGGTAACAAAAAAGGGCAGAAATATTCACCACATTATAATGCATGAACCATAAACTATGATATACAAAAAATGTCAACAAAAAGACAAAAATGAAGAATCTGTCAGTTGAGCCGCTTCACTAGCAGATATAATGTCCACCCAAAGATATAATTGAAATACAGATAAAATGTAGCATAATAGAACCATTATACAACAAAAGGGGAACCAAACAGGAAACCCAAAAATTTATCCAAAAAATGTATATCTTGCTAATACAGAAGGACAAAGAGCCTAAGCACCAGCACTGAGACACTATTCTAATCTAATAAAACAGACAATACACAAAAATGCCATGTAATGAACTCACCAGAAAAGGCTCTGTAGAAATATATGGAAAAGCTGGACCAGAGGAAAAAGCTGCCCGTCCGGGTCTGCAGTCAATGTAATCTGACAGTCCAATGTCCAGATTTAAATAGACCGCTCAATTAGCTCATTAACAAGTTACAGAGCGTCATTTCCGGTCCGAAGACCGGAAGTGACGTCACGGAGCGTCACTTCCGGTCCGAAAACCGGAAGTGACGTCACCGGCTGGCAAAGTGTAAATCCTGATGGTTGGCAACTGTAGACATACACAGACAGCCGCTCCTCACCGCAGGACGTCACTTCCGGTCCGCAAACCGGAAGTGACGATCCTGGTTGGCAAAATGTAAACCAGATGGTTTCCCCTTTAGCTATTTTCTTACAAAATTCATAAATTCATCAGAAGTCATTGGAACATCTTGCGTAAAGGGTACCCGGAGGTGGAAGAATTTAAATCACCTTTTCTTCCTTGTCACATCCCAAGTCACGAGAAAAGCATCAAATGGAATGGTATCAAGTCCACGAATCACCTCTAGGAAGTGACCAGTGTCCAACAGGAAAGAAGGAATGTTTTTAGTCAAAGGAGTAATAATCTTCTCAAGTAAAATAGCTAAAGGGGAAACCATCTGGTTTACATTTTGCCAACCAGGATCGTCACTTCCGGTTTGCGGACCGGAAGTGACGTCCTGCGGTGAGGAGCGGCTGTCTGTGTATGTCTACAGTTGCCAACCATCAGGATTTACACTTTGCCAGCCGGTGACGTCACTTCCGGTTTTCGGACCGTAAGTGACGCTCCGTGACGTCACTTCCGGTCTTCGGACCGGAAGTGACGCTCTGTAACTTGTTAATGAGCTAATTGAGCGGTCTATTTAAATCTGGACATTGGACTGTCAGATTACATTGACTGCAGACCCGGACGGGCAGCTTTTTCCTCTGGTCCAGCTTTTCCATATATTTCTACAGAGCCTTTTCTGGTGAGTTCATTACATGCCATTTTTGTGTATTGTCTGTTTTATTAGATTAGAATAGTGTCTCAGTGCTGGTGCTTAGGCTCTTTGTCCTTCTGTATTAGCAAGATATACATTTTTTGGATAAATTTTTGGGTTTCCTGTTTGGTTCCCCTTTTGTTGTATAATGGTTCTATTATGCTACATTTTATCTGTATTTCAATTATATCTTTAGGTGGACATTATATCTGCTAGTGAAGCGGCTCAACTGACAGATTCTTCATTTTTGTCTTTTTGTTGACATTTTTTGTATATCATAGTTTATGGTTCATGCATTATAATGTGGTGAATATTTCTGCCCTTTTTTGTTACCATGATTGTATAATGCCATTATTTCTGTATACTTAAAAATTTTTTATGCATCTTTTTATTGTAGTGTAAACTGATGAAGGTCGGATGACCGAAACGTCTTTAATAATTACACAGATCAATGAATAAAATATAAAACAATTTCAGTTGAATGCTTTGAGTGCTGGATTTTTTTCAATTTTTTGATCTGGGGTGGGACCCTATCCAAGCACCAGCGACTATAGAAGGAGTGCCACATTTCTATATTCTATATTAACTGTATGTGTACATTTATAATGTTTTTATGTGTTTGTGTTTGCTTTCCATTGTTTTCAGTGGAGTTCGAGAGGTTCGTCGAACGGTTCGCCGAATCGAAGTCGAATGGGGCCTCCGTTCGACGAACCGAACTCGAGTCTTTAGAGGCTGGTTCATCTCTACTCAGTACTACAGTCCAGTTACTGAGAGTCCTAATCTCAACTATCAGTTCCGTGTCTAATTCCTCTTAAAGGGAATAATATGCCAATATGGCCTTAGCTCCTCTACTTCTGAAACTTTAAGAACACCTGCCTGGTGTACTCTCTTCATTTTCATGTTTTCTGTTCTGTTCTACCTTTCTGAGCTGTAAACTCCGGGGCTGTAGCTATGCATCCTGTCCCACAACCCGCCTCCTCTTGATCACTCTGTAGTTTAGTCAACTTTCTCTCTTTCTCTGTATTCCGGATCAAGCCATATTCTACCTCGGTCTAGTCTCACATCAGGGACACCCACGTCATGCGACTAGTGAGACATTAGTCAGACTTTATGTTCAGCACTACAGCACACTGGGCCCTATCTGACCTCCTGTCTTCAAGGGTAGAACGTGTTTTAAAAATATATATCTAATTCTGTATCACGGAGTTTTCACTATATCGCAGTACTGTATTTCATCAGCGGATGAATACCATACTGTACAGAATGGAAATGCAGTACTGTATGTCATTACCACTTGTTTTTAAGAGCATATGATGTTTATAAGAGTGTGGGCGGTTATAGGAGTATGGGAAGGGTTTATAAAGCCTTAAACTATATGTAAATAATAAAATAAATATAAAGGGGTCTTTGAAACGTATATCCATCTTTTTACAAATGCAAAGGACGGTCACACCAAATAGTGATTGAATTTGGATTTCTCTTCTGTTCATTCACTTAGCATTCTCTTAATTTTACTTTCCATCATTTCTTCCACACACCCTTATAACTTTTCCACAGTGCTGTGTATATGTTTTATTTTATATGGTTAAGAACGTCAAGGGGTCTGCTTGGAGACCTGTTTACCGTAAATAATCCTCACTTCATCCTTATCCCTTATGTTATTTCATCTACAGAAACAATGCCCTTTTATGTGAACTTTTCATGTTTCGCTTCTACTCTGTGGAGATTTAGAGACCCAATATGAACAATAACCTTGAGTCATGTATTTGCAGAATATGAACTTTAATATTTTCTAGCAACTAAACTATTGTGTAAATTTCAGTTGATTGTATCCACAGTGAGTATTACAAATTCTATAGCCTTTACAATAAAGATTTAGATGTCTGTATGCTTACTGACATCTATAGGCTAAAATAAGGAAGCAGTAAATGCTATTGTTAATTGATACATACAGTGCCTACAAGTAGTATTCAACCCCCTGCAGATTTAGCAGGTTTGATAAGATGCAAATAAGTTAGAGCCTGCAAACTTCAAACAAGAGCAGGATTTATTAGCAGATGCATAAATCTTACAAGCCAACAAGTTATGTTGCTCAGTTAAATTTTAATAAATTTTCAACATAAAAGTGTGGGTCAATTATTATTCAACCCCTAGGTTTAATATTTTGTGGAATAACCCTTGTTTGCAATTACAGCTAATAATCGTCTTTTATAAGACCTGATCAGGCCGGCACAGGTCTCTGGAGTTATCTTGGCCCACTCCTCCATGCAGATCTTCTCCAAGTTATCTAGGTTCTTTGGGTGTCTCATGTGGACTTAAATCTTGAGCTCCTTCCACAAGTTTTCAATTGGGTTAAGGTCAGGAGACTGACTAGGCCACTGCAACACCTTGATTTTTTCCCTCTTGAACCAGGCCTTGGTTTTCTTGGCTGTGTGCTTTGGGTCGTTGTCTTGTTGGAAGATGAAATGACGACCCATCTTAAGATCCTTGATGGAGGAGCGGAGGTTCTTGGCCAAAATCTCCAGGTAGGCCGTGCTATCCATCTTCCCATGGATGTGGACCAGATGGCCAGGCCCCTTGGCTGAGAAACAGCCCCACAGCATGATGCTGCCACCACCATGCTTGACTGTAGGGATGGTATTCTTGGGGTCGTATGCAGTGCCATCCAGTCTCCAAATGTCACGTGTGTGGTTGGCACCAAAGATCTCGATTGTCAGGTTTCCGGGTTTTCCAGTCCTCTTTGGAAAGAGCTTGCCCTCGGTTAACATGGAGTTTTATGTTCTGTTGCCCTACTTCCTGTCCAGCTGCTTAAAAGGCCGCCTCTAAGCCTAGTCCAGTGCCTGAGTATACTGCTTGCTGTGTGCTCCTGCTTTGCTGCTGCTGCTACTTGATTACCTTTGGATCCTCCTGAAAATCTACCGACCGACTCTGGACCATACCCGGTTTCTTCAAACTGTGCCCGGACTCCGTCTGCCGTCTTTGGTCAGTACGTCTGCCCGGTTTCTTCCGGTTCATAACCATTCTGGACTTTCATCCCGTACGGACACTTCTGGACTTTACCGCTTGCCCCTTGTGTCCCGGCTGCGGCGCATTTAGGCCTTCCGGGGTTGATTGCCGGACAGTCCCTGTATAGGGATTCGCTCTGGTGGTCTCCCTGGGGGAGTCCGGTGCGTGGCCCCGGGAATTCCCTTCGCTCCGTTTCGGAAAGGTATTTTCATGTGTTTGTTATACTGTGTATTTCCGTTGTGTATTTACCGTGGTTACATATCATAAACATCTTGTACCACAAACTCGTCTCTGGCTGTCATTGCCCTAACGCTATCGAAATCCTCAAAACATACAATAGTATTACATCGATCTTGGTCTCATCAGACCAGAGAACCTTGAACCAGTCTGTCTCAGAGTCCTCCAAGTGATCATGAGCAAACTGTAGACGAGCCTTGGCATGACGCTTTGAAAGTAAAGGTACCTTACGGGCTCGTCTGGAACGGAGACCATTGCGGTAGAGTACGTTACTTATGGTATTGACTGAAACCAATGTCCCCACTGCCATGAGATCTTCCCGGAGCTCCTTCCTTGTTGTCCTTGGGGTAGCCTTGACTCTTCGGACAAGCCTGGCCTCGGCACGGGTGGAAACTTTCAAAGGCTGTCCAGGCCGTGGAAGGCTAACAGTAGTTCCATAAGCCTTCCACTTCCGGATGACGCTCCCAACAGTGGAGACAGGTAGGCCCAACTCCTTGGAAAGGGTTTTGTACCCCTTGCCAGCCTTGTGACCCTCCACGATCTTGTCTCTGATGGCCTTGGAATGCTCCTTTGTCTTTCCCATGTTGACCAAGTATGAGTGCTGTTCACAAGTTTGGGGAGGGTCTTATCTAGTCAGAAAAGGCTGGAAAAAGAGATAATTAATCCAAACATGTGACACTCATTGTTCTTTGTGCCTGAAATACTTCTTAATACTTTAGGGGAACCAAACAGAATTCTGGTGGTTTGAGGGGTTGAATAATAAATGACCCTCTGAATAAACTTTTCACAATTTAAAAAAAAAAAAATAAAAAAAGAAATAACTTTCTTTTTTGCTGCAGTGCATTTCACACTTCCAGGCTGATCTACAGTCCAAATGTCACAATGCCAAGTTAATTCCGAATGTGTAAACCTGCTAAATCTGCAAGGGGTTGAATACTACTTGTAGGCACTGTATGATCTATTGTAATTGGGGAAATGAACATTGCAGAGTACCATTACATTAATAGTTCATTAAAATATATTTAGGAGTTGTCAATAACAATTTTATTTATATTTCCCTTTAATAATTTGTTGGATAAACATATACACTTTATATTGAGATTTATTAAAGGAAACCTGCCATGTGGAAAAGCGCTATTAATCGGTACATGTGGAGTTATTCTGCAGGTTAATAGTGTTTGAAACCTGCCCGGTGCCTACACATGGAACCCCACTGTCTGGAGAAAATTACATTTAATCCTCCCAGCAGCGGTCGGGTTTCTGTCACGAGGGCAGCGCCGTCGTAGGTTCAGTCACTGCTCTGTGTATGGAGAGCGGCGGATGTAACCACAGCCCCCACACTGACTGACCGTCACTCAGCATTAGAAGAAGCTAGTTCATGCAAAGAGTGGTGGGAGGAGCAGACTGATAAACCCACTGCTGCCTAGGGATAGGCTAAGGAAGTGAAATCGTACAGAACACAGCAGCATAATAATAATAATAATAATAAATCTTTAATTCTATAGTGCAAACATATTCCGCAGAGCTTTACAATTCAGGAGGATCATACAGTCATATGAAAAAGTTTGGGCACCCCTATTAATGTTAACCTTTTTTCTTTATAACAATTTAGGTTTTTGCAACAGCTATTTCAGTTTCATATATCTAATAACTGATGGACTGAGTAATATTTCTGGATTGAAATGAGGTTTTTTGTACTAACAGAAAATGTGCAATCAGCATTTAAACAAAATTTGACCGGTGCAAAAGTATGGGCACCCTTATCAATTTTTTGATTTGAACACTCCTAACTACTTTTTACTGACTTACTAAAGCACTAAATTGGTTTTGTAACCTCATTGAGCTTTGAACCTCATAGGCAGGTGTATCCAATCATGAGAAAAGGTATTTAAGGTGGCACTTGCAAGTTGTTCTCCTATTTGAATCTCCTATGAATAGTGGCATCATGGGCTCCTCAAAACAACTCTCAAATGATCTGAAAATAAAGATTATTCAACATAGTTGTTCAGGGGAAGGATACAAAAAGTTGTCTCAGATTTAAACTGTCAGTTTCCACTGTGAGGAACATAGTAAGGAAATGGAAGAACACAGGAACAGTTCTTGTTAAGCCCAGAAGTGGCAGGCCAAGAAAAATATCAGAAAGGCAGAGAAGAAGAATGGTGAGAACAGTCAAGGACAATCCACAGACCACCTCCAAAGACCTGCAGCATCATCTTGCTGCAGATGGTGTCAATGTGCACCGGTCAACAATACAGCGCACGTTGTACAAGGAGAAGCTGTATGGGATAGTGATGCGAAAGAAGCCGTTTCTGCAAGCACGCCACAAACAGAGTCACCTGAGGTATGCAAAAGCACATTTGGACAAGCCAGTTACATTTTGGAAGAAGGTCCTGTGGACTGATGAAACAAAGATTGAGTTGTTTGGTCATACAAAAAGGCGTTATGCATGGAGGCAAAAAAACCGCGGCATTCCAAGAAAAGCACTTGCTACCCACAGTCAAATTTGGTGGAGGTTCCATCATGCTTTGGGGCTGTGTGGTCAATGCCTGCACCGGGAATCTTGGTAAAGTAGAGGATCGCATGGATTCAACTCAGTATCAGCAGATTCTTGACAATAATGTGCAAGAATCAATGACGAAGTTGAAATTACGCAGGGGATGGATATTTCAGCAAGACAATGATCCAAAACACCGCTCCAAATCTACTCAGGCATTCATGCAGAGGAACAATTACAATGTTCTGGAATGGCCATCCCAGTCCCCAAACCTGAATATCATTGAAAATCTGTGGGATGATTTGAAGCGTGCTGTCTATGCTCGGCGACCATCAAATTTAACTGAACTGGAATTGTTTTGTAAACAGGAATGGTCAAATATACCTTCATCCAGGATCCAGTAACTCATTAAAAGCTACAGGAAGCGACTAGAGGCTGTTATTTTTGCAAAAGGAGGATCTACAAAATATTAATGTCACTTTTATGTTGAGGTGCCCATACTTTTTCACCGGTCAAATTTTGTTTAAATGCGGATTGCACATTTTCTGTTAGTACAATAAACCTCATTTCAATCCAGAAATATTACTCAGTCCATCAGTTATTAGATATGTGTTACACTCACCGAGGAGCGGCGAGCGTCCGGAGGTGGACCCACTGGACCGTGCACCGGACTCCCCTGAGAAGACGACCAGCAGCGAACCCCTATACAGGGACTGTGCGGTGCTTCCTCAAAGGGCCTAGATGCACGGCAGCCAGGAACCGGTAGTAGGAGTCTCTGTACGGCCAGGTGTAGCACGGGTGTGATGTCCGCAGCAGGCAGAACACAGTTGTGGCACCGGAGATGTTCACAGCAGGTGGCACGGAGACATTCACTGTAGGTATGGCACGGTGATGTCCACTGCAGGTATGGCCGGTGACGTCCACAGTAGGTATGGCACAGTGACGTCCACTGTAGGTATGGCCGGTGACGTCCACAGCCGCAAAGGTACAGATGGCACTACGGCGAGACAGAAGATTAGCAACAGGTAGATGATACACAAATACAAACGCTAGTACGCAGGGGTCTGGACACTAGCAATGCACTAGTAGGAGCGTTGCTCAGGCGCCTGCTGCCAGGGGAGGTGAACCTAAATACCCATATGGTAACAGGTGACCTCTGAGGTCACTTCCAGATAATGGGGTGCTACCACTTTAAGAAAGCGGGCGCAGCCTCGCACACAGCCTAGAATCACTTACTGCAGATCACTGTGTGGATGGGAGACAGGAAGAGGCTGCAGCAGCTCCTGGAGTAGGGCGCCCGACACGGGAGTGAGCAGGACGCACAGCAGGACCCGAACCAGGAGCAGAGCCTGCAGAGCCATGGGACCGGTAAGAGGAAGGACGTCGCTGCCGGGGGTTGGGACCGGGAGTGCACGTGGGGGCCATGCTGGGGCTGGGCAGATGTGAGGTAGAGCGCCCCCCTCGGGATCTGGCGGGACCAGGCGCTACAATACCCCCCCCCCCCGAAGCCCGCCCTTCTTCAGGAAGCTGCGGAGGAGACGAGAAGCATCAATGTTCTCCGCAGGTACCCACATCATTTCCTCAGGACCGAACCCCTTCCAGTCTACTAGATAGTAGGTTTTACCTCGGATCTCCTTAGCTGCAAGGATGACTTTTACCTTGTAGATGTCGTCATCACAGACAGGAGGAGGCGAAGTACCAGGATCACTGTGGAAACGGCTCAGGACCACCGGCTTGAGGAGGGACACATGGAAGGAGTTCGGGATGCAAAGTGTAAGCGGCAGCTTCAACTTGTAGGACACCTCATTGATCCGTCGGAGCACTTCAAAGGAACCAATAAAGCGGGGACCCAGCTTGTAAGACGGCATCTTCAGGCGGACGTACTTGGACAAGAGCCAGACTTTATCTCCGGGTTGAAAGAAGGGAACATCCAGACATTTCTTGTCAGCGTGTTTCTTCATGCGGACAGAGGAACGTTCCAGAGCCGACTTGGTCTCAGCCCAGATGGCAGAGAAGGGCCTCACGAGGTCATCAGCTGCAGGGTTGCCTAAAGAACATGTCACAGGGCACGGCACTTTGGGTCGCTGTCCATAAAGCACCTGGAACGGAGATTTAGCAGAGGACTCACTTTCATGATTGTTGTAGGAGAACTCGGCCCATGGAAGCAGTTTGCACCAGTTGCTGTGGTGTTCGTCCACGAAGTAGCGAAGATAGTTAGTCAGGACTTGGTTAATGTGTTCCACTTGCCCATTAGACTGAGGGTGGTAGGTAGAAGAAAAGTCCAATTTAACATCCATCCCTTTGCAGACTGCTCTCCAAAACCGAGCGGTGAACTGGACCCCTCTGTCGAACACGATATGGAGAGTCAAGCCGTGAAGCCGGAAAATGTGTTGAATGAATAGTTCAGGAAGAACCGGAGCGGATGGTAGCCCGGTGAGTGACATGAAGTGGGCCATCTTGGAGAACCTGTCCACCACCACCCAGATGACTGTATAGCCAGACGATTTTGGCAGGTCTGTGATGAAATTCATGCCGATATGTTGCCATGGAGCGGATGGTACAGGTAAAGGAAGCACAGGGCCTGCTGGAAGAGTCTTCGGGACCTTGTTCCGAGCACAGGAGGAACAGGATGAAATGAAGTCCTGGACGTCTTGTCGTAGCCCTCGCCACCAGTAATACCAGGATATCGATTTCCTTTGACCCACGTGACCTGCTATTCTGGAAGAGTGTCCCCACCAGAGTACACGTTCTCTATCGACCTCAGCAACAAACGTATATCTGCCCAGTTGCCCCTTCACGGCATACCTCGTAACTGGGTCCCTAACGCTATGCTGAAGCCTCTCTCTAGGTTAAAAACCTCCTGTGTATGGGCAAGTAGGAACCTGCTATATAGGATAAGATTACCTGTGGCAACTGGGGGAAGGGTGTACGGTCACAAGGTATGACCCTCTTCATATAGACTTAGGGACCCAGTTACGAGATATGCCGTGAAGGGGCAACTGGGCATATATTCAAATGGCCATTTATATATGCTAAATATCTAATTTTTCTCAGATTTTCCTTAGCAGTAATGCAGGTCCATGTTCACATATTCATGGTTTCTATACTTTAGCATTATCAGAGTGTAAACTGTCTTTTTGTATTTTGTCATGTTCAGTTATGCACCTGTTCACACGTCAGGTTGAGGAGTGCAGTCAGTCTTTTTTGTTTTCTGTGTAAGGACCGCACCGGCTCCGGATAAGGAGGCATCTACCTCAAGGATAAACGGCTTGTTAGTGTCGGGTCTGTGTAAGGCTGGAGCAGAAGCGAAGGCTCGTTTAAGAGACAGGAAAGATTCTTCAGCTTCCAGGGTCCATTTCTTTGAGTTCTCCCCTTTGCGAGTGAGAGAGGATATGGGACGCACCAGAGACGATAAATGTGGAATGAATTGCCGATAATAGTTGGCGAATCTCAGGAATCGCTGGATAGCTTTCAACCCTTCCGGACGGGGCCACTTCAGTACAGCTGACAACTTATCCGGATCCATCTTCAGACTGGTATGAGAGACTAGGTGGTTAAGGAAGGGTAGCAAGGTCTGCTCAAACAGGCATTTCTCAAGTTTGGCATAAAGGCGATTCTCCCTCAACCTCCGCAGGACAAGACGGACATGTCTTCGATGGGTATGCAGGTCTGAAGAGAAGATAAGGATGTCGTCTAAATACACAACCACACAGGTGTACAGAAGATCTCGGAAGACGTCGTTCACGAACTCCTGGAAGACCGCCGGAGCGCTACTGAGCCCGAAGGGCATCATTTGGTATTCATAGTGCCCATCACGAGTGTTGAACGCAGTCTTCCATTCGTCCCCCGACCGAATGCAGACCAGATTGTACGTACCATGGAGATCTAACTTGGAGAAGATCTTGGCACCTCGAAAGCGATCAAACAGTTCCGGTATAAGGGGTAGCGGGTATCTGTTCTTCACCGTGATCTTATTCAATCTGCGGTAGTCAATGCAAGGCCGTAGACCCCCATCCTTTTTCCCCACAAAGAAGAAGCCCGCTCCGGCAGGAGAGGAGGATTTTTGGATGAAGCCTCGTGCTAAATTCTCCTTTATATAGTCAGACATGGCTTGGGTCTCTTCTCGCGTCAGAGGGTAGATGCGCCCACGAGGAGGGGTTGTCCCGGGGAGCAGGTCAATGGCACAATCGTAGGGTCTGTGTGGCGGCAACATCTCAGCTTCCTTCTTGTCAAATACAAAATGGATACAGCCTCACACTAAATGCCATCAATGTATTTAGTGTGCGGCTGTATCCATTTTGTATTTGCTAGGTTTTTTCAGCTGGCACCTATACACACTTGTAGGATGTGCAGGTCAGTCTTTTGAAATATTCCTTCTTGTCAAAGACATCGGCATAGGACCAATAGGTGAAGGGTAACCCGGGAAGGGTGACCAGTTCGGCTGGTAGCTGCGGAGGATGCACTGGTCTCAGGCAGTTATTGTGGCAAGACGCACCCCATTGCAGGATGTCTCCTGAATCCCAGTCCAGTACTGGCTTGTGTGACCGAAGCCAGAGTATTCCCAGAAGTAGAGCATGCGCCATGCCAGGGAGCACATGGAAGGCGATTGTCTCAGAGTGCAGCAACCCCACTTTCATTTCACAGTTCTCCGTGATGTACCAGATGGGTTCGGAAAGTGGTTTTCCATCCACCGAAGAAAGACTGATGGGGGTAGCAAGACGTCGGACGAGAATCTGATGTAGGTCCACCACAGACTGTTGGATAAAGTTCCCGGCAGAGCCTGAATCCAAGAACGCATGCTCTGACAACCGGATGGAACCACAGGACAGGGATACGGGTACAAGGAGAAAAGGAGAGGACTTGGCGTGACCTAGGGTGGCCTCTCCAACGGACCCTAGGCTCAGTAGTTTCCCGGCTTTACTGGACAGTCCTGAATCAGATGCTTGGCACTTCCGCAGTAGAAGCACTCTCCTGCCGCTCTCCGATTTCTCTGCCACAGTCTGGACTCAGTAATGCGATCGACCTCCATGGGCTCGTGTGGAGCAGTAGGCCTGGTGGAAGGAGGTGACATTGGTTGTTGGAAGGTGAGCTCAAGACGGGGGGTTCTTCTCGCCCGGGTGACTTCTCTGGCACGGTCTTGGAAGCGGAGATCAATACGGGTAGCCAGAGAGATCAGCTCTTCCAGGGTGGTAGGTACATCCCGGCCGGCCAGTTCATCCTTGATTTTTCCGGATAATCCTTCCCAGAAGGCAGCTACCAAAGCATCATTGCTCCACTTGAGTTCGGAGGACAGAGTGCGGAACTCGATTGCATACTGTCCCATGGTGAGATTGCCCTGGTGGATTCTCATGAGCGAAGAGGCAGTAGACGAGAGATGGCCTGGCTCATCGAACACCTTACGGAAGGTATTCAAAAAGACGGACAGGACTTGAATAGTCGGGTCATTCTTCTCCCAGAGCGGATTCATCCAAGCCAGAGTACGACCAGTCAGATGAGACATGATGAATGCTATCTTCTCGCTGCAGAGGCGACAGCTCAAAGTGCATGGAGCACTGGTTTAAGAATCCGCGACACAAACTGGGATCACCTCCAAACATGGGTGGGGAGGCCAGGTGGGAAGGAGACATGCATGTCGACAATCCCGCAGAGTCAGGGGTTGTTGAGGAGGCCGGATTCTGCAGGGCGTATAGACGGGAATCCACGGACGCCATGTATTCAGCCATGCGTCTCTGAGCCTCATGCTGGCGGGATAGTTCCTTCTGTAGTTCAACTAGTTGGGAGCCGTCAGAGGATCCGGAGGATTGCATGGATGCCAGACGGGATTCCACAGACTTCATGTGAGCCACTAATCTTGCTTGGGTCTCGCGTTGGCGAGAGAGCTCCTGTTGCAAGTCAGTCAGGGAGTAAGCCTTGATCCCGGCGGAGTCCATGGCCCGAGCAAACTGTTACGCTCACCGAGGAGCGGGGAGCGGCCGGAGGTGGACCCACTGGACCGTGCACCGGACTCCCCTGACAAGACGACCAGCAGCGAACCCCTATACAGGGACTGTGCGGTGCCTCCTCAAAGGGCCTAGATGCACGGCAGCCAGGAATCGGTAGTAGGAGTCTCTGTACGGCCAGGTGTACCACGAGTGTGACGTCCGCAGCAGGCAGAACACGGTTGTGGCACCGGAGATGTTCACAGCAGGTGGCACGGAGACGTTCACTGTAAGTATGGCACGGTGACGTCCATTGCAGGTATGGCCGATGACGTCCACAGTCGGAAAGGTACAGATGGCACTATGGCGATACAGAAGATTAGCAACAGGTAGATGATGCACAAATACAAACGCTAGTACGCAGGGGCCTGGACACTAGCAATGCACTAGTAGGAGCATTGCTCAGGCGCCTGCTGCCAGGGGAGGTGAACCTAAATACCCTTATGGTAACAGGTGACCTCTGAGGTCACTTCCAGATAATGGGGCGCTACCGCTTTAAGAAAGGGGGAGTGGCCTCGCGCACAGCCTAGAATCACTTACTGCAGATCACTGTGTGGACGGGAGACAGGAAGAGGCTGCAGCAGCTCCTGGAGCAGGGCGCCCGACCCGGGAGTGAGCAGGATGCACAGCAGGACCCAAACCAGGAGCAGAGCCTGCAGAGCCATGGGACCGGTAAGAGGAAGGACGTCGCTGCCGGGGGCTGGGACCGGGAGTGCACGTGGGGACCATGCTGGGGCTGGGCAGATGTGAGGGAGAGCGCCCCCCTCGGGATCTGGCGGGACCAGGCGCTACAATATGAAACTGAAATAGCTGTTGCAAAAATCCAAATTGTTATAAAGAAAAAAGGTTAACATTAATAGGGGTGCCCAAACTTTTTCATATGACTGTATACAAATCAATAAGTTATAGAAAATACAATAATTAGAGTATGGAAAAAAAGAGACAACCCTGCTCATGAGAGCTTACAATTTACAATGACATGGGGGGGAACAAAGTGCAAGTGCTTATTTAAAATGACATTCCAGCCATCTCAAGGAAATGTGGGATAGATA
Source organism: Anomaloglossus baeobatrachus (assembly GCF_048569485.1). Lineage (NCBI taxonomy): Eukaryota > Metazoa > Chordata > Amphibia > Anura > Aromobatidae > Anomaloglossus > Anomaloglossus baeobatrachus. The sequence goes on from NC_134358.1 coordinate 427,804,717, forward strand.
AGGGATGCCTTAACCAATCAGCCAGAACCTTGAGCTGCATTTGGGTGCAGTGGAGTTTGACGTGGAGTTATGTTCTGAGAAGTTGTGGAGGGACTATGTAAATTTAATTCACCTAGGGAGTGTGATAGGCCACCCTAAAAAGATGCATTTTAGAGAGTGTCTGAAGCTGAGTAAGTTGTGATTCGTCCTAGCTTCTTGGGGTAGAGCGTTCCAGAGGATTGGTGCAGCTTGTAAGAAGTCTTAGATCCGAGAGTGGGAGGTTCGGATTAGTGTGGATGTTAGTAGAAAGTCATTTGCAGAGCGTAGGGAACGGGTAGGGTGATAGACAGAGAGGAGAGTGGAGATGTAGGGGTATGCCGCACTGTGGAGAGCTTTGTGGGTGAGATCAAGCAATTTGAATTGGATCCTGTAATATATGGGCAGCCAGTGCAATGACTGGCACAGAGAAGAGGCATCCGAGTAGCGGTTAGTCAGGTAGGTGACCCTGGCTGCTGCATTAAGGATGGACTGTAGAGGAGAAAGTCTAGTTAGGGAGAGACCAAGTAATAAAGAGTTACAGTAGTCAAGGCGGGAGTGGATCAGGGCCACAGTGAAGGTTTTTGTCATTTCCATTGTGAGAAAGGGGAGGATTCTAGAGATATTCTTGAGGTGCAAGCGACAGGAGCGGGCAAAAGATTGTATATAGGAGGTGAAGGAGAGATCGGTGTCAAGTATAACACCCAGACAGCGAGCCTGCTGCCTAGGAGTTATCGTGGTGCCACACACAAAGAGGGTGATGTTGGGTTTAGGAATGTTAGAAGATGGAGGGAATAGAAGAAGTTCCGTTTTGGAAAGGTTAAGTTGATAGAGGGCAGACATGATGTTACAAACTGCAGTCAGACAGTCACTGGTGTTCTGTAGTACAGTGGGGGGGAGGTCACGGGATGAAGTATAGTTGTGTGTCATCAGCATAAAGATGGTACTGGAAGCCAAATTTACTAATGGTCTGTCCAATTGGGGCCATGTTGAGAGAGAAGAGAAGAGGGCCGAGGACTGAAGCTTGAAGGACCCCAACTGTAAGAGGAAGAGGAGAAGATGTGGAGCCAGCAAAAGATACGCTGAATGAGCGGCCAGAAAGATAGGAAGAGAACAAGGAGAGCACAATGTCCTTTAGGCCGATTGAATGGAGCATAGAGAGAAGGAGATGGTGGTCAACAGTGTCGAAGGCTGCAGAGAGGTCAAGAAGAATAGGCAGAGAGTGGTCACCATTACGTTTTGCTGTCAGTAGGTCATTGGTCACTTTGACGCGGGCAGTTTCTGTTGAGTGTAGGGGAAGGAAGAAGACTGTAAAGGATCTAGAAGAGTGAGAGGATAGGTAGCGGGTGAGGCGGGAGTAGAACAGGCACTCCAAGAATTTGGAAATGAAGGGGAGATTGGAGACTGGTCTGTAGTTCTTTGCGCAAGATGGGTCAAGAGTAGGGTTTTTTTAATAATGGTGTAATGATAGAGTGTTTAAGGGAGGAGGGGAAGATACCAAAAGAGAGTGAGAGATAGAAAATTTTAGTTAGGTGAGTAGTGACGACCGAAGAGTGGGATTGGAGTAGGTGTGAGGGAAAGGGATCAGTAGGGCAAGTGGTAGGATGAAAAGAGGAGAGGAGCCTGTAGACTTCTTCCTCTATAACTGGGTCAAATGTGGAGAGTGAACCGGACGGGATGTGGGGGAGGGATGGAGTCACGACGCTTGGTGGCTGGGAAATGATCTCTTGGCGGATGTTTTCTATTTTCTCTATGAAATACAAGGCCAGATCATTAGCATGAAGGTCTGTGATAGGGGTCTGTGCTTTGGGACTGAGGAGGGAATGAAAGGTGTCAAAGAGCTTTTTTGGATTGTTGTATAGTGAGGAAATCAGGGTGGTGAAGTAGGTCTGTTTGGTGAGGTGAAGGGCAGCATTGTAGGTTTTTAACATGAATTTGTAGTGGATGAAGTTTTCTGGTATTCGGGTTTTCCTCCATAGGTATTCGGCACTCCTACAGCATCGCTGGAGAAATTGAGTTTGCGATGTGAGCCAGGGCTGTTTTACTAAGTATTAGGTCTTTCTGAAGGTGAGGGGCACTACTTGGTCTAGGGTACTTCTGAGTGTGTCATTGTAGTGGTTTACAGCAAGGTCAGGACAGGAAAGTGAGGAGATAGGGGACAATGATAAGTGTAGAGAGTATGTAAATCTCTGAGAGTCGATGGCCTGTAGCTTTCTGAATGTGTGATAGGTGGGAGTGTGCTGGGGTGGGCAAGAGTTTGTGAGCTTGAAGGAGAGGATGTTGTGGTCAGAGAGGGGAAGAGATAAGTTATCAAAGTGAGAGATTGAGCAGAGGTATACAAAGACCAGGTCAAGGGTGTTAGGCTATGTGCGCACGTTGCGTATATACAGTACATGCAGTTATGCTGCGCTTTGTAGCGCAGCGTAACTGCATGCGTCCTGCGTCCCCTGCACAGTTTATGGAGATTGTGCAGGGGACGTGCGCACGTGGCGTTTTAGAGTGCAGCGCTTCGGCTACTGTCGAAGCGCTGCGTAAAAAGAAGTGACATGTCACTTCTTCCGTGCGCTTTGCCGGCAGCCCCTGCTCTGTCTATGGGAGGAGCTGCAGGCAAAGCGCATGGAATCGGCTTCACTACGGACATTTCTGCAGCGATTTAAAGCGCATATGTGCTCTTCAGATCGCTGCAGAAAGTTCTGCAGTGAACTGTACGCAACGTGCGCACATAGCCTTACCGTCTTCATGTGTCTCAGAGGATGAGAGCTACAGTTAGGTCCAGAAATATTTGGACAGTGACACAAGTTTTGTTATTTTAGCTGTTTACAAAAACATGTTCAGAAATACAATTATATATATAATATGGGCTGAAAGTGCACACTCCCAGCTACAATATGAGAGTTTTCACATCCAAATCGGAGAAAGGGTTTAGGAATCATAGCTCTGTAATGCATAGCCTCCTCTTTTTCAAGGGACCAAAAGTAATTGGACAAGGGACTCTAAGGGCTGCAATTAACTCTGAAGGCGTCTCCCTCGTTAACCTATAATCAATGAAGTAGTTAAAAGGTCTTGTGTTGATTACAGGTGTGTGGTTTTGCATTTGGAAGCTGTTGCTGTGACCAGACAACATGCGGTCTAAGGAACTCTCAATTGAGGTGAAGCAGAACATCCTGAAGCTGAAAAAAAAGAAAAAATCCATCAGAGAGATAGCAGACATGCTTGGAGTAGCAAAATCAACAGTCGGGTACATTCTGAGAAAAAAGGAATTGACTGGTGAGCTTGGGAACTCAAAAAGGCCTAGGCGTCCACGGATGACAACAGTGGTGGATGATGGCCGCATACTTTCTTTGGTGAAGAAGAACCCGTTCACAACATCAACTGAAGTCAAGAACACTCTCAGTGAAGTAGGTGTATCTGTCTCTAAGTCAACAGTAAAGAGAAGACTCCATGAAAGTAAATACAAAGGGTTCACATCTAGATGCAAACCATTCATCAATTCCAAAAATAGACAGGCCAGAGTTAAATTTGCTGAAAAACACCTCATGAAGCCAGCTCAGTTCTGGAAAAGTATTCTATGGACAGATGAGACAAAGATCAACCTGTACCAGAATGATGGGAAGAAAAAAGTTTGGAGAAGAAAGGGAACGGCACATGATCCAAGGCACACCACATCCTCTGTAAAACATGGTGGAGGCAACGTGATGGCATGGGCATGCATGGCTTTCAATGGCACTGGGTCACTTGTGTTTATTGATGACATAACAGCAGACAAGAGTAGCCGGATGAATTCTGAAGTGTACCGGGATATACTTTCAGCCCAGATTCAGCCAAATGCCGCAAAGTTGATCGGTCGGCGCTTCATAGTACAGATGGACAATGACCCCAAGCATACAGCCAAAGCTACCCAGGAGTTCATGAGTGCAAAAAAGTGGAACATTCTGCAATGGCCAAGTCAATCACCAGATCTTAACCCAATTGAGCATGCATTTCACTTGCTCAAATCCAGACTTAAGACGGAAAGACCCACAAACAAGCAAGACCTGAAGGCTGCGGCTGTAAAGGCCTGGCAAAGCATTAAGAAGGAGGAAACCCAGCGTTTGGTGATGTCCATGGGTTCCAGACTTAAGGCAGTGATTGCCTCCAAAGGATTCGCAACAAAATATTGAAAATAAAAATATTTTGTTTGGGTTTGGTTTATTTGTCCAATTACTTTTGACCTCCTAAAATGTGGAGTGTTTGTAAAGAAATGTGTACAATTCCTACAATTTCTATCAGATATTTTTGTTCAAACCTTCAAATTAAACGTTACAATCTGCACTTGAATTCTGTTGTAGAGGTTTCATTTCAAATCCAATGTGGTGGCATGCAGAGCCCAACTCGCGAAAATTGTGTCACTGTCCAAATATTTCTGGACCTAACTGTATGAGAGGCCAGGGAGGTGGTTAGAGATAGAAGTTGGGATGCAGAAGGGGAGGTGGAACTGTTCATGGATATGTTAAAGTCTCCTAGGATAAGGGTTGGTAACTCTGAGGACATGAAGTGCGGCAGCCAGAGTGAAAAGTGGTCAAGGAACTGGGTGTGTGAGCCTGGGGGATGGTATATAACCACTAGTCTGAGGGGAAGGGAATGGAAGAGCCTGATGATGTGGACCTCAATGGATTGCATAAGATGGCACATGCATGCGGCACCCCACACACGTGCACCCCTTAAGAAAGACCCAGATATATTGGGCAACCTAGAGGAGTAGATGAGGGGGATTGTGGGAGCTCAGCTTGTTAAGGGAAATTAACAAAAGGTGATCACACCAGGGAATGATTAGTGAATCAAAGGGAACAGGACACATTTGACACCCGGCCTGACACCAGACTACACAAAATCACACCTTCCACCATCAGATAACGTTTATAAAGAGGAAAATACAGTCATACATCAGTGAGTATTAAACATAATGTAAAGATGACATAGCAATAGTCACAGCAAGCAGAGTTATTTGTACCAAAAAGGGGATTCAGAAAAGGTATAATGCAGGAGACATGGAATTACAGCAAGCAGAGTTATTTGTACCAGAAAGGGGTTTCAGCAGAGGTATAATGCAGGAGACATGGAATTACAGCATTAAGCTTCTGCTGGCTAGGCCTCCCCATGGCCATTTGGAGACAGCAGGGCTATGCAGCAGAGTTGGGAAGGCTGCATGAGGCCTCAGCATGGCGGCCTGACATGGTAAGGAGCAGAGCAGCGAGCACAATGAGTAGCATGGCACAGAGAATACTTGTACATAAGTGTTACTTCCATGATATTATACCCCCTTACACCTCTACCTTGCTTGGCATGCCCAACAGAGAAACCTCTCCAAGATGACAGGGGCATAGATGTTCTCTGAAGGCTTCCAGGATGTCTCCTTAGGTCTAAAGCTCATCCAGTCTACCAGATAAAAGGTTCTCCCAAAAACCTTTTTTAAATCCAGGATGTCCCTAACCTCGAAGACATCTGAGAGACCCTTAGAACCAGTGGTAGTGGGAGTAGAATGGGTTTTAAGAACCAATTGAGGACCACCAGCTTCTGGAGCAGCACATGAAAGGAGTTAGAAACCCATAGATTTGCAGGGTGTTGAAGGCTGTAGATCACTGGATAAAGTTTCCTGAGCATCTTGTATGGACCGAGTTACCGGGGAGTAAACTTGTACGAAGGCACTTTCAGGTGAATATTCCGGGATGACAGCAAGACTTTATCTCCAAGGTGATACTTAGGTGGCTAATCTCTCCTCTTATTCACATGAGTCTTCATCTGAGACACAGGCTTAAAGAGAGAACCTTGTGTCTGCCACCATATCTGGAGGGAGTCACTGTACGAGGAATTAGCATCAGGTAGCCTAGAGAAAGCAGACATAGGAGAGGGCACTTGAGGATGCTGGATGTATTCCACATAGAATGGAGATGCTTCGGAAGACTCCCAACATGATTGCTATAGGAAAACTCCGCCCAGGTATGTGGTTGTTCCCAGTCATCCCAATAGGCAGATATAATATGGCAAAACTAGGTTTCGAGAATCTGATTAACCCATTCCACTTGCCCATTGCTCTGCGGATGATACGTGAAGGAGAAATCCAACTAGATATTCAACAACTTGCACAACAAAGCGCCTCAGAATTTAGAAGTGAACAAAACCCAATAATATGAAACAATGTGCAGAGGAAAGCTATGGGGATGAAACATGTGTTGAAAGAACTGCGTAGCGAGTTTGGCAGCAGAGAGAAGGCAGATTAGAGGAATGAAGTGTGCCATTATGGAAAACCGATCGATCACAACTCAGATAGTCTTGTAACCCTTAACTTTTGCATGTATGCACCTGAACCTTTTTTATTTATACTGCTAGATATAGTAGATAATATCTAACACTGCCATCTAGTAGCTCACAATGAAAATACATGCAAGTATGAATTCATAGGTAGCAAAAAATCAAGCATCCAATTCCAACAAATTCCGTAAAAAAGTTACTTTATTTCCAAAAAAAAAGTTAAAATTATAGTTACATCCTTCCATTAATATAAAACCACATCATGGCAGAAAGATGAAATTTGGGACGCCTTTCGGAGGAATACTTACTCTGACAAGACTAGACAACACCATGTGAAATAACATGCCACTAAAAATGGAGAGGGGAAAGTTACAAAGGAAGTGACGATTCAATCAAACTCGACATATCACATGACTCAAAGGAGAAAAAAACACTGGTAATTACATTTATAATACATTTGAAATCTCGTTTCTGACATTTAAACCAGTTGGTATTCTACTATTAAGCAGAACCATCCATTTTGCCTCCCAGCGGAGTAACATTTTTGACAAATTACCACCACGTTTAGATAACACAATTTTCTCAGCTGCATTCACCCTAAGGGACTCTAGATTGCCTCCATGTTCATTCAAAAAATGCCTGGATGCAGCTGACAGGCTGCGCGTGGTGGTGTGATTTATGTCAAACACGTGCTCTGATATGCGGTGCCTCAGCGTGCGGGATGTGCTCCCCATGTATTGAACCTGACACATCGTGCAAGTGATAACATAAACCATGCCACTGGTCCCACAATTTATTAGGGATTTCATTTTAAATTCATGTCCTGAGACACACAAAGTAGTTTTTGTCGTGTTGACCATGAATTTACTGAGTTCACAGTTCTTTTGCGCACATTTAAAGGAACCTAAAGAAGGCAACCAATTTTGTAATTTATGACTATTATATTTATTTTTCTTACTGTGTATAGTATGATCACTAGGTGAAATACTGTTTGCAATGGTAACATTTCTTCTAGAAACAAATTTCACACCATTATTCAAAATATGTTTCAGAATATCATCCACCTGCAAAATAAGCAGGTATTTTTTGATAACATTAATGACTCGATAATAGTCACAACTATAATTTGTAGAAAAGACTAAAGCTATTTTTGGGAATAAAGTAACTTTTTTTACGGAATTTGTTGGAATTGGATGCTGGATATTTTGCTGCCTATGGATTATGATCACAGCGGGGTCCTGCTGAATACCATCAGTGTATCGTTCTGGCTATTATTGGATCTCCAGGTGGGTGAGCTGGTTTTCTTCTTTTTTGCTTACAATTGCTATCACGACCCATATTCCGTGCTCCCCTGAAGTGTCTACATTGGTATTGGACATAAAACTTTAATTATTTCATTATAAGATGGAGATTCCTATGACTATCACTACAGATGAATTTTTTATTGTAAACAAAACTCGACTTAACAAGGGCAGGCGGTTAACCTACTCATCGCCATTTTGAGTCGGGTCAGGCTTTGTCACGGGTGGCCTTGCCCGGTTCTGTTGCTCTGAGGCATACAGTAAATGGTGGGGGAAGCGGGGTATTTGTGAAAGTTTGTCGTGACGCCACTTGTGGTATGCCGCCAAGAATAGCCGCCGCTGCAAGATTCCTCGCTGGGGCAGGTGTTACAGCAGCCGGGATGGTGTCGCTCTCCACAGGCGGAGCGGGCCCCGAGTGGATGAAGAGGGAAGGAGCAATGGCCGTTGGTGCCTAAGCGCTGGGCGGCAGTGCCGGTAAGGACGAGCCAACACAGCCTCTGCGGGTTCAGGGTGTAGTTTACTCACAACTTCAGCTGCCAGCCTTGTCACACTGGTCACTGCCGTGATGGGCTCAGGTCGATCCCAAATCCCGGGAGGTCAGAACCGGTCCGGTAGTCTGCGGATCCTTCTTCACCGTGACCCCCAGTGCGGGTTCCTGTGGATTGAAGCACTTAGAGTCCCTCCATACTAGGTAGATTACTGTTCCTTATGCTAGCAGCGGGGATCCCCTTGAGTCTGACTGTGATCTCGGCCCTGGGAGTCCTATATGCCAATTGGCTCTGGAAACTTGGGTGGTCGAAGAAGCATGGAATCTCTCCATCTGGCAGAATCTGGTGATGCAACGTAACGTAGAATTACACCACCATAGGGTGCTGCAACCTTAACAGCGCTGGTCCCGGGGGAACTAACACGGTATCCTCCTCAGCGACCGTTAAACTCCTATGTCCCACAGGATCCACCGGGAAAGACATCTGCTCACTGTCACTCCTGCTGGAGAACTCCCTCCTGAAACTGTAAACTGTGTGTGTGACTCTTAACTCCCCCTGATGGCCGCTCCTCCCCCTACCCAGGTCCTAAGCTAGTGGATTGGGGCCCCTGTTGTGATGGCATCCTGTTAATGCCACACTGTTAGAAACCCCTTTTATACCCAACCCTAGCCCAGTCCCCAGATGGGGAAGGAGCAACCCATGTGTGTATGTGGTTGTGGATGATAAAACTGGTACCGACCTCCTTTGGATCCATGATCAGCACCACACACTAAGTGGGGTTCAGTACACTGTGGCAACATGAGCCTCAGGGGCGCCATATATGTATATATATATATATATATATATATATATATATATATATATACAGTATATATATATATATATATATATATCACTTGGTCATAGATTAAACAGCTAATCTACAACCCGAATTGGGATTATTATTGTCATTTTTGTATAAAATTTAATAAAATAGTGTTTTTATGGAGTCCAAAATGGCCGCTGTCAGAGGCAGACGTGGATGTGGGAGCTCCTAAAAAATCCACAAACATCCAGCTCCCTGGCGGACATTACCCAAGTCTAGCCCCCTCTTCCAGGCCCTGGGGTCATCCTGAGAGAGGAGAGACCCCCATTTGGATACGGCACCCCACGAGACGTCTCCTGGGGACCCTCCAGCGTTGTGGTCAGTGAGGGCAACGGGGGCGGCGAGGCCTGCGTGGTGTGGACCCTGAGAGCTGCGGACGCTCGCAGGAAGGTACCGGGAGATAATCGGGGGCCCAGAGGGTGAAGATTGAGAGGAGGAGAGACGGCATCCCTCACCCTTCCCTGCGGCCCAGACCCGTCCTACCTGGCGCCCCGGACAGCCGCGGGTGGAGAGCGGCCGCCATCTTAAGGGTGCTCCTGTCCGGCCCTGAGGACTGCGGGTGTTGTAGCGGCCCCGAGGCTCCCGTGACTGATCGGGAGACCAGCTGAGCCCCGGACACCAGACAAGTGCCACCTACCAGCCGGGTGAGCGGTGAGATCGGGCCGAGGACACCGCGAGCTGCCGGGTTCCTGGAGGGGCCGCGTGGAGTCGTGGAGTCACGGAGTCGCGGCGGGAGATCTCGCGACGGTCGGGTGCGGAGTCCCAGGAGTACCACAGGAAGAAGATCGGGCGGTGAGTGAGCCCTATCCCTCTGCCCGTCTGCGCGCCTGCTGCTCCCCCCACACCAAAGCCCAGAGCCTGCGGTCCTGATCGGGCCTTGCCACGTGCAGCCGGCGTCCTACGTCCACCCGTGTAGAGTGCCCACGCGGCTCAGTGCTGGGACACGCTGCAGAGGGTTGCTGATAAGGGAGTCTAGAGCCCAGAGATTAGGGCTGAGGACAATACGGTGAGGCATTCCCCTGTGCTGGGGGTGAGCTGAGTGGGGGGTGAGGATAGAGGAAGGGACCTGGCTAAAGGGGACCTCCTTCCTAACCTGCACGCAAACACCAGGAGAAATAGGGGGTTAACTTGCTCCCCAACTCCCCCCCCCCCTCCTCCATATACAGCAGGGAACCCTGTCAGCCCAGATCTGGACTTCCATTGAGTGGAGGGCTAGTTGGAGGCAAGGAAATCTCTCAAATATCGGCCCCCATACACCTGCACGGGCACTGAAACTACACAAGCGACCTCTGGAGGAAGATGATATAGAGAGAGGCTACACAGTCATATTGCCAACATAAAGACTCTCTCTTCTCGCCTCTTTCCACCTCTTTGAGGGAATATAATGTTCTAAAATCTGTGCCATTTGGAGGGAGCGAAGTGACCTAACCCATACTATACATTCTCTCAAGCATAAAACCATTTATGTCTGACTTTAACATGGTCAAAATCGGCAACGCACGGGCCAGCTCTCTGCCCAGACAAGTCAAATCCACTACCCAAGCTGATGTCGATAAATTTCTTAAAAAACACCTTCATCCAGCTGATACTAAAACAGGCAGCCCACAAAGTACGTCTACTAACGATATACAGGATATGGAAGATGATGAAAGTGACACTGAAGGTGCGGATAATAGCAAAAGTCTCCCCATCTCAAGATCTTTTATAAAACGGATCCTTAAAAATGCGTTGGAGCCGGTGGCAAAGGAGCTCTCAGATATCAAACAAGAAATTGGTCAAATTGGTCACAGGGTGGAATCCCTTGAAGCGGCCCAAGCCACAATAACCTCCACCTCCAATTCTGTCATCTCCTGTCTTCGTCAACAGGAGGATAATGTCAACCAAATACATGCCATTCTGGAAGACCATGAAAATAGAGAAAGGCGAAACAACCTTAGATTAAAGGGTCTTCCAGAGTCGGTAGCAAATGAGGCTTTGATCCCGACCCTGCAGGGCATTTTTACCGACTTGATAGATTCTGACCCGGCTCCAACACTGGAACTGATAAGAGCCCATAGATTGCTGAGACCCCGACCTAAACAAGGGGAACCACCAAGGGATGTTATATGCCGCTTCCTGGATTATCGAGTTAAAGAACTTATTCTTAAAAAAGCCAGAGAAGCGGATTCTATAAGTCATGAAGGCTCTAATATTATGATTTTTCAAGACCTTGCTTCCACCACCCTGACCAAAAGAAGGCTATTACAACCCTTCACAACGGTGTTACGCCAACGCCAGTTTCCGTACCGCTGGTTATATCCGTTTGGCATCGCTATAACTGCCAATGGAAAACACTACCAAGCCAAAACCTCGGCGGAAATAAGAAGAATTTGTGAAGATTTGGGGATCACATTGGATAAATATCCGGAGCTGGAAATTCATCGTTCGGCGGCTACACTGCAAATGCTTCCAGATCCGGCTCCATGGCATAGTCTCACCCCAAAGACTCACAGGTCCCGGCGCAAAGCGGCAAAGAAGCTGCAGATGAACTTTGAAGGCGAGCCCCCTTGAAAGGGTTTCCTGATTGGGTCTTCTGATATATTTACATGATTATGCTAGCCTAAAATACGAAGTTGTTACAGGGGTTTTGCACTTTTTGCTCCCTCTTACGGCATATTTTCTTTAGTTTGAATTTCAAATAGTTGAAAATGTTGACGCTAATACCTTGTTCTTCTTTACACCTTTTTCTATTCCCCAGTCTTTCTATCTTCCTCGCTTTCTCATTGGTCATAGGTCCGGTCCATTCATCTCGATGGGAAAAGAACAGATTGTCCTTCCGTTTGCTCCAATATGGCACCACATCATAAGGTATTTACGGTGATAAGCCTTAATGCACATGGCCTGAACTCCCCTGTACAAAGGTCACAGACCTTGCAAAGCCTAAAAAAGAGGCGTGCTGATATGATATTCTTTCAAGAAACGCATTTTCGGGAAAGCAAAATCCCAAGCTTCACCAAAGCACACTATAACACTTGGTTTCACGCCCCTTCCACACACAAAGGCTCTAGAGGAGTTTCCATAGCACTCGCTAAGGATATACCCTTTCTAGTTCAAGATATCGCTACTGACCCTGAGGGTCGATATATTTTCGTCAAGGGTATGTTGGCGGGCTCTATGGTAACCCTAGGGAATGTATATGCCCCAAATGTCAAACAGATTCGATGGTTGTTGTCCACGCTCAAAAAATTCCGCAATTTTTCAGAAGGTACTCCAATACTGTGCGGTGACTTTAATGTGGCTATGGAGCCCAAATTAGACTCTACTGCAAGAAAAAGTCACCTCTCTTTAAAGGACCTATCTCGGATTAAATGTTCTCTCCAATCCCTCTCTCTAATAGACATCTGGCGCTATCAACACCCCACAGCAAAAGATTTTACATTTTTCTCGAATCCCCACAAATCATACCACAGACTAGACTACATCTTTCTACCTAGACACCTATTACCCAATGTAAACGATTCAGAAATTCAATCAACACCCTACTCTGACCATGCTTATGTTGCAGCTAGCTTCTCACTCCTGCGACCATATTGGCTACACCGTACGTGGAGATTGAATGAGTCAATTCTCTCCTCGGAAGAAAATAAGACACGCATATCTGAATGTCTATGTAATTACTTTGCAGAGAACAAGGCACCAGATATTGCGGCCCCGTTGCTGTGGGAAGCGCATAAGACGGTCATTAGGGGAGAACTGATTTCTATCTCCTCACATCTCAACAAGCAGAGGAATTTGTTCTTGCAGACTCTGTATGCTGAGATAGCTATGTTGGAGGCCCAACATAAGAAGTCTCTTTCCCAACAGATATTGGAACAGCTGACTGCGAAGCGCATTGAACTGAGAGATATACTCAATAAACAGTCGGCTAAGTTCCATCTCAGTTGGAGGAATCGTATGTTTTTACACGGAGACAAGGCCTCTAAACTTATGATGTCCATGATTAAAAAGAGACAGGCTCGTACATTCATACATGCAATTAAAACCGCACAGGGCCACCGCACGCAAGACTATTCTCAAATTTCGGAAGAATTCCTTCGCTTTTATAAAAATTTATACCAAATTGGACCGGAAGAGTCGGCAAGTGAGAGAGATGTGAGGAAATGTGATATACAAAACTACTTAACTAAATTAAATCTCCCGAAACTCTCCAAAAAACAGCAGGCGTCCTTAGAAAAACCGTTCTCCCGGGCGGAGGTTCAGTCCATTCTGTCCAGGAGCTCAGTGGGGAAGGCTCCAGGCCCAGATGGCCTTCCAATTATCTACTATAAGAAATTCTTTGATATTTTGGGGGATCATCTTTTAGCTTCATGCAACGCTCTTCTACTTGGCGACCCTATACCCCAACAAGCACTAGAGGCACATATATCACTAATACATAAAGAGGGGAAAGACCCAGAATGCTGTGGAAACTATAGGCCCATCTCACTTTTGAATGTGGACCTAAAGATATACGCTAGTTTAATCGCCAACCGTGTGGCAGATATTCTCCCGGATCTCATCTCCCCAGAACAATCAGGTTTTGGCAGAGGAAGAGAGGGGAAGGATAATGCACTGAGAGTACTAAACCTAATGCAATATGCCAGGATTCATAAGCTGCCTCTAGTGCTGTTGGGAACGGATGCCGAGAAGGCGTTTGACAGGGTGGACTGGACATTCTTGCAGGGGACGTTGGAGGCCTTTCATTTTCCTCCAGACACCATACGCGCAATACTTCAGATGTACACGTCACCCATGGCCAGGATTAAAATAAATAATGCCCTCACCGACCCTTTTGACATTAAAAATGGTACAAGGCAGGGTTGCCCCTTATCCCCCCTACTCTTTGTCCTGGTCATGGAGCCATTGCTTGCCTCCATTCAACAGGACCGGGACATTGAGGGGTTCAATTTACAGGGAGTCCACCACAAGTCCGCCGCCTTTGCTGACGATTTGTTGGTGGTTATGTCCAAGCCGGAGAGGGGTTTCCCTGCCTTTATGAAAATATTAGAGGAGTATGGCCGATGGTCTAACTTCAAAATTAACCTATCGAAATCAGAAGCACTAGGTATTAATATCACCAGAAAAGTTGCTAAATCTCTCCAAAAAGCGTTCCCCTTTAGGTGGCCAAATAGTCACATAACATACCTAGGTGTTAAGTTGGGGAAAACCTTCAAATCCCTATTTGATCTCAACTACAAGCCCCTTCTTCCTACACTCTCTGCACATATAGCCTCATGGAAGGCTCCCTTCCTCTCGTGGATAGGTCGGAAAAATTTAATTAAAAGCATTATACTTCCTAAGTTTATTTACCTTTTTCAAATGCTACCCATACCGATTCCCATATCTTTTCTTTCTAAGTGTAACTCTTTAATATCCAACTATGTCTGGCACAAGCATAAACCGAGAATCAACTTTCAAACACTAAGTTTACCAAGGGACAGGGGGGGCATGGGATTACCCAACATAACACTATATTATCATGCCGCAGTCCTCTCTAGGACAATAGACTGGATCAGACGCCCTTCGACTAAATTGTGGATACCTATAGAAGAATACCTAGCCCCCACACCGCTGCGAGCTATGCTACATTCCCCTGCCAACCAGAGGGATAAAAAATCCTTCACAAATGAGCTTACGAGAACTCTCCTGTACAAATGGAAGGAAAACAGAGAGATATTGGCCCCGCCACTCTCCCCTTTAACCCAAGTCTCCGACATCTTGGATGCCGACGTAAACCAAGCCGCGTCCACGAAATCTTCATTCCTGACCAAGGTGAATGCTCCGCTAGTCGATCTTCTGGTGGACGGCTCTCTGATATCTGCACAGGAGATGGGTATGAACCCAGGCCTCTCTAAGCTCACATTTCTCCATCATACAAAGTTAAAATGCGTGATTCAGCCATTATTACCTCATACTCACCTTGACAGACCCTTAACTGCATTTGAATCTTTCTGCATGCAAACCCGGGCTCCCAGGAAAATTCTTTCTAACTTATACCATACCCTGCTTACAAAAAAACTGGTGTTAAAGAGACCATATATACTAAGATGGGAAAGGGACCTGAGTTCCACATTCACTGATGTACAAACAAATCACATTTACAATGCCTCACACGGTCCGTCATGCTGTGTGAGAGTTCAAGAGAATTCATTTAAAGTGATTACGAGGTGGTACATTGTTCCCACCTCGTCTAGTACATGGAGCTCCTCCAATTCAGATCAATGTTGGCGCTGCGCGAGGGACAGGGGTACTTATTTACACATGTGGTGGACTTGCCCGATTATCCAGACCTTCTGGAGGATGGCATCACAGTTAATACTCGAACTTACAGGCAAACAGGGGGTCCTTGAACCTAGACAAATGCTTCTGAACTTCCCAATGTGGCCTAAAGATAAAGCTTCTTCAAAACTGGCGTCATTTGTAGGCTCGGCTTGTAAGCTACTCATAGCCCAACTGTGGCGCACAACGAAAATCCCTACTCTCGCGCAGCTCTTGATGAAGATCGATCAATTATATCACGTCGAAGAACTCTCAGCCCTCTCGCGTCAAAATATGCTCTCTTTCCACCAGGTATGGGATGCTTGGCAGGTCTATAAGTATAAACCTCAATTCTCAGTAGTGACTTCGCAGACGGTAGCATAGGGGTCTATGAGCCACCTCTCCTCCCCCCTCCGTTGAGATGAGTGACAGATGTCTAATCACTCTTATCGCGAACTGATCGGACCTAGGACCAAAACCCTCTCCTTTCTTTTCTTCCCTCCCTTCTCTCTCTCTCCCCTTTTTTCTATTGTCTCTCAATTCCTCTAATTCTAACTATGGAACTGAATTTCATGCGATAAAATTTGTTCACCTAGTTTCTAACTCCCCCCTTACTTTTTGTTTCTTTGAACTTGTTGTAAAAAATGGTTGCCGCTTAACACAGTAACCAGGTTACTAAATTAATTCGGGCTTTCCCAGTTCCTGATGATACAGTCTATTATCTGTGTAATTTGAGTCATAGAGTTAAAATGGAAAGCAGCTGATGCGAATGTTATTGTATCAGTTAAAACTGTGATTCATGATGTATGTGAATTATTATCTTCTTTTGCTTCAATAAACAAAACATTAAAACAAACAAAATAGTGTTTTTATAATAAGTGAAAATGACTCTTGGTTCTCCTGATTATTATTGTTGCACTTTATTGTCCGTTTGGCTAATGACTACATTGTTGGAACTCTATAGCTGTTCTAATTGTCTCTGTGCTTTCCGCGGTCACAAGTTCCATATCAGATATGGACTTAAAGCACGTGAACATACGTAATTGTTACAATTGAATGAGGTTTTTAATCATGATCCCAATTTACCCTTGGGAGAGACACACATGAATTCATCTAGAAATTAAAATAACTGCTTAATAAGCGAACCAGGATCTGTTGGACTAAAGCATTCTTGGCCAAATATGTAGAAAAAATCTTATTCCGAGAGGTTTAAGGATACAATTGTTCTCGTCTTATGAGATTGATGATGAATCTTGTAAAAATAAATGGGAACACATTGCAGGCACATATTCAAGGGGATGGAGCTCTTAATATAACATAATTCAGATATTTTAAATTTTTGCATACAATAAGGAATTACAAAGTATCCTAAAATAGGACTTATCTAAAAATTAGCTATCCAAACTTAACTCTGAATTGGATGAAGAGTTCATTAAATGGGATAAATCCTGTAAACCAGAGAGATTTCCCACATGCTATTTACCCTAAATCATCCAAGTTCCCCCCTTTGTCCATATGCCCAGCAGTTGAGATCCTTATAAGATTAGTCATAAGTGATTTTAAAGGAGATTTCAACTAGACATACCTTTGATAACCTCACAACAGACCAAGGCAAAGCCTTTAAGAATTTACAGATGCTGGATGATGCAGTCATTAAATCAGCAGATTACATGGTAGTGTAGCCTCAAGAAATGTATGAGAGGGAGGCCTTTAGGCAACTGAGAGATAAAAATACATATCAAAAATTAGGTCATAATCCTCTTTCCTCTTTCTCATCTGATTTGGAGTCTGTTTTATGTAGTGTTATTGAACAAGACATGATACCTAAATGCATTTTTGATGGCCTTCTGACTATATTTCCAAGAATACCAACTGTATACTGTATTCCTAAGATTCACAAAAATCCAACCCAACTGCCAGGACGTCCGATTGTGTCCAGCATTGATGGGCTCAATGAACCTATATGTATGATTACTATCTTAAGCCCAATGTGAAGACTCTCCCTTCATATATCCGTACCACAACAGATGTCCTGGTGAGGATCAATGGGACAACTATGGAGAAAGATATGTTACTAGTCATGGCTGATGTTAAATCCTTATACACCTGCATCAGACATCAGGATGGGCTAAACACGGTATGCTTCTACCTGGAGACTAGAAAGTGGGATAGCCACATCTGTGACTTAGTGTTGGAAATATTGAACTTTGTCCTCACTCATAATTTTTTTTATTTTTAAAAATATGTTTTACTTACAGAGGTATGGCACTGCAGTGGGGCAGCATGTGTGCCTTTGTTCCCCAATCTCTTCCTTGGGAATTGGGAGAGGGAGAATTTTTTTGGTAGTGGCACTTGGGCCACATTAACTTGCACAATGCTGGCTGCGATACATAGACGATCTGCTCATCATCTGGCAAGGCACATAGAGAGAGTTGCAACAATTTATGGAATACCTGAATGAAAATAACAGAACTCATTTCATGGTTAGAAAAAATTCCAGCAAACAAGTCCATGGAAAAATCTTCATTAAAAATTCATTTTTTATTTGTCAATACTTATAAAACAGTCCATGTTATCACAACTGCCCCACTAGAGGACGTGTTTCGAACGACCAAGTTCTTAATCCGTCTCTAATTCTTTTGAGAAAAAAATGGACTCATTAAAAAGGGGCTGAAACCCCATCATGAACATCATTAACCAGTGAAAAATTTAGAAGGTGCAGCAAAGAAGTTCTCCTATTAACCCTACATGTCCAATGTCCTAGAGAAGACTTCCCACAGTCTCCTATAGCACTAATTCCTATATGTCCAACATTTAGTTTGTTTTATTATTTTTATTTTTATTTATATTTTTATTTTTATTTTTAATTTTTAATTTTCTCATTCTATCATTCTATCCCTCTATCACTAAATCTCCCAATCAAAAAAATCGGAAGCAAATTCAGAGGAAAAAAGTCCCCTTATAATAGAATTTATTTCTCTAGGGATTCTTTCTATAAAATTTTTCATAAACTTTTAACAAACTTTTAATGAAGCCCTCTTTTTTTTCTCAATAAGAAAAAGGACACTGGAAACCACTACACAACTTATTCCTGTCCGATTCTATATCCACCATGATATGAAAAAATTATAAGAAATTACAAAAAATACAAAAAAACACAAAAAAAATTACAAAGAAATTACAAAAAAATCCAATTGAGCACACTACTCCTCCCTAGTATGCATATAACACATCATTCCTCCTATTCAAACCCATCGGGGATCTAGTTTCCATCAGGAAAATCCACTTGATCTCTCTGTGCAACAACAGCCTCTTCAAATCACCTCCTCTTTTAGGCAACTTCACTTTTTCTATCGCGTTTACTTTCATATCTGTTAAATCTCCTGCATGTACATCCCGAAAATGTTGAGACACTCTGCTGCACCCTCTAAATTTTTCACTGGTTAATGACGTTCATGTTGGGGTTTCAGCCCCTTTTTAATGAGTCCATTTTTTTCTCAAAAGAATTAGAGACGGATTAAGAACTTGGTCGTTCGAAACGCGTCCTCTAGTGGGGCAGTTGTGATAACATGGACTGTTTTATAAGTATTGACAAATAAAAAATGAATTTTTAATGAAGATTTTTCCATGGACTTGTTTGCTGGAATTTTTTCTAACCATGAAATGAGTTCTGCTACCTTCCTTTCCGTGCACGGTCCTGGATAAGCGGTCTCCGGCAAGAAGCAGGTGAGCTGGACAAAGTAATTTTGTTTGTGTCGGAGTCTTGGGCAGGTTGTGTCCGTGCTCCCTGCAGTATATTCAGCACAATTATATATATCTTATGAATGAGCATTGACTTTTCAATTCATTGAAAAGATTTGTCAGTTACTGTGCGATTTACAAAATGGAGATTGCTCAAAGTGATAAAAACGTACAAGATGATGATTTTTTTAATATTAATAACCAGAGAAGAATGGAGAGAGCAGCAAAGATTTTTTCCACAAATGCACAAGATATCCCCGTGGAAGAACACATGGAGTTGAGTAAACTCAATGTGGGATCTGGAGAAGATTATGTCTTCTAGAATCCGCACATGGTGGGACAGTAAGGCTGTGTGCACACGTTGCGTTTTTTACCGCGGAAACGCTGCGTTTTGAACCGCAGCGTTTCAGTGGCAAATTGCATGCGTTCAGCTTTCCCAGCAAAGTGTATGGGAAAGCTGAAAAATCAGTGCACACGCTGCGTTTCTTTCCGCAGCGTTTTGGATGCCAAAAATCGGTGCGGAAAGAAAAGCAGCATGTCACTTCTTTTGTGCGTTGTGGCTGCGTTCTCTCCCCCATTGAAATCAATGATGTGGGGTCAGAACGCAGCTACACCGCATGGACCTGCTTTTTTGTTGCGGTCTGCGGGCTTTGTCGGCACGCCAGAACGCAGGCATTTACCTGGAAGTGAGGTCAAGAGGTTTCCTGTTGACCTCACTTCCTGGCAAAGCCCCCTGTGTCGCCAAAGTGCCCGCCCCGACCCCCGACCCCCCTCCCGAAAATCCAACATGGCCGCGCGCACAGTAGCGCACCGGCCGCCCTGCTCCTATGTTATCTGTCGCATGTGCCTTGAGACATGCGACAGAAAAATGCACCCAGGCCCTGCCCGTTCACCCCAATTCCCCCCGGTGTCATACATACCTGTCCGGTCGCAGCGCTGATCCCCCGCGGCTCCCTTCTCCTTCACAGCAGACGCCGGTCACATGAGCAGAGCAGCTGACAGCCAGCACTGTGTTCAGTGTGAGCTGTGCTGGCTGCTCGGCACTCTGCAGCTGTGACCCGGGGAGAGTGGGTGCAGATTTTTGCACCCACTCTCCTCAAATGGAGGGTCTGCCCTCCTAGAAAATGGGGGATACGTTCCCTGAACGTGCCCCCATATTCTAGAAGGTCCAGAGGCGACGTGGGACATCCAAATGGATTTCTGCGGACCCATTTTTTTTATTAAATTGGAGAACAAGGGAATGATTTGGGGAGTGTTTTTTCTAATAAAAAATTTTTTGTTGTCTTTTTTTGCTTTTGTTTACTGTCAATTAGTTATGTCGGGTGTCTGATAGACGCCGTGACATCACTAATTGCTGGGCTTGATGCCAGGTGACATTACACATCTGGTATCAACCCCATTTATTACCCCGTTAGCCAACGCACCAGGGCGCGGGATGAGTTGGGGCGAAGCGCCAGGATTGGCGCATCTAATGGATGCGCCACTTCTGGGGCGGCTGTGGCCTGCTATTTTTAGGCTGGGAAGAGTCCAATAACCATGGCTCTTCCCACCCTGAGAATAACAGACCTCAGCTGTCAGCTTCACCTTGGCTGGTGATCTAATTTGGGGGGACCCCATGTTATTTTTTTTTTATTATTTTTATTTATAAATAAAAAAAAAAAACCTGGGGAGCCCTCCAAATTGATCACCAGACAAGATGAAGCTGCCAGCTGTGGTTTGCAGGCAACAGCTGTCTGCTTTACCCTGACTGGCTATCAAAAATAGGGGGGACCCCACGCCATTTTTTTTTTTGTTTTTGTGATAAAAACTAGGCTAGGCACCCTTTAGTGCCACATGAAAGGTACTAAAGGTGCCAGCTTAGAATATGCAGGGGGGGGGTGGGACGTTGTATATATATTTGACCTCCATTGACGCTTTTTAGGCTGGATGCCCACAATCGGGGTTTGCAGCGTTTTGGGCGCAGATTGTTTTCCCTGCGTCCATGACGCTGCGTTGTGCAGTAGAAGCACAGTGGAAGGATTTTTAGAAATCTCATGCCCACTGTGCTTCTTTTCTCCGCAGCATAAACTGACCGGTGGCGCAGCTTCCCGAGCCTCAGCATGTCAATTTATGCTGCGGAGATGAGTGTGCTCTGCAGGTAGCATAGAGCTCCACAGCAGCCTGAACCCAAATCGTGGGCATGGCCAGCTGCGTTCTCCCGTGGACAACACTCACATCTCTGCAGGAGGCTGACACTGTGTACTGGACGCCGTGTCACTGGATCATGGCCACATAGCCTTAGGCCTGTTTCACACGTCAGTGATTCTGGGACGTTTGTGCTTTTTTTTAAACCAGAATCACTGACATACGCAGACCCATTATAATGAATGGGTCTGCTCACACATCAGTGATTTTTCACTGCACGTGTCTCCGTGCGGCGTACCCGCGTGTGCGTGATAGCCGCACGGAGACATGTCCATTTTTTTCTGGCATCACTGATGTTCCACGGACCACGCAGTGGTGTGGTCCGTGAAACACGTGCCAGAAAAAAAGTGCTTTTAAAATAAAAATCATTTTTACTCACCCGGCGTCCAGCGATGTCCTCTGCAGCCCGTTCTGCTTGCTGCTTCTGAGCCGGCTCATTATTGTCGCGCATATTCATGATGTGCGACACAGCCGACCCAGAAGCAGCTGCTGCGGGGGTCAGCGCCAGCCGGATGCTGCACCGCGTGAGCGATCAGCACCATGGAGAGCGGGAGCGGGCACAGGTGAGTTAATCTCTAAGTGCAATCACGGGCCACGGAGAACGGAGCCCGGATTGCACTTAGACAACCCATGTGTGCCGTGATTCACGGCACACGGAGGGACATGTGCATGTTTTACACGCCAGTGAAAAACGTCACTGTTTTTCACTGACGTGTGAAACGGGCCTAAAAGTGAAAATATTGTTGCTACAGCAACATTTTGGGTGAAGTAGCTGTAGATTCAAAATGCTTAATATACTCCTGAATAAAATCCTTGAGGGGTGCAGATTCCAAAATGGGGTCACTTGTGGGGGTTTTCTGACGTATAGGTACCCAAGGGGCTCTGCTAATGTGACATGGTGCGCGAAGTTTATTTCAACTTTTCCAAAATTCAAATGGTGCTCCTTCCATTCCAAGCCCTCCCATTTATCCAAACAGAATGTGGAGAAGGAAATGACATCACAGGTTTTTTTTTCCAAAGGTCTGTGTTCAACCAACTTTATTAACACTGACAAGTCTTAAAAAACGCACCTAAAAAAACGCATGAAAGACGCATGAAAAAAGCATGAAAAACGCATGAAAAACGCACGCGTTTTCGATGCCTTTTTCTCAAAAAAGCATTGTTTACAATTCTCCCCTCTGCCAGAGGGTGCGTTTTTTTCCGCGCTGAAAAAAAAGCAACGTGTGCACATACCCTAAGACCTTACAGGCATATCTTGACAAAGGAATGATTCCTAGAGGGCTCCGCATGAGCAAGAGACCCACCACAGAGTTCAACCAAGAATTTATGACTAAGTGGAATCTAATCTTGTCGGAGTGTTCAAGAAAGTTGATTCAGCTTATCATTGAACAGGAGCAGCGCAAATTAATGGATTTGGAAGGTAGAATGAAGGAAGTTGAGAACTCATTGGCACAATATAACAGTCTGGAGTCCTACAAACTCATGAAAGAACAAATTAATAATAAGATCATTGCATTGGAGGATAAAATCTCAGCCTTTAAAGAAAAGAAGTTTAGTAGGGATTCAAGGGACTATGAGAATGATAGAGTTTATACATGGCATGGTTATCGGAGATATCCTCGAGATGGTCCTAAATCTATTTTAAAAACAAGGAATAGAGAAAATCATAATAAAGTTAATTTTTCTTCAACGGATCCTGAGACAACGGATTTGGAATCCACAGATTATAACACGGATGCATCTGAAAATAATATAGAGGATCCATCGACTTCCATGGGGAATTAAAAAAAACAATATTTTTTTCAGAAAAATCAAAGAAAAAAACAAGGAGGGCCGGCCGCAGGCATAGAAGGAAAGGAGTATCAGCATGGACATTTCACGAGAGGGAAAAAGAAATAAACGAAAAAGATGTGCAGTCTGTAATAAATATGTCAGCATGTATTTTGAGTGGAAATGAAATTAAGATCTTGGAAAAAGGTTTAAATTTTGTACCTAATACGGGTTTCAATTTATTTGAAACCATACTTGATGTAAACAAATTTGTTAGAAAATTGACTGTCAGGAGACATTTCTTTTGCGATCAGAATGAGGAGTTGGAGGAACCTCATCAAAATGATGCGGTTTTTTCCCCCTCTTCATTCCGTGAGCAATTGGCGTTGCAGGATCTGAGAGATCTTTCCACAGATGACTTGAAGCTTACGGTTCAAGATGACATGGTTAGGAAAAGGAGGATACCTAATCCAGATTTCTATCCTATTTTTTCAAGAACGGATCAAATGACAGATTTCCAGAATATTGTTGAGAAAGAACTGACATGTTTGTATAATCAGAAAAAAGCCATGGCTCAAAATCTGTCTAAAAAGGAGAAAGATGCTATAAGAACACTACAGAATAATCCGAATATTATTATAAAAAATTCTGATAAGGGGGGAGCGGTAGTAGTGATGGACGTGGGACTGTATGAGAGAGAAATTTTGAAATTGCTTAAGGATAGTGAAACATACAAAAGTATAGATTATTATCCTGTAGAGAGGGTTAGAGTGGCCCTAGAGAAGTTGACAGATGAGGGCCTACATTTGGGATTGATTAATGCCAAACAAAAAGAGTATTTTATTCCCTCATGTCCACGAACATCACTGCTGCATGCTCTCCCCAAATCACATAAGAATTTATTTCCACCCAGTTTTAGACCTATAATTTCGGGTATTGGGTCAATGACAGAGCATTTGTCAGAATGGCTTGATGACCATCTGCAGGCACTGGCAAAAGCTTCTCCGAGTTTTGTGTTGGATGGGAAACATGTTTTGAATATTCTGTCGAAGGTGGAGTGGAGGAATGGTTATAGTTGGTTGACATGTGATGTACAGACGCTTTATATGTCGATTCCACACTATCTTGCGATTCTGGCTCTGAAGAATCAGCTCGAGCGGTATTCTGGTTATACATCTGACTTACAAGAATTTATATTGGAAGTGACTAATTTCTTATTAAAGAATAATTACTTTTCATTCCTGAATAATCGATATGTCCAGCTGCAGGGATGTTCCATAGGTTCCAAATTTTCACCCTCTTTGGCAGGGATATTCATGTTCTGGTGGGAAGAGCAGTATATTTTTAATTATTCTAATCCTTTTTCACAAGATATGGCTATATACCTTAGGTATATAGATGATATATTGATTATATGGAAAGGGGAGAAAGATAGAGTAAAGGATTTTTTATTTTACATCAGTAATAATGCTCATAATCTATTTTTTACCCACCAGCATGAGGAACAAGAGATAAATTTTTTGGACATGAACATGAATGGTAATCCTAGCATGGGAATGATAGAATGCAAATTATATCGAAAACCTGCAGCGGGGAATTCTCTGCTTCATGCAGGGAGTTGTCACCCGAGGCATATTATTGAGAACATCCCAACAGGTGAATACATAAGGGCAAAAAGATGTTGCACGAGTGAGGAGGATTCTAAACTAGAATGTAAAATTATTGATGAAAGATTTGTGGCCAGGGGGTACCGTCGGGACAATTTGGAAAGAGCTAAAGAAAAAACTAATTTGAAAAGTAGGGCGCAGTATTTGGAGGCAAAGGAAGTAGTGGGGAGGTCGAAGTTGCCTGTGGTTTTCTCCACAAAATTCAGTAAAGACTATCATGAAGTGGTACATGTGGTTAAAAAGTATTTACCGATATTATCAACTGATGAGACACTGTTTAAAATCTTGAAGGAAGGAGTCAAGTTCGTGTCTAAAAGGAATACGGCTTTGAATGCGTTATTGTCACCTAGTGATCACATGAATAGGTCTAATATGAATGGAGTGGAGAGAGCCACGGGGAACTGGCTTCCAACAAAAGGATCCTATAAGTGCGGACATAAATCGTGTGGTTCTTGTGTCTTTATGCAAAGTACTAAAAGTTTTTTTTCTTTTAATCAAGGTAAAAATTATGAGATAAATTCTATGATAAACTGTGGTACGGATTATGTAGTCTACTTGATCTCCTGTGTAACTTTCCGATTGCAATATATTGGGAGTACTTCGCGTCCTTTAAGGAGAAGAATTTCGGAACATGTGTATGACCCAAATAATGTGACAACCAGGAGTTTGTCTGGAGTGTCTCAACATTTTCGGGATGTACATGCAGGAGATTTAACAGATATGAAAGTAAACGCGATAGAAAAAGTGAAGTTGCCTAAAAGAGGAGGTGATTTGAAGAGGCTGTTGTTGCACAGAGAGATCAAGTGGATTTTCCTGATGGGAACTAGATCCCCGATGGGTTTGAATAGGAGGAATGATGTGTTATATGCATACTAGGGAGGAGTAGTGTGTTCAATTGGATTTTTTTGTAATTTCTTTGTAATTTGTTTTGTGTTTTTTTGTATTTTTTGTAATTTCTTATAATTTTTTCATATCATGGTGGATATAGAATCGGACAGGAATAAGATGTGTAGTGGTTTCCAGTGTCCTTTTTCTTATTGAGAAAAAAAAGAGGGCTTCATTAAAAGTTTGTTAAAAGTTTATGAAAAATTTTATAGAAAGAATCCCTAGAGAAATAAATTCTATTATAAGGGGACTTTTTTCCTCTGAATTTGCTTCCGATTTTTTTGATTGGGAGATTTAGTGATAGAGGGATAGAATGATAGAATGAGAAAATTAAAAATTAAAAATAAAAATAAAAATATAAATAAAAATAAAAATAATAAAACAAACTAAATGTTGGACATATAGGAATTAGTGCTATAGGAGACTGTGGGAAGTCTTCTCTAGGACATTGGACATGTAGGGTTAATAGGAGAACTTCTTTGCTGCACCTTCTAAATTTTTCACTGGTTAATGACGTTCATGATGGGGTTTCAGCCCCTTTTTAATGAGTCCATTTTTTTCTCAAAAGAATTAGAGACGGATTAAGAACTTGGTCGTTCGAAACACGTCCTCTAGTGGGGCAGTTGTGATAACATGGACTGTTTTATAAGTATTGACAAATAAAAAATGAATTTTTAATGAAGATTTTTCCATGGACTTGTTTGCTGGAATTTTTTCTAACCATGAAATGAGTTCTGCTACCTTCCTTTCCGTGCACGGTCCTGGATAAGCGGTCTCCGGCAAGAAGCAGGTGAGCTGGACAAAGTAATTTTGTTTGTGTCTGAATGAAAATAGGTTTAACATTAAACTTACCTAAATATCTAATACTACAAAAATTGACTTTTTAGATGTCAAAATTCAGGTGGAGGCAACTATGGTGTTGCAGATGGATGTGTATCGCAAGCCCACCTCTGTAAATGCATTATTACATGTCAAATCAAGTCATCCAGGTAATACAATCAGGGCTATCCCAGTTGGGCAATTCCTCAGAATGAGGCAGATCTGCTCATCTGATGTAGCTTTAGAAACACTATCAGCAGACCTCAAAACATGCTTCCACAATAAGGGATTTAGTAACAGGTGTATAGGAAGAGGATACAGCTGAGTCAGGAACACTCCACATGATGAAATATTACAAACTCCAAAGAGAAGAGAGAGGAAAGAGGATGGGATCAGATATATCCCTGCCTACAATGCTGAATGAGCAACAATGAGAATGGTTTTACAATGCCATTGGAACATTTTAAAAACAGAGCCTACTCTCTCAAAACATTTATCTGATTGATTTATCTGATTATCCTTTCATGACAACCAGAAGGAGTAGAAACTTTAGGGACATCCTTGTACGGAGTCACTACAATCCACCAAAAATTAATGTATTTAATACACAGGGCCCATCTCATGGATGTTTCCCATTGTGGAGATTGCATTGCATGTAGCAAAATTTGAAGGGCAAAGAACTTTCCTTCATCAGATGGGCAACGTATGGTAATTATACAATTAATCATCATATTAAATGTAATATCACTCAGGTAATATATTACGCAACTTGTGAATGCCCTAAATTTATATTGGGTTAACATCGTGCCAATTGAAACTTTGAGTACGCAAGCATGTTCATAATATTGTGGCTGCAAAACTTATAGTGGATGTAACCCAACTTAAGACAATCCCATGCCATTTTAAATTAAAATATGCTTCTAACCCAAAATCATTTATGGTTAGGGGTATTGGTCATGTACAGTTGGGAACTAGGGGCGGTAATATAATGAAAATGCTTGCCTAGAGGGAATCTAGGTGGACTACTATATTAGGAACCATGACACCGCATGGTTTTAACGAATCTACACTAACCATGACATACAAAGCTATCCACAACCTGTCTCCTCCCTACTTCTGTGACCTAGTCCCCCGGTACTTACCTGCTTGTAACCTTCGATCCT
Source organism: Anomaloglossus baeobatrachus (assembly GCF_048569485.1). Lineage (NCBI taxonomy): Eukaryota > Metazoa > Chordata > Amphibia > Anura > Aromobatidae > Anomaloglossus > Anomaloglossus baeobatrachus. Next base: position 427,832,179 of record NC_134358.1, read on the forward strand.
CCCAAGATCTCCTTCTCTACTCCCCTCTCATCTCCTCTTCCCACCATCGTATCCAAGATTTCTCGCATGCCTCCCCCATAATCTGGAATACTCTGCCACAACACATCAGACTCTCACCTACCTTGATAAGCTTCAAAAGGAACCTTAAGACCCACCTCTTCCGATAAGCCTACAACCTGACGTAACCCTCAGTCTGATACAGCGCCGCACAATCAGCTCTACCCTAACCTAATGTATCCTCACTTATCCCTTGTAGACTGTGAGCCCTCGCGGGCAGGGACCTCTATCCTCCTGTACCAGTCTGTGCCTTGTATTGTTTATGATTATTGTACTTGTCCCTATTATGTATACCCCTTTCACATGTAAAGCGCCATGGAATTGATGGCGCTATAATAATAAATAATAATAATAATCTCTTCTATGGTATATTGCATGTCTCTGCACTCACAAGGTTTTAAAGTTACATTATTTTAATGTGGTTGTTAATTGATATAATATTCTCTTCTAGTGCTATCCGTAGAAGGTGTTGTTTCTTACGATAATCTCCAAGTCATGTTTCATCCTATACTGTGTAATCCATAGGGAAGAAGATCTGATATGAATAATGATGTTATGATGACATAGTTTCTGCCTAATATTATGTTAAACTGTTGTGTAATTCACTTTTTCCCATTGAATCCGCTGTAGTGTTAATTAGATATTATGTGAAGCATGTGATATATTATATAATAAATTAAAAAAATATATAAAATTATTGCGGATTTGGCATTAAATGGATCTTTTCCGGCAGTTTCTTTGATTTTTCCCCATGTAATATATTGTACTACATCTTGTATCACTTCATTAATTTATGTAATATAATAATTGAGTGATATAATTTACATACTATAGGGGGATGGAAGTTGTAGAAAACAATATTTATGTACAGTGTAATTATAAATCCCATTGTGTAATTGGATACATGGGGGTTATACATGTATTAGTCACTCCAATAGTGAAGGTTTCTGTTACTGGTATTATTATGTAAAAATACTCAAATTTTCGTTTTTGTTTTTTGCTCCCCGTCTTTCAAGAGCAGTAAACTTTTTTAATTTTTCGTCAATCTTGCCATATTAGGGCTTATTTTTTGCGGGACAAATTGTACTTTTAAATGAAACCAAATGTTTTACCATATGATGTACTGGAAAACAGCAAATAAATTCCAAGTGCAGAAAAATTCCATAAAAAGTGCAATCGCACTATAGTTTTTGAGATATTTTATTCACCGTATTTACTATAATGTAAAACTGATGTGTCAGTGTGATGCCTCAGGTCAGTATGAGTTCGTAGACACCAAACATGTATAGATTGACTTTTATGTAGGGTGTTAAAAAAAATTCTGAAGTTTGTCCAAAAAAAGTGGTGCACTTTTTGCACCATTTTTCCGTGACCCGTAGAGTTCTAATTTTTTGGAATATGAGGCTCAGTGATAGCTTATTTTTTGCGTCTCAAGCTGACATTTGTAATGGTACCATTTTTGTGCAGATGCTATGTTTTTATTGCCTGTTATTGAATTTTGTGCAAAATTTGTGACAACCAAAAAGTGTAATTTTGGCGTTTTGAATTTTTTTTGCCGCTATGCCAATTTCCAATCAAGTTAATTGATTTTATATTTTGATAGATCGGGCGTTTATGAACTCGGAAATTTGAGATGTGTGTATATTTTTTATTTTTTTAATCCTTTAATTTTCAATGGGGTGAATGGGAGGTGATTTGAACTTTTAGGTTTTGAAATTTTTTTTTAATTTTTTAAAAAATTTTTTTTATGATACTAGTCCCCCTAGGGGACTATAAGGATCATGAGTCTGATTGCTCATTCATTTTTCCTGATCAGGGCAGCATTGCTCTGATCAGGAGAAATGCTTTGTTCTTGTTAGAACCAGAGCTTTACCAACTTTAACAGGAACTACGCCATGACAGTAGTCATCACATGACCCTGTGATACCATGATAACCATAGCGTCATGGGGCCTCTGATGGTCGTGTGGAAAGGCAAGTTCCCCGCTGCAGGACTTTAAATTGTGCTGCCACATTTTGACAGCGCAATTTAAGTGGTTAACAGGTGCGGGTGCATCATGGATCCACCTATGCCTGCGAGGCACACATGTCTGCTGTACAAATCAGCAGACATGTGCAGGGATCACCACTAGCTCTCTGCAGCAGCCGGTGGTGATCACCCCTTCATGATTTAGGATGTAATATTAGGTCCTCAGTCACAAAGGGGTTAAATGACTGTAGGGATAGTAGCCGGTAATATGAAATAGCACTTGCATGTTTTGTATTAGTTAATTATGCATTGGTATGTGCTTTCCTAAGAATATACATAAGTGTATGTATCCAATTACTGACTGCGCTAGTTGGCGGCGTGTTCGATGTTATTCTTGTTCCCGATGCTCATCATTGCTGCTTTGACTGTGAGTGTTGGGAGCTAGCAAGGCACCTGCCACCACTGAGCATGAATTGGTTGGCATCACTGGCGGGCGGAGGGAGCATACTGATGTCTCCAGCCGATCATGCACTGACCATGGGTGCCGGAAGCTAGCAGAGTGTGACTGCCACCTTTTCACGCGCATTGATTGGTGCAGCCGGTGGCTGCTTGCGAACATGCCACTTGTGATTCTGTGATTGGCACAAAAAAATTGTGACTCAAACATGACGCTGTATTTAAATGCGGGAGTACAGGCTACAACCTTGCCCCTAGATAAAGCGAGCCACGCAAAACACACGTTGGGGTGTCAACTAGGACATCAAATTTACCAAGGCTAAATATTGAACCTTTATGATTTATCCCATTGTTGTTAGACTTTGCATTAAGGATAAAAATTGCCAAATTATGTCACCAGCCCCTGTGTGGCTGTTGGAGTGCTCCATACGAATGATAACACCTATAGCTGCATAGCAGTTTAACGTTTGCATATATGCACTTGGACCTTATTTATTTCTACTGCAAGGCATGGTAGAAAAAATCTAACACTACCATCTGGTGGATCATAATGAAAATACATACAAGTATGGATTTATTGCTGCTTCCACAGAAATAGGTGACATATATACAGCACATATGATCATCACTTGGTCATAGATCAAACCGCTAGTCTATAACATTTAGATTGGGATTATTGGGATAAGTAGGGAATATTTTAAACATTTTTGTGACTTGTGTGCGTAACACTTAGGCCTCCGACACACATCCGTTAAAATCACGCACGTGTAATACGGGCCGTTTTTCAGGTTCGTGATCCGTTTTTATGTTTGTTTTTATGGTCCGTGTGGCATTTGTGTGAACGGCGTATGCTAACCGCGTGTGCGTGTGTAATGCCCGTGTGTGCGTGAGATTCGTAACTGACACGTGAGTGTGTTTTCCGTGTGAAATGTTCCGTGTGTGATGTAAAATGTCGTTGATGCATACCCGCTGACAGCACACAGAGTCGCGCGCTGAGAATGAACTCGGGTGAACTTCACCCGACTTCATTGTCATACCGTGGCTCTGTCTGTGTCGCGTCCTGATTAGCGGTCACCCGTGGAGGACTCACCGGTGACCGCTAATCCCCTGAGTGACAGAAGTGAGCAGCGCGATAAGCGCTGCCGTCACTCAGGCTACCCGCGGCCAGCTTGAGTCCTCCCCCCAAGACCGCAACTCACCTGTGACTTCATCGCTGTCACTCGGGCGACTTGCTGTCACAGTTGGAGGATCCAGCGGTGGCCGCGAGTAACCTGAGTGACAGCACAGCTGATCGCGTGGCTCACCTCAGTTGCTGTGTGGATCTGGCAGGAGCGGCAGTGTTCTTCTGCCGCTCCTGTCACCTTCATGTAGCAGAGCTGGAAGCGACGTGGGACCTCCCTGAATTACGCCGGACATGGATGGGTTTTTGGGGCTTAATAAATTGGTGAACGAGGATATTTGTTATTGTTTTTTTATTGTAAATAAAGGATTTTTCGTTGTGTGTGTTTATTTACTGTAACTTACAGATTAATCATGTAAGGTATCTTGGGGAGACGCCTGCCATGATTAATCTAGGACTTATTGGCAGCTATGGGCTGCCATTAACTCCTTATTACCCCGATTGCCAACGCACCAGGGCAATTCGGGAAGAGTCGGGTAGAGTCCCAGAACTGTCGCATCCAATGGATGCGGCATTTCTGGGCAGCTGCTGGCTGATATTGTTAGGCTGGGGGGCTCCCCATAACATGGAGCTCCCCATCCTGAGAATACCAGCCTTCAGCCGTGTGACTATACCCTGGCTGGTATCAAAATGGGGGGGGGCGCACGTCAGTTTTTTTAATTAATTATTTATTTATTTTTACTGCACATTATAGACCCGCCCACCGGCGGCTGTGATTGGTTGCAGTGAGACAGCTGTCACTCAGTGTGTGGGCGTGTCTAACTGCAACCAATCATAGGCGCCGGTGGGCATGGAAAGCAGGGAATACTAGATTGATTAATGAGCGGCCGGCTTTTTCAAAATAGTAAAGGCCGCCGGAGCAGTGTGAACGCCGTGCAGCGCCACGCCGGTGATCCAGGATCGGTAGGTATGAGAGAGGGGGGAGACTGACCGACAGACAGAGAGAGGGACAGACAAGACAGAGAGACAGACAGACAGACAGAGAGAGACCGACCGACGGACTGAGGGAGATTGACCGACATACACAGGAAAAGAAAGAATGACCGACATCGCTAGCAAAAAGCACAAAATGTGCACGGAGCATACGGAGATGCATCCGTGTCACGTACTTGTGTGCACATAACCATTGACTTTCATGGTGTCCGTGTGTGCGTGTTCCGTGCAGAAAATGGACATGCTTCCATGCAAAACGGAAACACATATGGATCACGGACACGGACACACGGACATTATCAAATAACTCACGTGTGACCTCAAACATAGATTAACATTGGTGCATGTTTGTCCGTGTCTCCGGTATATACGGAAACGGAACAAACACGCACGTGTTTAACGGATGTGTGTTTCAGGCCTTAATAAAATAGTGTTTTTATAACAAGTGAAAATGACTCTTGGTTCTCCTGATTATTATTATTATTATTATTATTATTATTATTATTGTATTGTTGGAGTCGCTGCACTTTAATGACCATTTTGCGAATGACTAAAAATCCATTTTTGGAACTACATAGTTGTAGATATTCAACAACTTGCACAGAGCTCCCCAGAATTTAGAAGTGAACTAAACCCCATAATATGAGACAATGTGGAGAGGAATGCCATGGAGATAATGCACGTGTAGAAAGAGGGAAAACCGACTAGAGGAATGAAGTGAGCCATTATGGAAAACCGATCGACCACATCTTAAATGCTTTTGTAACCCTGAGAATGAGCCAGGTAGCCAGGTTCTGTGATGAAGTCTAAAGCCTGCTTTACACGATATGACCGATTGTGCGATAGCACGATCGATCGTACCCGCCCCCGTCGTTTTTGCGTCATGGGCAATTAGTTGCCCGTGGCACACAAACTCGTTTAACCCCCGTCACACATACTTACTTTCCGGATGACCTCGCTGTGGGCGACGAACGTCCACTTTCTGGAGTGGGAGGGACGTTCGGCGTCACAGAGACGTCACACGACAGCCGGCCAATAGAAGCGGAGGGGCGGAGATGAGCGGGATGTAAACATCCCACCCACCTCCTTCCTTCCATTAAGCCGTCGGGTGCCTCGGGAGGCAGGTAAAGCTGCTGTTCATTGTTACCGTGGTATCACACGGAGCAACGTGTGATGCCACGGAAACGATGAACAACCGCCGCCATTTTAATTAAACAATTTTATGAAACCTAGCGACGAGTACACGACTCACGATTTGTGAGCGATAGGAGGTGTTACACGAGACAATGTCGTCTACGATGCCGGATGTGCGTCACGAAAAACCGTGACCCCGACGATGCATCGCACGATCAGTCATCTCGTGTAATGCCCGTGTGTTGCCAACAAGCAGAGGGAACTATCAGAGGCTGAAGGAAACCAGCAGGCTTGTTCCTGTAGGACTTGTTTCTGGCGCATTGTGGACAAGCAATTACAAAGTCTTGAAGATCCTTGACCAGTGAAGGCCGCTAGAAGAGATGAGCAATCAGCTCAATGGACTTGCGTATGACCTTAGGGACAGCCAGCTTGGATTCGTGTCACCAGTACAGAATTCTACTCTTCCTAGCAGTAGAGACACAAGTTTTACCCAGAGAAATGTTTTTAAAAGCACTGCAGCCACTTTACATAGTTATATGCTGTGGTTCCTGCTTTGAATCAGCTACATTGAAGGTTCGAGACAAAGCATTTTTATGTTCTTCTCTACAGGATGGAAGACCAATTCAAAGTTAATGCAAGTGAAGAAGAGTGCCCACCTTGGTTGGCGAGGATTTACCCCTTGGGTGGACTGCAGAAAGGCTAAATTCTTATGGTCCATGTACATTATCACTGGAGAACTGTCACCTTCAAATAGATATCTTCATTCTTTAAGTACCATCTTAATAAGCAGTAGATCACAATCTCTGGAAGCTTAGTTTCACTCATTCAAAAAGAACAGTTTAGAGAAAAAACAGAGATGGACCTTCCCAAAGAAGTCCTTTGCAGAATGACTGCTACAGCACTGAAACAGGAGGCATCCACCTTCAGGAAAAAATGCTTATTAGGATAAGAGTGGTGTAACAACAGGAGCTCTCGCGAAGAGCTCTTTCAAGTGTTGGAAGTCTCACCAAAACTTGATATCAGCTTTATAGATGAGCGGTGTTCGAATCGAACTGTTCGCCAATCTCAAATTCGACCTGTTTTAGGTGATGTTCGAGTCATTCGACGAACGCGAACAATTAGCTTCAAGTTCGACAGTTCGAGGTTATGTTCAATAATGGTTCGATCACCAAAAGCATAACTGGCTTTTCACAGTGTCGCTGGCAGAGGAGGGTACGCCGCGCTCTCCCACTGCTCGGGTCCGGCTGCTGCTGCTGCTGCGGCCTCCACTGCTCGGTGGCTCGAGCGATGGGCCGGATCCCGGGGACTCGAGCGGCGCTCCTCGCCCGTGAGTGAAAAGGGGTTTGGTTTTGGGGATGTATTGTCCGTGACACCACCCACGGTTGTGGTGATTGTGTGGACACCACCGCTGCTCTGTATGGGGATCCCGGGAGCGGTGACAGGGAGCAGCGTCCTCGTTGGCGGTCAGACTGTACATCTTGGCAATCGTGCCTTCCAGGAACCCAGTATTCCTGCAGAGTCCTGGCGTCCCTGCCTCTATGGCCGCGGCTACATGCGACCAGTCGCCATTTCGTCCCCCTTAGCCTCTTTCCGGCCCCTCCTCTATCGGGGCGGGGTTTTGGCCTTCACGCCTCCACTACTCGAGGAGACGCTCGAGCGGGAACTCTTCGCGCCAAAGATGGCGGCTTCTGAAATTTTCCGGCCAGACACCTCCGGCGGTAACAAGGCGCACCTCTACCAGACGGCAGAGCGGTAAGATCCTGTTCGTGACGCCAAGTTGTCGCGGGCAGAGGAGGGGACGCCGCGCTCTCCCACTGCTCGGGTGCGGCTGCAGCTGCTGCTGCGGCCTCCGCTGCTCGGTGGCTCGAGCGATAGGGCGGATCCCGGGGACTCGAGCGGCGCTCCTCGCTTGTGAGTGAAAAGGGGTTTGGTTTTGGGGATGTATTGTCCGTGACGCCACCCACGGTTGTGGTGATTGTGTGGACACCACCGCTGCTCTGTATGGGGATCCCGGGAGCGGTGACAGGGAGCAGCGTTGTTGTTATTTCTCCCCTCCGTGGGTAGGGGGTTGGTTGTCCCGGGGCCCGGTGATGGGGTAGGGGTGGATGGCAGGCCGGGTGTGGGGCCTGGTGAGGTGCAGGGTCGCGGGGGCAGCGCTGTGCCGTACGGCACGGTGGTACTCACTCAGCCTGAGACGTTGACACAGTTCTCGGTAAAACACACGGCTGGAAAGACGGTTCCCACGGACAGCTGCTGTTGCTTTTCCCCGGTAGTTAACGGTGATTGTCTCTTTCCCTGCACCTTGTGAAATGTTGGTAGCGATGGATTCCCACCGGTAACCCGCTCCCCGACTTGGATATGGGCCGGAGGAGCCCCTCTTTGCCCGCAGGCGCTGGCCCTGAGAAACTGGTGCCTTGGCGGTGGCGGTGTCTCTCTCATACGGTTGGACTGTTGCCTTCAATCGGGACTTAGCTGTTTGGAGACCCGGAGGTCCCCTTCACCGACGGATTTGGCAAATTCACGGCGACTACCAGCCCTGCCGGGATCCGAAAGGCCCCTGCCAATGGTGCTGGCTTCTCTTTGTATACCGGTCCGGTACCGCCGGGCCACCACCCGTCCACGGTCCTTTCAGCAACCTCCGATCAGCCTCTCCCGCAGACGGTCACCGCCGTATGCCAACCTTGCTGTCTCAGTCCGGGGCACACACCCGGACCAACTTCAGGCTCTACTTCTGTCACTTTCCTCCTCACACTTGCTCCTTTACCACTCAACTCCTAAACTCATCTGCCTGGTTTTCCCGCCTCCAGGACTGTGAACTCCTTGGTGGGTGGAGACCAACCGCCTGGCTCCACCCCCTGGTGTGGACATCAGCCCCTGGGGAAGGCAACAAGGATTTCTGGTCTAGCTTAGGTTACCTAACCGGGGTGTAGGGTGTGGTGATTTCATTACCTGTGACCCCTGGCTTGCCCAGGGTGTCACATTCCCCCTTAGCAAAATGCAGACCGTCCGCGGGCTGCCCGTCTAACACCGGTTTTATTTTTCTGAAAAAGATAAAAAAAACACAATACAAATAGAAGAACATCATCCCACAACGGGAGGTACTTTTCTTAAATGTTACGGTAACAGTTTCAAACGGTTACGACTTCCGCTCTCTCCCACCCAAGTAACCTGGCCCTGATGCTGCCCCTAAGAAACAGGCAGCACCCCTTGACCCCAGTCCTGCACCAAGTTACCCGAGCGGGATCTGTCCTTTCCAGGGGACCCACGTCCATGGGGAGCCCCTGGAACCCCCAGAGGGTAGCCACCAGTTCAGGTGGTGGCTGGGCCCCAGCCTGCTCCACTGCGGGCCCTCCCTCCAATCTGCCTCTCCGGAGGCGGCAACGGTAAGCTGCAACAAAACATTTTTATTTACATTCCACAAGTTTGTGGTTGCCCTGCAAGTTCACGGGCTTGTCCGTAAGGAGTCCCTTACGCAACCTCAGACGGTCCCCACGGGGACAACGGTGCCGGCAACGACCGGTTTCAATCAGCAGTGTAGACAATCAGGTGAACTTCGGTTTAATCATTTACTTATCATTCTTTTTCAAACTTTTCAAACTGCATTTTTAACACTGGTGGTCCCAACGGGGGACAACTTGCAGCGGTGGACCGCTACCTTTTGCGGCTCAACAGTCCATTCTCACTCGTGGGGCTCTAGTGCCACCTTCACATGGTGCACCGCTCTGGACCCCGATGGTAGCTTGCTGCAGGCGATCTTCCTCCATATACATGCGGGCATGCACATCCGCTCTACACCCCTCTCGGGCATCGATCTCTCTGCACAGCTGCCATTGCCGCCGCTCCCAGTCGGGAGCACTTTCTGTTTGCTCCGGTTCAGCGTGTGCGGGGGACGGACCCAGCCAGAGTCCCTCTGTGTCGGCTACGACCGGCACCTTCAGTAATGAGGGACCCCGCTGTGACATGGCCTGCTCTGCCTCCTGGCAGCTGCATCCCCGCCATGCCTCTGGTGCATCTCTGCTGACAGCCTCAGCCTTCGGCTTCTTCCATGGAAGCAGATCAGGGCGGTCACGAGCTTCTGCTGCAGGTCGGTCCGCCAGGGCGGATTAGCAGAGTACCGCTACTGGTGGTGGTGGTAGCGGGCCTAGTGGTGGGGCAGCAGCAGCTAACACGGGTAGCGGGGAGAGAGGCAGGGTGAGCGGATGCAGGCCGGGCTCCTCAGCCTCAGCGGCCGATCCCTCGGGAATACAGGGGCGTGGGTCTCTTACCCGCTCCTCCAAATCCTCTTCCACCTCGCGTCTCCGCATAGCAGCCACTACGTCCGCCATGTCGGTCTCCCACTCCTCTAGGAGGAGCTGCATATGGGCTTGCAGACGGTTATTTAACGGGGCAGTCCGGTCTCTCAGCCACATCGCCGTGCCGGGTGTGGGAGCGTCCTCGTTGGCGGTCAGACTGTACATCTTGGCAATCGTGCCTTCCAGGAACCCAGTATTCCTGCAGAGTCCTGGCGTCCCTGCCTCTATGGCCGCGGCTACATGCGACCAGTCGCCATTTCGTCCCCCTTAGCCTCTTTCCGGCCCCTCCTCTATCGGGGCGGGGTTTTGGCCTTCACGCCTCCACTACTCGAGGAGACGCTCGAGCGGGAACTCTTCGCGCCAAAGATGGCGGCTTCTGAAATTTTCCGGCCAGACACCTCCGGCGGTAACAAGGCGCACCTCTACCAGACGGCAGAGCGGTAAGATCCTGTTCGTGACGCCAAGTTGTCGCGGGCGGAGGAGGGGACGCCGCGCTCTCCCACTGCTCGGGTCCGGCTGCAGCTGCTGCTGCGGCCTCCGCTGCTCGGTGGCTCGAGCGATAGGGCGGATCCCGGGGACTCGAGCGGCGCTCCTCGCCCGTGAGTGAAAAGGGGTTTGGTTTTGGGGATGTATTGTCCGTGACGCCACCCACGGTTGTGGTGATTGTGTGGACACCACCGCTGCTCTGTATGGGGATCCCGGGAGCGGTGACAGGGAGCAGCGTTGTTGTTATTTCTCCCCTCCGTGGGTAGGGGGTTGGTTGTCCCGGGGCCCGGTGATGGGGTAGGGGTGGATGGCAGGCCGGGTGCGGGGCCTGGTGAGGTGCAGGGTCACGGGGGCAGCACTGTGCCATACGGCACGGTGGTACTCACTCAGCCTGAGACGTTGACACAGTTCTCGGTAAAACACACGGCTGGAAAGACGGTTCCCACGGACGGCTGCTGTTGCTTTTCCCCGGTAGTTAACGGTGACAGTCTCTTTCCCTGCACCTTGTGAAATGTTGGTAGCGATGGATTCCCACCGGTAACCCGCTCCCCGACTTGGATATGGGCCGGAGGAGCCCCTCTTTGCCCGCAGGCGCTGGCCCTGAGAAACTGGTGCCTTGGTGGTGGCGGTGTCTCTCTCATACGGTTGGACTGTTGCCTTCAATCGGGACTTAGCTGTTTGGAGACCCGGAGGTCCCCTTCACCGACGGATTTGGCAAATTCACGGCAACTCCCAGCCCTGCGGCCCCTGCCAATGGTGCTGGCTTCTCTTTGTATACCGGTCTGGTACCGCCGGGCCACCACCTGTCCACGGTCCTTTCAGCAACCTCCGATCAGCCTCTCCCGCAGACGGTCACCGCCGTCTGCCAACCTTGCTGTCTCAGTCCGGGGCACACACCCGGACCAACTTCAGGCTCTACTTCTGTCACTTTCCTCCTCACACTTGCTCCTTTACCACTCAACTCCTAAACTCATCTGCCTGGTTTTCCCGCCTCCAGGACTGTGAACTCCTTGGTGGGTGGAGACCAACCGCCTGGCTCCACCCCCTGGTGTGGACATCAGCCCCTGGGGAAGGCAACAAGGATTTCTGGTCTAGCTTAGGTGTACCTAACTGGGGTGTAGGGTGTGGTGATGTCATTACCTGTGACCCCTGGCTTGCCCAGGGCGTTACAACAGTAAGTGTAATGCGATCATTGTTTCTCTCGCAAAGTCAATGGGGTGAGAGAAAAATCACACTGCACTCGCGGTACACCGGTATACCGTGAGTGCAGGGCGAGAATAGTTATAGCCGGCAACGGAGGAAAGAGGGAGAGATATCCCTCCCCTCCTCCGTGCCGGCCAGACCCTCCGCAGCGCCGGCCCGACCCCTGCAGCTAAGGTCTGCTCGCACGAACAGACCTCAGTCGCAGGGACACTCGCATGACACTCGGCTCTGCTATACTGCCAGCGTGAGCCCAGTGTCATGCGAGGGGATCGCAGTAGATCCCCGTGTGGCCCCAGCCTAATATCCAACTTGAGTGTACAGTGTGCGGGGGCGGGGTTTAGATAAGTGCTGCTGAAATAATGGCGATCTCCTTTTTTTTTCCTAACCGCATGTACAATGGGGCGATGCAGGCCAATCAGCCAATCACACACACACACACACACACACAGCATAGTGCATTTTTTTGCACACAAGCAAGGGCATGTGTAATTGGCTGTGTATGTCACATGTCCTTGCCGTATAAGACCCGGACTTTTTTCCCATCGCCGCCATTACCTCAGTGCTGCAGTTGTGTGTCAGTCATCTCACCGCTACTGTTGCTGTGGGCGCTATAAAGTTTAATAGAGAGATAGGTTTAGGGAGTAGGGACTAGTTGTAACTTCAGCCCTTTTGAGGGCTAGATTAGAGCAGTTCCTAGCAATTTTTGCCAGGCAAGTCTGTGACAGTGCTGTGCAAGTGTTTTTCACAGCATCTGGCCAAATCTAGCTCAGACAATCCTTTTGGGCAGGTAGTGTAGCACTGCTGTGTAGAAAGCTACACCGTCTGTCTATCCAGTAGCCAATTTTTTACTGCAGCTACCCGAGGAAATCCCTTGGGCATAAATTGCAAGATTGAGGGCAAGATGTGACACCATATCCAACAATTATAAAGACTACACCCTAAACTCGAATTATCATACCAAGAGAACCCAGGGGTAACGTAGTCATGGTCCTGATAAGACCAAACAATCAAAAATAAATAAAAAACAACTTCTTGAAAAAATATAAAAGATGTTTATTACGTGAATTATTAACAAGAAGTGACAAATAGACAAAGAGTCAAACAAGTCAATTAATCAGGCATTTTAAGGAGTGCTGCTGATGATACATCACATAGGTCCACCTCCCACTCAGGCGAGAGTACTAGGAATTGTGTAAAGGATAATATAAATAAACCCAGTATGGCTATGAATATATCACTAAAATTAGTTGCCATATATGGGAATCAGTCGTGGGTTCGGTTATAAGGCTGTATAAAAAGGCTCACACGAGTGTTATAATATCAAAAATATGAAAGCCTAGAACCCATAGACCAGGTACATATACAATCACTAACCCATCATGGTTAGTAGGATCCGAGAAAAACGTGCCCCGACGCGCACGTTTCGATAACTTCTTCGGGGGGCCGTGGTTTGATATGTGCATAGAGTGTCGCGTTTAAATAGCCCGCATTGAAGACCGTTGCGCTTGCCATTGGCCGCAGGTGGGGCGGGACTTCAGCAGAGGTCCGCGTCATCGGGCACTCTCGGAAGTAACGCGGGAATGCTCCCGTGTCATCACACAGGATGCGCGCGTCCCGCCGTATGGAGGTCGTCCGACGTTGACATGAATGGAGTGCCGCCGCGCATGCGCGCCGCTACGGCGGCCATTTCAAAGGTGGGCAAACAGAAGGGCAAAGATAAATATTAGAATAGATGTAATGGGGAACGACCCAGGGGAAAACATTAAATAGGGAGGATACATATGGAGGGACACATCCAGAAAGGTGCCAATCATGTGAAAACTACATAATATATATAAAGTCCTGCAGTCTTCACATGACCATATAAAATAGCACAGTGAAAACAATAGATAGTCCACATAATTAACAAAAAGTGGGTCCTAATCAAAGGCACAACAGTATCATTAAAAGGGCAGTACATATGTATCTCTATTCCCTTTCTCTGTAATGATAGAAAGGCAGTATGATGCATTCCAAATATTTTCTGCTGTAAACCACCAAAGGTCCATCTTAATATTTCATACATCCAAAGATGGTATATACTCCAGGATGTTTAGCCAATCCCATCTGTTGTTAATGAAAAACGCGGTGCAAAGACCTGTATTAAAGAGAAGAAAATCCTACAAAACAAAAAAGGGGAAAACACATACACACTAAAATTAATAATAATTTAAAAAGACAGCAAGGCACTTACCGTATTTTTCGGACTATAAGACGCACCTGACCATAAGACGCACCCTGGTTTTAGAGGAGGAAAATAGGAAAATAAAATTTTAACCAAAAAATATGGTCATGACACACTGTTATGAGGCGAGGATCTGCTGCTGACACTGTTATGGGGGTAATGTCCCCAAATTCTCTACTAAGGTACCCCATTCTGGTAAGGATCCTCCTGCCTTGTATATGATCCTGCTCATATATCCCCATCCTGCTCATGATATACCCCCCATCCATCCTGCTCATGATATACCTCCATCCATCCAGCTCATGAAATACCCTCATCCATCCTGCTCATGAAATACCCTCATCCATCCTGCTCATGATATACCCCATCCATCCTGCTCATGATATATCCTCATCCATCCTGCTCATGATATACCCCCATCCATTCTGCTCATGATATACCCCCATCCATCCTGCTCATGATATACCCCCATCCATCCTGCTCATGATTTACCCCCATCCATCCTGCTCATGATATACCCCCATCCATCCTGCTCATGATATACCCCCATCCATCCTGCTCATGATATACCCTCCATCCATCCTGCTCATAATATACCCCCCATCCATCCTGCTCATAATATACCCCCCATCCATCCTGCTCATAATATACCCCCCATCCATCCTGCTCATGATATACCCCCATCCATCCTGCTCATGATATACCCCCATCCATCCTGCTCATGATATACCCTTCATCCATCCTGCTCATGATATACCCTCCATCCATCCTGCTCATGATATACCCCCCATCCATCCTGCTCATAATATACCCCCCATCCATCCTGCTCATAATATACCCCCATCCATCCTGCTCATAATATACCCCCCATCCATCCTGCTCATAATATACTCCCCATCCATCCTGCTCATGATATACCCCCCATCCATCCTGCTCATGATATACCCCCATCCATCCTGCTAATGATATAGCCCCATCCATCTTGCTCATGTTATACCCTCATCCATCCTGCTCATGAAATACCCCCATCCTGGTATATGCCCTGTATCCTGTGGCACAGAAAAAAAATAAACGTTTATACTTACCTTTCCTCACTCCCTGAAGCACCGATCTCTGTCTCAGCTGCAGCGCCGCTGTGTGCAGCCGTCACCATTGTCTGCAGCATTGCGAATCGATGTCTTCCTGTCTGAGCCCGGTCAGCTGATCTGGTGGACACTAGCGGCGCGCACAGCGATGACGTCATCGCTGTTCGCGCCGCTAGTGTCCAGATCAGCTGACCGGCACAGACAGGAAGACATCGCGCGATGCTGCAGGGGGACGGCTCCACACACGGGGACGGATGAGTGTACTGATTCACTGCACCCGGCGCTGATGATGATGCACGGAGGGCAGTGAATACAGCCGCACATGATCACTCCAGGCTGTAGTTGCCAGGGGTGATCACGGCCGGCTGTTAATTATGCGCACACACCCCCCCCGCCCATCACCCCGCCCACCTGTCAGCGCCGCTTTCGCTGAGATATGATGGGCGGGAGGAATGGGCGTGTATATGGAATGAGCGGGCCCACGTGGTCATGGCAGGCGCTGCTGCAGCCTG
The DNA here is from genome assembly GCF_048569485.1 of Anomaloglossus baeobatrachus. Classification (NCBI taxonomy): domain Eukaryota; kingdom Metazoa; phylum Chordata; class Amphibia; order Anura; family Aromobatidae; genus Anomaloglossus; species Anomaloglossus baeobatrachus. The sequence goes on from NC_134358.1 coordinate 427,847,709, forward strand.
CTTGTGCCCCCGATGGACCGCTCCACCGCAGCACCCTCATTCCCGGCTCCAGCCCTATAGTCAGCTCATAAGACGCACCCCCCTCTTTCCCCCAACATTTGGGGGAAAAAAAGTGCATCTTATGGTCCGAAAAATACGGTAATCTATGTCCAATCAATGTAAGTCTCATCTTAAGTCCGAGTCTGGGGGAAGTCAGAGAAATGGAGAAAAGGATAATTTTTCATTCAATCCACTGGGTGACATTGTGCTCAGTGTAACTATCCATCTGCACTCGAAGCGCGCCAGCGCCTGTTGGAAATTGCCACCCCTCGAGCCCAGATGGAGCTTATCAATGCCCCGTACCTTAAAGGACGAGGGATTATAATTGTGATGAATCTTATAATGTCGGGGGATGGTTTTGACGGAGTCCAAATCATCCACATCTCTCGCAGCCAAAATGTCTCTGACATGCTCGCGTGTCCGTACATGTAATTGTCTGGATGTCAGACCAACGTAGGACAAATTGCAACCGCATTTTGCCAGGTAGATCACATAGGGCATAGTAGCAGTGTCTGGTAGTCAGTGTTGTAGCATTGCTGTGTAGAAAGCTACACCGCCTGTCTATTCAGTAGCCAATGTTTTTACTGCAGCTACCCCAGGCAATCCCTTGGGCATAGTAGCAGTGTCTGGTAGTCAGTGTTGTAGCACTGCTGTAAAGTAAGCTACACCGCCTGTCTATCCAGTAGCCTACCCCAGGCAATCCCTTGGGCATAGTAGAAGTGTCTGGTAGTCAGTGTTGTAGCACTGCTATGTAGAAAGCTACACCGCCTGTCTATCCAGTAGCCACTTTTTTACTGAAGCTACCCCAGGCAATCCCTTGGGCATAGTATCAGTGTCTGATAGTCAGTGGTGTAGCACTCTTGTAAAGTAAGATACACCACCTGTCTCCAGTTGCCAATTTTTAACTGCAGCTAGCCCAAGTAATCTGTGAGGAAGGTGCAGGCAGCGGATATAATGTTGCCTTCATCCAAAGGTGGTGCTCTCGATGTCTGAGAGAGATCAACACCAGTAGTTGTTTCCACTTCCAAAACAACTGACGACCTGCCAATTACACTGCCTGTTGTGGGTAAAGAGGTGGAAGGTCTGCGTCCAAAAGCATGTGTGACTGCTGTCCCCACAGTCACAGAGGATGAAGAGCACGCAGATTCACTTGATGGGGCAGACGGTGGTTGGCACGCCCTGCTAGGCCGCATTGTAGCACAGTGAGCTTCCCACTGCGACTTATGCTTCATATCCATGTGACGGTTCATGGATGAAGTACTCAAACTAGTGAGTTTTTGGCCTCTACTTAGATATTGGTGACAAATGTTACAGATGACATGAGATGGGTGATCCTTTGCGATGTCAAAAAAGGCCCAGGCTGGCAAGGCTTAGAACCCATGCAACCTGCAGAGCAACCATGACTTCTGCACAGAGGCAGAGTTGTGGCTGAAGATGCAGTTGTTGACGTGATTCTAGTACTCCGTCTCTGTTCAGGAAGAACCTAACCTCGTCATTAGTAGCATCCTCCTCCACCTCCTCTGCTGACCTCATCGACTGGCTAACTGTTGGTTGACAGTAAGTGGGATCTCCAACCTCATCATCACCCTGTGTGTTCTCACTCCCCTCGTCCTCAGAGCCAACCTCTTCCTGCCCTGACCGAATAGTAAAGTTGTCGTTCTAATCGAGTATCTGAGTCTCATCAGCATGTTCCTCATTGTCTCTGTGATGCCCTGGCAAAACCAGGTAGTCACAAAACTAGTCCACCCTGTTACCACCAAAAACCCACACCCAGGTACAACACACAGCCATTAAAGCCTAGCCACCCCCTCATGATAATAAGGGCACACAAGTGGGCAGGATCGGGCGGATGAGAATGCTCACCTAGGGGTCCTGAGGTGTCAGAGGCGGGAACACAGGAGTTAAGCTGAAAGTTGAAGTAGAACAGTACTGACAGTTGACAGTGGAAGTTGAAGAGAAGTGTAGTCAGGGGTAGGGGCCCTTGGACTACCCGGTTAGGTGGCAAACCGTGAATAGTGCCACAGGCGACGGAGATCTGGTCGCGGGAGACCTTAAGTGGACCAGGGCAGGGTTGTAGCCCACCGGTGCCGACAGCGGGAATCCGGTCCGGAGGCTGTGCACAGACGGGGTGCCTGAACCACAGGTCTAGGAAGGTTACATGCCCTTTGTTAATCAACCAGCAGAGGACGAGGTTTCAGGCCTTGTTCTCCAGAAGCCCAGAGAGCGAAACAGAAGCCCAACACGGGGGATAGGGTGTCCATCAGAACCCACAGAAATCCCAAGGGTCAGATTTTAGCGGGCCAGAACTCTTAAACATACACTGTACCGGGAATGGACTTCCCCGTTCCATTCGGAGTCGTCCGACTGAAGAGACAAACACAGAGTGCAGGAGGAAGGAACACCTGTTTAATAAACCTGGGTGTGGGACCCGAATACACCGCCCAATGGCAGCTGGTCACTGGCAACTTGGTTTACCACTGGACTTGTGTATGATTACTGAACTGTGAGTACACCATTGACCCTCGGTCCAACCCAGCACGTCACCTCCAGCAGCCATTACTCCCGTGTACCGACCACGGGCCCCGGGACTACACCTCCCCTTTCCGTGGAGGGGATCCCATCTTGCTGCCCCGCTCCATCAGCCCCGGGCGCCCCATCACCAGGCAGCGGCGGTTTAACTATCCCTCACCGCAACCCACGGGTGGCGTCACCGACACATCAAATCCCCTGTAAATATCCCCTTCCAACGGTTGTGAGGACGGCCAGCCGTGTGAGCCCGGGTCCGGTCACCACTCGAGCCGCAGCAGCGAATCCGGATACTTGCGGCCCCAAGAAGCGGCAGCGCCCCCCCCCCCCCCCGCAACATCTCCACCAAGAGGAGTTGCAGTTTGGGAATGAGGGTCTACATTATTCTCAGAACCTTTTTCATCTGGGCCTGGATCCGACTCACAAAGCTTCTGGGCATCAGTGCAGATCATTTCCTTGTCTGGACTCACTGCAGCTTTGGAGCAGACCTCTGATTCCCTGGCTATAGTGTGACTGAACAGCTCTGCAGACTTAACCATCTCTGTTACCCCATACTCAGCAGGGCGGGTGGAGACTTGAGAGCTGCTAGGAAGCAAATGTGATTGGGGTGACACCTCAGAGGACTGGAGTATTTGGGATATTGAAGTTTAGGTGGAGGAAAGGCCACTTGATGGAGTATTTGAGATCCATTCAAGCACCTGCTCTTTTGGTTTCTCATCTACATTTGGTAGCGATGGTCGTGTCTGTAAGAAAGGGATTATATCAGATTGTCTATAAAAAGAAGTAGACATCCAATTTTGGCTGGAAGATGGTGTTTCTTCAGCAGATGTCACTGTTTCTTTACCACCTACCCCACGGACACAACCTTTTTTTCCCTTTCCAACATGCCTGTTCCCCTTTCCACCAGCATCTGGCCTTTTTCCACTTATTTTGTATATGACCAAATTTGCAACTCTGCAGGGACACCCTACTCAACGCCGTCTCAGCACAGCAACCAGCCCTCGGTCCCTCAGATGTGGAAAAGTAAAAGACCATTTCCTCCTAGCCATGACAAAGCTGTGAGATTCATTCTACGCACCAATGGTGTTTAGTGGAAAAGCCGATCTAAGATTGTGGAACAGCTTCTGCTGATACTCTTGCATACGTGCATCCCTTTCTATGGCAGGAATTATTTCGCCACATTTTGTCTTGTACCGGGGATCTAAGAGTGTGGTAACCCAGTAGTCAGCATTATTTCGAATTCTGACAATCCGAGGGTCATCTTGTAGGTAGTGCAGCAAGAAGGCGCTCATGTGTCTTGCGCATCCGGGAGGACCAAGTCCTTGCTGTGTTGTTGGCGGCAAAGTGAGAATCATGCTTCCTTCCTCTGCCCTCTACCCCCAACCTCGCACAACAGAAATGTGATCAAGGTGTCCCTCATCTGCTGAGTCTTCCATGCCCATCGCCAGTTCGTCCTCCATTTCTTCCTGGGCTCCTGCACCTTCCTCAACAGTTTGGCTGCTACCATGCACCCTTGTTAATCTGTCACGCTCCCCGGTTCCTCTGCCATGCTCCCCGGCTCCCCTGCCATGCTCCCCGGCTCCCCTGCCGTGCTCCCCGGCTCCCCTGCCTTGCTCCCCGGCTCCCCTGCCACGCTTCCCCGCTCTCAGGTTACGCTCCGCCGCTCCCGTGCCAGGCTTCCCGGTCCCCCGCTCCACAGCCTTCATGCCCCATCAACTGCGGTCCCCGCTCCCGGCGCCCATCGGTAACGCTGAGCCAGCCCGGCACTCCTGCCTCCTGTGCACCGCTCCCTGCTCTGGCTTCTGGCACCCGGGCCTCGCGCATGCGCATTAGGGCGCGCGCGCGGTCATTGACCCTCTCTTAAAGGGCCAGTGTCCTCCAACAGGATATTGAAGAATCAGGTACAGGGTATATAGGGGATCCTTTCCAAGTGGGCGGGGCCTGTTCTTCATGTTTGCTAAGCTAGGAGTAAGGTCTCCTTGTGTCTTGTACCATACTTACCTATCTGTCTTGTAGACAACCGGTCCTGACGACTCCCGAACCCCGAACGGTGACTGCCTGCCATCCCGTCAGTCCCTACCATCTCCGATCCCTGGATCCGTGTGGTAACCCACCTCCTCGCTCCGTTGGTTCCGGATTCTGCCTGACGTCATCTCGGCCTCCGAACCTGAGCTCCGTCACCCGGACTACCTTCAGAGACTCCGTGGTCCCAGGGACTTCTTCACTCCACTCCTCTGAACGGACTGTCCTGCTACCTGTAGTGCTCCGGCTACCGGGCACCTTGCCCTCGGTGAGGTGTTCAGCCCAGTGGATCCACCTCCTAGGCCTACCCGTCCTCCTGGTCCTAACAGTAAGAACAGGCCATGGATCCCGCCGAAGCACTAGCGGCCCAGCTGGGCAACTTGCAGCAGGAACTCGGACGACAGCGCGAGACCCAGTCCCGCATGCTGGCCTTCATGTCCTCGGTGGATACCCGCCTGAACACGCTGCAAGAAACTGCCACGTCCCTGGCATCTCAGGCTACTACAGCACAGGCCACGGCCACAGTTCCCGTAGCGGCTACCTCGGAAGCTTCTAAACTCCGCTTGGCCTCTCCACCCCGCTATGCCGGAGATCCCAAAACCTGCAGAGGATTCTTAAATCAGTGCTCCCTCCACTTTAAGCTGCTTCCGCACCTGTTTGCCTCCGACCAAGCCAAGGTGGCGTTTGTGATGTCCCATCTGGAGGGTGAGGCACTGGCCTGGATGAACCCCTTGTGGGAGAAGGAGGACCCTGTAACTGCGAACATCCAGGACTTCCTTCAGGCGTTTAGAACCACCTTGGACGAACCCGGACGTGCCGCCGCATCTGCCTCATCACTCCTCAGGCTACATCAGGGGACCCTGACGGTGGGGCAGTATGCCATCCGCTTTCGCACCTTGGCCTCAGAATTGGGGTGGAAGAATGAAGCCCTCACCGCCGCCTTCTGGGAAGGACTCTCCAGTCGTATTAAGGACGAGCTGGCAGGCCGTGATGTTCCTTCCACACTGGATGCCCTAATTGAATTAGCCACCCGCGTGGACCTCAGATTCCAGGAACGATCCAAAGAGGTGTCCCGCGAGAGACGTCCGATACGGCATTCCTCTCCTCCGCAGAAGCCCGTCGTACCACAGTCGGCATCGTCTGGCGTCTCTGTCCATGAACCCATGCAGATTGACCGTCTGAGGCAGTCCGAACAACGCCGAGCAGAACGGCTCGCTAAGGGTCTCTGCTTCTACTGCGGAGAGGGCACACACCTGCTACGTTCCTGTCCAGAGAGGCCGGGAAACTCCAAAGCCTAGGGTTGGTAGGAGAGGCCACCCTAGGTGCTGGGACTCTCTCAGACCCGGTTACGTGGACCGTTCAAGTGACAACGGGAGAGACGCGGTTCACGGCCGAGGCGTACCTCGATTCCGGGGCAGCAGGCAATTTCATCCAGCAGGCCACGGTGGACAAGTACCAGGTGCCGGTTACTCCACTCGACAAACCCCTCGTGATTGCCTCTGTAGATGGGAGACCCCTCTCTGACACCATCTCGTGGATCACCAAGCCAGTAGGACTACGTATCGGTGCCCTGCACACCGAGAACATCACTCTCTACGTCCTCCCACACATGTCTCATCAAATCCTGCTGGGACTCCCCTGGTTACGGACACACGAACCGTCGGTCAGCTGGCGTACTGGTGAAATCACCCGATGGGGCTCCTCTTGCCACGAGAACTGCCTGAAGTCCATACAGCCCATCCGACGACCTCCGGTTCCGGAGTCCCTACCAGGACTGCCTTCGGCCTACTGGTCCTACGCGGACGTCTTTGATAAAAAGGAGTCAGAGGTACTGCCGCCACATCGTCCTTACGACTGTGCCATCGACCTACTCCCGGGAACTACACCACCTCGAGGACGGATATATCCTTTGTCTCCTGCTGAAACAAGGGCCATGTCTGCCTACATCACTGAGAACCTGGCAAGGGGATTCATCCAGAGATCCTCCTCTCCTGCCGGAGCAGGCTTCTTCTTCGTTAAGAAGAAAGAGGGTGACCTACGCCCATGCATTGACTACCGGGGATTAAACCAAATCACCGTAAAAAATAAATACCCCCTGCCGCTCATACCCGAATTGTTTGATCGGCTTAGAGGAGCTCGTGTGTTTACCAAGTTGGATCTTCGGGGTGCCTACAACCTGGTCCGCATCTGCTCTGGGGACGAATGGAAGACCGCATTCAATACTCGCGATGTGCACTACGAATACTGTGTGATGCCCTTCGGCCTGTGTAACGCACCAGCAGTCTTTCAAGAATTGGTGAACGACGTGTTCCGGGACCTTCTCTACGTCTGTGTGGTGGTGCATCTGGACGACATCCTGGTCTTCTCTCCGGACCTCCAGACCCACAGAGAGAACGTGCAGCTGGTACTACGAAGACTGAGAGAGAATCGTCTGTACGCCAAGTACGAGATGTGTGTCTTCGAGCAGTCCTCTCTACCCTTTCTGGGTTACATAATCTCCGATACCGGTCTGCAGATGGACCCAGAGAAGGTCTCTTCCATTCTCAACTGGCCCCCTCCTTCCGGACTGAAGGCAATCCAATGGTTTCTTGGATTTGCGAACTATTACTGTCAGTTCATCCCTCACTTCTCTGCCCTGACTGCGCCTCTCTCCGCCTTGACCAAGAAGGGGGCTAATCCAAAGAACTGGTCACCTGCGGCCGACGCCGCGTTTGGCTCCCTGAAACAGGCGTTTGCTTCCTCTCCTGTGCTCCACCGTCCTGAGTTAAACCGACAGTTCACCTTGGAGGTGGATGCCTCCTCCTCGGGAGCCGGAGCAGTGCTCATGCAGAAGTCCTCCTCTGGGAAGATGGTTACTTGCGGTTTCTACTCCAAGAGCTTCTCAGCGCCTGAACGCAACTACACCATCGGTGACCGAGAGCTATTAGCAGTCAAACTGGCTCTGGAGGAGTGGTGCTACCTTCTGGAGGGAGCAGTGTACCCCGTGATCATTTACACGGACCACAAGAACCTGGAATACCTGCGGTCTGCTCAGCGACTGAACCCACGACAAGCCAGGTGGTCCTTGTTCTTTGCCAGGTTCGATTTTAAGCTCCATTTTCGGCCCGCGGATAAGAATGTGCGAGCAGATGCCTTGTCCAGATCATTCGTGCCCATGGAACAGGAGGAGGAGACATCCTAGCCCATCATCTGCCCAAGTAACATCATTCCGGGCCCAGATACCGCCCGGGAAGACCTATGTCTCTGAGACTGACAGACAAAAAGTGTTGCATTGGGGTCATGCCTCGAAAATAGCCGGCCATGCTGGTCAGAAGAGAACATGGAGTACAATTGTACGTCACTACTGGTGGCCATCCCTTCGCACGGACGTTGCGTCCTTTGTCTCAGCCTGCTCCTCTTGTGCCCGGAACAAGACGCCCAAACACCTGCCATATGGTCGCCTTCTGCCTCTGCCAATTCCCTCCGTTCCATGGCAACACATTGCTATGGACTTTATTACAGACTTACCCTTGTCCGCCGGACACACAGTCATATGGGTCGTGGTGGATCGGTTCTCCAAAATGGCTCATTTCGTCCCTATGGCTGGATTGCCCTCTGCCCAGGAACTCGCTGACGCCTACATTCAGCACATCTTCCGATTGCATGGCTTTCCATCACACATTGTGTCCAACAGAGGAACTCAGTTTACCTCCCGCTTCTGGAGGGCCCTCTGCAAACATCTGGGAGTGGCTCTGGACTTTTCTTCAGCCTACCATCCTCAGTCGAATGGCCAAGTGGAACGAGTCAATCAGATCCTAACCTCCTTCTTGCGTCACTACGTTAATACCCATCACGACGACTGGTCCACGCTTCTTCCTTGGGCTGAATTCTCCCATAACCACCACGTCAGTGAGACCTCCTCCAGCTCTCCCTTCCATGTAGTTTACGGACTTCAGCCTTCCATCCCATTACATGTATCTTCTTCCTCGGATGTCCCTGCTGCTGATGCTGTAGTCCGTGACTTTACAACAATTTGGGACTCTGTCAAGACGTCCCTTGGACGTGCTTCCCTGCGGATGAAGAGACACGCAGACAAGAGGCGTCTGGATCCTCCGTGTTTCTCTCCAGGAGATCTGGTCTGGCTTGCTTCCAAGTACGTCCGATTAAAGCTACCATCATACAAGCTGGGTCCTCGCTACATCGGGCCGTTTAAAGTCATCAGCAAGATCAATGAGGTCTCCTACAAGCTGCAGCTCCCGGCCACGATGAGGATACCCAACTCCTTCCACGTCTCCCTGCTCAAGCCAGTTGTCCTTGGTCCCTTCTCCGCTGTTGCCAGTTCTGCTCCTCCTCTTATTGCTGATGATGACATCTATGCGGTAAGGGATATCGTGGCCATGAAGACCGTGCGGGGCCGACAGTTCTTCCTGGTGGACTGGGCTGAGTATGGTCCTGAGGATAGGTCCTGGGAACCCCGGGAGAATGTGGGTACTCCTCTGATACGTGCCTTCCTGTCCCGGTTGCGGGGAGGGGAGCGTGGGGGAGGGGGTACTGTCACGCTCCCTGGTTCCTCTGCCATGCTCCCCGGCTCCCCTGCCATGCTCCCCGGCTCTCCTGCCATGCTCCCCGGCTCGCCTGCCACGCTTCCCCGCTCTCAGGTTACGCTCCGCCGCTCCCGTGCCAGGCTTCCCGGTCCCCCGCTCCACAGCCTTCATGCCCCATCACCTGCGGTCCCCAGGCAGCCCGGTCCCCGCTCCCGGCACCCATCGGTAACGCTGAGCCAGCCCGGCACTCCTGCCTCCTGTGCACCGCTCCCTGCTCTGGCTTCTGGCACCCGGGCCTCGCGCATGCGCATTAGGGAGCGCGCGCGGTCATTGACCCTCTCTTAAAGGGCCAGTGTCCTCCAACAGGATATTGAAGAATCAGGTACAGGGTATATAGGGGGATCCTTTCCAAGTGGGCGGGGCCTGTTCTTCATGTTTGCTAAGCTAGGAGTCAGGTCTCCTTGTGTCTTGTGCCATACTTACCTATCTGTCTTGTAGAGTCGCCCCCGTCTCGCCAACCGGTCCTGATGACTCCCGAACCCCGAACGGTGACTGCCTGCCATCCCGTCAGTCCCTACCATCTCCGATCCCTGAATCCGTGTGGTGACCCACCTCCTCGCTCCGTTGGTTCTGGATTCTGCCTGACGTCATCTCGGCCTCCGAACCTGAGCTCCGTCACCCGGACTACCTTCAGAGACTCCGTGGTCCCAGGGACTTCTTCACTCCACTCCTCTGAACGGACTGTCCTGCTACCTGTAGTGCTCCGGCTACCGGGCACCTTGCCCTCGGTGAGGTGTTCAGCCCAGTGGATCCACCTCCTGGGCCTACCCGTCCTCCTGGTCCTAACATAATCCCTCTCCCCCACTGTCCCATGCCTGCCGCCTTGGTGCTGCTGACCGTCTAGACCTTGGAGATCTTGTTATCCCTTCCGCATATGACTCCTCCTGTACTTCCTGCCCTTCCTCTTGTCCCACCACCCGACTCCAAATACTGTTTAGAGTGCGCTCCGGCATGTAGATGACCAGAATTGTCAAGCTGATAATGGCATCGTCAGCGCTAAACATCTTCGTCGCCATTTTGAAACTGTGCAGAAGGGTGCATAGGTCCTTGATCTGAGACCATTCCAGCAGCGTGATCTGCCCCACCTCTGGATCTCGTTGGCCCAGTCTATACGTCATAACGTATTGCACCAGGGCTCGGTGGTGCTGCCACGGTCGCTGCAACATGTGCAGAGTCGAATTTCAGCGTGTCGGCACATCGCATTTCAGCCGGTGAACCGGCAGGCCGAAAGATTTCTGGAGCGATGCAAGTCATTGAGCAGCAGGGTGTGAACGGCAGAAGTGAGCACATAGCGACCGTGTGTTACGTCACCACCGTAGTCTTCTTCTACTCCTATCTCCAAGCGACGCCATGTTCCTGCCATGGATAGTGCTCGTCATGGGAGAGGAGTCGATGGCAGCGGCGCCGGTGGGCGCAGGTTCCGCTCATCCACTGGGCTGGGTTTCCTTGGGATCTGCAGTATCACTGGCTGACTGTAGGTGGTAGGTGTCTCCCAGCTGAAGTACCATAATCCCGCTACAACCTATGGGAAGACACCACACCCTTTTTAATTCCTCTCCTGTCTGCTGACCACTGCCAGAGATAGTTCTGAACTTCTGGTTCCTGTTCCGCCCTGTTCTGTTTTGTGATTTTGTGTGCTGACTGCCGCTTGTTTCCTGACTACGTCTCCTGCCTGCTGTTTATGTACCTCGTTGCCCGATCCGGATTTGCCCTCTGCTTGTTTTCTGATTACATCCTTGCCTGCCTATTCTGTCCCTGTTACACAATTCCTGGTTTGACCCTGCCTGACTATTACTCTCTCGGACTGCAGCCTTCCACAGGTAGTGATCAGCTTGGGCCCTGTGTAATTCCAAATCCCTGTATAGGGGTTAAAGGGTTTCAGTGTTCTAGGGGTCCTGCTTGGTGAGTGGGTTCCCTCTAGCCTATCCTTTACAGCCCGTCTGAGTCTGTGGATCTAGGCAGGCATTACACCGTGCCCTCTGCAGAAGCCCATCTAGGCCGGGATAGTGGGTTAAAAATTGCTGGACAACCAGGTTCAACACGTGAGCCATACAAGGCACGTGTGTCACATTGCCCTGGCGAAGGGCCGTACCCAGGTTTGCAGCATTGCCGCACACGGCCTTCCCTGGCTGCAGGTTGAGTTGAGACAACCATTGATGAAACTCGGTCTCCAGAGCTGACCACAACTCCTCAGCAGTGTGACTCACATTTCCCATACACTTCAAAGTAAAGACCGCCTGATGCCGTTGAGCTCTGCTGCCAGCATAGTAAGGATTCCTTGTGCGCAGTTACAACGCGGGTGGCCTTACCAGACAGGCTTTGGATGGAGGTGGAGGACCGAGACGAGGTTGAGGAGGCAGAAGCAGTGGAGGAACTTCTACATACAGAGGATTGACGCACAACTCGTGGGGACGGCAAGACGTGTACAGCAAAACCTTCTAAATCTGTCACCATAGTTACCCAGTGCCCAGTCAGCGACATGTAACGCCCCTGTCCATGCTTACTGGTCCAAATATCTGTGGTGAAATGCACCTTGTCACATACAGAGTTTCTCAAGGAAGCTGTGATGTTGTGTGCTACATGCTGGTGTAGCGCAGGCACACCTTTCTTGGAGAAGTAGTGGTAACTGGGCATCTGGTACTGGGGCACTGCGATGGACATAAGGTCTCGAAAATCCTCTGTGTCCACCAGGCGGAAAGGCAGCATTTCTGTAGCTAACAGCTTGCAGATGCTGAAATTCAACCTCTTAGGCATGTCATGCCCTTCTAAAATCATGTAAAACACAGCAAGGGGACTCCAACAAGAGTCTCAATTTTTTCCAAAAATTTGGGCACAGACACCACTTAAAGGGGTTATCCGGATTATTTTGAGGTTTTTTTTATTACACTATTGGGCTACATTGGGGCAGGTAAGTAGATAGAGACCACTTACCTGCCCTGCTGTCAGCCCCTCTCCCCCGGGTCAGAGTGGTCATGTGACCGCTCCTGCCGCGATTTTGCTGCTTCCGGTCATTTCATGTCAACATGGGCAGGACCATGTTGACATGCAAATCTGGAACAGCATGTTGCCGACCTACTGGGCTGTACAGTGCGTGGCGTCCCCGCCCCCCTTCCCTGCACCCTCCCACACATTCCCCCACACCCGTACTCTCTCCTCAACCTCCCACACACTCCGAGTCCGTAGTCTCCCTCCCCCGTCTCCTGTGCCCAGCTACATGCGCCCTGAATTCCAGCCGATTCAGTGTCCAGTTCAATAAGGCAAGGAACAAGAAAGTTACCCACTTGCTTTCAGATACACTGTCAGCGCTGTGTCCCCTGCGCTTTATCATGTTTACTGCCCGAAGCCCTGGGAACTGTTTCCCCCCCCTCCCCCGTGCGCGCTGTCTGTGTCATCATATGTCATGTGTGTCTGTGCATCAGTCTGTGTCCCGCGTCATCCCCGCGGTTGCTCGCACTGCAGCGTGTCAGTGTTTTCCCCCCTCTGCAGTGTATCAGCAGCTTCTCACCCTGCAGTGCTGGCAGCCGTGGGGATGACGAGCGCTGCTGTCGGGAGGTTAGATGACAAAATTACCTGCTGTGACGATCTCCTCCTCTGCTGACGTCAGCGCTGTCACTGCCTACTATGCCCGCGCGTTGTCACATCACGTCTCGCGGGCTGAGACTGTCACTAGCGGTGACGTCGTGCAGGAGATTGTCACAGCAGGTAATGATCTCATCTAACCTCCTGAAGTAAGCGCTCGTCATCCCCTGCAGTGACCTGGGCTGACCTATTGATGTTAGCTCAGGTCACTGCACTGGTCTCCCAGCCAATGGGGAATATTTTGTTCTTCATTGACTGGGAGTCTCATTGACTATGGTATGGATTACTGTGGGACCCCCTTATTGGATTGCGCTGAACCCGGATTTGATTGTTCTTTTCAATAAATTGGTTAAAGAGGGAATGTGGGGAGTGTTTTTTCAAATAAAACTTTTTTGTTGCCTATTTTTTTTTTTCTTACTGACTGGGTTGGTGATGTCGGGTATCTGATAGACGCGTGACATCACCAACCCCAGGGCCTGATGCCAGGTGACATTACACATCTGGCATCAACCCCATATATTACCCCGTTTGCCACCGCACCAGGGCAACGGGATGAGTTGGGGCAAAGCGCCAGGATTGGCACATCCAATGGATGCGCCACTTCTGGGGCAACTGTAGCCTGCTATTTTTAGGCTGGGGAGTGTCCAATAACGGTGGACCTCCCTAGTCTGAGAATACCAGACCACAGCTGTCTGCTTTACCTTGGCTGGTGATCCAATTTGGGGGACCTAACGTTTTTTGTTTTAAATTATTTAATTTTAAATAACAGCGTGGGGTGCGCTCTGTTTTGGATTACCAGCCAAGGTGAAGCTGCCAGCTGTGGTCTGCAGGCTGCAGCCGTCTGCTTTACCCTAGCTGGCTACAAAAGATAGGGGGGATCCCACGTCGTTTGGTTTTTTTTTTAATTATTTATTTTTTGGCTAAATACAAGGCTAAGCTCCCTTTAGTGCAACATGAAAGTCACTAAAGGGTGCCAGCTTAGAATATGCAGAGGGGGTAGGACATTATATATTTTTTTCTCATCTATTATCTATCTATCCCTCTATCTATCCCTTCATTCATTCATTCAGTCATCCATCTCTCTATTTATCCCTCTAGCTATCTGTCTCTCTATCTATCCCTCTATCTATCTAGCAGCTTCCGTTTTTTTTGCAGTACGCAAAAAATAGGAAGGCACGTGGGTGACACACGGACCATATACTGAACGGAACGGATGCCAGCTCTGCCCAACACTATGTGAACACACATATTTCTCCCCATTTATGTATAAAATTTGACAAATAATAATTTAGAATAATATTATAATAATATTTATTTATTTATATAGCGCTATTAATTCCACAGTGCTTTACATACATTGGCAACACTGTCCCCATTGGGGCTCAGAATCTAAATCCCCTATCAGTATGTTTTTTGGAGTGTGGGAGGAAACCGGAGGAAACCCACGCAAACACGGGGAGAACATACAAACTCCTTGCAGATGGTGTCCTTAGTGGGACTATAGAACCCAGGACCCCAGCGCTGCAAGGCTGCAGTGCTAACCACTGAGCCAATTTACTCACCTTTCCTCATTTCCCTGCTGCTCCATTTTCTGCAGCGTGCGTCCTGAAGCTCAGTACAGAGGGTGCGATATAGTGACATCATGCACACAGTGCTGAGTCTCAGAGCTAACATAAACAGGGTGAAAGATGGAACAGGGAGCTTATGATTCCTTCTTGTTTTCAACTGTATGTGCATCCAGAATGTTGATGCCATTGAAAGAGTGATGCTGTGAGGGACGGGTGGCTATTACCAGTGCGGAAATGAAAGTCACCTCACGGACCTGCATAATGCTAGTAGTGACATAGGCATGCTGCGATGTATGACAGCATGACCAAAATATCAAAAAGCCCAAGGAAAAAATAGTGGTCAAGGTTTTTCACAAAAATCTGCAGTAATTATATTTTATTGCAGATTAATATTATTATTATTATTATTATTAATAATTATTATCACACTATTTCTTGCTTGCTGTTATGCAGTGCACATAAGTGAATCATTGCATGCAGCAGACAGTTGTCGACAGTCAGAATGAATGGTCATGTGACCACTCGTATGCAATCTGCATATTCCACATTCTGCGCCCAATGTGTCACTTCATATAGTGACACATAGAGGGATAAGCCTGGACAAGCTATGTGCAAATATATATATGTATACACATAACTATATGACACAAAACACGCACGCACACACATGTACCATACATACATGGCGTATATATCTACTATAGACTCACATTGGGTGCTATATATAATCTGCCTTACACAGTATCCATTTATCTATAAGGGGTGAGGAACATGTAGCATCTCTGTGTGTCACCATTGTGCATGTGAGGTGATTGCTGTGTCACAGATGAGAGAAGCAGGATCTCTGCTCTGTCACTTATGCTGAGAGGTCAGGTGCTGGGCAGAATACTGACAGCCAATGAGTGTGCAGAGGGTGGGCAGGGGGCGTTTCTGGACAGTGAGGCCGGGCAGGGGGTGGGGCTGGACAGTGAGGCCAGGCAGGGAGTGGGGCTGGACAGTGAGGCCGGGCAGGGAGTGGGGCTGGACAGTGAGGCCGGGCAGGGAGCGGAGCTGGACACTGAGGCCGGGCAGGGAGTGGGGCTGGACAGTGAGGCCGGGCAGGGAGCGGAGCTGGACACTGAGGCCGGGCAGGGAGTGGGGCTGGACAGTGAGGCTGGGCGGTGCAAGCTCTGACTGAGGTTTGGCAACCAAGAATACAGGAAGTTATGTTTTCTTGTGCTGAATGTAAACAAAGATCTGCAGAAAATAAAGGGTGAATTCAAGAGGAACAAAAGTCAGAAAACAAAAAATAACAATGTAGGGGTGATTTATATGACAATACAGCACAGATTAGCTTAAATTTTTTTTTGGAGTGTTTGTCGGATAACTCCTTTATGTGGCATCAATTGTCTCACACTTGCAAACTTAAAATGGTTCTTTTCATGAAGCACATTCAAAAATCCACAAGCCTTTAGTCTCCCCAGGATGACACAGGGGTAGAAAAGTCCTTGCGGATCCATGACTTGTTCATCTTGATGAATGTTAGTCTGTCCACATTGTCACTGGAAAGACGCGTGCGCTTATCTGTCAGCACACTACCAGCAGCACTGAAGACTCGTTCCGAGAGAACGCTGGCTGTGACACACGACAAGATCTCCAAGGCGTAAGTGCAGAGCTCAGGCCATTTTTCCAGATTGGAAGCCTAAAATGAGCAAGGCTCCAGTTGCACAGTCATGGCATCGATGTTCAATTGGAGATACTCCTATATCTGTGTCTCCTCCTCCTTTTACTCGTCCAGTTCTTTTCTTTCAGCATGAGTATATGTACTTGTCACTTTTCCATGTGTTTGTGGTGTCTTCTGAGTTGTTTGTCACCTTTTGGACACCTTAGAAGGTGTTTTCTATGTGTTTGTGTTTGCCTGCCATTGTTTACAATGGTGTTCGAAAATGTTCGACGAACCAAACCGAACTCGAACACTAAGGTGGTGGCTCATCTCTAATCAGCTTCCTTTTTGGTTAAGGCTGAAATGGGAGCCATAAGAGATGAGAAGTGGGGAATAAATTGCCTGTAGAGGTTTTCAAAAACCCATGAAGCACTGGACGGCACACAAACCTTGAGGATGAGGCCAGGAGAGCATGGCAGAAACCTTCTCTGGATCCATCTTGAGACTCTGGTTGGAGACAATGTAGTCGAAGAAGGGCAAGGAAGTTGTTTAAAAAATAAATTTGGACAAACTTGGCAAACAAATAGTTTTCCCAAAGATGCTGCATGACCTGACGGATGTTCCTGCTGTGGGTAGGAAGATTGGGGAGAATTTCAGGATGTCGTCCAAATATACGACCACGGAAAGATATACAAGGTTCAGGACAATGTTGGTAACGAATTCCTGGAAAATGGCAGGCACGTTGCATAAACTAAAGGGCATGACAAGATACTCATAGTGATAGTCACGGTTATTAAAGGACATCTTCCATTTGTCGTCCTTGTAAATTTGGATTAAGTTATAGGCCCCTCTTAGATCCAATTTAGTGAATATCTTTACCCCATGGATTCTATCAAATAACTCAGGGATCAATGGCACAGTGTACTTGTTCTTGTTTATGATTTGTTAAGATCCTTAATCGATGCAGGGACGTAGAGAGCCATCCTTTTTAGTCAGGAAGAAGCTTCTTTGGTCAGAGAAGAGGATTTACAGATGAATCCCTTTTCCAAATTTTCATGACTGTGTGGCGCCCTGGACAAGCCAGGTCGTCACAGGTACTGCAACAACACACCCCACACTCCGGCTAGGAACACCAGAGTCAGACAAAAATCCTTGTTGCCTCCCTCCAGGGGCTGATGTCCACACCAGGGGGTGGAGCCAGGTGGTTGTCCCCACCCACCGAGGAGTTCACAGTCCTGGAGGTGGGAAAAGGGGGTCAGATCAGTTTAGAGAGAAGTGGAGTTCAGTTAGGGAGTTGGAGAGTGAAGTGGTAGTGGAGCAGACTGACCGTGTCCGGGTGCGTGGCCCGGGGACATACAGCAAGGTTGGCAGACGGTGGTGACCGTCTGCAGGAGGGGCTGATTGACGTGAACCGTAAGGACCGGGGACGGGCGGTGACCCGCCGGTACCAGATCAGGGAGCGAAGAGAAGCCAGCACCATTCGGCAGGGCCTACGGACCCCGACCAGGCTTGGAGTCGCCGTAAAACCGGTCAAATCTGTTAGCGAAGGGAACCTCCGGGGTTTCGCAGCAGTCAAGACCTGATTGAAGGCAACAGCTCAAACCGTGAAGGGAAATACAGTCACCGCCAAGGCTACAGTTCCCAGGGACAGAACCTGCGGGCAAAAGGGGCTCCCTCAGCATCCTTCCAAGCTGGGGAGCGGGTTACCGGTGGGAAGCCACCAGAACCGAGAACACAACACAGGTGCAGGGAAAGGCAGTCACCGCCAACCTACCGGGAGAAGAACCACCGCAGCCGTCTGTGGGACCCGTCCATCCAGCCGTTTGTTTTACCGGAGACTTTGTATTCATCATTGGCTGAGTGAGTACCACTGTGCCGTGCGGCTCCGCACTGCCCCCGCGTCCCTGCACCTCACCAGGTCCCGTAACCCAAATTCCATCCTCCCCTCACCGAACCCCGGGACCACCAACCCCCTTACCCACGGAGGGGCAAAACAACATCCAAACTGCTCCCTGTCATCGCTCCCGGGATCCCCATCCAGAGCAGCGGTGGTGTCACAATCCCACCACAACCGTGGGTGGCGTCACGGACAATAAATCCCCACAACCATTCCCCTTTTCACTCACGGGCGAGGAGCGCCGCTCGAGTCCCCGGGATCCAGTCCACCGCTCGAGCCACCACCGAGCAGCAAGCGAAGCAGCAACGGCGCCGGACCCGAGCGTGGTGAGCGCAGCGTCCCCTCCTCCGCCCGCGAGAACTTGGCGTCACGAACAGGATCTTACCGCTCTGCCATCTGGTACAGGTGTGCCTTGTGACCGCCGGAGGTGTCCGGCCGAAAAATTTGAGAAGCCACCATTTTGGGCGCGAAAAATCCCCGCTCGAGCGTCTCCTTGAGTAGTGGAGGCGCGAAAGCTGAAACCCCGCCCCTGTAGAGGAGGAGTCGGAAAAAGACTAAGGGGGACGGATGGCGTCTGGCCGCATGTAGCCCGCGGCTATAAAAGCAGGGACGCCAGGACCCTGCGGCCATCTTGTGGTTCCTGGAAGAGGCCGCCGCAGCGATGTACCAACTGTCCCGCAGCACTGTAGCCGCCGCGCCCGGGACCGTGACGTGGGTGGAGGTCCGGACCACCCAGCTACAACAACGGCTGCAGATCCGGGTGCAGCTCCTCTTGGAAGAGTGGGAGGCCGACATGGCGGAGGTGGTGGCGGCCATACGGAGACGCGAGGTGGAGGGAGTTCTGGAAAGGCGGGTAAGTGACCCACGCCCCTGTACCCCTAGCGGGTCGGTCATCACGGCCGAGGGGCTCGGTCTATGCCCGCTCGCCCTGCTACCTCCCCCGCTACCCTTGTTGGCTGCTGCTGCCCCGTCACTAGGCCCGCTACCATCACAACCGGTAGCGGTACCCCGCCAATCTGCCCCGGCAGACCGGTCTGCAGCAGAAGTCCGTGACCGCCCGGAGTCGCTTCCATGGAAGAAGCCTCCTTCCAAGCTGTGGAGCGGGTTACTGGTGGGAAGCCACCAGAACCGAGAACACAACACAGGTGCAGGGAAAGGCAGTCACCGCCAACCTACCGGGAGAAGAACCACCGCAGCCGTCTGTGGTACCCGTCCATCCAGCCGTTTGTTTTACCGGATACTTTGTATTCATCATTGGCTGAGTGAGTACCACTGTGCCGTGCGGCACCGCGCTGCCCCCGTGACCCTGCACCTCAGCAGGTCCCGTAACCCACCTGCCATCCTCCCCTCACCGGGCCCCGGAACCACCAACCCCCTTACCCAAGGAGGGGCAAAACAACATCCAAGCTGCTCCCTGTCATCGCTCCCTGTCCAGAGCAGCGGTGGTGTCACAATCTCACCACAACCGTGGGTGGCGTCACGGACAATAAATCCCCACAACCATTCCCCTTTTCACTCAAGGGCGAGGAGCGCCGCTCGAGTCCCCGGGATCCGGCCCACCGCTCGAGCCACCACCGAGCAGCAAGCAAAGCAGCAGCGGCGCAGGACCAGAGCGTGGTGAGCGCAGCATCCCCTCCTCCGCCCGCGACAAATGTATACAGACATGGCCTGCATTTCAGGCAGAGATAACAGATACACGCTACCTCAGGGAGGTGAAGTGCAAGATAGAAGATTGACAGTAAAGTCATAAACTCTGTGGGTGGCAAGACCTCAGCTTTTTTGTTACAAAAGACATCAGCAAAGGCACGATAATAGACAAAGAGGAAGGCTAGGCTCGAAAGCACAGTGGGCGGAGCCTTTGACATGACCTTGGCAAGGCAGTTGAACAATTTATCTTGACCAATCAATACCTGGCACTTGAAGGCACAGCCATGAAAGACACAAGAGAACAGAATTCATGGGTATTGGGTGCCAAGAAGAATGAGATTTTTTCAGCATGTAAAACTACACTGAAGTTGTTCTTGGGCACACTCATGAAAGCAGAGATAAATCCTGGTGGCCAGGTGAGGATGGTGGATCTCTGCTGGCCAACTCATCCTTGATACGACTGAACAGGCCCTGTCAGAAGGTCTCTACCAAAGCGTCTTCATGCCAGCTAGCTCCGCCGCCAAGGTGCAGAAGTGTAAGGCATGCTGGGCCATGGTGTCCAATTTTTTCTTGAGGGACAAAAAGGACAAACCAGCTGAGGAGGTGCAGCCAGGAACCTCAAGGAACATCTCCAGGAACTTCCCAACATTGCAGTTCTACGGACCACCACGCTTACAGCAGAGAGACCATAAACTCTATCTTGGTCTGGTCTGAGGGGAAGAGGTAAACATGGAATGTGATATGGATATGGTAGTGATTAATGAAGCCACAGCCCTCCATGGGGTCCTGAATGTAACAGGACAGAAGTGGGAGCTGGGGCTTAGATGTTTCATCAGAAACTGAGACTCCAGGCAGTTCCCTCCAGGAGGGTGACGTCTCCTGAAGTGCAAAATAGTGCAAAAATTTGTGGTCCAGCCAAAAATTGCCATTTTATCTTTTAAATAGTGGTAATTGTGTGGACCAGTCAAAAATTGCTATTTCATTATCTACAAGTCCATCTCAATAAATTAGCATATCCTCAGAAACATAATTTATTTCAGTAATTCAATACAAAAAGGCAAACACATATATTATATAGAGTCAATACAAGCAGAGTGATCTAATTCAAGTGTTTATTTCTGTTAATGTTGATGATTATGGCTTACAGCCAATGAAAACCAAAATGAAAACCAAAAAGTCATTATCTCAAAAAATTAGAATCTATATATATAATTGCCTTATTCTGTCTGTCTGTCTGTCTTGCTCCAAAATTGTGTCACAGTGACATTGTGTCCTTACAGTGACAACCGTCGGATTGGCCGCTCGGCTCGCCCTGGCCCCACCCCCCACATGGATTAACTGTTTGGCCAGGCCCGCCCCCCGCACGTGCTGCCTGCTAGGCCACGCCCCCCGCACGCGCTGCCCGCTAGGCCATGCCCCCCACACGCGATGCCCGCTAGGCCATGCCCCCCGCACGTGATGCCGACTAGGCCACGCCCCCCGCACGCAATGCCCGCTAGGCCACGCCCCCCCGCACGCAATGCCCACTGGGCCACACACCCCGCACGCGATGCCCGCTAGGCCACGCCCCCCGCACACGTTGGGCACCTGTACACCTCCCCCCCAGGACAACTCCTCCCATTATACTCCTCTTTCCCCAGGACTACTCCTCCCATTATACTCCTCCTATTATAATCCTCCTATTATACTCCTCTCTGAGGGGTTCGCAGCATGGGGGATGGAGCACGATGGGGAGTGCAGCATGGGGGATGGAGCACAATGGGGAGTGCAGCATGGGGGATGGAGCACGATGGGGGGTGCAGTATGGGGGGTGGACCACGATGGGGGGTGCCCAGAATGGGGGGATGAAACACGATGGGTGGTGCGCAGCATGGGGGATCGAGCACGATGGGGGGTGCAGCATGGGGGATGGAGCACGATGGGGGGTGCCCAGAATGGGGGGATGAAACATGATGGGGGGTGCGCAACATGGGGGATGAAGCACGATGGGGGGTGCGCAGCATGGGGGATGGAGAACGATGGGGGGTGCAGCATGGGGGGTGGACCACGATGGGGGGTGCACACCTCCCCCCAAAACACACACACACCGCCACACACGCACCGCACAACACACCACACACACACACTGGGAACCACAAACACCGCCCTACACAGACACACACACACAGACAATGCTGCACACACACAACACACAAACACCGCGGCACACACAAATATATGCACATACCGCGCAACACACACATTGCACAAAACATACCTCCCCCCAAAACACACACACGCACCCCACACACACCCCCACACAAACCGCGCAACACACACAGCACCACACACACACAATGCTACAGACACACAGCGCTCCACAAACAATGCAACACACAATGTAACACACAAACAACAGGCCCTACACAAACACTGGCAACTACACACAACAACATCTATATATATATATATATATATATATATAACAAAAATCATACATTAACTACACAATACGTAAATTCTAGAATACCCGATGCGTTAGAATCGGGCCACCTTCTAGTATTATATTAGACCAAATGAAAAAGTGATTTAAACTCAGAAATGTTGGCCTACTGAAAAGTCTGTACAGTAAATGCACTCAATACCTGTTTAGAGCTCCCTTTGCATAAATTACTGCATCAATGTGGTGTAGCATGGCGCCGATCAGCCTGTGGCACTGCCGAGGTGTTATGGAAGCCCAGGTTGCTTTAATAGCAGTCTTCAGCTCATCTGCATTGTTGGGTCTGGCATCTCTCATCTTCCTAATGACATTTTTGTCTTTCAAATTAATTTAAAATGAAGAGGTGGATGAGTGGCGGGTGTAGACCTGGTGCCCTGAGAACCCTGCCACTACAGGTAACATACAACATAGAGACCAAACTTGGAGTCTCAAGTCCACATTTCAAAAAGTTAGGAGTATACACCACTAAAGTGGCATTAATTGCCCCAAAGTGCAAATAGCATAATTGTGCACCATGGATGCATGGGACAGAGCCTGGCCCAGCATTTCTACCTTGTATAGGTGTAGGCCTGGTGCTCTGAGATCCCTTCCACTACTGGCAACATACAAAAAGGAGACCCAGCTGTGACCTGCGCATGCCCAGCTGTCTAGGTCACCCCCTCAGCCGTGTATCTAATCCATCATCTGTGATACAACTCTCACACATTGCACCACTGCTTGCATAGGGGTCATATTACACCACCACTCCCATAGAAGTAGATGGCATGGAGTCACACATTACACCACTGGTCCTATTGAAGTGTATGGAACAGGGCCACACATCTAATCCCATCTTGTGTTATATCCTATACTGATCCATGTATCTAAACCCAGCATGTCATAGACTGTATATGTAATTGTGACGCCACTGAACTAGTCAGGGTGTCACAGGGTACTGCACCCCCTTTTCACTTCTGGTGCAGGACACAACCCTCCATGGTTCTGGGATCCTAACTTTTGGTATTGCTCCATCAGCATGCAAATCCTAGTCACACCTCACACCACACCCTGTCAGGCACACTAGTGGGTGATCTAGCTGCAAAATGGCCACTCGACTAGGGGTCAGGCAGACTGGTGGGAAAGAGGAAGTCAGAGAGAGAAAGTGGAGAGCAGAGCTTAGTGAGTCTAGAAGTATCTCCCAAAGAGTGAGGAGCTGGGAGTTGGAGCTCCCTGGGGACTTTTGGCTAGGTCGCAGTCTGGAGCCGAAGGAGGGTATTGGAGAAAGGTGCCAGGCTTAGTTTTGGAGAACGGCGGGCACCAGAGTACCTAGTAACCAAACCGGTACCGAGCACGGCGGAGTACTGGACCCTAGATCAGGGAGTAGCTTCACGCAACCTGATAATTAACCTGCGGAGGATAGTTTCTTTATGGACTTTCCCCAAGAGCTCAGAGAACGAAGGCATCAATACAAAGAGTGGGATAGGGCTTTCCAGCTTATGCGGCCCACTAAAATCCCAAGTGTCAGCCATCGAGAGCACAGCTTCACTACTTAACAGTGGGGAGCGGGACCCCGACAGCTTCAAGCATACAGGTCACAACAAATGCTAAAATACAGTGCATGGAGGCAAGGTACAGATCATCAGCAATACCAAAGGGAGTGGACTCCCGGACGGGCTCCCCTGAAGTGGCAGCGGCACCCAGAGACTCGGTTTACCTTTGTGTCAGAGTCTGCTTTGCGGTCGCATCACTACCAACACTGCCTGAGTGAGTATGCTGTCTTCCCCTGCTTCCAACCTGCACCACGCTCCCCTACAACACCTCCACCATCCAGAGTCCCGGGACCTCCCCTACCCGTGGGGGGAACGTCATCTGGCTGCCCCACTCCATCTCCCCCGGGTACTCCCATCGGCAGCGGCGGTACTCCCCTTACTGCGAACCACGTGTGGCGTCACGAAATCTTATCCCCTGTAAATACCCCCTTTGCATTTGAAGTGGCCGAGAGTCCCCGGGTGTGGAGACCCTCGAGCCACAGCAACCCCCGAATCTGAGCGTTTCAACGGCTGCAGGGGCAGCACATAATCGCTACATGTGACACAGCAAGCAGCACCAGCTAACAGTTAGCTCTGCCAGCCATCCTTCGTGTCATTGTCGAAATGTCTCACCATTTGAGCATGCCAGTGAGGAGACTTTTAAGCCGCAATGATCCTCTGGGAAATATTCAAATTGTCTCTTCAGGGAGGAAAAAGATGAACTCTGGTGCCACCTATTAGAGGTAGAAATCCTAGAAGTCAAAATGACCCTCCAACGAGTCTTGTCGTATGACTTAGGATTTATCTCCAGATCAGAATCTCAATTTGCAGACAAAGTGTTTTTGGGATGGTTGTCCCTTGTCAGTGCAAAGTATGAGAGCTGATCTGGCTGTATGAGGTGCTAAGACATAGTATAAAGGGCACATTGCAGTGCTAAGATATGTGCCGCCGGCTGTTGGGCTCATATAAAATCTGGCCAAAATTGTGTGCTAAGTATCTCGCTTTTTACTGCTTTTCCATAGCAGTTATGCATGTCTATATTCCCATATTCATTTTTCCACATATCTTAGCACTGCAGAGTGCAACTGTCTCCTTTTTGTTACTATGTTTCATATTCAGTTTCCACCTGTTCACATTAGAAAGATAGGATGTGCCATCAGTCTTTTTCTTAGAGAGAAAAGAGAGGAGGCATAGAAACCGCAGCGATGACGCCCATTGAACCGGTCCATCAAATTTACATACAGTGCGGGAGAAATTAAAATTATACTTTTGGGGATATACAGGGGTAGGCTTCAGTAAAAGAGTAGATTACGATGGTAGCATTTGTTTAGATACTCAAAAACTGGTGACAGATTCCCTTTAAGATGCAGCACGGTGGCTCATTGGTCCTGGGATCAAATCCCACCAAGGACAACATCTGTCAGGAGTTTGTATGTTCTCCCCGTGTTTGTGTGGATTTCCTCCGGGTACTCTGATTTCCTCCCACACTCCAAAGACATACTGATAGAGAATTTAGATTGTGAGCCCCAATGGTGACAGTGATGATGATGATTTCTGTGGAGTTCTGTGGAATTAATGATGCTGTATCATTTGAAACAACATTTACAGTACATCTAAATAATTAAGAGGGTGTACCCTCTGATTAAAAAATTATATCCATAGTCCATCGGTGTTATATTGGAGAACCACTACTGGACAACCCCAGCTTAATCAATTCGGGGCCTCAATTAAAAAAAACAATGGATACTCATCTCCTGCAGCGGTGCAGCAATTTCCAGAGAGCAGACGCCCTGACGAAATATTGATGAGCCGCAGTCAGACTACGGCCTCTCATGTGCTGCAGCCTGCACACGGCGCAACACCGAGATATCACTCTCCGGAAACAGCAACGCCGACATCGCTGGAATAGCTCCACTGCGGGAGATATCTCTTTAGTTTTTATTTTAATTGGGGACCTGAATTGCTTAAACTAGTATTGTTCAGTAGTAGATAAGCCCCTTTAAGATCTATCTGTAAAAAGATAAAACCCAATTTCGTTTCTTTTTGGTTTGAAATGTTTTCATTGGGTTACTCGGTTTTAAACACCAATAAGCTTCTACTCAGTATCTTGTGTTAGGGTGACACCCAGAGGGAGAAATAGAGAATGTTGATTGCTAAATTGTCCACCTTATACCACAAACCAGCACTTTTCTAAGATCATAAGTAAAACAATCCCTATTCTAGCAAAGGAAAAAATATGTTAATTGCCTAAATCAACGTAAGTTAACTAGGAATAAAATACCCAAAAGCCGTCTGGAAAATAAATATTGCAGCAACATTCTGGTCAGTATTTGTAAGCACAAAACAGAAACAATTTTATATATAAATAATACATATATATATATATATATATATATATATATATATACAGTATATATATATATATACATACATATATATATATATATATATATACACACACAGTATATATATATATATATATATATATATATATATATATATATCGAAACAATTTCCAGAGCAGCACTTAAACATTGGGTGCAACAATCCTTCACAACAGCATTCTACTGTCCCTTCAATATTTCCAAAAAATCAGAAGGCAGCACTCCACTTCTCTTTCAAATCAAATCTACTTTAATGGCCCATACCACAGGACGTTTCGATCAAAAGCTGACACTGTTGAAAAAAGGTCAGCCTTTGACCGAAACGTCCTGTGGTATGGGCCAGTAAAGATTTTATTTGAAAGAGAAGTGGAGTGCTGCCTTCTGATTTTTTAGAAATATATATACATATATATGGGTTCAGCACTGCACAGGGATTCTGGAAATATGCTTTTCATTTTTCTAGCATTAACGTAGTGCTTAAAAACTGTTTTAGGAGTTTTTCCCTCCAACAGCCCAAAGGATTGTCTTTCTCTGCATCTCTTGGCTTAGCTCTACCATCAACCAAAGTCATAAATACCTAAGCTTTCAGGCAGATCAGATAATCGTCATGACGATCTGTGGCTGATGGCAAAGAGGGGGCTGAGGACCCTTCAAGAGTTTTACATGACAAAGGGTATGTACGCCTGGCGCCCATTCTGGATTCATCCTCCTGGGCTGGTGTCACTTTTTATTGTGGGGTTGGTTGCGGAAGAGAAAAATATTTCTGCCCCTTTCACCTTTAGGGTAGCTCCAGCGCCCTGTTTTACCTTCCCCTTTGTATGGTTTCCTATATTTGTATGCTTTTGTGGAGGACGAGACGACTTTTAATTGGGTCTTTTTGTTTGAGCAAGGAAGTTTTCTTGTCCACCTCCTTTTCTACTAAATCTGGACCAAATACATATTGTTCCTGGAAGGGGATTGAGCACAATATAGTTTTTGTGGTGACATCCCCACTCTATAATTTGTGCCATAGCACTCTCCTGGTTGAAATGGGTAGCACAGAGGCTTTGGCTGCTACTCTGACGGACTCAGCTGAGGAGTCTGCCAGGAAGCCAGTGGCTTTCCGGAGAAGAGGAAGAGAGGCTAGAAGATCTTCTCTAAGAGTACCCCTTGGATTCTCCAGTTGGTTTAACTAGCGGTCCTTAGACCTGGCTACACAGGTGGAAGCTATATTGGTTTTTAGTAGTGCAGACAATGTTTCATATGATTTCCTGAGCAGACTTTTCATTTTACGGTCCGGCCGGGGGGCGGAGTCTCCGTTGTTCTTCTGCGCACGTCATAGAGGTGTTACTCTGTAATTGGATAACTGCCTGTTATAAACGCCACATCCTGGCTTTTTTAACCACGCCCCTGACGAAGGTAACCTAGCGTTACCGAAACGGCCATCGGGTGGTCTGCGGAATCCCCCCTGCTGACATCCCTTATTACATTTTCCTGCATCTATGTAAGTTGCAACTCTGCTGTGCCTATAATTATCTATGTTGCACATATGCATGTATGTATGTATTTTTGGCAGCGGAATTGTCAGTTACATATAGGGGTAAGGTATGATGAATATATAGTGACATCTAGTGGACCATATGTGTATATACAGTTAGGTCCAGAAATATTTGGACAGTGACACAATTTTAGCGAGTTGGGCTCTGCATGCCACCACATTGGATTTGAAATGAAACCTCTACAACAGAATTCAAGTGCAGATTGTAACGTTTAATTTGAAGGTTTGAACAAAAATATCTGATAGAAATTGTAGGAATTGTACACATTTCTTTACAAACACTCCACATTTTAGGAGGTCAAAAGTAATTGGACAAATAAACCAAACCCAAACAAAATATTTTTATTTTCAATATTTTGTTGCGAATCCTTTGGAGGCAATCACTGCCTTAAGTCTAGAACCCATGGACATCACCAAACGCTGGGTTTCCTCCTTCTTAATGCTTTGCCAGGCCTTTACAGCCGCAGCCTTCAGGTCTTGCTTGTTTGTGGGTGTTTCCGTCTTAAGTCTGGATTTGAGCAAGTGAAATGCATGCTCAATTGGGTTAAGATCTGGTGATTGACTTGGCCATTGCAGAATGTTCCACTTTTTTGCACTCATGAACTCCTGGGTAGCTTTGGCTGTATGCTTGGGGTCATTGTCCATCTGTACTATGAAGCGCCGTCCGATCAACTTTGCGGCATTTGGCTGAATCTGGGCTGAAAGTATATCCCGGTACACTTCAGAATTCATCCGGCTACTCTTGTCTGCTGTTATGTCATCAATAAACACAAGTGACCCAGTGCCATTGAAAGCCATGCATGCCCATGCCATCACGTTGCCTCCACCATGTTTTACAGAGGATGTGGTGTGCCTTGGATCATGTGCCGTTCCCTTTCTTCTCCAAACTTTTTTCTTCCCATCATTCTGGTACAGGTTGATCTTTGTCTCATCTGTCCATAGAATACTTTTCCAGAACTGAGCTGGCTTCATGAGGTGTTTTTCAGCAAATTTAACGCTGGCTGTCTATTTTTGGAATTGATGAATGGTTTGCATCTAGATGTGAACCCTTTGTATTTACTTTCATGGAGTCTTCTCTTTACTGTTGACTTAGAGACAGATACACCTACTTCCCTGAGAGTGTTCTGGACTTCAGTTGATGTTGTGAACGGGTTCTTCTTCACCAAAGAAAGTATGCGGCGATCATCCACCACTGTTGTCATCCGTGGACGCCCAGGCCTTTTTGAGTTCCCAAGCTCACCAGTCAATTCCTTTTTTCTCAGAATGTACCCGACTGTTGATTTTGCTACTCCAAGCATGTCTGCTATCTCTCTGATGGATTTTTTCTATTTTTTCAGCCTCAGGATGTTCTGCTTCACCTCAATTGAGAGTTCCTTAGACCGCATGTTGTCTGGTCACAGCAACAGCTTCCAAATGCAAAACCACACATCTGTAATCAACCCCAGACCTTTTAACTACTTCATTGATTACAGGTTAACGAGGGAGACGCCTTCAGAGTTAATTGCAGCCCTTAGAGTCCCTTGTCCAATTACTTTTGATCATCCACCACTGTTGTCATCCGTGGACGCCCAGGCCTTTTTGAGTTCCCAAGCTCACCAGTCAATTCCTTTTTTCTCAGAATGTACCCGACTGTTGATTTTGCTACTCCAAGCATGTCTGCTATCTCTCTGATGGATTTTTTCTATTTTTTCAGCCTCAGGATGTTCTGCTTCACCTCAATTGAGAGTTCCTTAGACCGCATGTTGTCTGGTCACAGCAACAGCTTCCAAATGCAAAACCACACATCTGTAATCAACCCCAGACCTTTTAACTACTTCATTGATTACAGGTTAACGAGGGAGACGCCTTCAGAGTTAATTGCAGCCCTTAGAGTCCCTTGTCCAATTACTTTTGGTCCCTTGAAAAAGAGGAGGCTATGCATTACAGAGCTATGATTCCTAAACCCTTTCTCCGATTTGGATGTGAAAACTCTCATATTGCAGCTGGGAGTGTGCACTTTCAGCCCATATTATATATATATAATTGTATTTCTGAACATGTTTTTGTAAACAGCTAAAATAACAAAACTTGTGTCACTGTCCAAATATTTCTGGCCCTGACTGTATATTGAGTTTTCATCAATTTGATAGCTCTGGGAGGTGGTCTGCAGAGTTCCTTCTGCTCACATCTTTTATCAGATTTTCCTTGTATTCATGCAAGTTCTAATTCTGCTTTTCCTATAATCAGTTATGTTGTATATAGATATGTATATGTGTATATTGTTTTGGCAAGCAGAATTTGTCAGTTGGATATAAGGAAAAGTATAATGAATACATAGTGACACCTAAAGCATTATATATGTACAGTGCTGGCCAAAAGTATTGGCACCCCTGCAATTCTGTCAGATAATCCTCAGTTTCTTCCTTAAAATGATTGCAATCACAAATGTTTTGGTATTCTTATCTTCCTTTAATTTGTCTTCAATGAAAAAAAATAAAAAAAATTGTCATAAAGCCAAATTGGATGTAATTCCCCACCAAACATAAAAAAGGGGGTGGACAAAAGTATTGGCACCATTTGAAAAATCATGTGATGCTTCTCTAATTTGTGTAATTAACAGCACCTGTAACTTACCTGTGGCACCTAACAGGTGTTGGCAATAACTAAATCACACTTGTAGCCAGTTGACATGGATTAAAGTTGACTCAACCTCTGTCCTGTGTCCTTGTGTGTACCACATTGAGCATGGAGAAAATAAAGAAGACCAAAGAACTGTCTGTAGACATGGGAATCCAAATTGTGAGGAAGCATGAGCAATCTCAAGGCTACAAGTCCATCTCCAAAGACCTGAAAGTTCCTGTGTCTACGGTGTGCAGTGTCATCAAGAAGTTTAAAGCCCATGGCACTGTGGCTAACCTCCCTAGATGTGGAAGGAAAAGAAAAATTGACAAGAGATTTCAACGCAAGATTGTGCGGATGGTGGATAAAGAACCTCGACTAACATCCAAACAAGTTCAAGCTGCCCTGCAGTCCGAGGGTACAACAGTGTCAACCCATACTATCCGTCGGCGTCTGAATGAAAAGTGACTGTATGGTAGAATACCCAGGAAGACCCCACTTCCTACCCCGAGACATAAAAAAGTAAGCTGGAGTTTGCCAAAACTTACCTGAGAAATGTTTTGGAAGAATGTTCTCTGGTCAGATGAGACAAAAGTAGAGCTTTTTGGGAAAAGCCATCAACATAGAGTTTACAGGAAAAAAAAAAGGCATTCAAAGAAAAGAACACGGTCCCTTCAGTCAAACATGGCGGAGGTTCCCTGATGTTTTGGGGTTGCTTTGCTGCCTCTGTCACTGGACTGCTTGACCGTGTGCATGGCATTATGAAGTATGAAGACTACCAACAAATTTTGCAGCATAATGTAGGGCCCAGTGTGAGAAAGCTGGGTCTCCCTCAGAGGTCATGGGTCTTCCAGCAGGACAATGACCCAAAACACACTTCAAAAAGCACTAGAAAATGGTTTGAGAGAAAGCACTGGAGACTACTAAAGTTGCCAGCAATGAGTCCAGACCTGAATCCCATAGAACACCTGTGGTGAGAGCTCAAAATGGCAGTTTGGAGAAGGCACCCTTCAAATCTCAGGGACCTGGAGCAGTTTGTCAAAGAAGAATGGTCTAAAATTCCAGCAGAGCATTGTAAAAAACTCATAGATGGTTACCGGAAGTGGTTGTTCGCAGTTATTTTGGCTAAAGGTTGTGCAACCAAGTATTAGGCTAAGGGTGCCAATACTTTTGTCTGGCCCATTTTTGGACATTTGTGTGAAATGATCAATGATTTGATTTTTATTTCATTCTCTTTTGTGTTTTTTCATTGCAAGCAAAATAAATGAAGATAATACCAAAGAATTTGTGATTGCACTCATTTTCGAGAAGAAACTGAGTATTATCTGACAGAATTGCAGGGGTGCCAATACTTTTGGCCAGCACAGTATATATACTGCGCTGTCACTAATTTTGATATCTCTGGGTTTTCATATGGAGGGATCCGAGACCTTAGGGGTCGATATTGTCCTGCACGAATTGCTTCACCCTTTTTATGTTTTATTGTCAGTGTTTGAAAAATAAAATAAAAATAATAAATAATTGCAAATTATGGGCGTTTGATCCCTTTTTCCCTCTTTCTTAGTTCAGTTAATTGTGCGATTTGCCCCTTAGTCCTATCCTATTCGTTGGGTTGAATTTTTTCTATTATTGAGATATTTTACACATGTATTCTAAGTGTTTAGATAAATATACCATGTATGGTTGTTGGTTAGTTATAAGGAGGTTTTCTTGTCCACCTCCTTTTATACTAAATCTGGACCAAATACATATTGTTCCTGGAAGGGGATTGAGCACAATATAGTTTTTGTGGTGACATCCTCACTCTATAATTTGTGCCATAGCGCTCTCCTGGTTGTAATGGGTAGCACAGAAGCTTTGGCTGCTACTCTGACTGACTCAGCCGAGGAGTCTGCCAGGAAGCCAGTGGCTTTCCGGAGAAGAGGGAGAGAGGCTAGAAGATCTTCTCTAGGAGTACCCCTTGGATTCTCCAGTTGGTTTAACCAGCGGTCCTTAGACCTGGCTACACAGGTGGAAGCTATATTGGTTTTTAGTAGTGCAGACAATGTTTCATATGATTTCCTGAGCAGACTTTTCATTTTACGGTCCATGGCGTCTCTTGGGATGAGACTTCAAATCAGGGCCGTCGTCAACACACGGCAAATCCAATCAAATGCCGGGGCCCTGTGCTGCCGGGGGGCCCACTCGCAGTGACAGGAGTGGCATACCGCTAGTCAGGGGAGCCAGGTGCCCGAGCTGTCACCAGCCTCCCCTCCGCCGAGGATCGCGCTTTCAATTGTATCGGCATTGAAGTTGCCGATACAATTGAGAGCAATGATGATTGAGGGAGCAGCGCGCCGCCTCTCTCATCAATCTCCAGCTGTGACTGTCGTCACTCTGACAGCTCAGCAGTGAAACGTGATGACATCAACACTGCACGGCTGCAGTGAGGTCAGAGCGACAGCAGTGGACATGCTGAGGAGACTGGAGCAGCGGGGGAACGAGGAGAAGTGAGTATGTATTCAATCACTGTGGCCAGACGACCATGGGGGTGCATTAAATGGTATGGCGGCTGTATACTACATGAGGGTGCCTAATGCTATCTGTGTCTGCACTGTGCTATATGCGGGCTGTATACTACATGAAGGTGCTTAATGCTATCTGGTTCTGCACTGTGCTATATGCGGGCTGTATACTACATGAGGATGCCTAATGTTATCTGGCTCTGCATTGTGCTATATGGGGGGCTGTATACTACATAAAGGTGCCTAATCCTATCTGGGTCTGCACTGTGCTATATGCGGGCTGTATTCTACATGAGGATGCCTAATGATATCTGGGTCTGCATTGAGCTATATGGGGGCTGTATACTACATGAAGGTGCCTAATGCTATATGGGTCTGCATTTTGCTATATGCAAGCTGTATACTACATGAAGGTGCCTAATGCTATCTGGGTCTGCATTGTGCTATATGTGGGCTGTATGCTACATGAAGATGCCTAATGCTATATGAGTCTTCATTGTGCTATATAGCGGCTGTCTACTACATGAGGGTGCCTAATGCTATATGGGTCTGCATTGTGCTATATAGGGGCTGCTTAATGTTATATGGGGTTGCATAGTGCCATATGGGGGTTGCATAGTGCCATGTGGGGGCTGCATAGTGCCATATGAAGCTGCATAGTGCCATATGGGGCGGCATAGTGCAATATGGGGGCTGCATAATGCTACATGAAGGCTACATAATACTTTATGGAGGACTATGGGGGCTTCATAATACTATATGGAGGAATATGGGGGCGTCATACTACTATACTCCCAGAGTTGTATGTCCCCTCCACCCTGGTGCTGTATACCCCCCAGAGCTCTATGTCCCCCCCACCCCAGAGCTGTATACCCCAGAGCTGCATATCACCCCCCCACCTCAGAGCTGTTTGTCCCCCCACCCCAGAACCACTGCCCTCCTCTAGAGCTGTATGCCCCTCAATGCTGCATACCCCTTTCCTCAGTAATATGTATGCCCCCCAGTAATGTGTATGTCCCCAGCCTCTCTTGTGATGTATATGCAGCAGTGTCAGTGTGCTCTATGTGCGGCCATGTCTGTTAGTGATTGCCACCAATCAGCGTGGCACAGACACATGCCCAGGAGGAGCTGGATGGAGACAAGCGGGGGAGGTGAATGAGGCTGTTGCTGGATTCCCAATATTAGAAATATCTCTAATGTGACTATGTACGTCAGTGTATATGACTGTGTTTAGATTTATGTCTATTTATGTGTTTTTGTGAATTTCTCTTTAAATATGTATGTGTACGTATGACTGTATGTGTATGTATCTATGCATGTCTATGTGTGGATGGGGCCCACCGAGACTCTTTTGCCCAGGGCCCACAAAGACCTAGAGCCGGCCCTGCCTCAAATGGTAGTGTAGACCTGAATGTCTTTTCTTGGGATGTCTGACCATTGTTCGGAAGCCTTCTTATCAAAGGGGAATCTTCCTTTAAGCGCTGTCGGTATTGTTAAGCATTTTTCCAGGAATTCCCACTCCTAAAGGATCAGGTTTTGGATGTTCTCATGTACAAGAAAAAACATTTTCCTTTTAGCTCTGAGAACCCCAAACATCTCATCCTGGACGAACTTGATGGTCTCTTCATCCTCTACCCCAGCGGTGGGGAACCTTTTTACTGCCGAGGTCATTTGGAATTTTCTACTAACCTTCGGGGGCCGCACAACATTATCATCTTAACAATTACCCTGCTAGATTTGGTCAAACAATTAACTCATCGTGGCAGCTGGAGCTGCTTCTCTTTGGTGCAGCTACTGTATGATATTAGGCAATGTTGATCTTATTGCTTCTCACATCTGCTTTTCCACATTTGTGTCAGCTGGGACTGCTGTATATACATCACAAAGGAGATGCTGAGGGCATATAGATCACAGGACATGCTGAGGGCATATACATCACAGGAGATGCTGAGGATATATACATAACAGGAGATTTTGAGGACATATCACATCACAGGAGACATTGGGGGCATATACATCATAGGAGACATTGGGGGCATACACATCGCTGGGGAGGGCTGGGAGGACTAGACATCACTGGGGAGGGCTGGGAGGACTAGACATCACTTGGGAGGGCTGGGAGGACTAGACATCACTGGGGAGGGCTGAGAGGACTAGACATCACTGGGGGGGCTGAGAGGACTAGACATCACTGGGGAGGGCTGAGAGGACTAGACATCACTGGGAAGGGCTGGGAGGACTAGACATTATTGGGGAGGGCTGGGAGTGCTATACATCACTGGGGAGAGCTGAGAGGTATATATATTGGTGGGAGGATTATACAGTATATCACTTGGGACGGGTGGGAGAAATGTAAGGACATCGCTGGGGGTAAAGACATATCAGGGGGTCACAGGCAGCCCTGGGGAAGCCGCAGGGGCACAGGCAGCCCTGGGGAGGCTGCAGGGGCACAGGCAGCCCTGAGGAGGCCGCAGGGGCACAGGCAGCCGTGGGGAGGCTGCAGGGGCACAGGCAGCCGTGGGGAGGCCGCAGAGGCACAGGCAGCCGTGGGGAGGCCGCAGGGGCATAGGCAGCCGTGGGGAGGCCGCAGGGGCACAGGCAGCCCTAGGGAGGCCGCAGGAGCACAGGCTGCTGTGGGGAGGACTCCTTACAGCAGCGGCAGTACTCCCATCACCGCAACCCACAGGTGGCGTCACGAACTTATCCCCTGTAAATACCCCTTTATATGGATCAAAGTGTCCTCCAAGCCGGGTCCAGACCCCCCTCGAGCTACGATCCCAGATCCGAGCAGCCCGACCAACACTGGGTCTCCCCAGGGTCTCCCCAGGCTGAGAATACCAGCCTCCAGCTGTGAGACTTTATCTTGGCTGGTTATCAAAATTGGGGGGACTGCACGTCTTTTTTTTTTAAATTATTTATTTAATTTACTGTACGATATAGACACGCCCACTGGCATCTGTGATTGGCTGTAGTCAGACAGCTGTCACTCAGCGTGGGGGCGGATCTGCCTGCAACCAATCACAGCCACCGGTGAGCAGGGAAGGAGTGAATATGTTATGAGCCTAATGAGCGGCCGGCTCTCGAAGATGAAAAAGCTGCTGCGGCAGCAGTGTGACAGCCGCCCGGTGATCGTGAGTATGAAGCGCTTGCTCCTACCCCTTTGCATCCAATTCTGGTCCCCACAGACTTTATATGGGGAGCAGTATCTGGCTAAATACCAGCCATCAATCTCCGCCGACCCCGAATCTTGTCAGAAAAATGCACCAAAATGCATTTAAAATAACAACTTGTGTTTTTCATTGCAGTTTTCCACACCTCATTGAATTCAATGAGTGAAAAAGGTGAAAAGAATTTACATGCTTCTATTGGCCAGCCACTGTGTGATGTCGCTGTGACGCCGAACGTCCCTCCCCCTTCATGAAGAGGATGTTCGCCGCTCACATCGACGTAGCTCAGCAGGTAAGTACGTGTGACGGAAGTAAACGACTTTGTGTGCCACGAGCAACTAATTGCCCGTGACGCACAAATGACGGGGGCGGGTGCGATCGCTGGTGCGATCGCACGATAGATCGTCTTGTGCGACGCCCACATTAGACAGCACTCGTTATGAGTATAGCGCATCCGAGTATTTTGAAACTCGCTCATCATTAGCGGCAATATCAAATATGTGAATGTTTTTGTTTTATCTTCTCACATAAATAAATAAACACTTATTAGTATTATATTTTTTCTGCTTTTTTCCTTAGTCCCTGTGGGGACAATAACGTTTCTCTCTCTGATCAGAGGTGTCATCCATTACAATGCACCCGCTTCTGGCTTAGCTGGGTGACCCGGCCGTCATCAGCAGGGCCGGCGTCAGCACCCGGCAAACCCGGTCAAATGCCGGGGCCCTGAGCTGCCGGGGGGGCCCACTCGCGGTGGCAAGAGTGGCGCACCGCTGTCAGGGGGGCCCGGTGCCCATGCTGTCACGGCCCCCCTCCCCTCGCCGAGGATCGCACTTTCAATTGTATCGGCATCGCAGGTGCCGATACAATTGAGAGCAATGATGAGAGACGGAGCGGGGCGCTGCCTCTCTTATCATTCTCCCTGCTGTGACTGTCGGCACTCTGTCGACAGCTCTGCAGCGGAGCGCGGTGACGTCATCACTGCGCACCTGCAGTGAGGTCAGAGCGAGCGACAGCAGTGGACACGCCGAGGAGACTGGAGCAGCGGGGGAACGAGGAGAAGTGAGTATTAATCACTGTATACTACATGAGGGTGCCTATTGCTATCTGGCTCTGCACTGTGCTGTATACATTGCTGTGCTATATACAAGGTGATATACTACATGAGGGAGGGTGCCTACTGCTACCTGGCTCCGCACTGTGCTGTATACAGGCTCTCCTATATACAGACTATCTACTATATGAGGGTGCCTACTGCTATCTGGCTCTGCACTGTGGTATTTACAGGCTGTGCTATATACAAGCTGTATACTACATGAGGGTGCCTACTGCTATCTAGCTCTGCACTGTGCTATATACACTGTGCTATATACAGGCTGTCCTATATACAGGCTGTATACTACATGACGGTGCCTAATGCTATCTGGGTCTGCATTGTGCTATATTTGGGCTGTATACTACATGAAGGTGCGTAATGTTATATGTGTCGCATTGTGCTATATAGGGGCTGTATACTACATGAGGGTGCCTAATGCTATCTGGGTCTGCATTGTGCTATATGCAGGCTGTAGACTACATGAAGGTGCCTAATGTTATATGGGTCTGCATTGTGCTATATGGGGGCTGCTTAATGTTATTTGGGGCTGCATAGTGCATATGGGGGCTACATAATACTATATGGAGGACTATGGGGGCTTCATAACACTAAATGTAGGAATATGGGCGCTGAACTCTACCCCCAGAGTTGTATGTCCCCTCCACTCAGGTGCTGTATAACCCCTCAGAGCTGTATGTCCCCTCTCCCACCCCAGAGCTGTATACCCCCAGAGCTGTAAGTCCCCCCCGCCCCAGAGCTGTATACCCCCAGAGCTGCATGTCACCCCCCACCTCAGAGATGTTTGTCCCCCCACCTCAGAGTCACTGTTCTCCTCTAGAGCTGTATGACTCCCATTGCTGTATACCCCTTTCCTCAGTAATATGTATTCCCGCCAGTAATGTGTTTGTCCCCAGCCTCTCTTGTGATGTATACACAGCAGTGTTAGTGTGCTCTATGTGCGCCATGTCTGTTAGACAAGCTGGGAGGTGAATGAGGCTCTTGCCGGCTTCCCAATATTAGAAATATATATACAGGATAAATATATAAAAATAATGTGTCTGTTTGTGCATGTATGATCTGCATCTATGTATGTCAGTGTATAGATTTGTCTATTTTGTGTTTTTGTGAATTTCTCTTTAGATAAGTATGTGTACGTATGCCTGTATGTGTATGTATCTGTGCATGTCTAAGGGCTCATGCGCACATTGCCGAATTTCATGCATTTACGCTAAGTATTGCACTGCAGCGTAAAGGCATGCGACCTGCATCCCCTGCACAATCTATGAAGATCGCATGAAATCGGCTTTTTTTCTGCAGAAACACTGCATTTATTATGCAGTATTTCTGTAGCGATTTGTGCAGGGACACGACGCAACGTGCGCACACATCCTATGTGTGGATGGGGCCCACTGAGACTCTTTTGCCCAGGGCCCACAAAAACCTGGACCCGGCCCTGGTCATCAGGGTGACCTCAGGTTGTCTTCACGACGTGGTAGGAGCCCTGATCGCTTGGCATAGGAGAGCACGCCGCTCCCAGCCTCCTAAACCTAAACCTAAATGCTGTGATCGCTATTGATAGCAGCATTTAGGGGGTTAAACTGCCCAGAGCCGGCACTGTGGTATTTGTGCAGGCCGCCGTGATCCACAACTACTCTGCAAAATGTTGTGGCTAAATCCCAGTGGCTAGAAGGGGCGTGACTGTCATGGTTAATGGGCGTCGCCAGCTTGTTTGGTGTGCATGGTGATGGGCGTGGTGATGTTTCATCCCATCCACTATAATCATGCAATGCCTGCACCCCCCCATTGAGTGGTTTTACCCCCAGACCCCCGCTCCTATTATAATCAACTCCATGCTCACGTGGTCTTAGAGAAATAATGTATTTTCTTGTATCAACTATCGTGACAGAGGCCCCGCCCCTTCTGGTCACGTGGGCGTGATATCACAGAGGTCTCTCTGTCCACGGGTATTTAGCCGTTACTCACTGCAAACTGCGCGGTAGCTGTTCTGTGATCGCCGAACAGGGTCTTGCTCGTTACCAGGGGGCTAAGGGCCCTAGCAACAGCCATTCTGGGCCCACTGCTCCTATGATGGACAAATAAGTTGTCGAACAGCTGTGAAAGATGCCGGGGGAACAGCCGATCAAGAGAGGGGTAGAGCCTGTCACCGCAGCGGCGGGAGCCGGAAACCATGAGAAGAAAGAAAATTAGTGCAGGAAGTATAATGTACAATGTCTGCCTATAACAACACAGACCCCCGTATTGTGACATTGCTGTTTACATGACCTCCGTATTGTGACATTGCTGTGTACATGACCCCCGTATTGTGACATTGCTGTGTACATGACCCCCGTATTGTGACATTTCTGTGTACATGACCCCCGTATTGT
Organism: Anomaloglossus baeobatrachus; assembly: GCF_048569485.1. Classification (NCBI taxonomy): domain Eukaryota; kingdom Metazoa; phylum Chordata; class Amphibia; order Anura; family Aromobatidae; genus Anomaloglossus; species Anomaloglossus baeobatrachus. The sequence continues at coordinate 427,886,869 of NC_134358.1, forward strand.
GTCAGTGCTGTGTACATGACCTCGATACTGTGACCTCACTGTGTACATGACCCCCGTACTGTGACAGTGCTGCGTACATTACCCCTGTATTGTGTCAGTGTTGTGTACATGACCCCCGTATTGTATCAGTGCTGTGTACATGACCCCCGTATTGTGTCAGTGCTGTGTACATGACCCCCGTATTGTGATATTGCTGTGTACATGACCTAGATACTGTGACCTCGCTGTGTACATGACCCCTGTAGTAGTATTATTGGTCTTGAGTATATATTATGTTATTTTGTAATTGTATGACTATTCTTTAGAATCATTACATTAGCTTTGATAGGACTATTCTTAGTACTGTTTAATACAGTGCTGTCTAATTATTTGGTTTCCAGGCCCCGCGGTGCTCGTTGAGCGTCAGCCTCCCCCCTGCGGTGCTCGGCGAGCGTCAGCCCCCCCTCCCCCAGCGGTGCTTGGCGAGCGTCAGCCCCCCCTCCCCCCGCAGTGCTCGGCGAGCGTCAGCCCCCCCTCCCCCCGCGGTGCTCGGCGAGCGTGAGACCCCCCTCCCCCCGCGGTGCTCGGGGAGCGTCAGCCCCCTCCCCCCGCTGTGCTCGGCGAGCGTCAGCCCCCCCCGTGGTGCTCGGCGAGCGTCAGCCCCCCCCCCCGCGCGGTGCTCGGCGAGCGTCAGGCTCTGTTACTTCGGTAAGGTATTACGGTGTTGTTCTATTCCCATCAATGGTGCCATGCTGTAATACTGCAGGATCCGCTATATAGTCATCCGATATATGGATTTCTAAGGATGTGATAATGGCCCATCCTAAGTACAAGGTGAAAATAAAGGCTGGTTAGCCCCTTTAAATGTATTACATATGACACAGAGTGGATGACACTGGTGCTGGGGGCTTTTCTGTGTGGCATATGTTTGGAGGGCTTTGTGTATATGGTACAGCAGGTACTGTATTAAGGACCCCACAACATTTTGCTTGCAGTGTCAATTTCTGTATTAAAGGGACTGATAAACATCATTTATCACCTTACCACAGGTACAGCGGTGGAGATCTATGATAAATATACCACCACTAGGGGTCTGGCTGCAGAAATCTCTCCACTGATCCCTAAGGCTATGTGCACACATTGAATTTTTTTGTGCGTTTTCGTTGTGTTTTAAACTGCAATGTGTCAATGACAAAATGCATGCGTTTTGCTTCCCCAGCAAAGTCTATGATAAAATCAGAATTTCCATCCACACGTTGCTTTTCTTCAGCAGCGTTTTGTTTGACAAGTATTTGTCAAAATCGTTGCCTAAAAAAAAGCAGCATCACTTCTTCATTGCGTTTTGGGAACATTTTCCACCCATTAAAATGAACAAGGTGTGTCAAAACGCAACCAAAATGTTTAGCTGTGCATTTGCATTGTGTTGTGGTGGCATATTAAATCCGTTCTTGTCAACAAAAACACAGATCACCAACTTTTCTCCATTTTCTCTCTCCGCTTCATACTCACCGATCACCGTTGCAGCTGTCACACTACTTCTGCAGCCTCTCCTGCTTCTGAAAGTGTCGGCCGCTCATTAGGCTCATATCATATTCACTGCTTACCCCACCCACCGGCGCTTATGATTGGTTGCAGACAGACAGTTGTCACTCAATGTGGGGGCGCAGCAACTGCAATAATCACTACCGCAGGTGGGCGGGTCTAAATCGTACAGTACAATAAATTTTAAAAAAATTAAGTGCAGTTCCCCCCCCCCTATTTTGATACCCATCCAAAATAAAGCCTCACAGCGGAACGCTAGGGGATCATAGTTATCAGATTGCAGGCATGATTAACACATACATATATATGACAGCATATAGCTATTACATTCACTATAAAATGTTATATATTCAGTTAGTGCAATAACTTTATTTGAAATTTAAAAGATGATATGCTGGAGACGCCGTTGCCAGACGGCAGGGCTGGGGACGCCGTTGCCGGACGGCAGGGCTGGGGACGCCGTTGCCGGACAGCAGGGCTGGGGACGCCGTTGCCGGACGGCAGGGCTGGGGACGCCGTTGCCGGACGGCAGGGCTGGGGATGCCGTTGCCGGACGGCAGGGCTAGGGACGCTGTTGCCGGACGGTGGCGCGGGTTTGTGGAGACACGGGGGTCAGTGGGTGCTTCTGTCGGCAAGCCTAGCCGCCTTTAGTAAGACAGTATGACCCAGGTCTCATCCCATCTGAACGCCCGACTGCCTTAACCGTGGGCGGAACACTGCTCAGACAACACAGGGGGAGGGAATCACAATATTAAGACTTTATTATATCCCCAAACAATTAACGGTACATAGCACATATCCAGCAAAACACACAAATGTAACAGGCAACAGAGTCGCACCCTTCCGCTGGCTTACAAGGGATTTAGAATGTCCGTGCCTCAGAGCTTCCAGGGCTACTTACTCCAAACCAGCAGCACCCCGATTTCGGTGGGCACCCACCGAGATTGGAATAACGCCAGATTTAGGAAGCTGGCTGAGGTCTCCAAAGTCTGTAGCCAGGTGACCAAATTGTCCCAACCTGGGTTTCTTTTTAAGTAGTCTCTGGTATGATGATATGATATAATCCTGGCAGCTAGAGTTGAAATCCCTAGACTGCGGTTATGGTCTCCAATCGGAATCGAAGTCCCTAAATTGAAGCCATGTAGCCAAGTGATCCTCTAGTCGGAGCCAAAGTCCCTAGACCGAGTCCACAAGGCATCCTGATTCTGATCCCCTAGCCAACTCCTAAGAGCTTAGACTGGATCATGCAACCTTCATCAACCCCTGTGACTCCAAAAAGTCCCCTTTATAGCCAACGCCATCCCTTAGGATATATGGTGCCCTTATCGGATTGGTTGTACAGGGTTCCTTCTCTTATTGGATGAATTTCAAGCTGCATGGATAATGTTCAGTTAAATGATGTGGACAGAAAGACTGAGCTCTTATTGACTAGATTTCAAGCCATATTCAAATATCGAGAGACAGGATAGACAGGTAAGTTACATTACATCTAGCAATTCACTTAGTAATACAATGGGAAGTTCGCATAATTGATTTATCTGGGTGTCTGGCCTTCAGTGGTCAAAACAATTACATGAGTCAACAAAAACGTCAATACTAAACTCCCAAAAGTCTTGTAGAATAATGAGAGATTATCCCCCATATATAAACAAACTGTCTTCAGGTCTGGCTGAATTTTAAGAAAGTTAACCCATGCTAGGCACTGAGTGTCCATGTCGTCACACTGGCGACTTTGCCGGAGGACCATGCCAGATGCTGACGGTTGTCATGAACAGCCGTGGAAGTCACTCAGATATCCCGCCGCTGTTCACTAATTTGTCAAAATCGGACTGCTCTCTAGTGCCCCTCTTCAGCAGGCCACTTTTCTTACTATGGGACAATAAACCAAATGAGGCTGCTGATCTAATGATGCCAAATATTGGAGGTCTCACAACATGGGTAAATGTATATCACCGATTTCCGCTAATGGAATATATTTGGAATATATATACAGTATGTATATATATATATATACAGTTAGGTCCAGAAATATTTGGACAGTGACACAATTTTCGCGAGTTGGGCTCTGCATGCCACCACATTGGATTTGAAATGAAACCTCTACAACAGAATTCAAGTGCAGATTGTAACGTTTAATTTGAAGGTTTGAACAAAAATATCTGATAGAAATTGTAGGAATTGTACACATTTCTTTACAAACACTCCACATTTTAGGAGGTCAAAAGTAATTGGACAAATAAACCAAACCCAAACAAAATATTTTTATTTTCAATATTTTGTTGCGAATCCTTTGGAGGCAATCACTGCCTTAAGTCTGGAACCCATGGACATCACCAAACGCTGGGTTTCCTCCTTCTTAATGCTTTGCCAGGCCTTTATAGCCGCAGCCTTCAGGTCTTGCTTGTTTGTGGGTCTTTCCGTCTTAAGTCTGGATTTGAGCAAGTGAAATGCATGCTCAATTGGGTTAAGATCTGGTGATTGACTTGGCCATTGCAGAATGTTCCACTTTTTTGCACTCATGAACTCCTGGGTAGCTTTGGCTGTATGCTTGGGGTCATTGTCCATCTGTACTATGAAGCGCCGTCCGATCAACTTTGCGGCATTTGGCTGAATCTGGGCTGAAAGTATATCCCGGTACACTTCAGAATTCATCCGGCTACTCTTGTCTGCTGTTATGTCATCAATAAACACAAGTGACCCAGTACCATTGAAAGCCATGCATGCCCATGCCATCACGTTGCCTCCACCATGTTTTACAGAGGATGTGGTGTGCCTTGGATCATGTGCCGTTCCCTTTCTTCTCCAAACTTTTTTCTTCCCATCATTCTTGTACAGGTTGATCTTTGTCTCATCTGTCCATAGAATACTTTTCCAGAACTGAGCTGGCTTCATGAGGTGTTTTTCAGCAAATTTAACTCTGGCCTGTCTATTTTTGGAATTGATGAATGGTTTGCATCTAGATGTGAACCCTTTGTATTTACTTTCATGGAGTCTTCTCTTTACTGTTGACTTAGAGACAGATACACCTACTTCACTGAGAGTGTTCTGGACTTCAGTTGATGTTGTGAACGGGTTCTTCTTCACCAAAGAAAGTATGCGGCCATCATCCACCACTGTTGTCATCCGTGGACGCCCAGGCCTTTTTGAGTTCCCAAGCTCACCAGTCAATTCCTTTTTTCTCAGAATGTACCCGACTGTTGATTTTGCTACTCCAAGCATGTCTGCTATCTCTCTGATGGATTTTTTCTTTTTTTTCAGCCTCAGGATGTTCTGCTTCACCTCAATTGAGAGTTCCTTAGACCGCATGTTGTCTGGTCACAGCAACAGCTTCCAAATGCAAAACCACACACCTGTAATCAACCCCAGACCTTTTAACTACTTCATTGATTACAGGTTAACGAGAGAGACGCCTTCAGAGTTAATTGCAGCCCTTAGAGTCCCATGTCCAATTACTTTTGGTCCCTTGAAAAAGAGGAGGCTATGCATTACAGAGCTATGATTCCTAAACCCTTTCTCCGATTTGGATGTGAAAACTCTCATATTGCAGCTGGGAGTGTGCACTTTCAGCCCATATTATATATATAATTGTATTTCTGAACATGTTTTTGTAAACAGCTAATATAACAAAACTTGTGTCACTGTCCAAATATTTCTGGACCTAACTGTATATATATATATATATATATATATATATATATGATACACACACACACACACACACCTCGGTGCCCTTAATGATAGCACCCCAACATTTCTATGCAAGAATAATTACGCTGCCACCACCCAACTTTAGGGATAGCTGAAGACCCGTTTCAGATAACAGAAGGCTTTTCAGAGGGGTTTGGGACCTTTGGTCCATGGATAGCTGTGGGTTAAATGCCGCCTCCTCGATAGACCATCCATCCCGGGCCGATGCAAGCAAGTCCACCAAGACTTCGCTTTCGCCTTCCTCGGGAAGGCTACACACAGGGAGGGCGAAGTCTTCCCGGTTATGATGAGCTTTCATCAGGTTGACATGGAATACCTTTTGCCTCTTCGCCTGCACCATATTCTCGTGCACCAGCCACGTCATTGACTGCATTTTGTCACGGAGTCGCATGACATACTCCACAACGGACACTTGTGAGGAGTTCAGTTCCTCTTCCCAGGATTCCCTTACCAGACAAAGAGGCCCCCGGACTAGTCTGCCATACAGGAGCTCAAAGGGGGAAAACCCCGTTGAGGCCTGTGGCACCTCTTGGTAAGCAAACAGCAGGTGTGAGAGATACCGCTCCCAGTCGCGTCCATGTGCCTCAACCAGCATCTTAAGCATCTGCTTAAGGGTATCATTAAATCACTCACACAAATCTGTGGGTGATAGGAGCTTCATACCAGATGCTGCACCTGCATTTTCTTACAGAGAGCTTCCATTAGACAAGACATGAACAGAGTCCCGTGGTCGGTAAGCATCTCCCTGGGAAATCCTACTCGGGAGAATATGGCCAGGAGGGCATCTGCCACCTTATCGGCCCTAACTGAGGACAGAGCCACTGCCTCTGGATACCGGGTGGCAGAGTCTACCACAGTAAGGATGAAACGTTTTCCAGAGCTGCTGGGGACTGCCAGAGGCCCGACGACGTCCACAGTGATTCTCTGGAAAGGCTCCGCTATCACCGGCAAAGAGATCAGGAGAGCTTTGCGAGCAGGCCCTGACTTACCCACTCTGACACGTGATACAGGAGCGACAGTAATTGGCAACATCTGTCCCCATTTTGGGCCAATAGAAGTGATGAGACAGCTGGGCCTTGGTTTTGCTGAACCCCAAGTGTCCGGCGAGTGGGATCTCATGGGCAATCCACAGCAACTCACTCCTATAGCGGTGAGGCACTACCAGCTGTCTTTCCTTCCACCACTCCTGTTGGGGGTTACAGGGAACAGTCTCCTGGTACAACCTCCCCTGGTTCCTGAATACCATCTCCTTATCAGTCTCTGAGGAGGGCTTCTCTGTGAGGTCCCTTAACGTCTCTAGATTGGCATTGGTTCGTAGAGCCACCTGGAACTGTTGGCTAGAGGCAGCCAAAAGTGATGTTAAGGTTCCAACCTCACCGGGACCCTCTGGGACCTGCTCTGGGTCCGTAACCAGTTCTGTTATCCCTCTAGGTTGAGAGGTGTTAGAAGGCAAGGTGTCATTTGCGTTCTGGACACTCTGACTGCGGGTGACAGCACCAGTGAAGGCTGTCTCCCCAGGGGATAACAACTCCTTCCCATCAGCCTGACCAGCTCTGGGTGCTACTTGCTCCTCATCCCGTTACACCTTAGGAGCAGTGCCAATCCTGGGGCAGCTACCACCGACTGTCACCGTCCGCTGTGAATCTGGTCAGCTGCATTTGACCAACTTCCTCATTGTTCTCATGTCTGCCTCCATCTCTGTTAGCACAGACACTTACGACCTTGGGGAAGTCCTCAGCCACGTCACCCCGCAGCGTGGCATGGCTCCCCTGCACAAACCTCCACTTTATTACCATGCACAACATTTGTAACCACATTCTGTGCATCCACATTCGGGTCACATGACTTATTGGATTGGAGAGTGTCATCAGGGACAAATTGTGCAACCAATCATCCCAGATCAGTCCCCAATAAAACATTGGCTGGTAGATGGTTGGACACCCCCACTTCCCTCCACCCTCTCCCAGCACCCCAGTCGAGGGAAACCCGGGCCATTGAGAAAGATTGGCGAACACCCCCAACCCCAGTGACAGTCAGGCAGTTTTCTCGGGATAAAATTTTCAGGAAGCACTAGTTCTGGGCGGATCAGGGTTCGGTCGGCTCCAGTGTCCTTGAGCCCCACAGTGAGGGTGTCGCCCACGGTGACGGATTGTAGGTTTTCACAGGCCTTCTCGCTCGCCTCCCTCACCAAAAAGACAGCTGCACTGGGCCCTTGGGCCTTGAATGTGGGGTTCCTTTTATGTCTCTCTGGGCAAGCTGAGCTTAGGTGTCCAGGCTGGTTGCAGGAAAAACACCTGCGAGTGTCAGAGGTGGGCCAGGCACTGGTGGATGACACAGGACCTACGGGAGGTCAGCTGGTAGGGGCAGGAGAGGTGGTAGTCATCATCTTACCCCCTTTCCAGCTGGTGGAGGGTGGCTTCCGGACCCCTGATGCACAGTTGGCCTCATAGGTGTCAGCAATCTGTGCTACTGTATTCGCATCCTTTGGTTCCTGATCCATCACTATCGCACGTCCGCAAGACAAAGGTGTAGGCATTTGTCCTTTACCATCCGATCTGTTATCTGCTCAACAGTGGTGGCGGACAGTCCTTGGACCCATTGCTTAAAGTTGGTCCTGAGCCCATCCACAATGTGTCTGTTGCTGTCGTGTGGTCCACGCTGGAGGGTCCGAAACTTTTTGCGGTACATCTCTGGAGTCAGCTGATACTTCTGTATTAGGGCCTGCTTTATGGCCTCAGTCTTCACTCTGCTCTTGAGGGAGATTGGCTAACGCGTCCAGGGCCTTGCCTCACAGCCCTGGGGTTAAGTATCGTGCCCATTGTGCTGGGGGCAACTGGTACTGCAAGGGAAGCACTGGGTGAATGGACTTTCTTTGCGTTCCATTGTAACAGTTCTTTAATGAGGTCTGGCTTGTTTTTGCCATTGACATCAATCTCTCTGTTCGTGCAGATGGCAATAAGAGTCTCCTTCGTCAGCTGGCTGTACCAGGTTTCGGTCAACGCAGCCATAATTGCCAAATAAAAGATAGGATAGAAAAACAAGAGAGAAGGGAGGGGGGTAACTGCTACAAGTACAGTATTGTTCCAGGTGTATTTAAACACTGAGTTCGATCCTCAAAACTTTTGCAAGTTTTTAGTGAAAGGGATGATTGCTCAAACCAGATCACTAATGCTCCATATCCCAACGCTGCCACCAATTTGTCGTGAACAGCCGGGGGAGTCACTAAGATATCCCGCCACAGTTCACTAATTTGTCAAAATCAGACTGCTCTCTAGCGCCCCTCTTGTCAGCAGGCCACTTTTGGTACTGCGGGACAATAAACAAAATGAGGCTGCTGAGCTAATGATGCCAAATATTGGTGGTCTTACAGCAAGGGGAAATGTATATCACAGATTCCCGCTAATGGAATATGTGTATATATATACACACACACCTCGGTACCCTTAATAATAGCACCCCAATAATTCTATGCAAGACTAATTACGCTGCCACCACCCAACTTTAGGGATAGCTGGAGACCAGTTTCAGATAGCAGAAGGCTTTTTGGACGGGTTTGGGTTTGTATATAGAACAGGAGGAAACTAATTACAATTGATATATTTAATCCGAAAATAGGCAGTGTTTATAAAAATATACAAGAATTTACAAAAGGGAACAATACAAATACAGTATTAGACAGTTACATAAAAATAAAAGGGATAAACGTGAAACTTACTAAACTCATGCCATAGATGTGATGTCCGAATTTAGGGAGGGAAGGTCTCCAAGAGAAGATGGTAGAAAAACGGCCAGCATCACCCCTTAACAGTGCCTTCCAATACTAACCCCCTCTACAAACGAGTGTCGGATTTTTATGACCTATGCTCACCCTCCCACCTGTGACCTCATTTTACTATCTCTTGTGGGCTGCGACGAATTCTAAGAAAAGTTCTGTGTTTCTAGTTTTTCGCATCTCTTTGCGCCTGGGCCCCACATGTGAAAGATATTAGCGTCATATTTTATATCTCGATTTTACATTCGCATAGATACAAAACGACACATCTAGCATGATTTTATTGGCCAATACACATTTTTCGCGATACCAGCAATCTCCTAGCAAAGCCAAACGGTGCTCCGCATTCAGTGCTCCGCAGGGATTCTGGCAATATGCTTTTCATTTTCCTAGCATTAACGTAGCGCCTAAAAACTGTTTTAGGCTATGTGCGCACGTTGCGTACAGTTCACTGCAGAAATTTCTGCAGCGATCTGAAGAGCACATGTGCGCTTTAAATCGCTGCAGAAATGTCCGTAGTGAAGCAGATTCCATGCGCTCTGCCTGCAGCTCCTCCCATAGACAGAGCAGGAGCTGCCGGCAAAGCGCACGGAAGAAGTGACATGTCACTTCTTTTTACGCATCGCTTTGGCAGTAGCCGAAGCGCTGCGCTCTAAAACGCCACGTGTGCACGGCCCCTGCACAATCTCCATAGACTGTGCAGGGGACGCAGGACGCATGCAGTTATGCTGCGCTACAAAGCGCAGCGTAACTGCATGTATTTACGCAACGTGCGCACATAGCCTTAATAGTTTTTTCCCTCGAACAGAACAAAGATGTTTTTGTGTGCACTTTTTGGCTGTAGCTCTACCATCACCCGAGTCGTAAAGGTCGTAAATACTTAGCCTTTCAGCTAAATCAGATAGTCGTCAAAGCGATCTATGGTTGAAGGGAGGAGGGGGGAGAAGGCTGGTGACTGCCAGATCTAAATAGAGTAGAGATAAAATAATGTTAAAGGGCAATCCATTCACAAGATATGGATGAGGTGTCCTTAAGGTACCGTCACACTAAACAACTTACCAGCGATCCCAACAACGATACAACCTGATAGGGATCGCTGTTAAGTTGCTAGGAGGTTGCTGGTGAGATGTCACACAGTCAGACGCTCCAGCGATCCCACCAGCAACCTGACCTGGCAGGGATCGCTGGAGCATCGCTACACGGGTTGCTGGTGAGCTGTCACCAGCAACCAGTGACCAGCCCTCAGCGACGCACTGAAGCGATGCTGCGCTTGGTAACTAAGGTAAATATCGGGTAACCAACCCGATATTTACCTTGGTTACCAGCGCACGCAGCTACACGTGCAGAGAGCAGGGAGCAGCGCACACCGCTTAGCGCTGGCTCCCTGCTCTCCTAGTTACAGCACACATCGGGTTAATTACCCGATGTGTGCTGCAGCTACATGTGCACAGAGCAGGGAGCAGCGCACACCGCTTAGCGCTGGCTCCTTGCTCTCCTAGTTACAGCACACATTGGGTTAATTACCCGATGTGTACTGCAGCTACATGTGCACAGAGCAGGAGCCGGCACTGACAGTGAGAGCGGCGGAGGCTGGTAACGAAGGTAAATATTGGGTAACCAAGGACAGGGCTTCTTGGTTACCCGCTGTTTACCGTGGTTACCAATGTCCGCAGAAGTCGGCTCCTGCTGCCTGCACATTTAGTTGTTGCTGTCTCGCTGTCACACACAGCGATGTGTGCTTCACAGCGGGACAGCAACAACTAAAAAATGGCCCAGGACATTCAGCAACAAGTCAACCAACGACCTCACAGCAGGGGCCAGGTTGTTGCTGGATGTCACACACAGCGACATCACTAGCAACATCGCTGCTACGTCACAAAAGTTGTTCGTTAGCAGCGATGTTGCTAGCGATGTTGCTTAGTGTGACGGGGCCTTTAGGATGTATCCCAAAAGACAATGTGCCATAAGTGTCTCTAGGACCTTATCTACATTTTCTGGTGGTAATCACTGTACTTCAGCTGCATATTGGATCGCTACTAAATTCGTTTACATTTAGCTGGAGCTTATATGGGGTGGGGCAGGTGTTTGACCCCCACTAATGTCATAGATGACCTATACTTAGAGTTAATCAATATCTTGTGATGTGATAGGACAATCCTTTTAAGAAACAGTCAAGCTGTATTTTTGTCTTATTAAATTATTTACTTTATAATTTGTTAAAACTACAAGGATGACTTTTAATGTTAAAACCATTCCTGCATGCAATGGCTTAATGGAGGACGATATAAAGGAAATATCTTTACATTTACAATATTGGCACTGCATATTCCAGTATCATATGGTCTTAATTTTATACACGCATATTTATTTTAGACCAATGCAGCTTCTATTTAAATCTCACCCTTTTGGTAAATCCCCCCCCCTTTATGTTGCCATCCCATGTCTCAAATCCTATCATTTAAACATATGCAGTGTCTCATTTTTTCCCCATGGGCTGTTTGGCCGAGCATGCACGATGAGTTGGCCTAAAGCACCAAGGAGAAACAGTGTTCTGAGAAATTATTTGTTAGCTGAATATAATGTCCTATTCTCAATACATAAATAGGGCTAAAAGGAGAAAAAAAAAGTGCAAGAAACAAATCTCATGTGGGGCTGGTCTGTACATTAACAATTATACAGATTTGTAGCTTTGTCTAAGACAGGGGTGGGGAACCTTTTTACTGCTGGGGGCCATTTGAAATTTTCTACCAACTATCGGAGGCCGCACAAAATTATCAACTTGAAAACTACCTAGCTATATTTGGCCAAACAATTAATTGACCCCTATTGTGGTGGCCCGAGCTGCTTCTCTTTGGTGTGGCTGTGATGTTAGGTGATATTGATCATCTTGTTTCTCAAAGCTGATTTTCCAGGTTTGTGCTGGGGCGCAGAAATTACAGAAGTCACTGGGAGTACATATCACATGGGGTATGCACAGTACAGACCAAAAGTTTGGACACACCTTCTCATCTCTAGAACAACTATTAAGAGGAGGCTTTGTGCAGCAGGCTTTCATGGTAAAATAGCTGCTAGGAAACCACTGCTAAGGACAGGCAACAAGCAGAAGAGACTTGATTGGGCTAAAGAACACAAGGAATGAACATTAGACCAGTGGAAATCTGTGCTTTGGTCTGATGAGTCCAGATTTGAGATCTTTGGATCCAACCACCGTGTCTTTGTAGAAAAGGTGAACGGATGGACTCTACATGCCTGGTTCCCACCATGAAGCATGGAGGAGGAGGTGTGACAGTGTGGGGGTGCTTTGCTGGTGACACTGTTGGGGATTTATTCAAAATTGAAGGTATACTAAACCAGCATGGCTACCACAGCATCTTGCAGTGGCATGTTATTCTATCCGGTTTGCATTTAGTTGGACCATCATTTATTTTTCAACAGGACAATGACCCCAAACACACCTCCAGGCTGTGTAAGGGTTATTTAACTAAGAAGGAGAGTGATGGGGTGCTACGCCAGATGACCTGGCCTCCACAGTCACCAGACCTGAACCCAATCGAGATGGTTTGGGGTGAGCTGGACCGCAGAGTGAAAGCAAAAGGGCCAACAAGTGCTAAGCATTTCTGGGAACTTCTTCAAGACTGTTGGAAAACCATTTCCGGTGACTACCTCTTGAAGCTCATCAAGAGAATGCCAATAGTGTGCAAACAGTAATCAAAGCAAAAGGTGGATACTTTGAAGAATCTAGAATATAAGACAAATTTTCAGTTGTTTCACACTAAGTATTTCATTCCACATGTTTTCATTTATAGTTTTGATGTCTTCAATGTAAATCTACAATTTTTAGAGTCATGAAAATAAAGAAAACTCTTTGAATGAGAAGGTGTGTCCAAACTTTTGGTCAGTACTGTACTTCACAGGAGGGGCTGGGGCATGTACTTCACAGGAGGGGCTGGGGCATGTACTTCACAGGAGGGGCTGGGGCATGTACTTCACAGGAGGGACTGGGGGTGTATACATCACTAGGGTGGCATGAACAGCCCTGGCGGTGGTACAGACATGACTGGGTACAAGGACAGCACTGGCGGAGGCACGGACAGCACTAGGAGGCAGCACGGGCAGCACTAGGTGGCACTGGTAGGGAAGCACAGACAGGACTGGGGGAGCATAGACATCACCAGGAGGGCACAGACTGCACTGGGGGGCATAGACAGCAGTGGGAGGGTACAGACAGCAGTGGCGAGTACAGAGCACTGGTGGGTACACAGTACTGAGGGGTGGCACACAGGACTGGGGAGCACGGACAGCATAAGGGGGCACGGACAGCACTGTGGCATGGACAGCAATAGTGGCAGCGGGGGGGGCAGCGATGGGTTGAGTACTCACAGTACTGGGGTGTGGGGGGGGGAGGAGTCACACAGCACAGATCTGGGAGGCCGGTAAATCTGCTGCAGCTCTTCTGCGACTTTATCGCACTGTGCTGCTTAACCCGCCCACCGGAGCACGCTATCACAGGCTGGGGTTAAGCTTAGAATGGATGGGCTGCAGTCAGGTCCTGGAAGGAGCCTGTACATTCTAGCGTGTAGTAGTGAGTCTGTTTACAATGTACGTGCTGAAGTCAGGATCTGGATGAAGCCCATATATTCTAGCATCTACCCACAGGGCTTCAGGCAGTGGGATTTAAAGGACCAGCAGCCGGGAAACGTGCGTCTGACGCCACAACACTGCGGTCCCCGGGAATGTGCCCAGGGGCAGCATAAAAAGTCGTCACGGCTTGCGGGCCGGAGGTTCCCCACCCCTGTTCTAAGACATGGCCTTTGGGAGAATAATGTTTTTGTATGCCGAAATGCAGACAAAGAACAGCAGACATAGAAAGCTGATTCAGAGTCCATATTGACCATCATGAATTGTACTAGTTTGTAAAAAAATAAGTAAGAATTAGTAAAAAAATAAATAAAAATAAAAAATAAAAAACAACCTCTTGAAGCTAAAAGCAGAATATTACAGAATGATGATAAGATCTGGGGATATACATGTACAGAAAGTTTTTGCTGAAGCAGAATATCCAGGACAAAAATCTCTGTAGCCTAAAAAAAATAGAAACAAGGTAACACAAGTATTAAGAAAATCATCCTCCATTTACAGATAAACTGATATTGAGTATATGCACCTACTATACAAATATGTACAGAAACACATGAAATATGGAACGTTTTATAGTCTGTCCTGAGGTCACTGTCTGTATGAATGGAAGTGCCTGGTACTGCACCATTTAAGTGAATAAAACTGCCATTGATTAACCCCTTTCCGATATCTTTGATTCATATAGCACGCAAGTTGGTAGTGGGTCTATGGAGCAGGCTCACAGACTGTGCCCACCCCATACCTGACAGATAATGGCTGTGACACTGCCAGAACCTTCCTCTAGAAGAAGCGACTGTTAAGGTACCGTCACACATAACGAGATCCCTAGCGAGATTGCTGCTTGGTCATGGTTTCTGTGACGCAGTAGCGATCCCGTTAACGATCTCGTTATGTGTGACCTACCAGCGATCTGGCCCCTGCTGTGAGATCGCTAGTCGTTGCCGAATGGTCCAGGCCATTTTCTTCAAAGGCGATGTCCTGCTGGGCAGGACACATTGCTGTGTATGACACTGTGTGACAAGGTCACAGTGACTGCTGAGATCATTATACAGGTCGCTACTGCGACCTGTATCGCTCCTGCATCGTTGGTAAGGTCTGATTTTGTGACATCTCACCAGTGACCTCCCAGCGACTTACCAGCGATCCCTATCAGGTCGCATCGTTTTCGACATCGCTGGTAAGTTGTGTGTGACTGGGCCTTTAACCTGTAAATGCTACTGTCAAACTGATAGGAGCATTAACAGCACGCCTGTATAAGGGTGCATCATTATATGCGCCCATCGGCGACCCGTAACATAATTGCAGGGCACTGATGAAGGCCTCCATGCCGGTCAACAGTGGACAGGCTTCAAAGAAGAGCATGATTTTTACTATATGCAGCTACGCTCTGGAAAAAAAAAAAAAAAAAAGTAGCAAGAATATGAGGAATATAAAGTGTTGTGTGGGGGGCGTGGCCTGGCCATGGAGGAGAGAAGACACGAGTAACATCGCTCCCGTGCTGAGATCGGCCCCAGGTCCACAAAACCCCACAGTGCACAGCCAGATACACCCTCAATGTTGGCCAAACGGAGGGGAAACAAAAACAGACGAGCCTCGGACTTACCGACACCCTGCAGTCCCGGAATCACGCGATTTCTGAGAAGCGCGTCCGGCCTAGGGCAGCAGCGATCCAACTCTAAGATGGCGGCGGCAGCTTCCCCTGCAAACCCCTCAGCGTGGAGAAACAGAGTGGACGCAGAGCGGGACACCGGGGCTCAAAGCGCTGAACATGCAGCAGCGTTCCCACCACCCTCCGGATCAAAGCAGGAGCTGGGGAGAAGAGAGACGCCTCAGACAGACTGGCACACAGATGACTCAGGCAAGATGGCGGCGGGGAAGCAGGGAGGATTGGAGCCACAAGATATGACACAACCGGAGGTAGGGGGAGAGCGGCGATGCCCCAGTGGAGGAGAGGTGAACACAGGCAGGGGTTCTCAAAGCCCAACTGCGGTAGAGGCTGACATAGCCAATTTACCTCAGACAGATCCCAGGCAAATATCCTCGGGCCTGCAGGGAAACACAGGAAGACAGGCACCAGGAGCTGTAGCTGTGACACACAGCTCAGATAAAGAGAGTCACTGTCACCCTCCTGAAAGTAATATCAACTGGAATATACAGCAGGAGAATAATAAGACCCTCTTGGCCCCAGATGCTAATATGGATGCCACCACCCCCACTAGGTCAAATGGACAAAATGCAATAACATCTATAATATCTTTACCATCCTCCCCTGAAAAAGGACTGCTCCCTCATTTACTCAGGCCCACTGCTGCCACTAGGTTAACAGGAGAAACTCCACAAAATGGTTCTCAGCAGGATGACGGAGTATGGGAAGATTTAAAGGCACGGATACGGACCATCCCTACCAGGGAGGAGATGGAGAACTATATTACAAGAATTGAAGCCACATACAAGGCGGAATCATCTGCGATAAGAGGAGACATGCAAAAACTGACAGAAAGAGTGGAGAAATCTGAACACCTCACAGAAAAGGTTTCACAACAAATCACCACACAGGAGCAGGCGCTAACTGAACAGGCTTCACAAATTGAATACCTGACAGATCTACTTGATGATTTAGAAAATAGAGGAAGGCGTAACAGTATCAGAATAAGGGGTATCCCCGAAGTAGTGAGCCCACAGGACCTTGATGTAACACTGCGCCATCTGTTCAACTCGATATTAGATCTTCCTCCAGATGCTAAACTAGAATTGGACAGAGCCCACAGGGCGCTAGGCCCAAAACCAACACAAGGTGCTAACCCACGAGATGTCATATGCAAAATACATAAATATAAGAAAAAAGAAGATATTTTAACTAAAGCACGCCAGAAGGGCCAAATCATACTCAGAGGCACGCCTATACTGCTCTTGCAAGACCTCTCTCGCCATACTCTACAAAAACGAAGAGTATTGAAACCCCTTCTTGATGTCTTAAAACATGAAAATCTTCTCTACTCGTGGGGATTCCCCTTCAGACTACAGGTACGCCAGGCAGGCTCCCTACGGGTTCTCCGTGACCTGGCTGATATTCCGGAATTCTGTGCCGCTCTACAGATCCCTTTGATCCATATCCCTCCAGCGGACTGGCCTAGGGTACACAGAAGGGGGGAGAGTTTGCCTGCCCTGATGCCTTCGCTCCCACAACGACCTCGTGTCCAGAGAAACAGGGATGCCCCCCAAAGAGGAGGAACCAGAAGATCTAACACCTCATCTCCACCCTAGAATTGACCTACACCTCCTGACACTCGCTGAGTTTTCTCTGTGGAACTTTCCATACAGTAAGACCCAATGGAGGGCCTTATTTTGGTCGTCTTTTGCTCTTCACTTTTGTGGACAGTTTCCTGATCAATTACATTGAGCGACGAATATCGATATGATGGTGGTATCTACATGATTCCTACACCTACTTTTGGCCTACGTAATATGCTATCGTAAAATGTTTCCATACTCGTATATGAGTATTACCAGAGCAGGCCGTTTGGCCTGATATTGCATATATGCATATATCATATTTCACATTTCATATTTAATGGTTCATGTTTATGGTAATGTCTTTGTTTTTACCTTTTCTTACTTCATGGCTGTGGATGTTTCTGGGTGACCGGTCGAAGATCAAGGGTCACCGTATTAAGCATTTGGGCCTGGGGCTGGTTTGGCAGGGAACCAATCCCTAGTGGAAAGACACACCCCCCCTTTTGGGTCTCTACTCACTGCAGGCAGGAGTAGAAATTAGTGACCCCCCCTTCTGGATATCTTGACTTATAGTCAAACTTCTATAGTATATCTCATTTTCCCAAACTTCCTACATTCTACCTTTCCCCCATACCGACCCATCAGTTGAGTAATATACTTAGATATATACTTATATATTTTCACACACCCTCCTCTTCCTCTTCACTCTCTTTCTTTTCCTTTCCGCTTCTCTTCTTCTCTTTTTCTTTTTCTCTTTCTCTCTTATCCTCTTCTTCTCTCTTCTTTTCTCGCTTCCGCATAATACCAGCCCTACTTTCCTACGTACATCCTTGAACCCAATCCTCTCGACCTTTTCCCCTTTCCACTTCCTAGTGTCTTATATATATTTCTGCTAACACCTATCCCCCCTTTTTAATCCTCTGAGGTCCCCAGAGCAACATGACTACGCTTAACTGCTGTTCAATTAACATACGGGGCTTCAACACCCCTCAAAAGCGTTCACAGGTCCTGTACTCCATGCATAAGAAACAAGTTCACGTCCTTATGTTACAGGAGACACATTTTAAAAAAGATCATGTACCCACACTTAAAGACAGATTTTTCCCTGTGTGGTTTCACAGCACCAACCCCGACTCTAGATCAAAAGGGGTCTCAATTGCACTTCATAAACAACTGGTGCACACTATAGTAGACTCAGACATTGATGAACAGGGTCGATATATTTTTCTTAAACTGAAAATAGCAAATTCTCTGTTCACACTGGCAAACTGGTACCTTCCCAACACTAATCAGATCTCTCATTGCAGAACCCTTTTAGCATTACTCGCTGTTTTTGCAGAAGGAACAACAGTAATCGGAGGTGATTTCAACTTTACAATGAACTCGGCTCTGGACTCTTCATCTGGACGGAACACTACTCGGGTCAGAGAATTTCGTGCCCTGAACCGGACCCTCCATGCCCTCCGGCTGATCGATGTGTGGAGAATTCTAAACCCTCAAGGTAGAGACTATACATATTATTCCCCACCACACAATACATACAGCAGAATAGATCTCTTCTTGGTGAGCCATGGGGCACTGGCATGGAACCCAAGAGCAGACATTGGGGAAATTTTCTGGTCTGACCACGCCCCTGTTTACGTATCCCTTCAGGTTCCATCCTTACCCCAGCGTTCGTGGACATGGCGACTGAACAACAATCTACTTAAGGACACTCTTTGCCTAGAGGAGTTGAAAACTTCAGTTGACTCCTTTACGCAAATACACAGCTCTGATCAGACTTCTTTGCCCACCCAATGGGAGGCATTAAAATGTGTCCTTCGTGGAGTACTAATCAAGCATGGCTCCAGGATTAAAAAGGAAAAGGCAAAGGAGGTGGAGGAACTGCTGACACAAATTCACGAGCTAGAAAACTTACATAAATTAACACGCACTTCAACAGCCCTGGCCGAACTGGTCCTTAAGAGGGTCACGCTTAGAGACCTACTAGATCAGAAATATTCCCGACACAGAGAGAGACTCCAAGGTTATTATTATACATCCTCCGATAAATGTGGCCACCCCCTGGCGCGTCTCTTACACCCCAGGGCTAACACCTCATATATTCCTTATATCAATACTAGAGGCAATACAAAAACACACGACCCGACAGTAATACTAGAAACCTTCCGGTCTTACTACGAGGACCTTTATAATATCAAAGGGCAGTACTCGGAACTACAGCCAGCGGATTTGATTGGGAAAATCAAGAGCTACGTGCGGGAAACAGCCCTACCCCCCTAGATAGCCTTGCGGTGGAAGCACTAGAGGGAGATTTTCTGGAATCTGACATCTGTAATGTAATTCAAAGCACACCCTCGGAAAAGTCTCCAGGCCCAGACGGATTTACCCCGGCCTTTTATAAAATACTCAAGGACCAATTAGCACCGATTATGACCAAAACGTTCAACTCAATCGACGGAGAGACGCGGCTAACACCACAATCCTTGGAAGCCCACATTAGTGTGATCCCCAAGCCAGGAAAGGACCCATCTTTAGCTTCAAACTATAGACCCATATCTATCTTGAATATAGACCTTAAACTTTATTCCAAGTTATTGGCTGACAGGCTGGCCCCACTCCTGCCCTCCGTTATTAACTTGGACCAAGTTGGGTTCATTAAGGGTCGGGAGGCAAGAGATAATACGATCAAAACCCTTTCCCTTATTGCTAGAGCCAAGAAAAAGTCAATCCCGTTGGGTCTTCTGAGTATTGACGCAGAAAAGGCCTTCGATAGGGTCCATTGGAGCTTTCTGAGGACAGCTCTGGAGCATTTGGGTTTGGGACCTAAGTTCTTACAGAAAATTAATGCCCTGTATGATAATCCATCGGCCAGGGTTAGAATTAACGGGACATTGTCTTCTTCCATTGCGGTGAAAAATGGGACTAGACAAGGTTGCCCCTTATCCCCTCTCTTATACGTGGTGGTCATGGAACACTTAGCTAACGCACTTCGGGGAAACACAAACATTAAGGGGCTTCAGATTGGCGATAAACACCATAAAATTGCTTTATATGCAGATGACCTGCTAATATATGTCTCCCAACCCCATATTTCGTGCCCAGCCATAATGAAAGAATTCGATAGATTTAGCCTCCTGAGCAACTTTAAAGTTAACCTCACAAAATCCGAAGCCTTAAATATCTCGCTGTCACAGGAGGATGTTACAAGAGCGAGGAACAACTTCCCATTTAAATGGCGACCTTCCACCATCAAATACTTGGGCATCCATATACCGACCGATATCTCGAAGCTCTACACGCTCAATTACCTTCCACTGCTGGAGAGTACAATTAAAAACTTTAAATCTTATGGGGGTTTAAAACTATCTTGGATGGGTAGAATGAATGTGGTGAAAATGGACATCCTGCCACGTTTTTTATATTATTTTCAGACTATCCCCATTTTCCCCCCCTCCAGCTTCTTTAGTAGCCTCCAATCAGCTATCATTCGTTTCGTATGGGGTAGGCTGAAGCCTAGAATCAATCTCCGCACCCTGGCCCTCCCTAGGACGCTGGGGGGAGCTGGTCTTCCCAATTTTAGGGGCTATATGCATGCTGCGGCCATGTCCCGCTTAGTGGACTGGCACTTTAACGAGGGCTCCAAGCAGTGGATACAGGTGGAGCAGGAGGGACTGGAGATTCCACTTAGACACCTTCCATGGCTACCCATCACTGACCTCTCTGAAGTGGGTTCGTACTCAGAATTCACCAGAGATACTCTTAAGGTTTGGCATAAAATATCCAGTAAGTTATCCCCTACACAACACAGCGGTCCTCTCACACCTATATTCTCCACTCCATCGTTCCGTCCAGGATATCGACAAAAAAGCTTTCTCAGCTGGAGGGCAGAGGAGGATACCCGGCTGGGGAGCATCCTGATTGATGGTAAGTTACCGACCCTCCAATCTTTTCAAGCTCAGCATCTGGGCGGAGGGAAGAAGTGGTTGGAATTTTTCCAGCTGCAGGCCTTTGTAGCCGCGTTGGGGCCCAGCGGCCGAGTTCGAGACACATGTAACGCCATTGAAGAACTGTTTACGAAAAAAGAACAGCCTGAACACCCGGTTTCTCAGTTGTACAACATTCTTAATGAAATTGGGTCGGCAGGCAAACGAGGCTACCAGTTGGCTTGGGAAAGTGAACTGAAACAACGTATTTCACCAGCTGAATGGGAAAAATGCTTTTTGTTCACACATAAATTAGCAGCTACATGTGCCACACAGGAGAAAAATTTTAAAATCATAACGAGATGGTACCAATTTCCAGCTAAGCTTCATTCAATATTCCCTACGGTATCGGCGATGTGTTGGAGGTGTGGACGGGAGGTTGGCACAATGACGCACATCTGGTGGGAATGTGAAGGAATACAACAGTTCTGGCAGAAAGTTCTCACGAACTACCATCTCATATCTGGGAAAGCAGTTGAGAACTGTCCCAAGATAACACTCCTCTCCATTTTACCTCATTCTATTACATATCATAAGCGAGATATTCTGCGGTTCTGCCTTGCGGCGGCACGCTCCACCATTCCTAGATACTGGAAAACTTCCACAATCCCTCCCATTTCCGAGTGGTATATGGAGATGGCAAATATTTGTAGGATGGAGGAGCTTGCGGCTGAGAGCGCAGACACCAGAGATAAATTTTACAGGACCTGGAACGAGTGGATAATGTTTAGGGATTCACCTGACTTCCATAAGTTATTTTAAAAAAAAAAAAAAAAGGTAGACCTCAGAGGAACCACCACCTCCCACCCCTTTCCCCCCCCCTTTTTTTTTTTCCATCTCCTTTCTTTCCCTCATCCCTTCCACACTCTCACCTAACGCTCTCTCGCTTTTTTCTCCTAATCTTTTCCTCTCTTATACTGTCAAACTCTTTATACATATGGTATTTTCGTCCGATCCTACATCGGCATGTTGTGGACCTGCACATTCACGAACTTGTTGTTTATTGTTTATTGTTCATTACACATATTTCAATGGTCTTGAAAATGCCTAAGATTCGATATGCTACGTATATGTAACTTCAGCAAGTTTCTTTCTTTACATAACTTGTTGTATGACGTTATATGACGATATTTCGTTATTTTGTAACTCTGATAATTTCCAATAAAAATAGATTGAACATAAAGTGTTGTGTGCATGATGGGTGTAACAGGTGAATGTGTGCACAATATAAAAGGATACCCCAATGATCTCACATGGCGGACTGGATGAGTGACATAACCCCTAAATGGCCACTGTGTAGTCAAATGTACACAGTAATAAGGAATCTAGAAGGTTTGCTCAGTAAATCTCTGCTCTTACCTGGTCATGCTGCAGCCGTTCTCTTCCACTTCATGTTCGGTGGTCTCTGCTCTATGGTACATGATACATATCAACTCATGGAAACATACAAGTAATGGAGGAGATTAGGATTTGTAAAGGGGGGGGGTTCAAGAGGACAGACAGACATAGTATTTTCCCATTTTTTTCAATCCAAACCAAATACTTTTGTAACAAAATGTGTACATTTCCTACATCACAGATAAGGGGTTCTCTAAGATTTGACTTTTTGTGACCAATAGTTAGGATATGCCACCAATATTAGGACAGCAGATGTCCGAATCCCCATGTAAACACCACTGCTTACTGAACGCTGACTTAGTAGCGGCCATGCAGGGTCCACAATTAGAAAACCGTAATGCCTCAGATGCTTTTTACATTGCAGGCCCTTTATAGGTGCCGCTATTGTACTTTTTGTTTTAATACGGATTATGGAATCAATTATTTTAAATACAAAATTAAATTCATTGTTTAAATTTTCAAAGTTGTAATGGCCCAAGCAGCACTCCATCAATCTCTGAAATGTCCCTGGGGTGTTGCAGAGCCCGAACGGCATACAATTGAACTCGCAGAGACCCATTGGTGTCGTGAATGCAGTCTTCTCCTTGTCCGCCTCTGCCACGGGAACCTGCCAATACCCACTGGTGAGATCCAGGGTGGAGAAATAATTAGCTGATTTTAAGGCTGTTAATGACTCTTCTATTCTGAGTAGTGGATAAGCATCTTTATGTGTAATGCGGTTAATTTGTCTGTAATCTACGCACATTCTCATTGTACCATCTTTTTTCTTTACGAGCACTAGTGGAGCTGCCCAGGGGCTACAACTATCTCTGATAACCCCAGCCTCCTTCACTTCCCGTAACATTTCTTTGGCACGCTGATACTGTGCTGGGGGTACAGGGCAGTATCTCTCTTTAATGGGATGATGGTCACCAGTGGGGATTTGATGTTTAACCCCTTTTACCTGCCCAAAATCTAGGGGGTGTTTGCTGAAGACCCGCTCGTATTCCTGTACCACCCGGTAAATCCCATGCTTTTGGTGTGAGGGGGTGGAGTCGGTGCTCACATGTAATTTTTGGCACCAGTCCTCCAGCTGTCCCTTGGAGCCATTGTCTTCCGCCTGGTCGGACGGGATCAAGGGTTCCACTGCTTTGATGGTATTGTTACTGACAGTATACAGTTTTGCTACAGTGGCGTAACGGGGCAATTTGGCTTCCTCCTCTAGTGGGCTATTATTGCCTTTGCCGGTACCTAAGAGACATTGGACGCACATCTCTATGGATTTTATTTCAGAGCTTCCCGTCTCTCAGAAAATGACTGTGATTTGGGTGATCTGTGATAGATTCTCCAAGATGGTCCACTTGGTTCCCCTATCTAAGTTGCCATCTTCATCAGAGTTGGTGCCTTTGTTTTTCCAACATGTTGTTCGTTTGCATGGTATTTCCGAAAACATTGTTTCTGACAGAGGGGTGCAGTTTGTATCCAGATTTTGGAGGATTTTTTGTTCCAAATTGGGTGTTCAGCTGTCTTTCTCCTTGGCGTTTCATCCTCAGACCAACGGTCAGACTGAAAGGGCTAACCAGACCCTGGAGACCTATTTACGGTGTTTTGTTTCTGCGGATGAGGATGACTGGGTTTCGTTTTTGCCTTTGGCTGAATTTGCCCTTAACAATAGAGCTAGCTCTACCACATTGGTGTCCCCCTTTTTCTGCAATTTTGGGTATCACCCCAGGTTCCTCTCGGAGCAGCTTGAGGCATCTGACTGTCCAGGGGTGGATTCGGTGGTAAACAGAATGCAGCAGATTTGGGGGTAGGTAGTGGATAAATTGTTTCAATCCCAAGAATCTGCCCAGAAATTTGCCGACCGGCGTTGGACTGTTGGTCCCCGGTTTAAAATGGGGGACATGGTGTGGTTGTCCTCTAAAAATATTCCTATGAGACTTCCATCTCCTAAATTTAAGCCCAGATTTATTGGACCTTATAAGATTTCGGAGATTATCAACCCTGTATCTTTCCGTTTGACTCTGCCTGTGTCATTTAAGATTCACAATGTCTTCCATAAGTCCTTGTTGAAGAGACATGTGAAGCCAACAGTTCCTGCAGCAGCGCCTCCTGACTCTGTTTTGGTACAGGGGATCTGGAGTATGAGGTTGAAAAAATTCTGGATTCCCGTCTCAGTAGGCGACAGCTTCAGTACCTTGCGAAATGGAAGAGTTATGGGCAGGAGGATAACTCTTGGGTTGTGGCTTCTGACATTCATGCGGACAGGTTGGTTCGCGCCTTCCATCATGCTCATCCTGAGTGACCTGGTGGCGTTGGTGAGGGTTCAGTGACCCCTCCTCAAGGTGGGGTACTGTTGTGAATGTCAGTTATGCTTTTGCTGCTGTGAGGCTCCCTCTTGTGGCCAGGAATGGTTTGGACAGAGACCAGGTATGTTGAGCAATGGGCGTTTCCATTGCTAACTCTCTGCCTATTTAAACCCTGGTCTGCTAGCAGGCTATGCCGGATGTCAGTTGTTCTTTGTTCTCCAGCCTGCTTCATCCTGCTCCAGACCACATCTACCCCAGATAAGTGCTTGGCTCTTTATTTGTTGTTTGGTTCTTTTGCTCTTATCTGAGTTTGTAATTTTCTGTGGTTCTGGTCAGTTTATTTGCATGCAGGGATCTTTCCTCTCAGTTGCTTAGCTGGGAAGCTCCCTGCAGCTATGTTTGGAGTATTGCTCCTATTAGTCCATGTGTTTGTTGCTTCTTGAATTTGTAATGGTTCCTGCTTTCTGTTCATTGGTATGACAAGAGCGCCTGGTATAGGACGGAGTTCAGATCTAGCGATCTGAGGGCTTTTTGTACTATCAGGTTTTTGGATTTTTGCAGGGTTTTTTCTGGCCACCATCAGTCCCTTTCCTATCCTGTCCTATTTAGTCCGTTTTTGCTAATCCTATCATCTATCTGATCATCTATCTGTGTATTGTGTTTTCCTATATCACCGCAGTCTTTGAATGTGAGGGGCTTGCTATTCTTTATCTATTTTCTGAGGAGTTATTCAGAGAGTTATTCATCTTTCCTTCCTTTAGGATAGCTAGTTCTCCGGCTGGGTTCGCGGTGCACAGGATGTTAGTTCACCCCTCGGCTAGTTCTAGTGTTGATGGTTAGTAAGGGGATGGCGACCAGCTTAGTTGCCAATGCTCTTGTCACCTTTTACCAATGATTTATGGTGGTCTTCCATGGTTCCGGATCATAACACCGACCAGGAGCAGGACCTGCGGCACAGCACATACAGCGATCAAATATACACACACCGGATCACACACACAATCACACTGCAGATGGCATCCACACACTCACCACATCCAGCGATATTGCTTGTTTCTCCACGTGCGTAAGTACCTGCAAAACTGTGCTGTGAGCTTCCAGGACCTGCGTCACATGGCCAGAAGCAAATGGTATCACTGGAAGTGGTGAGTGTGTGCGCTCGATTGTACAGGTATGTGCAATTTAGTGAGTGTGTATTTTTGTGATCGGATGTGTGTGTATGCTGTCTGATGTGGGAGTGTCGGCTAGAGACAGAGGACAATGTGCTGCTGCCTGAAGTGCCCACTGGAGATCACAGGTAGGAATGATGTGAAATCTGATGTGTGTGCATTCTGATGTATGTGTGTCGGTCAGAAGGGGAGGACAGTGTGCAGCACAGAGATCACACAGAGGAATGATATGGAAGAGTGTGTGTGTGTGTGTGTGTGTGTGTGTGTCGTACGCATGGGAGGCGTGCAGCACACCTGCTGGGAGATCTGGGAGCCATACAGATGCCCAGGATTGGTAAGTATGACGATCCTGGGAAGGGGGTGAGGGGTAGGTCTGCTTTTTGTGTGGGGTAAGTAACCATGTCTCCTCGAGAATAGGACACCCCCTGAAAATAAGACCTAGTGCTTTTTTCAGGGCAAAAAAAAAAAATAAGTGTCTTATTTTCAGGGAAACAGGGTATCTGCAGACAACTCAGGGCAGCATCTGACTTGTTTTCTATTACTTCATGAATTAAATATGTGTAAAATGTTTATAAATTATTTGCATATTCTGCATCTCTGAAGTCACGTTCATTTACTTCCATATTTATTTGTGTTAATAAATTGGGAGAGAGTGAAATAAATTCATTCGGAAATCTGCCTGTCACCCAGAGGTCTGCGTATTCCAAAGTACTGTATGCTCCATAGTTCTAATGTATGTGTCACAACTCACATGACCGGTTTGGTAGTGAGACTGTATGAGGGGGCATGCGCGTACCCTCAAGCTAGGGAGGAACTCTAGGCTTACTCTCAACCCAGAATTACATCTAAGCCCCCCCCAACCTCTCCTTATCTCCTGTCCAGGCCCTAATGCCAACGTCCTCTCCACACCCACAGGAAAAAGCAGTACGGAGAACCCCAGAAGCCCGCCAACAAAAACAACGACAGGGGGATACAATAGAAACACATGGACAACTACAACCAACACCAAAGAATTACAAAACTTGAACTGAGAAAAAACTAAGAACAGAGGAAGGTTTACAACAACACCAGTAACTTCCACTCCACCAAACAATGGACGACAGCAGCAGCTCTCAGAACTAGTGATGAGCGAGTACTAAAAAGCTCGGGTGCTCGAGGCTCGGGCCGAGCATCCCAAGATACTCGTGTACTCGGCCCGAGCACCGAGCCCAATGTTATCCTATGGGAGACCCGAGTATTTTTGTGAAATGACCCCCGGCAGCATGTAGAAACCCTAAAAATGGCACAAAAGTCTCAGAAGAGTGCTCAAATGACATGGCAACAGCATGGGGAAGACCCCTTGAAGCATTTATCACTCAAAAGTCACAGCTGTGAACAATTTTGTCCGCGTTTTACGCCATTTTTACGGACTCACCAGAAAACCTTCAAAAATGACACCAAAATGAATTTTCATGGCGGAAATGTTAAGGGCACATACCCAATAGTGAGATAGACCTAATGTATGTTACTTTTTGAGATTAATACATGAAAGATTTTACGTAAAACATTGTGTGGCACTCCGATGTCCCTGAGAAGAGACGTACATAAAGGCCTCTGAGTCTAATGTGCCCATTTTGAGGAAGTGAGTCTTTGTAGTATTTTCCTTTGCCAGGGCAGTCCAAAATTGTGAGGTTCACCAATGCCCCTGCATACAGACGTGCATGAGGGCCTGTAAACCTGAAGTGCCTATTGTAAGGAAGTGGGTCTATTGTAGTATAGCCCTTTGGCAGGGCAGCCAAAAATTGGGAGGCTCCACGTTGTCCCTGGATAGAGACCTGTTAGGTTCTTAGTGCCTCCGTGCTTGCATTTAAAAACCGCACGTGTGTGCCTGTTGGTGGCCGCTTTCCGTTGCACTTGTGTGCGTTTTGCAAAAACTTGGATATAACGCACAAGTCTAGTGAATACACATCAGCACAGCATTGCAAAATGCGCAAGGGCGTTGTCAACGAACAAGGAAGTGGACGTGATGGTGGTGCAGGCAGAGACCGAGGTCGTGTGCAAGCTCTAATTTCGCCACAACAAAGGGCCACATCTACTCGCTCGCACGTCCTGTCCCAAATTCTTGGGGACCGCAGCAGTACACCGCTCTTGAACCAAGACCAGTGTCAACAGGTTGTTAGTTGGATAGCGGATAATGCTTCCAGTCAGATTGGCACCACCACAAACACTCTGTCTTCAAGTGTCAGTAGCCGTGATACTGCACCGCACATTTCAGAACCTGATCCTCCTTCCTACCACCAGGCCGAGTACACGTCCACGGACATTACTGATCCCACACTTGGACACTCGGAAGAGCTGTTCGTTCACGTTTCCATTCACACATTCTGGCCTCTCGCCAGCTCCTGTTGAAGTGGGCCATGACGAGATTGTATGTACAGATGCCCAAATATTTGAGCAGCCACGTTCTCACGAAGTTGGCAACGTGTCTCAACAAGGGGTGGACGATGATGAGACACAATTGTCAGGAAGTCAGGAGGAGCAGGGTGCGGAAGAGGAAGACGACGTGGTAGATGATCCAGTAACTGACCCAACCTGGCAGAAGGATATGCAGAGCGAGGACAGCAGTGCACAGGGGGAGGGAGGCGTAGCATCCCAACAGGCAGTAAGAAGCAGGGTGGTGGCCCCAGGCAGACGTCAGGCAACTGTTCCCCGGAACAACACGACACAAGGTGCCTGTACAAATGTTAGGTCTTCCCGAGTCTGGCAGTTTTTTATGTTGGCTCCAGATGATTCTAAAAAGGCCATTTGCAACACCTGCCATGCCAGCATCAGCAGGGGTACCAAAACTAGCAGCCTGACCACCACCAGCATGATCAGGCACATGTCAGCCAAGCACCCGACTTTGTGGGATGTACAACAGAGTCGAGGAGCAGTGCTTGCTGATGTCACTGCTACGTCTTCGCTTGTTGTGCATGCGAGCCAATCCCCTGTCCATGCTGCCCGCGAACAAGCCTCCTCCGGCCCTGCACCTGCAGTTGCCCACGCAGAAATAACACCATCATCAAGCACGTCCTTGTCCCAGCGCAGCGTTCAGTTATCCATTCAGCAAACCTTTGAACGCAGGCGCAAATACACTGCCAACGCCCCACATGCCACACTTCTAAATGCTAACATTTCGCGACTGCTTGCGCTGGAAATGTTGCCTTTTAGGCTGGTTGAGACAGAAGCATTCCGCGACCTGATGGTGGCAGCTGTCCCACGTTACTCGGTCCCCAGCCGCCACTATTTCTCCCGGTGTGCCGTCCCCGCATTGCCACGTGTCACAAAACATCACACGTGCCCTGAACAACGCTGTTTCAGCCAAAGTCCACCTAACCACAGACACGTGGACAAGTGCATGAGGGCAAGGCCGCTACATCTCGTTGACGTCACACTGGGTTAATATTGTGGAAGCTGGGACCCAGTCTGAGCGAGGGACGGAACACGTCCTTCACACACCAAGTTTTGCAGGCCCTACCTCAGTCAGGGTTTCACCCACACTCTACAGCTCCGGAATGTCATGCTCCTCAGCCTCCTCCTCCTCCTGCGCATCCTCATCCACTTTACCCTCCACACCAGTCCCAAGCTGGAAGTGTCGCGGGCGGAGGAGGGGACGCTGCGCTCTCCCACTGCTCGGGTCCGGCTGCCGCTGCTCTACGGCGGCTGCTGCTGCTCGGTGGCTCGAGCGATGGCCGGATCCCGGGGACTCGAGCGGCGCTCATCGCCCGTGAGTGAAAAGGGGTCGTTTGGGTTTTGGGGATATTGTCCGTGACGCCACCCAAGGTTGTGGTGATTGTGTGGACACCACCGCTGCTCTGGACGGGGATCCCAGGAGCCTGTGACGGGGAGCAGCTTTGTTGTTATTTCTCCCCTCCGTGGGTAGGGGGGTTGGTTGTCCCGGGGCCCGGTGATGGGGTAGAGATGGATGACAGGCGGGTTGCGGGGCCTGATGAGGTGCAGGGTCGCAGGGGCAGCGCTGTGCCGCACGGCACGGAGGTACTCACTCAGCCCAATGATGATGACACAGTTCACGGTAAAACAAGTGGCTGGATGGACGGGTCCCTCGGACGGCTGCGGTTGTTCCTCCCTGCAGGTTAGTGATGACTGTCTCTCCCTGCACCTAAGTTCAGTGTTGGTAGTGATGGTTTCCCACCGGTAAGCCGCTCCCCGACCTGGATATGGGCCGGAGGAGCCCCTTTTGCCCACAGGCGCTGGCACTGGGAGACGGTTGCCCTTGGCGGTGGCAGTGTCTCCCCTTCACGGTTGGACGGTTGCCTTCTATCGGGACTTGGCTGTTTGGAAACCCTGAGGTCCCCTTCACTAACGGATTTGGCAAATTCACGGCGACACCAAGCCTTGCCGGGATCCGAAAGGCCCCTGCCAATGGTGCTGGCTTCTCTTTGTATACCGGTCCGGTACGGCCGGGTCACCACCCGTCCACGGTCCTTACGGCAGACTCCAATCGGCCTCCACTGCAGACGGTCACCACATCCTGCCAACCTTGCTGTCCTGTCCGGGCCACACACCCGGACCAACTTCAGGCTCTTTGCTGTCACTTTTCTCCTCTCTACTACTTTCCTCCTTCCACTTCCTTAGCTTAACTCTCACTGCCTGTGTTTTCCCTCCTCCTTGGTGGGTGGAGACCAACCGCCTGGCTCCACCCCCTGGTGTGGACAACAGCCCCTGGGGAAGGCAACAAGGATTTTGTGTTTTGACTATGATATGCCTGCAGGGAGTGTGGGGTGTGTAAGTGTTGTGCTCTGTGGCCCCTGGCTTGTCCAGGGCGACACAGAAGCACTGCAGCACTGCCTCGGCAAAGCGGCAACAGGCTGTGCTGAAGCTAATCTGCATAGGTGACAAACCCCACAATGCAGAAGAGGTGTGGACAGCTCTGAAACAGCAGGCAGATCACTGGCTCACACCTCTGAACCTAAAGCCAGGAAAGGTTGTGTGTGACAATGGCCGGAACCTGGTGGCGGCTTTGAGGAGAGGCCAGCTGACACATGTTCCATGCGTGGCCCATGTGCTCAACCTCGTGGTTCAGCGGTTTCTAAAGTCATACCCAGAGCTGTCTGATCTGCTGGTAAACGTTCGCCGCCTGTCTGCACATTTTCGAAAGTCACCTACTGCTTCAGCCGGCCTTGCCGGCTTTCAGCGCCATTTGCATCTTCCGGCTCACGGACTGGTGTGTGATGTCCCCACGCGTTGGAATTCAACTCTGCACATGTTGGTCAGGATATGTGAGCAGAAGAGGGCAGTTGTTGAGTACCTGCATCACCTAAGCCATCGGGAAATGGGTCAAACTCCACACATAACACCTGAGGAGTGGAGATGGATGTCCGACCTATGTACCATCCGCCAAAACTTTGAGGACTCCACCAAGATGGTGAGCGGCGATGACGACATTATTAGCGTCACCATACCGCTTCTCTGCCTTCTAAAATGGTCTCTGCTCAAAAAACAACCATGATGCATTGCAGGCGGAGCACGATGAGTTTGAGCAAGAAACAGTAGTGGGTGTGGGTGATAACACACAGCCCAGCCTCGTCTCATCACAACGTGCAGTGGAGGACTATGACGAGGAGGAGGATGAAGACATGGAGCAACTCTCTGGCCAAATTGAGGATATGACATGCAGTCATATCCTCGGTTCAGCGTGGCTGGCCAGAGGACAGGGTAGATGATGATGATGAGGAGGAGGACAGCATGTTCAGTCATCGTGTTGGTCAGGATACTGAAGTGATGGCTGTTAAGAG
The DNA here is from genome assembly GCF_048569485.1 of Anomaloglossus baeobatrachus. Taxonomy (NCBI): domain Eukaryota; kingdom Metazoa; phylum Chordata; class Amphibia; order Anura; family Aromobatidae; genus Anomaloglossus; species Anomaloglossus baeobatrachus. The sequence continues at coordinate 427,918,357 of NC_134358.1, forward strand.
TGGCACACATGGCTGACTTTATGGTAAGCTGCCTGTCTCGTGACCCTCGCGTTAAGAACATCTTGGCCGACAATCATTACTGGTTGGTAACACTGTTAGACCCACGCTAAAAGGAGAACTTTATGTCTCTTATTCCCGAGGTGGAGAGGTCAGGCAAAATGCAGCAGTTCCAGAAGGCCATAGTCACAGAAGTAGGCAAAGCATTCCCCTCACAAAACACTAGCGGCATAGGTCAGGAATCAGTGGACAACCAAGGCGTTAAGCCGAGAGGGGGCACAAGTCCAATCCGCCAGAGGTAGGGGAACAGTCTTTAAGATGTGGGACAGTTTTCTCAGCCCCTCAGGTGCGGGGTAGTGCCACAAGAAATCCTAAGTTTGCCCAGATGCTCAAGGAGTACCTTGCAGATCAAACAACTGTACTCCGACATTCCTCTGTGCCTTACAATTAATGGGTATCCAAGCTGGACACGTGGCATGAATTGGCTCTCTACGCCTTGGAAGTCCTGGCCTGCCCTGCCGCTAGCGTTTTGTCAGAGCGTGTTTTTAGTGCCGCAGGTGGAATCATTACAGATAAATGCACCCGCCTGTCAACTGTAAATGCTGACAGGCTGACTCTGATCAAGATGAACAAGGGTTGGATTGGGCCAGACTTCACCACACCACCAGCAAATGACAGCAGAATTTAAAGTTTGTAACGGGAATTTGCCATGTACCTCCACTCACCCATGGTAACACACTTCTGGACTTTGGCTAATCGCTGGACTGCTCCTCCTTCTCCTCATGCGCCATCATGATGACCGTTACAATAGTTAGGCCGTTGTTTCAGGTATACCCCCAGTGGTAAATTTTTTCGCCCATTCTTTCAGAATGGGCATTACAACGACAGGAGACCCGCTCCTTTGCAATGGGAACAATGTTTTGAGGCCCTCATGCACATCTCTATCCAGGGACAATATGGAGCCTGACGCTGCCACCGACAGGCACACACGTGCAGTTTTTAAATGCAAGCACGGACGCAATAAGAACCTAACAGGTTTTTAGGAGCGACAATTACTGAGAAGTCTGACACTATCTGGACTGTTTTAGACTGTACACCAGCCCCAGATATGATGAAGGCTGGTATGCGGTCACCACTAGGAATGGCTATATACCCTGCCTGCCTGTATACTGCTACAATAGTCCTGACAAGGACTCTTCTGGTCACTAGCCTGTATTCCAACCTGGCTATACCCTGCCTGTATATAGCAACAGTAGTCCTGAGAATGACTCTGCTACTGTACTCCGACCTGGCTATTCCCTGCCTGCCTGTATACAACTTATTGTATGTCCTGAGAAGGACTTCTGGTCACACTGTTTGCAGCCCTGCTCCGGAACTAACTATAAAGGGCCGCAAACCTTTCCCTGAAGCAGCAACCCTCTCCCTGCACTGACTGTCTGGATGGCTGTGAGCAGAGCACAGCGCGCTCACCGGTATAAAGGCTCGGTCACGCTGTGCGGGCCGGCCAATCACTGCAATTCCACAACTAACAGGGCTGTGGCATTGCAGTGGTCTGCCAGCCAATCCCTGCATGAGGGCTGGCTCTCAAAAGAGCGCCAACATGCAGGGATGAAGACCACGAGTACAGCACGAGTATCGCGAGATTACTCGGTGCCCGCCGAGTAGCCCGAGTACAGTGATACTCGTGCGAGTACCGAGTAGTAACAAGCATACTCACTCATCACTACTGGAAACACATCTATGCGAGTAAAATCGGTCCGACTGGGCTATATAAAAAAAAAAAAAAAAAAAAAAAAAAAAAAAAACTCGGCTGATTTTAGTTCACGTTAGGTCCAAGTGCAACGCAAGTGCAATGCTTTTTCTGAATAAATTAATGATTTTACTAGCGTGTGTAATGCGTATTTTTTACTATGTCATCTGCTATTCAGCGCTGCTACATGGCAGATGACAGCAGACACAGACAGCCATGCAGCAGAGCATAATGGCAGATGACAGCAGACACAGACAGAGCCGCACAATCAGAATGAACTCGGGTGAACTTCACCCGACTTCATTGTCATGCTCCGGCTCTGTGTGTGCCTCGTCCTGATTAGCGGTCACCTGTGAAGGACTCATCGGTGACCGCTAATCTCCTGAGTGACTGAAGTTAGCAGCCCTCTCTCATACTCACCGATCCCCGGCGCGGCGCTGCACGGCATTCACACTGCTCCGGCGGCTTTTACTATTTTGAAATAGCCGGCCGCTCATTAAACAATCTCGTATTCCCTGCTTTCCCCGCCCACAGGCGCCTATGATTGATTGCAGTGAGACACGCCCCCACACTGAGTGACAGGTGTCTCACTGCAACCAATCACAGCAGCTGGTGGGCGGGTCTATACTGTGCAGTGAAATAAATTTAAAAAAAATGGCGTGCGGTTCCCCCCAATTTTAATACCAGCCAGATAAAGCCATACGGCTGAAGGCTGGTATTCTCAGGATGGGAGCTCCACGTTATGGGGAGCCCCCCAGCCTAACAATATCAGCCAGCAGCCGCCCAGAATTGCCGCATACATTAGATGCGACAGTTCTGGGACTGTACCCGGCTCTTCCCGATTTGCCCTGGTGCGTTTGCAGATCGGGGTAATTCACTGCACAGTATAGACCCGCCTACCGGCTGCTGTGATTGGTTGCAGTGAGACACCTGTCACTCAGCGTGGGGGCGTGTCTCACTGCAATCATAGGCGTCGGTGGGCGGGGAAAGCAGGGAATACGAGATTTAATGAGCGGCTGGCTTTTTCAAAATAGTAAAAGCCGGCGCCGCAGCAGTGTGAATGCTGTGCAGCGCCGCGCTGGAGATCGGGGAACGGTGAGTATGAGAGATGAGGGGAAAATGACAGACAGACGGACAGAGATAGTGACGGACCGACAGAGAATAGAGACCGAGAGGGAGAGACCGACTGACAGAATAGTGATTGACATACACTCGTTTCCAGTGTTTTAGGAAACATGCGAGAAATGTATTTAGAAAATCGGATGTCCCTAGGATGTGTGAGTGCCGTCCTGTGACATCCGATTTTTTACACGCTCCCATAGACTTGCATTGGAGAGACTCGCAGTAGAAACTCGCAAAAAAAAAAAAATATCGCAGATGAGAGCTGAATCATTCACTAACATGTGTCCGATTCCAATGCGAGATTTTCTCGCATTGCTCGCTCTACTGCGAGAAACTCGCAAGTGAGAAGCAGCCCGAAGATGAAAGCTGCCGCAGCAGCAGTGTGACAGCTGCCTGTGATAGGCGAGTATGTAGCACTTGCTCCTACCCCTTTGCGCCCGATTCTGGTCCCTCAGACTCAACATAGAGACTAGTATCTGGCCAAATACCAGCCCTCCCAAAACAAAAAAAAAAAAAAAAACCACCACACAGCAATGTGCAAACAAAAAAAGTCTCAGATTTTGCTGAGAAAGGAGATTCATGCAGTTTAGAACAAGAATGCACTAAAAAAAAAAATGCAGCAAAAAACACACGCACATAGCCTAGTGTGTTCTCGCTGTGTACAAAATGCTGCATTTTACAGTAAAAACAGTAGATTGGATTTAAAGGAGATCTCCAGCCCACTGCTTTTCGACACAGTAAACTGACATCTGGCACAGTTTCCTGACCTGCAACATGTCAATTTATACTTGGAGACACGAGTGTTTGAGCAGAGTGTTCTGAGCAGAACTCTACTATGCCCAGATTCCTATTTGTGGGCACAGACACTGCATTCACCCAGAGAACACTAGCAACTCTGAGAAGTTACACAGTATCTAGAATTCAGTTTCTTCCTGATCATGGAAATGTAGCCTACTAGAAACACGTGCACCTCTTCTGAAATTTGCACCCAATCCTGGTTATGGCCGACAAATTAAAAAAGGTAACCAGTTGGGTGCAATATGCACCCAGAACCACGAGCAGTTCTGGGTGCATATTGCTAATCCCTGCATATACTAGCATAAGATAAAATCTTTAATACTTTCTAAAGATCTCTTTATCTTATGCTAATGAGCGCAGGGACAAGTCTCAAGGGGCGTTCTATCCCAACTAGTCCGCCCTATTAGCATGTTAGTACACCCACAGGGCCGTACCATCATGCTATTCAATGCAGTGTCACCAGCTATGATACATGTACCTGTGTCCACTGTCAATGCTCTTCAGAATGCTGGGCACTTAGTCATGTGCAATAGACCTTTGAAGCTGGGACGCATACACCCGGTTTCATACTGCGCATGACCAGATGTGCTGGCATTCAGAAGCGCAGTCACAGCGAACACCAGTACTTGTGTCACCGCTGGTGATGCTGAATTGAATTTCATGTTGCATGTTAGTACACTCCTGTAGGTGTGCTAAGAGGACAGATAGTCGGGGGGGGGGGGAGAAATTCCATTTAGACTAGTCTCCGTGCTCATTAGCATACAAGATCTTTAGAAAGAAGCTTTCTAAAGATATATCTATGCTAGTGTATACAGGGACGGTCAGTGCTGGCTGCAGGGATGACCCAGGATGAACACAAGCAGCTAGTTTGATAGAGATTGTATTGAGACAAAAACATTTATGCAATCAGTCTCAGCCTCTACTTCATGCAGCCCTCAGATTATATAGCAAGAAACCTGCTGACCGTTCCATTTAAGCCATGCTGCCAAATTTCAAAAATTATACTTCATGAAGACTACAATCTTTGCTCTATGATTTTTACCATTTACTTTACCCCCTCAGTAGGCATCCATATCTTAAGAGCCTTTGCATTTAATGGCTGTAGAGTGTACCAAAGGAGTGTCCTACCTTTAGCTGACCCTGGACCACATTGAAGGATCGTTTGTATTTGGATGGGTCAGGCATACAAGGTGTTTGCTAGTGACCTGCTTTTATACTTTCCAGTAATACTCTTTAAAATATCCATGTTTGACCAGCATAAAATATGAAACCAAAAGCTGTCTTTGAAATAGAAAGAAAAAGACAAAACACAAAAAAAACTATTTTTTTTTATCCCTAATGTTGATCTGTAGCCTGAGGGGTCTGATTACTTTGATTTACCTTTATTTTGAGACATGGTATAATTTTGCAAGTGTGTTGGTAATATGATTTCACTTATGCAGACAGCAGGTTTTTATTTATATACTGCCTTCATGGTACATTGTTTTGATGGCACCCATACACAGGTGGTGTGCCACACTGAAGCCATGTGCTTCACATATTCAAGCTTGCAATAACAGTAAATTGAGCTTTTTCTGTACACCACTACATGTGTTGACACCTTGTATGAGCATATTTTTGCAAGTATACATTTGTACTAAACACTTGCATATGAAGAGTGGATTAACTTGTGTTCTAAATGGACATTGCAATATAATATTTAAACGCTGGCTAGTAGGTTCCACTCTAGAGAAGACTAGTGAAAGTATTTAGGTAGATAGCTGTCTATTGTAAGATTTGTAGTGACAAGAAATGAGCACAAAAACCAAGATAGGCAGCAACAAACATGTTTTTAATACAACAAAAACATCAAATCAAGTGGAAAAAAGTTGACAGATCACTAAAACATTTCCATTGGAAATGCGCTAAAACCCCTTGTTCCAGTCTACCATCTCACAGCTATTTTTTTATGTGTTACTAGCCTACTCTTTACACGCTTTCGATAGTCATGCACAAAAGGACCTAGAGTTGAATGCTCAGACATATTAAAAGTCCTTCTACTGCAAATATTCATGTTTGAGGAGTGCCAGCCTTGGCAGGAAAGAATGAATATAATTCACATCTCAGAAACCATGGACCTTCAGCTGTTCTTCCTTAACAATGCCAATCTGCAAAAAAAAAAAAAACAAAGTTAGAACTTCGATATATCATGTCAATCAGCAGTGTGCACAGTAAAGTTGTGGTCATCCCTGTCCCTTTTGGGGCTCAGTCTAAATCAGGGGTCTCAAACTCAGCTGGGGGAATGGGCCACATAGAAAAAAATAAATTGAGGGGGCTGCATTATTTGCAGGACAAAGTGAACATTTTTAGTGATTCCATGTTTTCTATACACCTTTGGATCATTTTTAAACTTTTGCTTGTATATTATAACAAGCGTGCATTTTTTTAATCATCACCTTCTTGTAATATTGTTTTACAATTAGCAGCAGCCTGTAGTATTCTGCCCATGCCAAAAACAAAAACCTCACCTTTCCTCCGTTCCCACGATCAGTATTTGCAGCGTTTGATGCAGTATGCTTCAGCTGTGTCCAAAACCCTGCTATGTACAGTACAAAGAGTGGGCATGGGATTTCTAAAAACCCCATGCCCACTGTGTACTGCCCGCAGTGAAAACTGACCTGCGGTGCAGCTTCGAGGCTGCAGCATGTAAGTTTATGCTGCTGAGTCGGAAGCGTCCTCCCTAGGGAGAATACAGCAAGGAGACCACAGCAGCCCAAACCCTGATCACAGGCAGCTGCGGTCTCCTAAGAAGGAGACTTGCGGCCCCGCCAATCAGGACCCGCTGTGTCCACAATGCCGCGGGTCCTGATCTTGAGCACGCACCTTACCTGCTTGTTGCGGCCTGTAACAATCGCAGCTCTGCCGAGACTCTGCGCCGGTAGGAACTTTACTGCATTTGAATCCATTTGCGGTGCCGGACAGAGGAGCTGTGTCTGGACCACTGGCTGCTGCCTGCCAATCAGATGCAAAGAAGTGACGTCGCTGTATGATGTCACCTCCTTGCATCTGATTGGCAGACAGCAGCAACTGGAATAGAGCCGACAGCTCCTCTGCATGGCACCGCAAATGGATTCAAATGCAGTAAAGTTGTGCTGGCGCCGACCCTCAGCATAGAGCCGCGATTGTCACAGGGTCTGTGGGCCGCAACAAGCAGCCTCAGGGGCCGCATGCGGCCTGCGTGTTTGAGACCTCTGGTCTAAATGTTAAAGAGCTGTGGAATTAATAGTGCTCTATAGGAAAGTAAAAGAAGTGTAGAATCAGCAGGTTTATGACAGTTATGTAATTTAACCGCACAAGTCCTAGTTTGTAAAATGTGCTGCAGTCTTGGCTTCCTCTGCCAACCATTTGATAAGTTGGTGGGGCTTGTCCAGGTGTCAGAAGATTTACACCAATCCCTGCCTCCAGTCCATTTCTTGCAGAGGTGCACAGCAGCCAAAAGATGTACATGCCTCGAGTGAGTGCTGGAGTAAGATGTGACAAGTTAAATACAACAGTCTTGATGACTGCCTTACACTTCAGGGATGTCAAGGACTAAGCAAGTGATAAGTAATATCTATGTCTTAAGATTAGAACTATGAATGAGATTGATGGGTGTCCAATACTTGAGGGAAACAGCAGTGGCCACTAAATGTAACTGCAGTGTTCAAAGCTGTACAGTGTGTACATATGGCTGCTTCCAGACCAAATTTCAGTTGAGGACAACAGGTACCTACACACTGGGCTGCTTAGTTTAGCTTTTATATAATAAAACGGAAAAACAAAAACCAAAACACTGTTTAATCAACAGTAGATCAGAGGACTACTTCATGTCCTACCAGGTAGTCTAGCACCATGACCTGTATAACTGCAGCAGGGAAAGCACTGATAAGACAGTAAACAGCACAGTGACATTGCTGGAATTAGGCTATCTATTCTGCTGTCATATGGGGGGGGGGGGTGCAAAAAAAAAAAAAAAAAAGTGACAGATTTCTTTTAACCCCTTAACGACCTTTGACGTACTGGGTACGTCACGGTGACATGGTGCTAAACGACCCATGACGTACCCAGTACATCATGGCGAAATCGCGGTCCCGGAGCATCCAATTTCTTTGATTAAACGGTAGAGTCGGGAAGGAGGGGGACCTCTGCCTGACCTCAGGAGGGGTGGTCTTGTGACCTCTCTCTCCAATCAATGTGGATCTGCGGCCTGTGACCGTCCCTGGAAGCCGAGGAGAGCGGTCTCTGCGGGTGCCCATCGGTAAGTTGCCGCCCGCCCCTGATCCACCGCTGTCCCCGCCGCTGCTCCCGATCCACCGCTGTCCCCGCAGCCGCTCCCGATCCACCGCTGTCCCCGCCGCCGCTCCCGATCCACCACTGTCCCCGCCGCCACGCTCGCCACTGTCCCCGCCGCTGCTCCCGATCCACCGCTGTCCCCGCCGCCGCTCCCGATCCACCGCTGTCCACGCTCGCCACTGTCCCCGCCACCGTCGCACCCACCTTTTTCAGCCGCTGCTGCCCCCGAATCGGCCGCCAGTGTTCCCGATAGGCGGCCGCCGCCTCCTTCATCGGCTGCCCCTTCTCCATCGCCACTACACCTCCTATCTCGCCATGTGCTGCAAGCCACCCTCCCCCCGGGGCCCCCCTCCTCCATGTGCCATATCTCTCTCCATCAGACTCTGCCCCCCTGCCCGATCTGCTGCCTGCTCTCTCCCATCCTCTTCATCTACTGCCCCCTCTCACACTCCTCAATCTGTTGCCTCCATCTGCTGCCTCTTCTGTCTGCTGTGATCCTGCTGCCTAGATCCATCCTGTAAGGTAGGTATCCCCATCTCACCTCCCTCCCCCCCCCCCCCATCCTCTGCGCCATTTCCCATCCTCTGCCGCTCCTCCACCCGCTGTGCCTTTTCCCCATCCTCTGCCGCTCCTCCACCCGCTGCGCCCTCTCATCTTCCGCCCCGCCCTCTCGCATCGAATTATCCAGCGCAGTTGCTCGCTTCCAGACTGGAGTGGATGGTGCGATGCGAGACTCGTGCATTGCTCTCACGTTTGGCACTGGTCTTAGTGGCAGGCGCTCTTTTTATTTTATTCATTTTTTTTTACTGATGTCTATTTTTTTATTTCGCCAAACCAATTTTTTTGTATGGGGGGGGGGTCTAGTTTCCAAAATGGGATCACGTGGGGGAGCTCCATTGTTTAGGCACCTCAGGGGGTCTCCAAATGAAACATGGCGTCTAATAATTCCAATCAATTTTACTGTGAAATGGCGCTCCTCTTCTGAGCCCCGCCGTACGCCCAAACAATTGATTTCCACCACATATGAGGTGTGTACTCGGGAAAAAAAAAATGCACCATAAAATGTATTGTGCAATTTCTCCTGATACCCTTGTGGAAAAAAAAAAAAAAAAAGCTACCTGTTTGAAAAAACAAATTGTGGTAAAAAAAAAAAATAAAATATTTTCACGGCTGAACATTACAAACGTTTGGGAAGCCTCCAGGGGTTCAAAGTGCTCACTAAACAGCTAGATAAATTCCATGAGGGGGTCTAGTTTCCAAAATGGGGTCAATTGTGGGGGAGCTGCATTGTTTAGGCACTTCAGGGGGGTCTCCAAACGCAACATGGTGTCCGCTAATAATTCCAACCAATTTTGCTGTGAAATGGCGCTCCTTGCCTTAGAGTCCTGCCATGTGCCCAAACATTTGATTTCCACCACATATGGGGCATCTGCGTACTCAGGAAAAAATGCACAAAACATTTTATGGTGCATTTTTTCCTGATACCCTTGTGATAAAAAAAAAGCTACCTGGTTGAAGCAACAGTTGTGGTAAAAAAAAAAAAAAAAAAAAAGTTCTCTTTTCACGGCTCAACGTTATAAACTTCTGTGAAGACCCCAGGGGTTCAAAGTGTACATCAAACATCTAGAAAAAATATTTGAGGGCTCTAGTTTCCAAAATGGGGTCACTTATGGGGGAGCTCCATTGTTTAGACACCTCAGGGAGTCTTCAAACCCGACATGGCGTCCGCTAATGAGTGCAGCTAATTTTGCACTCAAAAATTCAAATGGCGCTCCTTGTCTTCCGAGTCCTGCTGTGTGCCCAAACATTTGGTTTCCACCACATATGAGGTATCTGCGTACTAAGGAGAAAATGCACAATACATTTTATGATGCATTTTTCCTGATACCCTTGTGATAATACTAGTGATACTAGTTTTTATGGCTAAAGTAACATTTTTGTGTTAAAAAAGTAACATTCATTTTTTCGTCTACATTGCTTTGGTTGCTGTGAAGCTCCTAAAGGGTTAATAAACTTCTTGGATGTGGTTTTGAGCAGAGTGAGGGGTACAGATTTTAGAATGGGGTCACTTTTGGGTATTTTCTGTCGCCTAGGTTTCTCAAATCACTCCAAATGTGATGTGGTACCTAAAAAATTTTTTTTTGTAAATTTTGTTTGAAAAATGAGAAATTGCTGATGAACTTTGAACCCTTCTAGCTTCCTAACGGAAATTTTTTTTTTCTTCAAAAATTGCGCTGATGTAAAGCAGACAAGTGGGAAATGTTATTTAGTAACTATTTTGTGTGACATATCTTTTAGATTTATGGGCATAAAATTTCAAATTTTGAAAATTGCAAAATTTTCACAAATAAACGCAAAACATATCGGCCTAAATTTACCACTGACGTGAAGTACAATATGTCATGAAAAAACAATCTCAGAATCGCCAGGATTCGTTGAAGTGTTCCAGAGTTATAACCTGTCAGTGACACTGGTCAAAATTGCAAAAAAATGGCCGGGTCTTTAAGGTGAAAACAGGCTGGGGGCTGAAGGGGTTAAAGGGGCACTCATGTACACAGCCAGGGGTCAAATGTATATTTGTACCTTTTCATGACCTGAATCGTTCATGAACGGCAAGTTGGAAGTGGGTGTATGGAGTGGGCTCATTGGGCGAGCTTGCTCCATGCCCAGCAGGTGATTGCTGTGTAGTACAGCTAGGATCAGCCCTAACAATTGTGGGTGGAGCTCCACTGCACATGCAATTGTTTTCCTGTTAAATCCTGCAGTCAAACTGACTTAATGCTGGCATGGGGGTGCGCCATTCTAAGCACTCATCAGCGCACTAGTGAGGTGACTGCAAGTTACCAATTTGTTGCCATAGCAGTAAAGGGGGGCTGCTGCAGACCACCATGCTAGTCAGAGCAGCACCCCTTTGAAACCCTGCCTGTCGATTGGGTTCAAAGGAGAGATTTTTCACTACACGCAGCAACATTGGAATTTCTGTATATAGCCCAAGCGATCAGATTGCTGCATCAAGTCCCCTAGGAAAACTAATGGGGGAGAAACGGAGCATGTGCCCATTATATCAGCACTATTCCATAGTTTCCCCGTCTACAGTTGAGGAAGGTCTTACTAATCAAAACATTACATTTAAGGGACTGCAATCTCAATTCAAACCTGTATCTTTTGTGAAGACTGACATTCATTTTCTTTGTATATGTAGTTACTTTAAATGCGTATTACCAGAAAATGGGTTAATGTAATCATATGTAGTGGTATTCTATCCATGTACAGCGACGTATATCCCAGCAATTTTAAAGTTTATGCAATCAGGATAGACAGTCCAGCAGGCTACAAGTGCAAATATTAAGATTTAAGTGTTTTTCCAGAAATTTGGCAGAAAACACGATTAATTTTTTTTCCCTCAAGCAAAGTTTGAAAAAAAACTCTGCAACTATCTTCATTCTAGTTTTGCCTGACAAACTATGCAGAGTTGGGAGTGATGCCACAGCTCATCTAATTCATGATTAGCTAAAGGTGTGCACTACACCAGAAATTTTACCTCTGTGCCCAACTGAAGGTGGTGGGGGATGGGGGGGGGGATGGAGAAAAATATAAAAAAAAAGCATAACACTTCAGACAAGCTGTATTCATTAGGAGAAATGCACATCTTAGTGACTTGAGTTGACTCCAGCACCCCCTCAGCAACACTGAGCAATGCCGGTCTTGATGAATCAGAGGTAAAGTCTCTGGTGCATAGAGAATAATTAACTTCTTGCTGCATTATGAATCACTTGATTTGAGCTTCCTGACCAGCAGCTCAAAGTCCACTAGAACTGCATCTTTTCTCCATTGACACCCCACCACAGTAGAAGAACATCTATAAAGCAGCCAAGATATTAGATGCAAGAAACTCTGCTCCCCTTGGAGCACAGCTTTTTTTTTTCCCAAAGAGCATAATACAAAATTAAAGGCACGCTGATTGGTGGCAAAGTTACTTGTTTCATAACTATTTAGTTGGATGGGACAGTCAGGAGAGATTTAAAGGGAATCTCACTATGTCTTTGCCATCCTGAGATCAGCATGATTAAAAGACAGACCAAGATTCCAGCAGGTGACAATTTTCTGTTTTATGTAGTTTAAAAAAGTTATCTACTGCATGTTTTCCAGTTCTGATTGATGAGCTCCACATAACCTCACCCACACCACTGATTGGCAGCTGTTTACACTGTATAGGTAGAAAGCTGCCACCAGAGTGTGAGTGTGAGTGTGTGTGTGTGTTGGGGCATACACAACACATGAAAAGGAATACACAGAAGCAGGTTTACAAGTCTTCTAGTGATGATCTGCTAATAAAGTATTGATTTGATCAATGAAGGAGAGACGGAAGGCACACCAGAAATGCAGTAAAAAAAAAATTAAAAAAAAATTTAAAGCTGTTTATTCAACCATCAGGTCAGGGGGAAAAGGCGTGGGGAGGTGGGAACACAATCCGTCTGACGACGGCCGTTTCGAGTCTTTAAAAAACTGCCGCTTTCACGAGTCCATACAAAGTGATGCGAGTACTACTCTTAGGGTATGTGCGCACGTTGCTTTTTACCTGCTTTTTTGCTGCTTTTTCTTCTGCGCTGTTTAATGCCAAAATGGATGTGTTCTTCTATTCAAGCAAAGTCTATGGGAATTTGGGTTTCTTGTTCACACTATGTTGTTCAAAATGCTGCCTTTTTGTGGCAGAACTTTGGTCAAAAACTCAGCTTTGCAGTGCAAAACCCAAATGGCAAAAACAATTGACATGTTGCTTCTTTGAAAAGCTGAGTTTTTGACCAAAGTTCTGCCTCAAAAAGGCTGCATTTTGAACAACATAGTGTGAACAAGAAACCCAAATTCCCATAGACTTTGCTTGAATAGAAGAACACATCCATTTTGGCATTAAACAGCGCAGAAGTAAAAGCAGCAAAAAAGCAGGTAAAAAGCAACGTGCGCACATACCCTTAAGCACATACCTGATGTGCAACTTCAATTGGTGAATTTAAGTGTTTACAAACACAGAATGCAATGATCAAAACAAAACGGACATACAAAATACAATTTCCAGTTAAATACATTTTTCAGTAATATCTATTACACTGGAGCACCTAGATATATTTTATATATTATTTTTGCAAAATGGAGCCAAAGCAGAGTGAGGAGAACTTTTTTTGCTGGGGGAAAAAAAAAACTTTTTTCCTTTATTTCTAGTAATGAGAGAGAATTTTTTTCTAATACCAAGAATGTATTCCAAGGAGGACAATAATGCCTCGGAGGAAGACAGTCAGGTCATTCCTCTCATTCAATCCTAATGGGCCCAATGCATCATATTTAATAATATACCAAGACTCTGTAGAAGAAATTTATGAAGGTCTCCTCCCTCCATTTTCTGCTCCACTCACTCCAAACCTGCAAATCTCAGAACTGTACTATCTGCCTGATGTGCCTCTGTAATATGATGGTTGAAGAAACAGCTTTTTTTACCGCATTTCTGGTGAGTGCCTTCCATCTCCTTCATGGATAGTGAATTGTGGTCTATTGGAATGAGCACCATGGCCAGTATGCAATGGAATTTACTGCCATATAATGCGTGCATACGCCTGGAATAAGGATTAAGTGGTTAGCTCGCTGAATGGTGCCAGTGTTTCCTCCTTCTAAAGTATTGATTTTAGTTAAGCTACAGGAAGCAGCCCAGTGAGGCTGGTGCCACACTGCGATCCTCGCATGACTCTGCTCCTGCTGGCAGCACAGCGGGAGCAGAGTCACTGCGACTGAAGTCCGATCGGACCTCAGCTGCAGGGAGCGGGCAGGCCAGCACTGCGGAGGAGAGGGAGAAATTTCTTCCTCTCCTCCGTTGCTGGCTATTGCCATTCTCGCCCTGCACTTGCAGTACACCAGTGTTCTGCGAGTGCAGTACGAGTCTTCTCTCGCTCCATAGACTTGAATTGGTGCGAGAGAACCTAGGATCGCATTGGACCCACAGCATGCTGCTATTGCCTTCTCAGTCCAATTAGGGCTGAGAAAATAATCACTCATGGGTGCTGGCACACAGGCTAACATTGGTCCGATATGTTTTATCGCATTACAGTCGCTCCAATTTTCATGCGGCGTGTCTTAGGCCTTAGCAATACAGTGCTGGACTCATGGTTTGAGACTCTACATTATCTTGTTTTTAGATTAACTAAACCATAGTGAGATTTTTAAGAGGATGCCCAACGACCTCTATCCCACATTTACTAGTCTGGTTGACAGACAAGGGATTCTACTCAGTGAAGGTACATTGTAGAAATTAGTTACCAAGGAGCATTGATCGAATAAACAGAAAATTCTTCCATTTTGATACAAGTAAAATATATCTTTGTACGTCAGAAAATTCTTAACATTTGAGAGTAGTGTCTTTGATATACCAGCCAGGACCACATACCTCCATAAGAAACTGACAGATGTTTTTCCTCTGGTCACCCTGGAGTTGAATGACTTCACCGTACTCTGGATGTTCAATCACAGTACCATTACAGGCAAATTTCTACAACAGAAAATATTAACTGTCACAAAAGTATACCTGTCATAGCAGTTATGTTACAGCATCTGCTAAAGTTAGAAAAAGGCAGAGTGAAACAGTCAAGTGAACCATTCACCTTCTTAAAGGCTTTTACAAGTTTCTTTTTGTCGTAATCATCTGCAATACCCTGGACAGTGGTCAGAGTCTTTCTGCCGTTTCGTTGTTGAATTCTTATATGGATATAATCTTCAGTCCCTGCCGGGAGTAAGTCGTCACCCTTAGTTGCATCAGCAAAGGGGTCTGAAAGAAAATACACTATTTGAAGCCCAAGTTTCAGAAGCAACGTAATCTCATTGTTTTATTATCATACTGTGGACAGTTTGCTATTCAGCAAGTTTCTATGAGCCTGCATGAATATGACAATATCAGATCTTTAATCTTTAATATAGAGACAAACATTCATAGTAAGACTCAACTATTTTTAACGAGCGAGCTCACTCATCACTGCACAATACTTGATTGAGCATTAGGGTGCTTGAGTATGCTTGGCCAAGGTCATAATGAAGGGTGAAAGCTGTGTCACAACTGACCTGCTCCATCACTCAAGTTCACTAGGCTGCTTTTTTATACACATACCAGATTTGGACACTTTTTTTAACTAACATCACTTTAACAGGAAAGTCAGTAGGAGCCACCCTACTAATCAGTCTATGGTCATACAGGTCATGAGCGGAATAAAAATAATTGGAGGGGAAGAATTTCTCCCCTTCTCCTCCGTCGCCAGCTATTGACATTCTCGCACTGCACTCACGGTACATTAATGTACCGTGAGTGCAGTGCGATCTTTCTCACCCCATAGACTTGAATGGGTGCAAGAGAGTCATTACAGTCGCAGCATGCTGCGATTGTTTTCTCGGTCCGGTTGAGGCCGGGAAAATAAATCGCTCATGGGTGCTGGCACATAGGCTAATATTGGTCCAAGTGGAATGCGATGTTTTATCGCATTCCTCTTGGTCCGATTTTCATGCTGTGTGGCTTAGGCCATATTGCGCATGATGCATTTTTCGTGGTGTTTTTTGCGCATTTTTCTGGTGCGTTTTTGGTCACAAAACTGCATGACTGCCTCCCCAGCAAAGTCTGAGTTTTCATTTTTGCTGTCTGCAGTGTTTTTTTAATGCATTTTTGAGTTGGAAAAAAAAAACAAAAAACGCAATGTCAGTTTTTGTTTTTCTACCCATGCAATGCATTGCAAGAATGCAGCAAAATGCAGTGATCAAAAATGCAGCAAAAGGCAACCAAGAATGCACCAACACAAAAAATGCCTAAGGCCTAAGCCACACGGCGAGAAAAACAGTGCGAGTGGAGTGCGATAAAACATCGCATTCCCCTCAGACCAATTCTAGCCTGTGTGTCAGCACACATGGGCGATTATTTTCTCAGCCCTAATCGGACTGAGAAAACAATCGCAGCATGCTGCGATTGTAATGCGAGACTCTTTCTCGCACCCATTCATGTGAATGGGGCGAGAGAAAAATCGCACTGTACTCGCGGTACTCCGGTGTACCGCTAGTGCAGTGTGAGAATGGCAATAGCCGGCTACGCAGGAGACAGGGAGAGAAATCCCTCCCACCCCTCCTGAGTGCCGGCCCACCCCCCGCAGCTGAGGTCTGCTCCCACGAACAGACCTCAGTTGCAAGGACACACGCATGACACTCGGCTCTGCTGTACTGCCAGCACGAGCCGAGTGTCATGCAAGGGGATCGCAGTAGTCCCCGTGTGGCCCCAGCCTAATAGTGAGGCCACTGCGCTCAGATGCACCGGCTCAATGTCAGAAGAGGGATACTGGTGAATCCCTGTTCCACCACTGTAGCTGCAGGGATCTGCATATACAAGTAAATGTGAGATGCTGGTGGGTAGAGAGCTACCACATTGTCACACCAATTTTTTCTTTACCCCTTTGGCTGTTCCATTCTGCACAAGACCATGACATGGCCACAGGTCTGAACTGTACCCAGGCCAGCCTTAGGCCGAGCCACTAGTGCGATCCTCGCATGACACTGCTCACGCTGGCAGTACAGCAGAGCGTCATGCGAGTGTCCCTGTGACTGAGGTCCAACTGTGCGAGTGGACCTCAGCTGCGGGGGGGGGGCGGGCCGGCTCAGGGGAGGACGGGATTTCTCCCCCTTTCCTCCGTAGCCGGCTATTGCGATTCTCACTGCACTCGCAGTACATCAGTGCACTGAGTGCAGTGCGATTTCTCTCACCCCATACACTTGAATGGGTGCGAGAGAGTCTCACATTACTGTCGCAATATGCTGCAATTTTCTCAGTGCGATTAGGGCTGAGAAAATAAAAATCGCTCATGTGCGTTGACACAGGCTAATATTGGTCCGAGTGGAATTTGATGTTTCATTGCACTCAATTTGCACCGTTTCTCGCCGTGTGGCTTAGGCTATGTGCGCACGTTGCGTACTGGCCCTGCAGAAATTTCTGTAGCGATTTGAACAGCACACGTGCGCTTCAAATCGCTGCAAAAAGTCCGTAGTGGGGGAAAAAAAAAAAAAAAAAAAAAAAAGCAGATTCCATGCGCTGACTGCAGCCCCTCCCATAGACAGAGCAGGAGCTGCAGGCAGAGGGCGGGAAAGCAGAGACATGCTTCGGGCAGCAGCTGAATCGCTGCGCTCTAATACGCCACGTGCGCACGTCTCCTGCATAATCTCCATAGATTATGCTGGGGACGCAGGACGCATGCAGTTACGCTGCAGTGCAGATCGCAGCGTAACTGCATGCAAATACGCAACGTGCACACAGCCTTAGGCCTTAGAGAATGAATGGATGTGTACATGATAAATCATTCCTCTAGTCACTCAGGGACCCTTCAGGGGTTTAGTTCTTGGGATCAGTGGAGGTAGGGCGGCTGCAAAGCAGTTGGATCCACTGACCAGGACATTACATTATCCATCCTATGGATAGCCAACCTTGTTAGTGTAAAGGGGCTGTACCATTTCCATAAGGTTAGTTGCCAAAAGGGATAGCTTGACCACATTTAGGGATAATGGGATTGGCACCTGTCAGTTAGGCAAGGTTTCAGTTTAACCACAACACCCAATGATTAGACTGCTGCAATCAGCTCTAAGGACAGTCAGCAGAAGTATAATGGATGGGCACCTAGTGGATGTAATTGGCTCATTCACTGAGCCTGCTCATGACATCCATGGTGAGGTCAGAGGAAAAAAAAAAATAAAAAAAAGGTTGTGCAGCATTACATGCCCGATCATGTACTACACAGATACCAGTCCCACTTACACTATGGAGCGACTGAGCCAGAGATGCTAATAAGTAGACTGCAGCTGTGCATTACATTATAAAAACTACATTTGTGATCTCACAAAACAGGTCTGACCTAGTCTTTACAATAAAAGGCTCTGGTGCTTACAGCTAAAGCACATTTTCACAGGTTGAAATATCCACCAGATTTGCTTAAAGCAATTTCAAAGAATCCATGGCAGAAATCCAAAACAGACTAGTTTCTGCCACGTGCACATAAAGTAACTCACAGTAATTCAATAGAACTAATCTGCAGATCCACCATGCCGTAATTTTAACATTTTATAGAATAGAAGATAGTCACACTATCGGCAGAGAAAGTAAAACAAAGGTTTTTATTAACTAGACTCACCTAAAATATGTTGTGTAGTGCAAGATTGCACAATTTCAACTCCCAGGCTCATACAGGAGGTTTGTGTGAACTTAAGTGAAACAGTCGCCCAACCACCACCTGCAGGCAGTCTGATGGGCATCCCTGGTCTTCACCTGGTACCTCCCATCTTCTTCCGTCATCCTTCCTGCTTTGTGTGAAGGACAGCGCAAGGAGGAAGACAGGTATATCCGCCACAGAAATCTTGGGCATGTCTGCTGCTCATTTTGGCAGCAGAAGTGCATCCTTCAAAAAAGTGCACATCTGATCATGCGCAGTGTGCCTCTGAAGACAGGAGGCGTACACCCAGCTTCTGAGGCACACTGACTGCCAAAGGCAGCTATGCACAAGATTTCCAGGGACTGGTGACACCAGTACTTGGACTTCATATTAGCACACTAATAAGGGCACGATAACATGGAAAGAAACAACTAGTCTGGGGAAACAGCGCTCTTCAACAAGTTAACGGCCTAATTAGCATAGGAACAGCACACTTCAGTCACTTGAGAGAAGCTATAAACCAATCTTCACTACACAAGATACATTTAGCATGGAGGGTATCCGTCAGCAGGATTTAACTCCCAAAACTATTTATATGCACATTTAGCCCTTTCAAAGTGCAGCAATAAATTAATATCTATTTTGATATGCACAAAAATGAATCATGCCACTCCAGCTCTATTCCCCACCCAGCACCTCTGATGCATAACGAGATAGTTACTACATCAGTTTCCGGATCGTTGGCGAGATGTCTCAGTCATTTTCCCAACGACTTTAGTAACGATGTAGCGACCTGTATAACGATCTCGTTGGGACCCTGTCACAGAGCAGCTATGTAACAATTCCGACCTCGAATAGGGGTGTAGTGTTTGACGCTGTAAGCCAAGTAGGCGTGCATATGCATCGCCTTTTTCACACCCCTCCACTCGGTGGCCAATACTGCGTTCTGATTAGGTGGCCGGCCTAGAAGGCAACTTTGTATCGCTTCATCCTTTGTCCCTTTTTGAGCCTTGCTTTGAGGCTAGAACCTGTGACTCCACCCGGATTCATTCGTACTTTGTTCCCAGTTACTTGCCTTTCGGATCGAAGCTGCATCTGCACCCGGATTCATCCCCCCTTCGTTTTATCTTCAAAGCAAGGCTCAAAAAGGAACGAAGCATGAAGCGATACCAAGTCAGAACGCAGTACTGTTCTCAGCGCCAACCAATCGGTGCAGAGGGGGGGGGGCGCGGAAAAGGTGACGCAACTACGCCTACGTGTCACTAAGTTCCCATCTAGGTAGTTCATGAGATTGTTGGTAGGTGTCAAACATACAGATCCATCCTGCCCAGAAGGACTCCCAACGAGTCAAAAATGGCCCAGGACATTCAGCGACGACCAACGATCTCACAGCAGGGGGCGGATCGTTCTCCTGCTGTGCTGCCAGCGTCATGCGAGGATCGCATTAGTCCCATGTGGCCCCGGCCTGACATGAAGGCAGATGTCCCAGCATCTGGTGTACAAAACTGGACACCCCCCCCCCCCAGCTCCCTTGTAAGGCTATGTGCGCACAGTGTGTTTTTCATTGCGTTTTTGGGCTCTAAACTGCATGACTGCTTCCCCAGCAAAGTCTGAGCTGTCGTTTTCGCTGTCCGCACAGCATTTTTTTTTTGCATTTTTGAGCTGAAAAAAAAAAAAAGTCAATTCTTTTCTGCGTTTTACACCCATGCAATACATTGGAAAAACGCAGTGATCAAAAAGTGAAACGCAGCCAAAAATGTACCGAAACGTGGCAAAAATGCATATGTTTATACTGCAGGTACGTTTTTAGCAGCAAAAAATGCACAAAAATGCAGTGTCAAAAAAAAAAAAGAAAAAAAAAAAAAGAAGTGCGCACATAGCCTAAGGAAGGCTACGTGTGGGTAATTCATGCAGTTACGCTGCGCTCTGCAGCGCAGCATAACTGCATGCATCCTGCGTCCCCTGCACAATCTATGGAGATTGTGCAGGAGCCATGCACACATTGTGTCTTAAAGCGCAGCGCTTCGGCTGCTGCCCGAAGCGCATGTTTTAAGTAGTGACATGTCACTTCTTCCGTGCGCTTTGCCTGCAGCCCCTGCTCTGTCTATGGGAGGAGCTGCAGGAAGAGCGCATGGAATCGGGGTTTTTTTTCCCCACTACGGACTTCTCTGCAGCGATTTGAAGCGCACGTGTGCTGTTCAGATCGCTGCAGAAATTTCTGCAGTGACAGTACGCACATAGCCTAAGGCTGAGTTCACATGTCCAGTAATCATCCATTAGACACATAAAACAAGAATAGGGACACTTAGATCTATCATGGTTGGTAGATATCACTAGACCCCATAATAAGCATAGAGAGAAACGAGAGAAAAAAAAGAGGGGTTTCTACTAGTGAAACCAATAAATGGTCAAAAATGCACAATCAACCAACCTCTTGAAATACAAAGGGAATTTTTATTGACAACAATTTTTACAAGAGGAGAAAGTACATTTTATTACATAAATAAGGTGAACCAGGTAAAGACTGGAAAATACCGCAACCCAGACACGCCATGTGGTACACAGATGGGAAAACAGATGTACATGCAATGTACTATTTGTCATATTTTAACAATGCTTACTCCTTTTGTCAGATTATCTCTAATGAGCTTTTGGCAGCTTCCTAGCCCTGAATTGTTTTTGACTATATTCAGCCATATATACCTCCTTTAACCATTGCATGTACATCTGTTTTCCCATCTGTGTACCACATGGCGTGTCTGGGTTGCGGTATTTTCCCGTCTTTACCTGGTTCACCTTATTTATGTAATTGATAATAAAATGTACTTTCTCCTCTTGTAAAAATTGTTGTCAATAAAAATTCCCTTTGTATTTCAAGAGGTTGATTGATTGTGCATTATTTTTGACCATTTATTGGTCTCACTAGTAGAAACCCCTTTTTCCTCTCGTTTCTCTCTAATCATCCATTAGAGCAGTTCCTGCAGAAGTCCGTTAGCAAAAAAGTTCCGCAAACAAATTTGTCAGTTAAGTAGTTAACTAACTGATTCTGTATTCGTTTATTTTGGTTTAACACTGGATTCTATGGAGAACAAAACTTGACAAATTGCCATTTTCCATTTGAAATGGATCTTGTAAGAAAGAAAACAGATCCATTACAACTGCAAGAAAAGCGGATGGCTGAAAAGTAATCAGTTTTCCATAGACTTGGGGGGGTGTGTGAATGCAAAAACAGATCTTGCAGAAATCAATTTGACAAACGTGTTTGCGAATTCAGATTTGCTGTGCGCACATTGCATTTTTTTGCCTGCAGTTTGTAAAGCTTCCAACAAAAATGCAGTATGTTCTTGCAGTTGCCACTTTCTATACTGACAAACATAAAATCAGAATTTTCTGATCAGTTTTTTTACATTTCCAGGCTTTGACAAGGTGCAGTTTTGGTTGCAGTCAAAACTGCAGCGTGTGAATATAGCCCTAAGGGCTAGTGCGCACGTTGAGTCACTGCAGAAATTTCTGCAGCGATTTTACAGCTCTTGTGTGAAATCGCTGCAGAGACTGTAGTGGATGCGGTTTTTCTGCAGAAAAATGCCGCCTCTCCCATAGACAGTAGGAGCTGCATCCAAAGCACATGGAACAATTGACATGCTGCATTTCTAAACGCAGTGATTTTGTAACATTTTTGACAAATCGCTGCGTTCAAAAAAGCATCATGCACAATCTTCATAGATTGTGCTGGGGACGCAGGCTTATGCTGCAGTGCTAATTCTAAACGCTGCGTAAACGCATGAAATTACACAACGTGCGCACAAGCCCTTAGAGGTGCTTGAATGTTGAGAGTCTGCATTTTTCTGATACTAATTTGGGGTACAGTATTTTGATCATTTTTACTGTGTTTTTGGAGGTACAGCAAGAAAACAGTAATCCTGATGTGTATTTTTCTGCTTTTAAACATGTACATAGTAAGGTCATGTGCGCAAGCTGCATTTTTTTTCTTGCGTTTTAAACTGCACCGTGTCATTGACAAAATGCATGCGTTTTGCTTCCCCAGCAAAGTATGAGAAATCAGACATTTCATACGTACGTTGGCTTTTTCGGCAGCATTTGACAAATATTTGCCAAAATCGTTGACCAAAAAAAAACCAGCATGTCACTTCATTGTTTTGACAACATTTTCTACCCACTGAAATCAGGTGTAAACAAAAAAAACAAACAAAAACACAACCAAATTGTTTAGCTGTGTTTTAGATGCATTTGTCAACAAAAACGCAGGTCTCCAGCTTTTCTCCATGCCCTCTCCGCTTCCCTCATCGATCGCCGGCACAGCCGTCACACTGCCTCTCCTGATTCTGAGTGCCGGCCGCTCATTAGACTTTCACTTCACCTGCTCATTAGGCTCATCTCATTCACTGCTTCCCCGCCCACCAGTGCTTATGATTAGTTGGTCAGACACACCCTTACACTGACAGCTGTCAGACTGCAACCAATCACAGCTGCCAGTGGGCGGGTCTATCATACAGTACACTAAAATGGCATGCAGTTCCCTCTCCCTCAATTTTGAAACCCAGCCAAGATCCAACCTCACAGCTGGGGACTGGTATTCTCAGACTGAGGAGACCCACGTTATTGGGAGCCCCCAGCCTAAAAAATATCAGCAGCCGCATGGAATTGCTGCATACATGAGATGCGACAGTCCCGGGACTTCACCAGGCTCATCCCGATTGCCCTGGTGTGGTGGCAATCAGGGTAATTAGTTAATGGCAGCCCACAGCAACTACTAAGTCATAGCTTAGTGATGGCAGGAGTCTGAGACACCCCCAATGACTAATCATTAAGTGAAAGTAAACAAGAACACCGAAAAATAATTTGAAAGAAAAAAAAAAAAAAAAAAAAAAAGCCACCCTCTTTCACCACTTTGTTAACTCCCCAAATACCTCTACAGGTCTGACGCAGTCCACAAAATGTCCCACGACGCTTCCAGCACTGTTACATGTGACACTCACAGCAAGTGCCATAGAACAAGCTGCCCGCTGTGAGATCCACAGAGCAACTGAAGTGAGTGGCGCTATCAGCGGTGAAGTCACTCAGGTTACCCACGGCCACAGCTGGAGTCCTCCTCCTGTGACAGCAGGTTACCTAAGTGACTGAAGTGAGCAGTGGTGCATTCATTCAGGCGATTCCCAGGTCACAGCTGGAGTCCTTCACCTGTGACTGCAAATCAGGCTGTGACAGAGCCACGCAAGGAGAATGAACTCGGGTGAACCTCTGACGTCACAGCTGCAGGACCCAGGCTGACGTCAGAGGTTCACCCAAGTTAATTCTCACCGCATGGCTCTGTGTTGTCAGCAGGCAGTCAGGCTCTACAGTGCTCACTGTGACAGGTCAGGGATATAGCAGAGATGAATCGCCGTGGGACCTCATGTGGATTACTTTGGACCTGCAGGGATGTTTAGGGGTTAAAGTGGTGAAAAGGCTGTTTTTTTTTATTCCAAATAAAGTTGGGGTGTTTACTTCTACTTACAGATTAGTGATGGCGCAGAGTCTCAGACAACTGCCATCAGTAATCTAGGACTTATTGGCAGCTGTGGGCTACCATTATTGCCTCGATTGCCATCACACCAGGGCAACGGAAGAGCCAGTGCCAGAATTGGCACATCTTATAGATGCACCACTTCTGGGGTGGCTGCGGACTACTAATGTTAGGCTGGAAAGGGCAAAATAATGGGCCTTCCCACCCCAATATTAGCCTATAGGTGTCTGCTGCAAAAGTGGTGTCCCCTCTATTTTTCATAACCAGCCAAAGTACAGCAGACAGCTGAGGGTTGCAGCCTGCAGCAGCTGCTGTTCCTGTGCTGGATAAAATATAGGGAGGGGACCCCACATGAAACACGAAAATGCATGTGTTTTCACCACTGTCAAACACAATATGTACAGTTGTCAAATCTGCCAGAAGGTGCATTTTTTTTGTAAAGTCAAGAACGCAGCATGCAGATATACCGTAATACCTTATATTTCTTTGAATATCTATTTTGAGTGGGAGAAAAAGCCATTTGGGGCTGGATTATACTCACTTTACCCTGTGAAGTCTGTCCCGAGTCCCACAAGGACTAACATAGTAGTCTGGGGGATGAGAGGAGAGACCTGACACCACCTGACAGCCAATAAGTTTATACCCTGAAGTAAAACTTAGGCACTTTGTAAAGGATGATCCTAGGGATCAAACAAAATGCTCATCCGATCTCTATGTAGGGGCCTCAGTTATAGCCTACAGCAAGGCTAGGCTCACCTGACATTTTTCTCATACAATAAAAGCTACTTTCTCAGTACCAGCAGCTATGACATCTCAGAAATCACACTCCCTGACTGGTAGAAGGAGCATGTCCAAGTATCTCACCATTGAAAGCAATGGGTGCAAAACAGCAACAGCTGCAGATTTGCAGAAAAAAAAAAAAAAAACATTTAAGTGTACTGTCAACATTACAGCAAAAAGTGCTTTCTGGAAGCAGCATTTTTACTGCAGAGCAGACTATTGCTGATAACAGCCTCATTAGTGCAGTAGCCGGTGATGGCTGACACCCTGTGATCACACTCCCGCCCGGCCCATCCTGCCCCGCTCCCCTGTGGCCGACCCCCGGAGGGCTTCTCCCCACGGCCGGCACCCAGCCCGGAGGACGGGGCAGAGGCACCCACCCCAGATAACAGCCGCTCTCCCAAGGCCTCCTCTGCACAACATGTCGCCATCTTGTAACAGGAGACAAAGATGGAGCGGGGTAAAGCCTCCAGGACGGCGCCGCTCGGGCCTACAGGACGGGCCGCCACTTACCACAGCAGCCCGAGCGCGGCGCAGTCCGCCGTCACTACTCACCGAAAGAGTTGAGGTTCTGGATAGAGGACATGCGATATTATTACGTGCACGGAGTGCAGAGGAAAAGGCTGCGGGCGGCCGGAGCGGCGGAGAAGAGCGGAGCACTGCTGTGTGGAGGGCGCGGGCCGGACAGCTGCTCGGGCACGGGGGAGATGGCGGTGTACAGGAGGGAAGCCGGAGCACGGACTGACAAGTAGCAGCTAAGGCTCTGAAGACGAGGCCTACACAAGCCGAAACCTGCTCGCTTTGCAGTCTAGAACAAAATGGCCGTGTTGCGGCTTTTTAGCTGCCTGCTTAGCCACCGGTCACGTGCTGTAACACGCCCTGATGGGATACGATGGGAATTGTAGTTCCTTGTAGTCTATGTGCACTGAGACTTAAAGGAGGCGGAGGCAAGATTGACTACATATCCCAGAATGCAGTGCGCTCTAATCGGAAGAAGCTCTGTACTGGGGAGAGGAGGGGATGGGTGTGATATACTGACGGGCGGGGGAGGGGCGCCGCTGTTTACCTCAGTTTGTGTTCTGAGGAGTTGTTGGGGTGTAGTAGTCCGAGTTGTCGCCATTTTCTCTATGTGTGTAATTAGTCTTCATTGCTACAATGTCTAATTGCTTTTATGTTGCCCAACAGCCATTTACTATTATTTTTGGGTGCATAATCGGATAAAAAAACAATGTGACATTAAAGAGAACCTGTTATCAGGTTTATGTATAATAAACTAAAGGTATAGCCAGGGGCATACATAGAAATCATGGGGCCCCATAGCAAAATTTCTAATTGCCCCCCCCCCAAAAAAAAGTAAAAATATATATATATATATATATATATATATATATATATATATATATATAATATGTCACAGAAGAGCATATCTCACAACTTTGCAGCCCTTGCCAAGTAATTTTCCTCTTTTTGAAGCCCCTAGATTGCATTTTCATTGCAGCCATAAAATATGCTAGCAACAAAAGTGCCCCAAGCTTTCAAGTATTTAATCTCTATTGGAAATAAATAATCTTCCCCGTATTCATGTCAGAGAGAAAAAGTGACCTCCATACACAACACAATCCACTATACCAAGACCAATAATACCACATACAAGGGAGAAATACTGCCACACCGTGACCAGACCACATATTACCACCACACAGTGATCGAATACAACCACATGCAAGGGGGAAATACCGCCACACCGTGACCAAACATATTACCACTACATAGTGACCAAGTACAACCACATACAAGGGAGAAATACCGACCACATAATGACCGAATAATATCACAAATAAGTGAGAAATACTGCAACACTGATTAGACCACAGTGACCAAATAATACCGCATACAAGAAAGAAATATCACCATACTATGACCAGACCACATATTATGATGACATAGTGACCGAATACAACCACATACAAGGATTAAATACCAACACCCCATGACCAGACCACATACTGACTGAATAATACTACAATAATGATCATGAATAAAAACCACAATACTAATAACACGAATATTGCCATCAGTACCATTATACACAAGAGCTCTGTATATACCGTAGTGCCAGTGTACAGGTAATACAGTGATCACCAGTGTCATTATACATAGGAGCTCTGCATATAGTGTCAGTGTACAGGTAATACAGTGATCACCAGTGACATTATACACAGGAACTCTGTATATAGTGTATAGTGTGTGTGTACATGTAATACACTGACTTACCAGTGACGTCTCTAGCTGAGGTTATTCATCTTCGCTTTTTCTCTTCATCTGGCACTGACCGCTATTTTTTCTTCCTGCCATGACACGACTCTACAGAAAATAACACAGTCACCTATAGCTGATCACTCTTAGAAAACATTCCCCCCCTTTTCACCAATTTCTACACTATGCCGTACTTTTGTTCCCCCATGGGAGACAGTTTCCTCAAAATTAAATTATATTATGGCAGTAATAATTTCCCCTAATTTGCCCCTACAGTAAGTATCTCAACTATTTGCCACCATAAACTAATAATGTCTGGCCTCCTGTATTTAATAATATCTCCCTTCCTAGGCCCCTATGTTCCTCCATCCCAGGCCCTTAAACTGCCCCATACTGGGCCCCTATGTTTCTCTATCCCAGGGCCATAAACTGCCCCATCCTGGGCTCCTATACCCACTACTCTGTCCATTCACAGAGGGGAGGAACATAAAGATTCTTCTCACCTCCCTACGCTCCCCCGGCGTCCTCTTGCGGCTTACCTGACCCATCCGAGGCCACGCAATGACATCAGAGCGCGGCTCATAGCAGTGATGTTAAAAGATGTGATGTGGGCCATATACATACATACACATGCAGACAGGCAAACACTGATGCATGCATGCAGTCGAGGACACACACATACGCAGCTGCACTGACATGCAAACATATGTAGACACATATACATGCACACACGCTTACATACGTAGACACACAGATATACGAAGACAGTCAGACAAATGCATGCATATAGACACTCAGACACATGTATACAAATGCACACAGACATACGCAGACAAGCACACACTCATACATACGTAAACACACAGGCATGAACACAAGAAGACATGCACACAGACTTGAGGACAAGTACACATGTAGACAAAGAAATGCACACATACACGCATTTATGCTTACATACGTAGACACAGACAAATGTACAGACATTCTGACACACACAGACAAGCACACATACACATAGGCAGACACATAGACATGCACACAGGCAGAAAAATGTACACACATGCAGACAGGTGCACGTAGAGAGACACCTGCACATATTCACACAGACACGCACACATATATAACCACGGAGATGCACACACACGTAGACACGCACACATACACACGCACACATATGTAAACATCCAGACAGGCAAACACATGCACAGACACTCACAAATATGTAGACACAGGCACACACACACTCATATGTAGACATGCAGACAGGCAAACACATGCACAGACACACACCTATGTAGACACAGGCACACACACACTATATGTAGACATGCAGACAGGCAAACACATGCACAGACACGCACACATATGTTGTCACATGCATGCACTCATTCACAGACACGCACACATTCATACACAGGCAACAGCCTGCACACACTGTATGTGGTGTGTGAGTATGTGGACACACATGTAGGCATATACATGCACACAGAACGCAAATACAGGCACAAATATATAGACACACAGGCATACACACACACACACACACGTGCAAAGATATATACTTATTCATATAAATATACACACATATTAGGGGAGTTCTTACCTTCCCCTGCTGGTCTCCAGTCAGGCCTGCAGGCTCCATTACAGATCTCCGGCGGTAAGCTGCAGTGCAGGGCGCACAGCGTGACGTCACAGTTAGCAGACACGGCAGCGTCTGTTAACTGTGACACGGCTGGGGCAGCACCCGCGCAGTGTAGTCCCGGGTGACACAGACGGCCCCAGCACAGCCGGTGGTGGAATCGTGGAATAGCAGAAACTGCTGTGTGAATACTGACATGTCAGTATTCACACAGCAGTTTCTGCTATTACATGTATTTTCGTTTTTCGTTTGTGAGCCCTCCCCATACACACCTATTGCCAATCCACATCGTATATATAGCCTGGGTCTCAGCTTCCCATACACGGTAAGTTTTTTAACTGCATGAGAGGACACACACAAGCTAGGGACCCCAACGTAGAGAAATACTTTGGCGTAGTGTTGGGGCTCTATTGCATTGATCAATTCAGTAGCTAAATTTCTCTTTATTCATATATTCATGGCAGTAATGCAGGTTCCATTTTTCACATTTCATTCTTACATATAGCTATTGAATTTTTCATGTCAGTATTCACACAGCAGTTTCTGCTATTACATGTATTCCCCTTACATAGTCACTGGTGTGCATACCTTATCTCCCCATAGTGATGTTTTTTTAGGTTTTTGCACCCAGTTCAGACATAGAATGGAGTTCCAAACGTTATTTCTTATTTGTTAAAGAACAGACACCAGTGGGACAATGATAAGAAGGGAGCGCTGCGATCACTCTCATCATTACTTTCAAATGTATCGGCATCTGGGATGCTGATACAATCGAAAGTGTGATCCTGAACGGGGGGCCTGGTGCTGGCACTGACACCACGGGCAGCTGCTCCAAGGCCCCCCTAGCTCACGGGCCCCATAGCAGTGGCGTGGCCTGCCTCTATTGACGGTACGCCACTGGGTATAGCCCTAATGGCGTTATACTGATAGCACACATTCAATAAAGAAATCCACAACCTGTTTTTATAAATCATTAGTTTTGTTGTCAGTGCATCAGGGCGGGACTGTCGGGTGGGGTTCTGCCCGGCCATGGCCTGCCACTGGTGTGGCTGCCCTCCTTTGTAGGCTGGAGTCACACTTGCGTACACTGGCTCTCCTGATTGTAGCTGGTCAATTTCATGTATTTCTATGCAGGTGACCCGCTCCGGTCTGAGGAGCCAACGGCCGGTTCAGGTAGTGAAATGCAAGTGTTACTCCAGCCTGACTTGAATTATGCGCACACTCTGCCCCAGCAGCGCTTGTGCAGTTGGATATGACGCCGGTGCCTGTGTATGCAGAGATTGAGATCGCGGCTTAATGACAAGCCAAGATCTCAATCTGCGTACGCACCACCATGACCGCCAGGAGGTCATTCTTTACAAACACCGTGCACCAATTGATCTGCCAGTGGCTTCAGTAAAATGGCGCCGGTGGTAGTGTATACACAGGTTGAGCCGACATCTAAATATGTACAGGCACCGGATTGTTTAGTATTTGTACAGTGAGTTGGAGTATTTATATAAAACATATGAGAATTATTCTGACATGTTATCTGTGGCCGTTCACCTTGCATCTCTGCTATGTCCGAAGGTTTCACTTGAAACCCCTAAAAACCTGACAGGGCCGTAGACTGCAGGGACGTGATCGGAGTTTAGAAGAACTTTGTGTTGTTTTCAGGCAGTGTCCTTTGTGGTCTACACTCCTGTGCTCGTCTGATAACACCGACAGTTTGAGAAAACAACTGAGAGTGAATTCTTATCAGCTCCGATCGTGTCATTGCAGTGTACGGCTTCATCAGGGGAACATCTGAATCCTGTTTATTGGTGTTCAGGTGGAACTGCCAAACTTTCAAAACACAAGGGGCTCACTGGATGAGGTGGATCAGAAAAGCAGAGAGGAGAAATCCTGAAAACCTCAAGCAGATGCGTAGCAGAATTACAAGAAACCGCAAACAGGTGAAGTCCTGATTACCACCTACCCGTAGCAGGGGCTGGAAACGCAAGGAGTGGATGCCAGAGACAAACAGGAGGACATCCTGGAGATTGCAGACAGGTTGCTGATACTGGAAACCATCTGCAGGTAGTAGACTGTGGAACTGGAAGCCACTGACAGCCAGGAGACGTCTTGGAGACCTCAGATACGTAGCAATACTTGAAACCACAGGATAGGTAGGCAACTGGGGGTCTAGAAACCACAGGCATCCACAGAAGCCTGTAGATAATAACTGTGCCCAGACTACTAAAAGAGTTTTTAGCAAGTCTTAAAGGGGGTTTCATATGAAAACAAATTCAACTGAATCAATACATCTTGGAATAATAATAATAATAATAATTTCCACAATTGGATGAGTTTAACCCTTTAAAGATCAGGTGATTTTTAGTTTTTGTTCTTTTGGTTTTTCCTCCCCTTATTCCAAGAGCCATAACTTTTTTATTTTTTTGTTGACATTGCCATGTGAGGCTTGTATTTTGCAGGCGAGTTGTACTTTCGAATTATTCATCCATTTTATCATTTGATGTAATGGTAAGCGGGAAAAAACAATTCCCAGTGTGGCCAAATAGCAAAAAAAGTGAAATTCAGCAAATGTTTTTATATGTCAAGAGCTCATTTTACCATAAAACTGACCTGACAGTATATGATTTTCCAAGTCAGTAGGATTATGTACATACCAAACATGTACAGTTTTTGTTTTTTTTTAATTGGTGAAAAAAAATTAAAGTTTGTAAAAAAAAAAAAAATTACCGAGACTTGTAACCTTTTCATTTAGGTTTTTACTGATACCATTTTGGGTTGATGCGCTGTTTTGATCGCCTGTTATTGCATTTTATTGTAATATTATGGCAGCCAAAAAAACGTAATTTTAGCATTTGGAATTTTTTTTCCATTATGCTGTTTACTGATCAGATTAATTTATTTTATATGTTGAGAGATAGGACATTTCTGAATGCAGCAATACCAAATATGTGTATTTTTTAGTTCTTTTTTCATTTTTATCTTCATTGTGGCAAAAGGGGGGTAATTCAAACTTTTGTGGGTTTTTTCATATTTATTTTTTTTAAAAAATTCTCAGTTTTTATTGTATTTATTATTAGTACCCTTTTTCACTTTTTGGTGGATTTAACAGTCCTCTTAGGGGACTTGAAGTTGCGATCATCCAATCACTTGTGCTGTACAGAGAGGTGCATCAGCACTGGTCTGGACAGCAGAAATAATCATCTCTTTTGAAAGCCGGCTCACAGCTGGCATTCACAGAAAGTCACTGATCCTCCACCAAATTTCACAGTGGGTGCAAGACACTGTGGCTTGTACGCCTCTCCAGGTCTCCGTCTAACCATTAGCTGACCAGGTGTTGGGCAAAGCTGAAAATTAGACTCATCAGAGAAGATTTCCTGACTCCAGTTCTCTATGGTCCAATTGGGCATATTAAGCTTTGTGAAGGACGTATGAATCAAGCCGCATACAAGGTTATCCTGGAAAAACAGTTGCTTCCTTCTGCTCAGACAGGGTTCCCCAACTCTGAGGACTGTTTTTTTCAGCAGGACAATGCGCCATGCCACACAGCTAGGTCAATCAATGTGTGGATGAAGGACCACCACATCAAAACCCTGTCATGGCCAGCCTAATCTCCAGACCTGAACCCCATTGAAAACCTCTGGAATGTAATCAAGAGTAAGATGGATAATTACAAGGCATCATACAAAGAAGAACTGCTTAAATGTTTGCACCAGGAGTGGCATAAAGTCACCCAAAATCAGTGTGAAAGACTGGTGGAAAGCATGCCAAGACGCATGAAAGCTGTGATTAAAAATCATGGTTATTCCACAAAATATTGATTTCTGAACTATTCCGAAGTTAAAACACTAGTATTGTTGTTTCTGAATGATTATGAACTTGTTTTCTTTGCATTATTTGAGGTCTGAAAGCAATGCATTTTTTTTATTATTTTGACCATTTCTCATTTTCAGAAAATTAATAAAAAAATTATTTCTTGGAAATTCGGAGACATGTTGTCAGTAGTTTATAGAATAAAAGAACAATTTACATTTTACTCACAAATATACCTATAAAGAGAAAAATCAGAAAAACTGAAAATTTTGCAGTGGTCTCTTAATTTTTGCCAGAGCTGTATGTATGGCTGTATGTATGTATGTACAGTTAGGTCCAGAAATATTTGGACAGTGACACAAGTTTTGTTATTTTAGCTGTTTACAAAAACATGTTCAGAAATACAATTATATATATAATATGGGCTGAAAGTGCACACTCCCAGCTGCAATATGAGAGTTTTCACATCCAAATCGGAGAAAGGGTTTAGGAATCATAGCTCTGTAATGCATAGCCTCCTCTTTTTCAAGGGACCAAAAGTAATTGGACAAGGGACTCTAAGGGCTGCAATTAACTCTGAAGGCGTCTCCCTCGTTAACCTGTAATCAATGAAGTAGTTAAAAGGTCTTGGGTTGATTACAGGTGTGTGGTTTTGCATTTGGAAGCTGTTGCTGTGACCAGACAACATGCGGTCTAAGGAACTCTCAATTGAGGTGAAGCAGAACATCCTTAGGCTGAAAAAAAAGAAAAAATCCATCAGAGAGATAGCAGACATGCTTGGAGTAGCAAAATCAACAGTCGGGTACATTCTGAGAAAAAAGGAATTGACTGGTGAGCTTGGGAACTCAAAAAAGCCTGGGCGTCCACGGATGACAACAGTGGTGGATGATCGCCGCATACTTTCTTTGGTGAAGAAGAACCCATTCACAACATCAACTGAAGTCCAGAACACTCTCAGTGAAGTAGGTGTATCTGTCTCTAAGTCAACAGTAAAGAGAAGACTCCATGAAAGTAAATACAAAGGGTTCACATCTAGATGCAAACCATTCATCAATTCCAAAAATAGACAGGCCAGAGTTAAATTTGCTGAAAAACACCTCATGAAGCCAGCTCAGTTCTGGAAAAGTATTCTATTGACAGATGAGACAAAGATCAACCTGTACCAGAATGATGGGAAGAAAAAAGTTTGGAGAAGAAAGGGAACGGCATATGATCCAAGGCACACCACATCCTCTGTAAAACATGGTGGAGGCAACGTGATGGCATGGGCATGCATGGCTTTCAATGGCACTGGGTCACTTGTGTTTATTGATGACATAACAGCAGACAAGAGTAGCCGGATGAATTCTGAAGTGTACCGGGATATACTTTCAGCCCAGATTCAGCCAAATGCCGCAAAGTTGATCGGACGGCGCTTCATAGTACAGATGGACAATGACCCCAAGCATACAGCCAAAGCTACCCAGGAGTTCATGAGTGCAAAAAAGTGGAACATTCTGCAATGGCCAAGTCAATCACCAGATCTTAACCCAATTGAGCATGCATTTCACTTGCTCAAATCCAGACTTAAGACGGAAAGACCCACAAACAAGCAAGACCTGAAGGCTGCGGCTGTAAAGGCCTGGCAAAGCATTAAGAAGGAGGAAACCCAGCATTTGGTGATGTCCATGGGTTCCAGACTTAAGGCAGTGATTGCCTCCAAAGGATTCGCAACAAAATATTGAAAATAAAAATATTTTGCTTGGGTTTGGTTTATTTGTCCAATTACTTTTGACCTCCTAAAATGTGGAGTGTTTGTAAAGAAATGTGTACAATTCCTACAATTTCTATCAGATATTTTTGTTCAAACCTTCAAATTAAACGTTACAATCTGCACTTGAATTCTGTTGTTGAGGTTTCATTTCAAATCCAATGTGGTGGCATGCAGAGCCCAACTCGCGAAAATTTTGTCACTGTCCAAATATTTCTGGACCTATCTGTATGTATGTATGTATGTATGTATGTGTGTATTTCCGCTAAAGAAATCCACACTGTCGCATGTACAATCACAAAATTTTGCACAGACACTCCATTTGACTCAGGGAACGTCATAGACTATGGGGAAATTTGAACCCTGCATTTACGGTTATTCACCAAAAAACCTGCCTCAATTAAAGTCAATAGAGCTGGGAGCCACAATGCAGCCAGAACTTCAGAAGAATGTGCAGCCATACCCTTGAATGAATGTTGGCATGTCACAATGCAGCCAGGGAAGAGACAGACAGGCAGAGACAGACAGAGACAAGCAGACAAATAGACACAGACAAAGAGACCGACAGGGAAAGATACAGACAGAGACAGTGAGAGACAGAAAGACAGACAAAGAGACAGACAAAGAAATAGGCAGACATGGAAAGACACAGACAGGGAAAGAGGCAGAGACAGACAGGGAAAGAGATAGAGACAGACAGGGAAAGAGAGAGACAGACAGGGAAAGAGAGAGACAGACAAAGAGAGAGACAGACAGAGAGGGAAACCAACAAAGACTGAGAGAGAAACAGAGAGACAGTTACTATCCCGGGCAAAGCCAGGTACTACAGCTAGTGTACCTATAAAGAGAAAAATCAGAAAAACTGAAAATTTTGCAGTGGTCACTCAATTTTTGCCAGAGCTGTATATATATATATATATATATATATATATATATATATATATATATATATATATATATATATATATAGCCAAAAGTGTTAGCACCTTTGAAGGTGCTCCAGAAAATGAAGTATTTAAGTATTTCCCTCAGAGAATTATTAATTCACCGCCCCTCTCCATAATATCTCTACCACACTCCCCCTCGGTATAATATCCCCCCAAAAACACTGCCCCTCAGTATATTATAATGCAACAGAATGCCCCTGTGTATAATATCCCCACACACTGCCCCTCTGTGTAATATCTCTCCCACACACACTACACCTCTGTATAATATCCTCCCACACACTGCTCCTCTATATAATATCCCTCACACACTGCGCCATGTATAATTTACCCCCACACACTACTCCTCTGTATAATATCTCTCCCACACACACTGCCCCATGTATAATATCCCCACACCCACACTGCCCCTCTGTATAATATACCCTTGCACAATGTCTATGTGTATATCTCTCCCACATACACTGCTCCTCTGTATATCCCCCACACACACTGCTCCTCTGTATAATATACCCCCAAACACACTGCTCCTTTGTGTAATATCCCACCCACAAACACACTGCTCCTCTGTTTAACATCCCCACACACATACACTGCCCCTTTGTATACTACCTACTCCCCACACAAGCTGCCCCTCTTTTATATATATATATACACTGCCCCTCTGTATACCACCCCCCCCCCCACACACACACACACACATTGTCCCTCTGTATAATATCCTCCTGGTATATATGTCTCCTTCCTGGTATATATGTCGACTTCCTGGCATATGTGTCCCCATCCTGGGCCCTTTCTGGTGTATACAGTATGTCCCATCCTGGTTTATTGTCCCCTTCCAAGCATATACAAGTGCATCTGAATAAATTACAATATCATCAAAAAGTTAATTTATTTCAGTAATTCAATACAAAAAGGAAACACATTTATTATATAGAGCCATTACGAACAGAGTGATCTATTTCAAGTGTTTATTTCTGTTAATGTTGATGACTATGGTTTACAGCCAATTAAAACCCAAAACTCATTATCTCAGAAAATTAGAATGTTATATACTGTATGTATATATATATATATATATATATATACAGTACAGACCAAATGTTTGGACACACCTCATTCAAAGAGTTTTTTTTTATTTTCATGACTCTAACAATTGTAGATTCACATTGAAGGGATCAAAACTATGAATGAAAACATGTGGAATGAAATACCTAAAAAAGTGTGAAACAACTGAAAATATGTCTTATATTCTAGGTTCTTCAAAGTAGCCCCCTTTTGCTTTGATTAGTGTTTTGCACACTCTTGGCATTCTCTTGGTGAGCTTCAAGAGGTAGTCACCGGAAATGGTTTTCCAACAGTCTTGAAGAAGTTCCCAGAAATGCTTAGCACTTGTTGGCCCTTTTGCCTTCACTCTGCGGTCCAGCTCACCCCAAACCATCTCGATTGGGTTCAGGTCTGGTGACTGTGGAGGCAAGGTCATCTGGCGTAGCATCCCATCACTTTCCTTCTTAGTCAAATAGCCCTTACACAGCCTGGAGGTGTGTTTGGGGTCATTGTCCTGTTGAAAAATAAATGATGGTCCAACTAAATGCAAACCGGATGGAATAGCATGCCGATGCAAGATGCTATGGTAGCCATGCTGGTTCAGTATGCCTTCAATTTTGAATAAATGACCAACAGTGTCACCAGCAAAGCACCCCCACAGCGTCACACCTCCTCCTCCATGCTTCACGGTGGGAACCAAGCATGTAGAGTCCATCCGTTCACCTTTTCTACAAAGACACGGTGGTTGGATCCAAAGATCTCAAATTTGGACTCATCAGACCAAAGCACAGATTTCCACTGGTCTAATGTCCATTCCTTGTGTTCTTTAGCCCAAACAAGTCTCTTCTGCTTGTTGCCTGTCCTTAGCAGTGGTTTCCTAGCAGCTATTTTACCATGAAGGCCTGCTGCACAAAGTCTCCTCTTAATTGTTGTTCTAGACATGAGAAGGTGTGTCCAAACTTTTGGTCTGTACTGTGTGTGTGTGTGTGTGTGTATATATATATATATATATATACATATATATGGCCAACTGAAAAGAATATACAGTAAATGCCTCAATACTTGGTTGCGGCTCCTTTTGTATGAATTACTGCATCAATGTGGCGTGGCATGGAGGCGATCAGCCTGTGGCATTGCTGAGGTGTTATTGTTGCTTGCCCATGAGCTTCAGCTCTTCTGAATTGTTGGGTCTGGTGTCTCTCATCTTGCTCTTGACAGTACCCCATAGATTCTTTATGGGGTTTAGGTCAGGCGAGTTTGTTGGAAAATCAAGCACAATGATACTGTGGTTATTAAACCAGGTATTGGTATTTAACAGTGTGGACAAGTGTCAAGTCCTGCTGGAAAATGAAATTTCCATCTCCAAAAAGCTTATTGGCAGAGGGAATCATTAAGTGCTCTAAAATTATCTTGTAGATGGCTGCGCTGACTTTGGTCTTGATAAAACACAGTAGACCTACAGCAGCAGATGACATGGCTCCCCAAACCATCACTGATTGTAGAAACTTTACACTAGACCAAAAGTAGCTTGGATTGTGGCCTCTCCACTCTTCCTCCAGACTCTGGGACCTTGATTTCCAAATGAAATGCAAAATTTACTTTCATCTGAAAACAATACCTTGGACTACTAAGCAACAGTCCAGTTCTTTTTCTCCTTGGCCTAGGTAAGACACTTCCGGTGTTGTGTATTAGTCACGAGTGACTTGGCACAAAGAATGCGACACTTGTAGCCCATGTCCTGGATACGTCTGTGTGTGGTGGCTCTTGAAGCACTGACTCCAGCAGCAGTCCACTCCTTGTAAATCTCCCTTAAATTTTTGAATGGCCCTTTCTTAACAATCCTATCAAGGCTGCAGTTATCCCCATTGCTTGTACAACTTTTTCTACCACAGTTTTTCCTTCCATTCAACTTTCCATTAATATTCTTGGATACAGCACTCTGTGAACAGCCAGCTTCTATAGCAATGACCTTTTGTGGCTTACCCTCCATGTGGAGTATGTCAATGACTGTCTTCTGGACAGCTGTCCAGTCAACAATCTTCCCCATGATTGTGTAGCCTACTGAACCAAACTAAGGGAACATTTTAAACGCTTAGGAAGCCTTTCAGGTGTTTTGTGGTAATTATTCTAATTTTGTGAGATAATGACTTTTGGGTTTTCATTGGCTGTAAGCCATAATCATCAACATTAGCAGAAATAAACACTTGAAATAGATCACTCTGTTTATAATACCTCTATACAATATATGGGTTTCCTTTTTGGATTGAAGTTGTAAAATAAATTAACTTTTTGATGATATTCTAAGTTATTGAGATGCACTTGTATTTTCCTAGAATAATCTGTGGGCTTCATTTGCAGTACCTTTGAGCTGCTAGAACATCAGAACACCTTGGAGGATTTATATCTGTTTGTGATCAAGTTTAGTAGTGGAATAAGGCTATATGTTTATATTATTTTGTATTTTATGATAGTTTAATGTCATAGTCTTAATATTATATTTTGAAGTCCTAAATAATTAAACACCTCTGGGAAAGAGGTCAGATAGAGTCAATAGAATCCTTTAGCAGTCTAAAGTGACTATCTGCCTTGTTACATGGCTTAGTCAGAATGGTTCAGTCAAAGGTTTTGTCTAAATCATGAATTTCAGATATTTAGACAGAAAATCGTATGTAAGGGCTTAGTATAGAGCACAGGATAAATATGAACCAAGCCTTATCATAATTTTTCAAAGACACAATGAACAAGTGAATAGTGTTCAAGATTTGTTTTTATTTGCTATTTTTGCTATTTTTGATTGCTAGTTTTCTATTTTGATATTTAGGAGGTAGAATGGCCAAAAAATAGCAGTTTAAACTTTTTTTTATTTCTGTTATACTATTTTGTTCGTTGTGCTGTAAAAGTGATAAGACAACTTTATTTTATGGTCGGTCCAATTACAGTGATACAAGATTTATATATGATTTTTTTATTTTTTCACAATGCACATTTTTTTTTTTAAACTAAATCATTTATTTTTGTATCTTCATGTTCTCCATATTCATGTCTTTCCAATATTGCCATGTGAGGGCTTGATTTTTCCGGGACAACCATTGACGATTGCAAAGTGGCTGATGGGGGTTTGAGAGGGAGCCCCTTTCCTCTCACAACCCTTTAAATACCGTGGTCGCTGGAGGGTTAAACAACTAGGGAAAGTGCTGTCACCTGCCTTGGCAGTTACTGCAGGAATTCAACTGTCAGTTCATGGAAATCTTTAACAAGGTTTGTGTCAGCTAATTGGAGAACAGGATAATATATAGCAACAAAGACCTTGATACCAGAGATTTGTCACTTCCTTGGAAGCTTTGAAAAAAATCACTGTTTTATCAGCACAAGATTTTCACTAAACAAGTAGCAAACCTGCTTCAATGATCTTGTCCTTCATATTCATAAGCTCTGTATGACCCCCGCCCTCCACTACTAATTGGCAGCTTTCTACTTGTGCACAGTGAATGCTGCCAATCAGTGGTGTGGGCAGTGTTATACAGAGCTCAGCATTTAGAGAACTGCTAGATGTGTAGCAGATAAACACTATTCTTATCAAAACTTCAGCAGGAAGCCCAGTAAGTGCCCCAATGCTGCAATCAGGGTCTCTGCCCCTACATAATAATGGGGAAGTGAAATCCTGTTGACAGATTGCCTTTCAGAGATCACCAAGATGTATTAGCTTCTCCATTAGCGAGAACATCCTTCCAAATAAGATCCATGTTAAGATAACCAAACACATTAAGCTAACTTTGGCTGAACGTCGATATCGACAGGTTTGACCAACAGTCTAATGTGTATGGCGGCCCTAGACAGATGATTTATCAGGGAAGTTAAGGATCGGGAATGCCAAACCTTTTGTTCTCAGTGAGATTAGTCACAGCCAGAAATGTTTGGCAGTGAGTATTATAGAGAACACAGAGCAAACACTCCTATTTAGTGGAGACTGAGACGGCTAAGATACCCATCAGCCAACCACTGTTCACCCAACAGCCATCTAAAGGTCCAGTCACACTAAACAACTTACCAGCGATCCCAACAACGATAGGGATCGCTGGTAAGTTGCTAGGAGGTTGCTGGTGAGATGTCACACTGCGACGCTCCAGCGATCCCACCAGCAACCTGACCTGGCAGGGATCGCTGGAGCGTCGCTACACAAGTTGCTGGTGAGCTCACCAGCAACCAGTGCCAAGCCCCCAGCGCCGCGTGGAAGATGCTGCGCTTGGTAACTAAGGTAAATATCGGGTAACCAACCCGATATTTAACTTGGTTACCAGCGCACGCAGCTACACGTGCAGAGAGCAGGGAGCAGCGCACACTGAGCGCTGGCTCCCTGCTCTGCTAGTTACAGCACACATCGGGTTAATTACCCGATGTGTGCTGCAGCTAAATGTGCACAGAGCAGGGAGTAGCGCACACCGGGTGCAGCTGCACAGGGTACATATATAGGGTATAGAGTACAGGGTGCAGCTGCACAGAGCAGGGAGCAGCGCACACCGCTTAGCGCTGGCTCCTTGCTCTCCTAGTTACAGCACACATCGGGTTAATTACCCGATGTGTGCTGCAGCTAAATGTGCATAGAGCAGGGAGCAGCGCACAATGCTTAGCGCTGGCTCCCTGCTCTCCTAGCTACAGCACACATCGGGTTAATTAACCCAATGTGTCCTGCAGCTACATGTGCACAGAGCAGGAGCCGGCACTGACAGTGAGAGCGGCGGAGGCTGGTAACAAAGGTAAATATCGGGTAACCAAGGACAGGGCTTCTTGGTTACCCGATGTTTACTGTGGTTTCCAGCCTCCGCAGAAGCCGGCTCCTGCTGCCTGCACATTTAGTTGTTGCTGTCTCGCTGTCACACACAGCGATCAGTGCTTCACAGCAGGACAGCAACAACTAAAAAATGGCCCAGGACATTCAGCAACAACCAACGACCTCACAGCAGGGGCCAGGTTGTTGCTGGATGTCACACACAGCGACATCACTAGCAACATCGCTGCTACGTCACAAAAGTTGTTCGTTAGCAGCGATGTTGCTAGCGATGTTGCTTAGTGTGACGGGGCCTTAAGGTCTATGGCTGGCTTTATGTTAGGAAGGAGTTACGTTAAATATTGATCTCAGCGCCGGTATACTTCACAAATAATGCATTAGGAAACGGTGAAGAAAGAAATAGTGTAATCTTAAAACTCTCCCGTATAGAAAGCCCCCAAATCTGCACATATAACAGGCATCCTGAAAGTACTGGCTCCCACCTGTCTGCTTTACCGTGGCTGGATATCAAAAATAGGAAATGTCTTTTTTTCCCCCCTCTAGTTTGATATCCAGCCACGATAAAGCTCACAGGTGGTAGCTGCAACCTGCCGCTGTTTTATTACCGACGCTGGCTATCAAAATATGGAGGGAGCCTATGTCATTTTTTTATTATTATTTATTTGTTTCTTTTTACATTACTATACAGAAAACTCTGTTCCCCTCTATTTTGATATCCAGCCACAGTAAAACTCATAGGTGGGGGCTGCAGCCTATCAATGTTGCTTTACTGGCGCTGGTTAAAATATGGTGTGAGCCTACATTTTTTACTTTTTTATTACTTATTTATTTCTTTTTACACTACTATATAGAAAACTGAGTGCACAAATGCGGACACAGGGTGAAGGTCATGTACAGCAGTCTGCAACCAATCATATACACTGGCACAGAAGGTGGGTGGGAGAAGCAGTGAATATTCATGATCCTTAATTAACGGGCGCAGAAGAGAGTCTGACTGCAGCATGATCCTCCGGGAAACAAGGTATGGATAACTATTCTGCTTTTACTACTATTTAACTTCAACCACAGCCCCTTAGCACTTACTATGGCCATTCTACAGCCATTTTACAGCCCAGAACGTCTTGTCATCATTGACTTGTATAGGGTTCGTTGTTCAAGGTTAATTTTAGTGTTAAGCTCACTCGCTGTTCCCAATTTATTTTTCCCACGCTGGTTCTGCGAATCCGAATATCCATGAGTTCGCTCATCACTAGTCATGAAAGATATAATTTTATTTTAAGGAATTATTAAAATTACTATTCTGTAGTTTGTTATTTGAAATATATTATTTTAAACTTTTATAAAACAACTATTATAAATTCTGTATACAGTATATACAACATAAATTAGCAACCAAAATAAAATTGCAGAGGGGCCATTGTCTTCTCAGTCCTCATGTTATAAAGAAAAGATCCGATAAAAAAATGCATCGATATTTCTGGCCTAGAACAAATTACAGAAGTTTCATAATGTACTTTTAGTAATGTTACCAATAATTAGACTAAGATTACATGGTTTTGCAATACAGTTACATGACTACAACAAGCTGCAATTTAATTTCTATTACATTTAAATTAAA
Organism: Anomaloglossus baeobatrachus; assembly: GCF_048569485.1. Lineage (NCBI taxonomy): Eukaryota > Metazoa > Chordata > Amphibia > Anura > Aromobatidae > Anomaloglossus > Anomaloglossus baeobatrachus. Next base: position 427,960,691 of record NC_134358.1, read on the forward strand.
ATGTCCCCCCTTTGTGTGTCTGGTTGATATTATTAACCCCTTCACCCTGGCTGATTTTCCGTTTTTCATTTTTTTGGGGTTTTTTTGCTCCCTTTTTGACAGCGCCAATTAAGGAGTTAATAGGTACGGGTGGATATCAATTCCACTTGTGCCTACAAGGCACACATGTCAGCTGTACAAATCAGCTGACATGTGCGTGGATACCCCCCGAGTGCCCGTGGCAGCCGGTGGGGATTACACTATGACCGCAGGGACGTACGGTAATATTACTGCCTGCAGTCTTTAAGGGGTTAAACTAAAAGTTGCATTAGAATTGCTAAATAAATCACACATGCCATTTACCCAAAGACTATAAATAAATTCACTATCTTTTCTGAGTTATGATTTCCTGGATAAAAAATATGTACATGTAAATTACTGGTTTGTGACATTTATTTATTTTTAATAAAAATGTGTTTATGCACAGGGTGCACTGGGACTACATGTTCCAGGTTCTCCATGAGTTGGGACTTGGAGAGATCATGTTACGATGGATATCCTCCCTCTGTGCCCTTCCATCGGCGCAGGTAAAGGTCAATGGTTCTCTGTCCTCTCCTTTCAGGATACGAAACGGCACTAGGCACAGGTGTCCGCTTTCCCCTCTCTTATATGTTTTATCCATGGAGCCCCTGGCTACAGCCCTGAGAAGTAACCCTTCTATTAAAGGTATATCCATCGGGGGGGAGGAACACAAAACGGCTTTATTTGCAGACGACCTCCTTTTATATATTATGTCGCCAATTACCACCATCCCAAATTTAGTATCTGAACTTAAGAGTTTCGGTCATTTAAGTAATTTCAAAATTAACACCACAAAATCGGAAATCTTAGATGTCTCCCTACCCTCCATAGAGGCTAACCATCTCAGATCCTCATTACAATTTAAATGGCAAGACAATTACCTTACCTATTTGGGAGTTAGGATATCCTCGGATCCCTATAAATATGTATACCTTAAAACCAACTGTGGAAAAGGACTTGAGAGTTGGAGGAGCCTCTCTCTGTCTTGGTTCGGTAGGATCAATTCCATTAAAATGGCCTTCTTCCTAGACTCTTGTATGTTTATCAAACCATCCCGTTATGGCTGCCGGCCTCTTACTTTTCACGCCTAAAGGCCATGATTAATACATTTTTCTGGTTGGGTAGGTGCCCTCGTATCTCATACTTAACACTCACTAGGACTACGGGAACTGGAGGGGCGGGTCTCCCAGACCTAAGCCTTTATAATTTCGTCTCCTTAGGGACATGTGTTTTAGACCTTTTCCATGAAGGTGGTCAGAAAAAATGGGTTGACCTGGGGCGAGCCAGATCATGGCTAGACCCAGTGGCACGGCTCTGGTCTGCCACAGCAGGTGAGGCAGGTCTGGATCCACCCTCGGTCCTCATAAAGAACCTAATAAAGTTTTTGAGGCTCAGTCCGGAAGTTCTACATATCTCATCAGTCTCGGGACCCATGACTCCACTGTACGATAACCCAGCGATTCTAGCAGGAATTAGTAGGATTTCCTTTCTACATAGAAGGAAGTCAGATCACCCAATTGTAATGGACTACATAGATCCGACTGGGATCCTTCCATTTTTGGCCATGGTACCTGATCCACTCTCCCAAAATAGGGTCTGGCTCTTATGTGGGCAAATTAGAACCTTCATTGGATCTTTACACCCTTGGAGTGCACTTTTTTGACCACTTACTCCATTTGAGTCCCTGTGTCTGGCAAGTGTCCCACCAGTCCACACGGTCTCATTATTATACAGAACCTTCCTCAAAACTGGCGGTGGTGTTGGTATTTGGTTGCCTTTCTTCACTAAGTGGGAGGCTGATTTTGGAAGAGATCTATCAGAAGAAGAGAGTACAAAAATCTTGCTTTACTCTCACAAGTCCTCCATATGTTCCCTGACCCAGGAGAGGAGCTATAAAGTTCTCTCGAGATGGTACAGATGCCCAGCCACTATTAATAGCATCTTCCCTAGAGTTCCAGACACCTGCTGGAGATGTGAGCATCATAGAGGCGCCTATCTTCACATATGGTGGTCTTCGACCTTCCATTAAAAATCTCTGGAGTGCGGGGTTTGAGCTTATCAACAAACTTTCTAAGTCAAAAGTGAGTTCGACCCCAGAACTAGCATTATTATCTCTATTTAATTTCACCATAGCAAAATATAAGAAAAACCTACTTAGACATATTTTATCAGCTATAAGAAGATTAATCCCGCGTTTTTGGAAACAGAAGAGAGTACCGTCCTGCGCGGAACTCGTTGATGAGCTCAACGTTATCTGTAGGATGGAAGATCTCTCGGCATTGTCTGGGGGGGTTCGGAGAGATTCCTGGAAGTTTGGACGCCATGGATTTTATTCTGAGACTCTCCTGATTTGTTGTCATGGTTTGATGGGACTCGTCTCCCACGTGCAAGCTAGTCAATAAGTACACTCGATAGTACCTAGTCATCCCTGTAGATTCCCGAGGGTCCTCGCTGGCTCCTCGTTTTTTCCTTATATCTAGTACCTTCTCTTACTCTGGATTTTTCCGTCTTACCCTCTTTCTCCTTTCTATATCTTTTCCTAATTTCCTTCTAGTTCTCTCCTTTATATTTCCTTCTTCTTTCTCTCATTAATGGCTTAATTTTGATATAGGATTATATCACTGCGGAACATCTTTCTGGTTATTGTCACAAAATTTGTAATCTGATTTTGGTAATGAATGATTGTTCCACTCTTCTTTTATATTTGTTTCGTCATAAGTCCAATAAAACTTGATTTAACAAAAAATGTGATTATGGAATTGTTTTTTATTATTTTTTAGTAATTTTATAAGAAAAAAAATATCTGACTTTACAGAAATATATAGATGTACTGGTATATAGAGATGTATACCTGCAGCAGGTGAAATAAGTATTGAACACGTCACCAATTTTCTAAGTAAACATATTTCTAAAGGTGCTATTGACATGAATTTCTCACCAGATGTCGGTAACAACCCATCCAATCCGCACAAGTAAACAAATCAAACCAGAGATGTCCATAAATATGCTATATATAATGATGACAAATGCCACAGGAAAAAGTATTGAACACAAGAAGAAAAAGAGGTGCAAAAACCATGGAAATTCATGACACCAGCTGAAATTTATCTGTTATTAGAAAGCAAACCTGACACTTTGTTGTTACACAGGGTTTTACACAAATTTCGCCGACTGACATGGCTTTATTGGGCTCTGTTCACATTGAAGATTCTGACACGACATCCGATGGTTTCTCTGGTGTCTAGAATCAACACGGGCAGATACAGGTGTCGACCTACTGTGAGCTGAATAATAGGCAGGGTAACAAGAGTTAATCTCTGTTAGTCTGCTTGTTGGGCTCCTGTGATCACATGTGGTGAGGAAGCCAATCACATATGCTCCCCTCCTATTTGTGCTGGATGAAATCTTCTACTCATGCCAGCTATAGGTTATCCAGTGTTTGTGTGTGAGCTTTGGTGTCTCAGACTTTCTGGTGAAAATGTTGCTTTTGTTTGGTTCAGTTGTGGAGTGAACCCCTTTTGTTTGTACTTCCTTCCTACTCTTGTTTTCCTCCTAATCTCATATTGTCTGATACCTCTGTGTGTGCGTGCTGAGCAACAGATTTTTGGTTTTCCCTGTTTGTCTGTTTCTGTGGTTTTCAACACAATCCTGTCCTGGCCTTCCCTGGGGGGGGGGGAGAGAGAATAAGATCTGGTCAAGAGCAGGGCCAGGAAGGACTCATGCTTGTCCATCTTTGGGAGTATCCCTGAGGTTAGGAACAGCATAGGTCCCCCTAGCTTGAGGGCCAGCTTAGGAGCCCCAGTTTCCTGCTATAAAATAGTCTCTGTGACATTAGTGAAAAATAATATCAGCTGGTTCAAGTGATGGCCTATAGAAAGGTGTCTCATTACTAAGGTGCCATACAAAAAAAATCTCATGATGGGTAGAACCAGTGAGCTGTGATCTTCTCAACCTTATTGTGGCAAAACATACTGGTGACATTGGATACAGAAGAATTACTAAACTACTGAAGGTTCCAGTGAGCACTGTTGGGGCCATAAGTGCAAAGAGCATAATTTCATGAAAATTGTTTAACCCCTTTACCACCCGGCGATTTTCCGTTTTTCATTTTAATTTTTTCCCCTCCGGCAAAGAGCCATAACTTCTTTTATTTTTCCAGCAATATAGCCAAAGGAGGGCTTATTTTTTTGCGAGACGATTTGTACTATTGAATGGCACCATTAATTCTGCCTGATGTTGTACTGGAAAATGGGAAAAATTGTAAAAAAGTGCAATTCTACAATTTTTTTTTTATTTACCATATTCACTATATGGTAAAAGGGACCTGGCAGTATGGTTACCCAGGTCAATATGGGTTTGTAAATACCAAATATGTATAGTTTTACTTTTATCTAAATCGTAAAAATAATTCTGAAGTTTGTATAAAAAAAAAATAAAGAATTGCGTTTCTCTTGCCATTTTCCGAGACCCGCAGCGTTCTCATTTTTCTGGATCTGGGGCTGTGTGAAAGCTTATTTTTTACATCTTGAGTTGATGTTTTTAATTATACCACTTTGGGGCAGATGCAATGTTGTGATTGTCTTTTATTGCATTTTAATGCAATGTTGCGGCAACCCAAAAAAGAATTCTGGAGGTTTGATAATTTTTCTTGCTATGCCCTGTACCGATCAGATTAGTTGATTTTATATTTTGATAGATTGGACATTTCTAAACTCAGTGATACCAGATATGTGTATTTATTTTTAATGGTTTTATTTTCAATGGGGCAAAAGGAAGGTGATTTGAACTTTTATTTTTCAAATTGTTTTAAACTTTTTTTTACATTTTTAATTATTTTACTAGTCCACTTATGCCTGCACTAACTGATCTTTTCTACTGTTCAGAGCAATGCTTCAGCCCACTTGAATCCAAACTTGAGCCCAGACCCAGAACCCCATATATCTCTGAAGGAAACCCAAACTTGTGTGCTGGAAAATGGTGTTAGTGTTGCGCTACCCACGAGGAGTGCGGTAGTGAACCCAGAGTACCACAGAGGACTGTGGCAGCTGACCCCAGGAATGGATTTGATCAGAGCTTCAGGGAAAGGAAGAGCTTTATTGGCCAGTGTCTAATAACAAGAGTCCTTGTGTAGAGTCCAGAGCGCACACACTCTCAGCACAAAAGATGTCCAGATACCCATAGGTATGGCAGAGTATAAATGCAAGCAGGTACAACCTGAGCACCAGCAGAGTCCAGACCTAAGTGGAGGTAGATGGTATCTTGTGCCAGGTCTTGATCCAGTAGCAGGAAGAGCATAGACACCTGATGACTCGCTACGGACCTCCAGAGGAGGTGCTTGGTCTGGACCAGCAGTGTGAAGCAGGAATCACAGGCAAGGACTGGAGCAGCAGATAAAAATGCCCAGCTCTAAGTGGAGGCAAGGAACAGGGATTAGGAAGAAGTATATGAATAAACAACAAGGACAGGGAACAGGGACCTGACAGAAAGCAACGCCACACTAAGAGACAGGAAGATGTTGCTCAGGCATCTCCCATAAAGGGAGAATGCCTTATATGCCCAGAGCCTCTACACGATAGGCCATGAAGCACTTCCAGGTTAAGGCATACTGGAGCGTTAAATCCCTGCAGGATGTGGCGGGCATCGCCTAAGGAAGGTCCTGGGAGGTCTGTTCAGTGCACGCATGCTTCTGGAAGAACAAGCCACAGGCAAAGAGCTGGAGTAAGGTCCAGAACAGCGATCTGAGTGAGAAACCTGTATGAAAGGAAACACAGCGGGATGGACAGAGCGCATCGAGCCATGTGTTCGGTGTCGGCCCAATAGGGGAAACCCCGGGGCTGGAGGCATGACAGTAAAGGGTGCTTTACACGCTGCGATATCGCTAGCGATTGCTAGCGATGTCGAAAGCGATAGCACCCGCCCCCGTCGTTCATGTGGCATTTGGTGCTCGCTGTCATAGCGAACATTATCGCTACAGCAGCATCACACGCACATGCCTTGTCAGCGACGTCGCTCTGACCGCCAAACAATCCCTCCATCAAGGGGGAGGTGCGTTCGGCGAAATAGCGATGTCACTGCGGCGTCACTAAGTGGCCGGCCAATAGAAGCGGAGGGGCGGAGATGAGCGGGACGTAACATCCCACCCACCTCCTTCCTTCCTCATTGCCGGTGGACGCAGGAAAGGAGATGTTCGTTGTTCCTGCGGTGTCACACACAGCGATGTGTGCTGCCGCAGGAACGACAAACAACATCGTACCTGTGGCAGTAGCGATATTAAGAAAAGGAGCGACGTGTCAACGATCACCATTTTTGAACGATTTTGTGATCATTGATCGTCGCTCCTTGGTGTCACACGCTGCGATGTCTCTACCGGCGCCGGATGTGCATCACTAACGATGTGACCCCGACGATATATCAGTAGCGATGTCGCAGCATGTAAAGCACCCTTTAATAAGAGCTAGGGGGCTGAAAAAGGAAGCAAATGGGGAGTAAAGCAGAATAATTATACTTATGGAGTCTCTGTGTGGCTGTCACACTGCTACTGGGTTCGCTCATTAAACCTCATGAATATTCATTGCTTCTACCTCCCACCCTTTGTAACAGCATATGTGATTGGTTGCTGTCAGACTGGCAGTGTGCCGGCGCCTGTGATTGGTTGCCCTCACACTAGCTTTCTGCGTCCCGAGAGAGGAGTGTAAAAATAACTAAATGATTGGAAAAAATGGCGTAAGGTCCCCTGTAGTTTGACACCCAGGGCAGATAAAGCAGACCGCTGGAGTCTGCAGCCCCCAGCTGTGTATGTTGTCTTGGCTGTGTATCAACATATAAGGGACCCCATGCAACTTTTTTTAACTATTTAAATAAATAATTTAAAGAAACGGCTTGGGGCACCCTTAATTTTGATACCTTTGGCTGGTAATCTCAGGCTGAGAAGGCCCAACGTTATTGGGCCCTCCCCAACCTAACAATAGCAGCTCGCAGCTGCCCCAAAGTTGGTGCAGCCATTAGATGCGCCAATCCTGACACTAACCCGGCTCATACTAAATTGACCTGGAGCTGTGGAAATTGGGATAATATAAAGGGTTAAAGGGAACCTGCCAGGTGCAATATGTATCCAGAACCATGAGCAGTTCTGGGTGCATATTACTAATCCCTGCCTAATCGTGCCTGTATACAGTAGCATAGATAAAGGGATCTTTAGAAAAAGCGATATATCAGTAGCGATGTCGCAGCATGTAAAGCACCCTTTAATAAGAGCTAGGGGGCTGAAAAAGGAAGCAAATGGGGAGTAAAGCAGAATAATTATACTTATGGAGTCTCTGTGTGACTGTCACACTGCTACTGGGTTCGCTCATTAAACCTCATGAATATTCATTGCTTCTACCTCCCACCCTTTGTAACAGCATATGTGATTGGTTGCTGTCAGACTGGCAGTGTGCCGGCGCCTGTGATTGGTTGCCCTAACACTAGCTTTCTGCGTCCCGAGAGAGGAGTGTAAAAATAACTAAATGATTGGAAAAAATGGCGTAAGGTCCCCTGCAATTTGACACCCAGGGCAGATAAAGCAGACCGCTGGAGTCTGCAGCCCCCAGCTGTGTATGTTGTCTTGGCTGTGTATCAACATATAAGGGACCCCATGCAACTTTTTTTAACTATTTAAATAAATAATTTAAAGAAACGGCTTGGGGCACCCTTAATTTTGATACCTTTGGCTGGTAATCTCAGGCTGGGAAGGCCCAACGTTATTGGGCCCTCCCCAACCTAACAATAGCAGCTCGCAGCTGCCCCAGAGTTGGTGCAGCCATTAGATGCGCCAATCCTGACACTTTCACGGCTCATACTAAATTGAACTGGAGCTGTGGAAATTGGGATAATATAAAGGGTTAAAGGGAACCTGTCAGGTGCAATATGTATCCAGAACCATGAGCAGTTCTGGGTGCATATTACTAATCCCTGCCTAATCGTGCTTGTATACAGTAGCATAGATAAAGGGATCTTTAGAAAAAGCATTTCTAAAGATCTTTTATCTTATACTAATGAGCGCGGGGACTAGTCCCAAGGGCGTTATATTCCTCCACTAGTCCACCTTCTTAGCATGTTAGCATGCCCACAGGGGTGTACTAACATGCTATTCAATGCAGCATCACCATTAGTGCCGCGCGTAGCTGTGTTCGCTTCTGAATGCCGGGCACTTCCGGTCACGTACAGTATGACGCTGCGTATACACATCCCGGCTTCAGAGAGGTCTACTGTGCATAACTAGAAGTGTGGGGCATTCTGCTTCAGCGTTCACCGCGGACACAGGTATGCGCGTCACCGCTGGTGATGCTGCATTGAATAGCATGTTAGCAGGCCCCTGTGGGCGTGCTAACATGCTAAGAGGACGGATTAGTCGTGGATATAAGGCTCTTGGGAGTAGTCCCCGCACTCATTAGCATAAGATAAGAGATCTTTAGAAATACTATTTCTAAAGATCTCTTTATCTATGCTACTAGATACAGGGACAGTTAGGCAGGGATTAACAATACACACCCAAAACTGCTCCTGGTTCTGGGTGCATATTGCACATGACAGGTTCCCTTTAATGACTGCTCTGATTTGTCAAAATACCACAGCTGTCATCAAGCCCAAGGTTAGTAATGGGGAGAGGTCTATGAGACCCCCATTACTAATCATGTAAGTAAAATCAAATAAAACACAAAGAAAATACTTTATTTAAGAAAACATCATCTTTCTCCAATTTATTAACCCCCAAAACACCCCTGCAGGTCAAATGTAATCGACACCACAACGTCCCACAACTTGTAAGGCCACATCTGGAATATGGGATCCAGTTTTTGGCTCTACATTTTAAAAAGGACATTCAGAAGTTAGAGTCAGTTCAAAGGCGGTTAAGTAGACTACTACAAGGAATGGAGGCCTCCCATATGATGACAGGTTGAAAAAGTTAGATATGTTTAGCTTAGAAAAAAGACGTCTCAGAGGAGATCTCATTTATATGTATAAATACAAGTGTGGTAAATATAAAGGACTAGCACATTACTTATTTCTTCCAAAGACAATACTAAGGACCAGGGGGCATACACTGCGAGTGGAAGAAAAGCGAATCCGGCAGCTAAATAGGAAAGGGTTCTTTACAGTTAGAGCAGTCAGACTGTGGAATGCCCTACCACAAGAGGTAGTAATGGCAGATACTATAACATCTTTTATAAAAGGGCTGGATGATTTCCTCAGTACACACAACATTGTTGGTTATAAATGACTTAAAGGGGTTATCCGGCTTCTTTGACTTTTTTTTTTTATTACCCTATGGGGCTACATTGGGGCAGGTAAGTAGATAGTGACCACTTACCTGTCCTGCTGTCAGCCCCTCTCCCCCGGCTCAGAGCGGTCATGTGACCGCTCCTGCCGCGATTTTGCTGCTTCCGGTCATTTCATGTCAACATGGGCAGGACCATGTTGACATGCAAATGTGGAACAGCATGTCGCCTCCCTGCTGGGCTGTACAGTGCGAGGAGTCCCCGCCCCCTTCCCTGCACCCTCCCACACATTCCCCCGCACCTCTGTTACTCTCCAGTAACCTCCCCCTGCACTGCTGTGGGGTCCGTGACCTGGGGGCGGGGCCTGGCGGCAGCTGCCGTGGTGTCAGCTCCAGCACCGGGCCCCTGCTCAGGATCACACATTCAAATGTACCGGCATCACAGATGCCGGTACATTTGAAAGTGCTGATGAGAAGCTGTCTTCAGCACAGTGGTGACGTCAGAGCACAGACAGCGCGCGAACGTGCAGGAGCGGCGGGGACCGAGGACGGGTGAGTATGTATTCCTTACATGTGTTCCCGATGGGGATGGGGATGGGGGGCGGGCGGTGCAGAGCCATATGTGTGCGTGTGCAGAGCCATATGTGTGCGTGTGCAGAGCCATATGTGTGCAGAGCCATATGTGTGCGTGTGCAGAGCCATATGTGTGCGTGTGCAGAGCCAAATGTGTGCGTGTGCAGAGCCATATGTGTGCGTGTGCAGAGCCATATGTGTGCGTGTGCAGAGCCATATGTGTGCGGTACAGAGCCATATGTGTGCGGTACATAGCCATATGTGTGCGTGTGCGGTACAGAGCCATATGTGTGCATGTGCGGTACAGAGCCATATGTGTGTGTGTGCAGTGCAGAGCCATATGTGTGCGTGTGTGGTGCAGAGCCATATGTGTGCGTGTGCGGTGCAGAGCCATATGTGTGCGTGTGCGGTGCAGAGCCATATGTGTGCATGTGCGGTACAGAGCCATATGTGTGCGTGTGCGGTACAGAGCCATATGTGTGCATGTGCGGTACAGAGTCATATGTGTGCGTGTGCAGTGCAGAGCCATATGTGTGCATGTGCGGTGCAGAGCCATATGTGTGCATGTGCGGTACAGAGCCATATGTGTGCGTGTGCAGTACAGAGCCATATGTGTGCATGTGCGGTACAGAGCCATATGTGTGCGGTACAGAGCCATATGTGTGCGGTGCAGAGCCATATGTTTGCGTGTGCGGTACAGAGCCATATGTGTGCGGTACAGAGCCATATGTGTGCAGTGCAGAGCCATATGTGTGCGGTGCAGAGCCATATGTGTGCGGTGCAGAGCCATATGTGTGCGTGTGCGGTACAGAGCCATATGTGTGCGTGTGCGGTACAGAGCCATATGTGTGCGGTGCAGAACCATATGTGCGTGTGCGGTGCACAGCCCGATGTGGGGCTGTTATTTGCAATGCTGTAGTGATAATAGGTCAGGTGCTGGGGCAGAATAGGTTGAAAAAATGTCCTAAGACAAAGGTAAGCGCTTGACTCAGACTTACTTTAAATCCTGCAGCTGGTTTATAGGCAAAAAAAACCCACAAATTGCCTGAATACAAACAATAAAAATAAATTGAGATTTTTCTATATATAGAAAATCTCAAAAAAACAGCGCTGAATAGTAAGATTAATTGATATTTTAATACTAACAGTAAAATAAAAGTAATTTCTACAAAGGACAAACAAAAGACAAGGTGAATATACAAACACTAAGAAGCAAAATCAAGATTGTTAATTACAAATTATAAAATAAATACTCGTGGGGCCCCGGCCGGTGGCGATCACAATTATTAAAAATTGATAAAAGTTATTGATGAAGGTAGTTGTCCAAATAAGAAAAAAGGTTCCTCAGGAAAAAATATTTTTACAAAGATTTTTCCTAGGGGGTGCCACGTCCGTGCCAGTCCATATATAATGACAATATTCCTTCTAGCAACTATTTGTACCAGGATGGATACTTTAATGCTAGTTAGATGAATACTAAGAGCCACACTGCACACTTCCACAGTCCCTGAATAGGGTTTAAATAAGCCGCGCTCCTACCGAGGAGTCTAGCGGACAGAGGGATCAGTGCACCGGGGGCTTATTACAGGTCCCCAGTGTATGTTACCTGACACCACCGCTGATGTTAAGGGCTCCGTGGTATGTGGTCCTTGCGTGGATTGAATCTCTCTCCTGCTGGAGAGGAAGGATTAGTGCTAGATCGCAGTTTACAAGTATCCTTAGATCCGAATTGTAGGGTGCCGATTAAAAGTTAATATGAGCAAAATATGAGCAAAATCCGACGCGCGTTTCGGGGGCGTCCCCTTGAGGAAGGGGGACCGGTGACGCCCCCGAAACGCGCGTCGGATTTTGCTCAGTCTATTAGTCTATCATTGTGGAGTGGACGTAATTGTCTGCTCGTTCTTACCGACTACGGAATTTGCCGGTTCACTGACAGGTGGACGTTCAAGCAGGTGCACGGAGGACTTTACATTTCAGGACAGTGCAATCCTGCCGTATTAACTTTTAATCGGCACCCTACAATTTGGATCTAAGGATACTTGTAAACTGCGATCTAGCACTAATCCTTCCTCTCCAGCAGGAGAGAGATTCAATCCACGCAAGGACCACATACCACGGAGCCCTTAACATCAGCGGTGGTGTCAGGTAACATACATAACATACACCGGGGACCTGTAATAAGCCCCCGGTGCACTGATCCCTCTGTCCGCTAGACTCCTCGGTAGGAGCGCGGCTTATTTAAACCCTATTCAGGGACTGTGGAAGTGTGCAGTGTGGCTCTTAGTATTCATCTAACTAGCATTAAAGTATCCATCCTGGTACAAATATTTGCTAGAAGGAATATTGTCATTATATATGGACTGGCACGGATGTGGCACCCCCTAGGAAAAATCTTTGTAAAAATATTTTTTCCTGAGGAACCTTTTTTCTTATTTGGACAACTACCTTCATCAATAACTTTTATCAATTTTTAATAATTGTGATCGCCACCGGCCGGGGCCCCACGAGTATTTATTTTATAATTTGTAATTAACAATCTTGATTTTTCTTCTTAGTGTTTGTATATTCACCTTGTCTTTTGTTTGTCCTTTGTAGAAATTACTTTTATTTTACTGTTAGTATTAAAATATCAATTAATCTTACTATTCAGCGCTGGTTTTTTGAGATTTTCTATATATAGAAAAATCTCAATTTATTTTTATTGCTGGGGCAGAATATACTGACAGGGAATGTGTGTGCAGGGGGCGGACAGAGGGTGGGGCTGGACACTGAGGCTGGGTGGTGACAGCTCTGACTGAGGTTCTGCACAGGAAGTGGTCATGTTTGCTGGATCTGAATGTAAACAAGAAGCTGCAAAGCTGCAGAGAATAAAGGGTGAATTCAAGAGGAACAAAAGTTAGAAAACAAAAAATAACAATGTAGGTGTGATTTATATGACAATACAGCACAGATTAGCTTAACAAAAATTTTTGAGTTTATGTCGGATAACTCCTTTAAGGGGGCTTTACACGCTGCGACATCGTTAATGCGGAGTCGTTGGGGTCACGGAATTTGTGACGCACATCCGGCCGCATTAGCGATGTTGCTGCGTGTGACACCGATGAGCGATTTTGCATCGTTGCAAAAACGTGCAAAATCGCTCATCGGTGACATGGGGGTCCATTCTCGATTATCGTTACTGCAGCAGTAACGATGTAGTTCGTCGCTTCTGCGGCAGCACACATCGGTATGGTTGACGCCGCACGAACGAGGAACCTCTCCTTACCTGCCTCCCGGCAGCTATGCGGAAGGAAGGAGGTGGGCGGGATGTTACGTCCCGCTCATCTCCGCCCCTCCGCTGCTATTGGGCGGCCGCTCTGTGACGTCGCTGTGACACTGCACGGACCACCCCCTTAGAAAGGAGGCGGTTCGCCGGTCACAGCAACGTCGCCGGGCAGGTAAGTATGTGTGACAGGTCTGGGCGATGTTGTGCGGCACGGGCAGTGATTTGCCCGTGTCGCGCAACAGATGGGGGCGGGTACCCACACTAGCGATATCGGGACCGATATCACAGTGTGTAAAGTAGCCTTTAGTGACCAAATGTAGAACTGGTGGAGGAAGGTTGAACTAGATGGACCTAGGTCTTTTTTCAACCTAAGTAACTATGTAACTATGATCCCAACTCTGCTACATATGAAGTCACAGTGCAAGGACATTAGAAAATGTGACTAATCACTGTGGCGTGCAGGATACACTGACAGAGCGGCTGCTGTGAGAGCAGTGACATCAGTGAGCTCATCTGAGGTCACAGCATGCGGTTCTCACGGTACCCCAGTTGTGACCTCAGGCAAATTCAATGAACTCAGTGAACTCACCTTAGGTGAACTCTATGAACTCACCTAAGGTGAACTCAATGCTGGATTACCAGCTTAGGCTATTTGCACATGTTGAGTATTTGGTTGAAGAAAATCTGAATTTTCTGACAGAAAAATGCACCAAAAATACGATGCAGTTTTGATGCATTTTTCTTGCAGGAGATGAAGATTTGGTGCAGAAATTTGTTGCAGAAATCTGCACCAAATCCTCCACAGATCGATGCGCACTCCTCTAATGCAAATATTGGTGCTATACAGTCTAGAAACTGTTTAACTCTATATAGTCATGAAATCACTGTGATTGTGATTATTATGGACAGAGAAAGTGACATACAGAGAGACACACACAGAGAAAGAGACACACACAAAAAGAGACACAGAAAGAGACACACACACACACACCAAAAGAGACATACACGAAAAGACACATTCACACCAAAAGTGACACACCCACACCAAAAGAGACAGACCCACACCGAAAGAGACACACACACTGAAAGAGACACACACAAAAAGACACAAAAAGAGACACACACAGAAAGAGGTATGCACATAAAGAGATACACACAAAGAAAGAGACACATGGAAAGACACACCGAAAGAAACACACACACCACAAGAGACACACACACCAAAAGAGACACACACACGAAGAGACACATACATCAAAACACACACACCCACCAAAAGAGACACACAAAAATAGAGAAACACAAAAAGAGACACAGAAAGATACACACACGAAGAGACACACACATACACACACATACACACATGCACACACCAAAAGAGACACACACTGAAAGACACACACACAAAAAGAGACACAGAAAGAGACAAACATACAGAAAGACAGAAAGAGACACACTCATACAGAAAGAGACATACAAACAGAAAGAGACACACACATATAAAAAGACACATACATAAATAGAGACACAGACAGAGACACACACCAAAAGACACACACACACACACACAAAGACACACAGACACACCAAAAGATGCACATATACAGAAAGAGACACACAGAAAGAAACACACAGTAAGAAACACACAGTAAGAAACACACAGAGAGACACAGACAGAAAGGGACACACAGAGACACACACAGAAGAGACACAGAAAGATACACAAAGAGACATACAGGAAGAAAGTGATGCATGCACAGAAAGAGATGCACACACAGAAAGAGATGCACATTGAAAAGTGCACATAGAAGGAGACACACACACACAGAAACTGTTTGGATATTTGTGGTAATATATTGGCTTTTTTGACAGGTACCCTGGATATTTGTCAGGTGGCCTATAGCAAACAATCACTGGAATGCTTCTATTTTGTTACAAGTCAAGAAGCTCTCATTGGTTGCTGTATGCAATGAAGGAAATTCTTAGTATAAGGCAGCTTAAATGAGTGAGTCAATATGATTTCAGTGGTGAGAAGGAGAGTGTAAGAGAGGGAGAGTGGGAGAGAGGGAGAGAGGGAAAGTGGGAGAGAGAGAAAGAAAGGGAGAGTGGATAAGAGGGAGAGTGTGAGAGAGACTGAGGGAGATTGGGAGAGAGGGAGAGAGAGTATGAGAGAGACTTAATTACTATCCTGCACAGCTCCAGGTTCTACAGCTAGAACAACTATAATTATGCAGTAAGCTACATATATGGCTTGTTGGTGCAATGAAGCAGAATCACAACACTATTAGTAATTAATATATGCACAACTTTACATTTTATGTATATCAAATTAAATTCAAAGTTCTTGTAAAATGGATTAAAAAAATGACTTGCAAAAATGTCAATAGCCTGTAATTCTAAATATCCGAAAAGTTGAAAGAACACATATTTCAACAAGCACAGCGTCTACATTAGTCATTTACTTTGCGTATTTCTCCATAATTTCTTTTCTGTTGCATATGTCAATACATGATCAACCTAATTTATTCAAGTCACACATCTCTGGACAAAAGTTTAGAAACATTATTTTCCCTGTCATGTCATATATTGTATTCTCTGTCTTATTTTAATGTTAATTCAAAATGATTTTAGGAAAAGTTTTAAACAAAAATGAACATTATATGTAGTGATACATTTTATTTTAAGGTGAATCTCTAGTGTAAAATTATAGTAAAACAGTTCTGAGCTAGAAATCCAGTAGGCCAGAGGGATGATCACAGGTGGATTGGAAACTGTAATTACAGCTAACTCTAGAAATGCCCTAAAGCAAATGGTCATCGTAAATGGTACATTCTCTAAATGGGCTATAGTCAGCAGAGGGGTACCACAGGGATCTGTGCTAGGACCGATTCTTACCAATCTCTTTATTAATGACCTTGTGGATGGGATTGAGAGTAAAGTGTCAGTCTTTGCTGCTGATACCAAACTATGTAAGATGTTAAAACTGACTTTTACTGTGATTTGGGGAATGCAATTTAAATGTGCATAAACCGAATTGTCTGTAGTCCGAATTATGAGTCAAATATCTGCATGCATGCAAACTATAACAAAATCCAGAGAGACCAAAATGCTTTGATCAAAGAGGAACAAGGCTGTTTTAATTATTATATATACAGTACAGACCAAAAGTTTGGACACACCTTCTCATTCAAAGAGTTTTTTTTATTTTCATGCCTCTGAAAATTGTAGATTCACATTGAAGACATCAAAACTACTAACACATGTGGAATGAAATAAATGGTCTGGATAAAATGTCTGAATGGGCAAACGCTTGCAAATGAGGCTTAACGTTGAGAATTTCTATTGCTACATATACACTACAGTTCAAAAATTTGGGGTCACCCAGACAATTTTGTCTTTTCCATGAAAAATCATGCTTTTATTTATCAAATGAGTTGCATAATGAATAGAAAATATAGCCCAGATATTCACGAGGTTAGAAGTAATGATTTTTACTTGAAATAATAATTTTCTCCTTCAAACTTTGATTTCGTCAAAGAATGCTCCCTTTGCAGCAATTACAGCTTTGCAGCCCTTTGGCATTCTAGCTGTTAATTTGCGGAGGTAATCTGGAGATATTTCACCCCATGCTTCCAGAAGCCCCTCCCACAAGTTGGATTGGCTTGATGGGCACTTTTTGCGTATCATACAGTCAAGCTGCTAACACAACAGCTCAATAGGGTTGAGATCTGGTGACTGGGCCGACCACTCAATTACAGATAGAATATCAGCAGCCTGCTTCTTCCCTAAATAGTTCATGAATAATTTGGAGGTGTGCTTTGGGCCATTGTCCTGTTGTAGGATGAAATTGGCTCCAATCAAGCGCTGTCCACAGGGTATGGCATGGCGTTGCAAAATGGAGTGATAGCCTTCCTTATTTAAAATCCCTTTTACCTTGTACAAATCTCCCACTTTACCAGCACCAAAGCAACACCAGACCATCACATTACCTCCACCATGCTTGACAGATGGTGTCAGGCACTCTTCCAGCATCTTTTCAGTTGTTCTGCGTCTTACAATTGTTCTTCTGTGTGATCCAAACACCTCAAACTTCGATTTGTCTGTCCATAACACTTTTTTTCAATCTTCTTCTGTCCAATGTCTGTGTTCTTTTGCCCATAATAATCTTTTTCTTTTATTAGCCAGTCTCAGATATGGCATTTTCTTTGCCACTCTGCCCTGAAGACCAGCCTCCCGGAGTCTCCTCTTCACTGTAGACGTTGACACTGGCATTTTGCAGGTACTATTTAATGAAGCTGCCAGTTGAGGACATGTGAGGCATCAATTTCTCAAACTAGAGACTCTAATGTACTTGTCTTGTTGCTCAGTTGTGCAGCGGGGCCTCCTACTTCTCTTTCTACTCTGGTTAGAGCCTGTTTGTGCTTTCCTCCGAAGGGAGTAGTACACACCGTTGTAGGAAATCTTCAGTTTCTTGGCAATTTCTCGCATGGAATATCCTTTATTTCTAAGAACAAGAATAGACTGTGAGTTTCACATGAAAGTTTTCTTTTTCTGGCCATTTTGAGAGTTTAATGGAACTAACAAACGTAATGCTCCAGATTCTCAACTAGCTTAAAGGAAGGTCAGTTTTATAGCTTCTCTAATCAGCAAAACTGTTTACAACTGTGCTAACATACTTGCACAAGGGTTTTCAAGCAATTTATAAACATCCATTAGCCTTCTAACACAGCAAACACAATGTACCATTAGAACACTGGAGTGGTGGTTGTTAGAAATGGGCCTCTATACACCTATGTAGCTATTGCATTAAAAACTAGATGTTTGAAGTTAGAATAGTAATTTACCACATTAACAATGTATAGAGTGTATTTCAATTTAATTTAATGTTAGCTTCATTGAAAAAAAAATGTGCTTTCCTTTCAAAAATAAGGAAATATCTAAGTGACCCTAATATTTTGAACTGGAATGTACATTAAATGGAAGTAAACTCGGGCCAACCAAACAGGAGAAGGACTTACGTATTTTGGTTACAAGTAATCTGAACAGCAGCATTCAATGCCAAACTGCAGCTTCAAAAGCACACAGGATTTTAGGGTGTATAAAAAGATAAAATCCCGTAATCCCAACGTGTTACCCCTCTAGAA
The DNA here is from genome assembly GCF_048569485.1 of Anomaloglossus baeobatrachus. Taxonomy (NCBI): domain Eukaryota; kingdom Metazoa; phylum Chordata; class Amphibia; order Anura; family Aromobatidae; genus Anomaloglossus; species Anomaloglossus baeobatrachus. Next base: position 427,978,989 of record NC_134358.1, read on the forward strand.
ATCACTTGTAAGGCAACATCTAGAACCTGGGGTCCAGTTTTAGACTCCACATTTTAAAAAGTATATTCAGAAATTAGAATCAGTTCAAAGGTGGGCAACTAGATTATTACAAGGAATGAAAGGCTTCCCATTTGATGAGAATTTGGAAAGTTTTTTAGAAAAAAAAGACGTCTCAGAGGATATCTCATTTATATGTATAAATACATGTGTGGTCAATACAAATGACTTGCACATGACTTATTCCTTGGAAAACCCATACTAATGACCAGAGGGCACTCATTATGGGTGAAAGAAAGGCGATTCCGGCAGCTAAATAGGAAAGGGTTCTTTATTAGGAATGAGCGAACACAAACTGTAAAGTTTGGAGTTCGTACCGGACACCCAGTGCTCAAATCCAAACATGGACATGGACTTCTCACCAAAGTCCATGGTCGAGTTCTGCATTCCATACTGAAAAAAGTTGATTGAAAGGCTGCAGTGCAGTCAATCAACAAACTTTTTGGCTGTGGGCACTTCTGCAGGCATCACAACCATGCAAAGTATTGACATGGCTGTGATTGGCCAGTGCACCATGTGACCCTGCCAGTATCACCCCTGGATCATGGCCGTTTTGATCTAACTAGTGTTAGGACAGGACGCTGCTCGAGTGAGGGACAATGTTAGGTTACTCCTCTTACTTCTCTGACTGCATACTCATAAAACAAGCTCTGTGTGGCCACTCTACACCAGTCTCTGGGGGTACTCTTAATAAAGGCTCTGTAGGGGTACTCTTACTAAAGGGTCTGTGTGGCCACTCTGCACCAGACACTGTGGGGGTGCTCCTAATAAAGGCTTTGTGGGGATACTTTTTAAAAAAGAATCTGTGTGGCAACTCTGTACCAGGCACTGTGATGATACTCTTAATAAAGGTTCTGTGGAAGTACTCTTAAAAAAAGGGTCTGTGGGGGTACTCTTAAAAAGGGTCTGTGTGGCCACTATGAACCAGGCTTTGTGGGGGTCATGGTGATCGTAGGAAGCACAGGACCGGTGCTTGCGTGATTGCAACAGGGAGCTGTATAACCCCATAAATGCTGTGATCAATATCAATTGCAGCATTTAGGAGCTGGGAGAAGGAGGACAACCCTTCTCCCAAGGAATCGGGACCCCCGCAATGTGATCACAGGAGATTGATGTTTGCTATGGCAATGTGACATTGTCATGACAACCTTAGGATCAGTCAGCTATGGCAAGCCTTTGAGATCTTAGGAATAAAGCCATCTAATCACTTATACCACAAAGTTAACAGCGTAATAAACAATATATAAAGCCAATTCTTCAAGTACTGTTGATTTGATTATTCTGCCTCCCAAAAATTACAGTAAATTGGTGCTCACATTTATTCTGTGCTCTACGCTGAGAGCATACACTGGGATTAAGTCTAAAGCCTGCTTTACACGAGACGATAGATTGTGCGATAGCACAATCGATCGTACCCGCCCCCATTGTTTTTGCGTCATGGGCAATTAGTTGCCCATGGCGCACAAACTCGTTTAACCCCCGTCACACATACTTACCTTCCGGACGACCTCGTTGTGTACTTCCTGTAGTGGGCGGGACGTTCGGCGTCACAGCGACATCACACGGCATGCGGCCAATAGAAGTGGAGGGGCGGAGATGAGCGGGATGTAAACATCCCGCCCACCTCCTTCCTTCCATTAAGCCGTCGGGTGCCGCGGGAGGCAGGTAAAGCTGCTGTTCATCGTTCCCATGGTGTCACACGGAGCAACGTGTGATGCCACGTCAACGATGAACAACCTCCGCCATTTTAATTAAACAATTTTATGAAACCTAGCGACGAGTACACGACTCACGAATTGTGAGCATTACTGCGTCGCTAGGAGGTGTCACACGAGACGACGTCGTGCGGTATGCCGGATGTGCGTCACGAAAACCGTGACCCCGACGACATATCACACAATCTATCGCCTTGTGTAAAGCCCGCTTAAGGGTTACTTTGCACACTACGACATCGCAAGCCGATGCTGCGATGCCGAGCGCGATAGTCCCCGCCCCCGTCGCACATGCGATATCTTGTGATAGCTGCCGTAGCGAACATTATCGCTACGGCAGCTTCACATGCACTTACCTGCCCTGCGACGTCACTGTGGCCGGCGACCCGCCTCCTTCCTAAGGGGGCGGGTCATGCGGCGTCACAGCGACGTCACACAGCAGGCGGCCAATAGGAGCGGAGGGGCGGAGATGAACGGGACATAAACATCCCGCCCACCTCCTTCCTTCCTCATTGCAGCCGGGACGCAGGTAAGGTGATGTTCCTCGCTCCTACGGCTTCACACACAGCGATGTCTGCTGCCTGCTGGAACGAGGAACAACATTGTACCGTTGCTGCTGCGAAATTATGGAAATGTCGGACCCTACACCGATCATACGATAACGACACTTATGCGCTCGTTAATCATTTGTAAAAGGATTCACATACTGCGATGTCGACAGCGACGTCGGATGTGCGTCACTTTCGATTTGACCCCACCGACATTGCACCTGCGATGTCGTAGTGTGCAAAGTACCCCTAAATCTCTGAAAAACGGGATTCAGACAAAATTCCCAATGTAATATTCAGTATAATGAGGCAAAGGGAGTCATTTTGAACTCCCATCTGGCCTGTGGTACGACGGTGTCCTTTTTACACGTCTTTTAGGCATGCACAAGAGTGTGGTGAACAACAGCTTTGTGCACCTATTAAAAGAAATACACCTCAGAACAGATGCCAAATGGAGTCCGGAGAAAAGGCCGCTTTAGACGCTGCGACATCACTCAAGCGATCTCATTGGGGTCACGGAATTTGTGACGCACATTCGGTCGCTTTAGCGATGCCGTTGCATCGTCGCAAAAACGTGTAAAATCGCTCATCGGTGACATGGGGGTCCATTCTCGAATTTCCTTGCTACTGCAGTAACGATGTAGTTCGTCGTTCCTGCGGCAGCACACATCGCTTTGTGTGACGCCGCAGGAACGAGGAACCTCTCCTTACCTGCATCCCGCCCACAATGCAGAAGGAAGGAGGTGGGTGGGATGTTACGTCTCGCTCATCCCCGCCCCTCCGCTTCTATTGGGCGGTGGTTCAGTGACGCTGCTGTGACGTCGCTGTGATGCTGAACGAACCACCCCCTTAGAAAGGAGGCGGTTCGCAGGTCACAGCAACGTCGCAGGGCAGGTAAGTAGTGTGACAGGTCCGCGCAATGTTGTGCGCCACGGGCAGCGATTTGCCCAAATCGCACAACTGATGGGGGCGGGTACCCATGCTAGCGATATCGGTCACGATATCACAGCGTGTAAAGCGGCCTTAACTCTGCTGCCTAATTATAGTGAATGGATCCATTGGGGGTTTTACCTGAATCACGTATTTTGGAAATGTAGATGTAAACCCTGATGTAAATGCTCAGCATAGAGCACAGGATAAATGTGAACTCATCAAAAATGTCCTGTACCCCAAATTAACACCAATAGTATTCAACTCAACCTGCAAAAACACGGGTCCCCACTCAGTTCCATCATTTGTTAACGGAAATATAGGGGGCTTCAATGTTACTGGCAGTGCTATGACTCCCCCCCCAAAAAAAAATCCAGGAAAATCTGCACTTCCAAATCGAAATGCCCCCCTCGCTTCTGTGCATTATAATGTACCTAAACCACAGTTAACGCCCAAATGTGTGGCTTTATTGTTGTGAGGAAGGCCCGCTTAATCTACAGAGTGTTTGTCTCCAGAAGCATGAGCTGGGCACAAGGTACAGGCACTACAATGTGTTAGGCACTGCAAGGGCTTATTTGCAATGCTTAATTCTGCAACATTCAATGCGTTTGACTTCTTGGGTGTTTTCCAGAGATAAAATCATTACTACACCCATAGATGAATTCACAGAAGGGTATAATTTCCAACATGGTCACTTGAGAGGGTTTCTACTTTTCTGGCACTTAGGGGCTCTGCATATGGAGTCTGCAAGCTAGTCTAGGAAAATCTGTGCTCCAAAAATGAAATGGCGTTCCTTCCCTCCTAAGCCCTATCGTGTGGCCAAACAGTATAGTACAGTCATATCGAGGTATTCCCAAGTTGAAGAAAAATTGTGTAACACACTATGGGACTATTTTTTTCTCTACATATTCCCCTAGTGAAAATTGGTAATATGGGGCTAAAACAATTTTTTTGTGGTAAAAACTTAAATATTTTTTCTTCACTACCCAATAGTATAATATTTTGCGACGCATCTGTGTTTTCAACATGCTCACTGCACCCCTAGCAGAATTAATTTGCAGTTTGCAAAATAATTTGCAAAATAGTGTCACTTGTGGGGGATTTCTGTTGTTTTGGCATCTTTGGGTGTCTGCCAATGCACTTGGCACTCCCAAAGCATTGCAGCTGCACTCCAATATGGCGCGCCTTACTTTCTGAGCTTTGCACAGTGCCTGAAAAGCAGTTTTTGACCACATATGGGGTTTTGAAAAACTCAGGACAAATTGTCTAAAAAATTGAATGGTCCATTTTCTCCTATTACCCTTTTTTCACAGTTCAATGTTATTCAATTCCGTGAATTCCCTGAGGATTAAAATTGCTCATTACACACCTAGATGAATTTCTCCCATGGTGTAATTCCAGAATAGGTTCACTTGTGGAGGATTTCTGCTGTTTTTGCATTTTAGGGCGGGGATCTTAAAATGGGACATGGCATCTGCAGTCTATTCCAGACAAAATGGCATTCCAAAAGTTAAGTGGCACTTCTTCCCTTCCGAGCTCTGCCATGCACCCAAACAGTAGTTTTCCACCACATATGGGGCATAAGTGTACTCAGACAAAATTGCTCAAGAAACTTTATCCTGTTACCCTTTTAAAAATAAAAAAACTGGGATAAAAGCACCATTTGTGTGGTAAAAAAATCTATTTTTTCATTTTCACGGGTCAGCGTTGTAAAATTCTGTAAAGCACCTGTGGGTTCGAGGTACTCACCACACCTTTAGATAAATTCCTTGAGGAGTCTAGTTTTCAAAATGCAGTCACTTGTGGGGAGTTTCTACTATTGTGGCACATCAGGCAATTTTACACCACATATGGGGTATCCCTATATTAAGGAGATACTGCATAACAAATTGTATATCCGTTTTCTCCCATTAGCCTTGTGAAAATTAAAAAATTGATATCAAAGTAACATTTTTGTGGGAAATTCTGTGAAGCATCTGAGAGATCAAAGTACTCACCGCACATTTATATAAATTCCTTGATGGGGTCTAATTTTCAAAATGTTGTCACTTGTGGGGAGCTTTAATAAATAGTCTGTGGGGAACTAGTAAAAATTGGTCTGTGTAGCCGCTCTGCACCAGACTCTGTGGGGGTACTCTTAAAAAAAGGTCTGTATGACAACTCTGTCTACAGGCAGTGTAATAATCTGCTGCTCTCTCTCTCTCTCTCTCTGTATACAGGCTGTGTAATACTCTGCTCTTTTTTGGGATGCAAAGGGGGACATGGCATAAGGGACATGTCAGTGGTGCTGCTGATGGTGGTGGTGGTGGAGCCTTTGCAATAAGAGGACATGGTCGATCTGCACCTGCTATGAACCCAAATGAAACACCTTCCTCTGGTGTATGCGCATGAAACAGGACGCTCTACGTAATTTTTTAGGTCTGAGTGCTCGTACACGAATGGTGAAGACAGAACAACTAGAGATGGTTTTAGATTGAATGTCTAAGAGGGCTTCCAATTCCTTTACTTTGTCTTCCACCCGGTTCCATGCTGAAAGCGCGGAGATTGCACCTGTAGCATATTAGCAATGCATCTGGTTTACACCTCACCCACTAGCAAATCCGGCAAGCAGTCTGAGCCCCAAGTCATGCAGCAGTCACTTCTGATTTTTGTTGACTTCGCTGGCTTGGGCACCATGGGCCATCCATCTGGCCCTGCCCTAGAAGTGGCAAAGATTCAGTGCACTGATGCCCAAACACTTATTCACTTTGAGGATGTGGATGTGGCAGGGCTAGTGCATACAGTTAGCGGATTACCGCAGCACATCTCTGATGATGATGAAACACAGGTGCCAACTGCTCTGAATTTCTGTAGTGTGCAGACCGATAACATGGGGTGAGGAGTGAGTGGAAGATGATATGGGGGATAATGAGATCCTGTACCCCACATGGAGTCAGGGCTATCTTAGTGACATGTGTATCACCCCTGAGCCACTCAGGGCACTACTAGGTACTGCATCCCCACAAGGATGCAGGGCTTCCCTCTGGGACCTGGAACAGCAGTGCCAGTAACACCTGCACACATCAAAATCCTAGTTCCCACACCACACTAGGGGCCATTGCTAGTCAAATAAGGGGAGGGCCACCCAGTGGGCAGAGTCAGCCCAGGAACTAGACAGCCTGGTGGGTGTGGATTGGGATCAGTCTGTGAAAATGTAGTGAGGAGGGCAGACGTGCCTCTAGCTGGGTCTGTGTAACGGTGACCCGAGGGACCCTGCCAAACCCTAGCCAGTATGTCGACTGTTAAGGCTGCTTTACATGTGTCAATTTCTTGTGCGATCGCATTTGCGATCGCACCCGCCCCCATCGTTTGTGCGGCACGGGCAATTTCTTGCCCGTGTCGAACAATGCTGTAACCTCCGTCACACGTACTTACCTTCCAAACGACCTCATTGTGGGCGGCAAACATCCACTTCCTGAAGGGGAAGTGATGTTCAGAGTCACAGCGACGTCACACAGCGGCCGGCCAATAGAAGCGGAGGGGCGGAGAAGAGCGGGACGTAAACATCCCGTCCACCTCCTTCCTTCAGCATTGCCGGCGGGACGCAGGTAAGCTGCAGTTCATCGTTCCCGGGGTGTCACACAGAGCGATGTGTGCTGCCTCGGGAACAATGAACAACAGGACGTTCGATTTTTTGAAAATGAGCGATGTGTCAATGATGAACAAGAAGGTGAGTATTTCTGCTCGTTCATAGCTGTCACACGCTACGATATCACTAACGATGCCGGATGTGCGTCACTTACGACGTTAACCCGCTGACATCTCGTTAGATATATCGTAGCGTGTAAACCCTGCTTTACTGCCCACTATGCTGATGGACTGAGCACACCAAAGGTAGCTTAAAGGATTTCCCTGCCATTGCATTTCTTCAGGCAATGACCTGACAACAAGACGCTGATGGTTTGCACGCTGTGCTGTCTAGAGATGAGTGAACTTATTTGAAAAAGGTTCATCAATTTCAAATTCAGTACAAACCTTGGCTTGTTTGGCTTGGGCTTGGATTCACAAGAAATTTTCTCAAAAATGGGAAAAGTATGGTTTTGTTTTGTAACATGGTTACACTGTTGCAGAAACCATACACTTCTGGCTCCATCAAAGCCATGTCAAGTTTTGGCATGGCTGTGATTGGCCAGGGAAATTACTGTAAAAGAAAAAAATAGTATCAAACTGGTTAAAATAGGACATACCACTCTCCGCGCGGCTGTAAAATTACTTCCAGGGCCACTTATTATCCCTCATGAATATGCACTGCTTCCCCTCCCAGCAACTGTGACAGCATCTGTGATTGGTGCAATCAGACTGCCGGTGTCTCTGATAGGTTGCCTTCACAGTAGCTGCCTGTCTGTTCGACTGAAGTGTAAAAATAAATAAATTAATTAATTAATGAAAAAAATTGGCATAGGGTCCCCCATATATTGATACCAGTGCAGATATAGCATTCGGCTACAGGCTGCAGCCCCCAGCTGTGCGCAATATCTTGGCTCTGTATCAAAATACAAGCAACCCCATGCAGCCTTTTTTTTTACTATTTAAGTAAATAATTAAAAAAAAGGGTGTGCTTTCCACTCAATTTTGATACCCAGTCATCATAAAACCAACAGCTTGGGCTGATATTCTCAGGCTGGAAAGGTCCATAGTTATTGGGCCCCCCAACCTAAAAATAGCAACCTGCAGCCACCCAAAATTGTCGCATCCATTAGATGCAACAATCGCAGGACTTTACCCTGCTTATCCCAATTGCCCTGCTGCGGTGGCAATTGGGGTAATATAACGGGATAATGACAGTTTACAGCTGTCACTAAGCCCTAGATTAGTAATGGGAGGTGCCTTTGAGACCTCCCCATTACTAATCTGTAAGTGAAAAAAATAAACACCCCAAAAAAATTCTTTATTTGAATTAAAATACAAAAAACACCCCCTGTCACCCTTTTACTAACCTCAATATCACTCAGGTCCGATGTAATCCACACAAGGTCCCAAAAGACACCCTCATTCACCAATTTATTTGTGTTTATTTATTTTCGCTTACAGAATAGTAATGGGAGGGTCCCATAGATTCTTCCCATTAATAATCTAGGGCTTAGTGGCAGCTGTGAGCTGTCAATAACCCTTAATATTATCCCGAATTGCCACCACACCAGAGCAATCGAGATTAGCTGGGTAAAGTGCTGGGATTGTCGCATCTAATAGATGTGATGTGACAATTCTGGGTGGCTGCAAGCTGCTATTTTTAGGATGGGGTGGGGGGATAATAACCATGGGCCTCCTGAGCTCGAGAATACCAGCCTCCAGCTGTCGGCTTTATCTTGGCTGGGTATCAAAATTGGAGGACTCTGCTTGCCATTTTTCTTTAATTATTTATTTAACCCCATTACGACCGCGTTACGTTTTAAAACGGCACCAAAAAAGGGTACTTATTCCTTTCTGCCGTTTTAAAACGGCGGGCAGAAATAAGTGTATAGCGCCCCCCAGCGTCAGAAAATCTCCGGGGTTTCAGCTACCGGGGGTAGCTGAGACCCTGGAGATCATGATTCGGGCCGGTTTTTCCGGTCCCCGCTCACCTGATGAGCGGTATACACCGTATACCGATGATCAAGTTATAGTAAATGACCGCGCCGGTAAAAAATGATTTATCTCCCATCTGGCATGATTAAACATGTCAGATGGGAGATAAATCTCTTTCTCGGTTCCCTCCGGTCCCCCGGTGTCCCCAAAGTGCCCCCCCCGACCCCCAACCCCCTCCCGAAAATCCAAGATGGCACAGCACAGCACAGCAGCGCGCCGGTCACATTCACACTGTTCCTATGGTTTCTGTCGTATGTGCCATAACACATGCGACAGAAACCTGCTACCTAGGCCCTGCCGGGTCCCCCCTTATCCCCCCGGTGTTCCCCGGTGTCATACATACCTGTCAGAGCGCTGATCCCCCGCGGCCCCCTCCTCCTTCACAGCAGACGCCGGTGAGTGCGGTCACATGTGCCGAGCAGCTGACAGCTTCCTGTGTTGTGAGACGCTGGCTGTTGCTGCTGCTGCTCGGCACACTGCAGCTGTGACCCAGGGAGGGTGGGTGCAGATTCTTTGCACCCACTCTCCTCAAATGGAGGGTCTGCACACCTAGAAAATGGGGGATACGTTCCCTGAACGTGTCCCCCATATTCTAGAAGGTCCAGAGTCGACGTGGGACGTCCAAATGGATTACAGCGGATTTTTTTTTCTTTTCTTTTCAATAAATTGGTTAATCAGGGAATGTTTTGGGGAGTGTTTTTTCAAATAAATTTTTTTTGTTGTCAATTTTTTTTTTTATTACTGTCAATTAGTTATGTCGGGTATCTGATAGACGCCGTGACATAACTAATTGCTGGGCTTGATGCCAGGTGACATTACACACCTGGTATCAACCCCATTTATTACCCCGTTTGCCAACGCACCAGGGCGCGGGATGAGCTGGGGCGAAGCGCCAGAATTGGCGCATCTAATGGATGCGCCATTTCTGGGGCGGCTGCGGCCTGCTATTTTTAGGCTGGGAAGAGTCCAATAACCATGGCTCTTCCCATCCTGAGAATACCAGACCCCAGCTGTCAGCTTCACCTTGGCTGGTGATCTAATTTGGGGGGACCCCACGTTTGTTTGTTTTTTTTTTAATTATTTATTTATAAATAATTAAAAAAAAAAAACCAGCTTGGGGAGCCCTCCAAATTGATCACCAGACAAGATGAAGCTGTCAGCTGTGGTTTGCAGGCTTGCAGCTGTCTGCTTTACCCTAGCTGGCTATCAAAAATAGGGGGACCCCACGTCATTTATTTTAATTCTTTTTTTTTCTTTTGGGCTAAATACAAGGCTAGGCACCCTTTAGTGTCACATGAAAGGCACTAAAGGGCGCCAGCTTAGAATCTGCAGAGGGGCGTGGACATTATATATATGTTTGACATCTATTCATTCATCCATTGTAGCATTTTACGCTGTGTGCCCACAATCAGGGTTTGCAGCGTTTTGGGCGCAGAGTGTTTTCCCTGCGTCCATAACGCTGCGTTGTGCAGTAGAAGCACAGTGGAAGGATTTTTAGAAATCCCGTGCCCACTGTGTTTCTTTTCTCTGCAGCATAAACCGACCTGTGGCGCAGCTTCCCGAGCGTCAGCATGTCAATTTATGCTGCGGAGATGAGTGTTTTCTGCAGGTAGAATAGAGCTAAAGTCCACAGCAGCCTGAACCGAAATCGTGGGCATGGGCAGCTGCGTTCTCCCGTGGACAACACTCACATCTCTGCAGGAAGGCTGACACTGTGTACTAGCAACATTTTTGGGAAGTACCTGTGGATTCAAAATGCTTACTATACTTCTGAATAAAATCCTTGAGGGGTCCAGTTTCCAAAATGAGGTCACTTGTGGGGGGTTTCTGATGTATAGGTACCCAAGGGGCCCTGCTAATGTGACATGGTGAGCACAATTTACTTCAACTTTTCCAAAATTCAAATGGTGCTCCTTCCATTCCAAGCCCTCCCATTTATCCAAACAAAGGTTTTTGGCCACATGTGGGGTATCCCTGCGCTCACAAGAAATTAGATAACAACCTGTGGGGTACATGTTTTGTTGTTGCCTCTTGAAAAAGTGTGAAATGTGTCGCTAAATCAACATTTTTGTGAAAAAAATGAAAATTTCAATATGGCAGCAACCTAAGCTTATCAAATTCTGTGAAGTATTCGTGGATTCAAAATGCTCAATATACACCTCGATAAAAGCCTTGAGGTGTCTTGTTTCCAGAATGGGGTCACTTGTGGGGGACCTCCACTGTTTAGGCACCTTAGGGGCTTTCCAAATGTGACATAGCGTCCGCTAATTATTCCAGCCAATTGTTCAGTCAAATGGCACTTTTTCCCTTCCGAGCCCTGCTGTGCACCCAAACAGTTGATTTACACCACACATAAGGTATCAGCATACTCAGGAGAAATTACACAATAAATTTTATGCTGATATTTTTCCGTGTACTCTTGTTAAAAAAAAGCTATCTGGTTGAAGTAACAATTTTGTGGTAAAAATATATTTTTTTTATTTTCACAGCTCAACATTATAAACTTTTGTGAAGCACCTGGGGGTTCAGGGTACTCGCCAAACATCTAGATAAATTCCTTCAGGGGTCTATTTTCCAGAATGGGGTCACTTGTGGGGGACCTCCACTGCTTAGGCACCTCAGGGGCTCTCCTAATGCAACATGGCGTCCGCTATTGATTCCAGCCAATTTTGCAGTCAAGTTGCACTCCTTCTCTTCCGAGCTCTGCAGTGTGCCCAAACAGTTGATTTCCACCACGTACAAGATATCACTAAACTCAGGAGAAATTGCGCAATAAATTTCATGGTGATTTTTTTCCTGTTACCCTTGTGAAAAAAAAAGCTACCTGGTTGAAGTAACAATTTTGTGGTAAAATTTTATTTTTTTATTTTCATGGCTCAACATTATAAACTTCTGTAAAGCACCTGGAGGTTCAGGGTACTCACCAAACATCTAGATAAATTCCTTGAGGGGCCTAGTTTCCAATATGGGGTCACTTGTGGTGGTTTTTTGCTGTTTACATACCTTAGGGGTCCTCCAAATGCGACATGGTGCCCGCAATCTTTTTCAGCCAAATTTCCTTTCCAAAATTCAAATATTGCTCCTTCCGTTCCAAGCCCTCTCAATTCTCCAAACAAAGGTTTCAGACCACAAGTGAGGTATCACCGCGCTCATAAAAAAGTGGGTAACAAACATTGGGGTGAAATTTTTGGAATTACCTCTTGAAAAAGTGAAAAATTGATGCTAAAGCAACATTTTTGAGAAAAAAATGAAAATTTTCAATGTGACAATGTAACGTTATCAAAATCTGTGAAGTACCTGTGGATCCAAAATGCTCACTATACCCCTAGATAGAAGCCTTGAGAGGTCCACTTTCCAAAATGGCGTCACTTGTGAGGAGTTTCTGCTGTTTAGGTACCTTAGCGGACATCTAAATGCAACATGGTGCCCGCAATCTATTTCAGCCAAATTTGCTTTCCAAAATTCAAATATTGCTGCTCCTGTTCCGAGCCCTCCCATTTGTCCAAACAAAGGTTTCTGACCACATGTGGGGTGTTGGCGCGTTCATAAGAAAGTGGGTAACAAGTTTTGGGGTTCATTTTGTTGTGTTATTTCTTCTAAAAGTGAATAAATTTGGGGTAGAGCAACATTTTAGGTAAAATTTTATTTTTTGCTTTTTTTCATTCCACTTTGCTTTAGTTCCTGTGAAGCACCTGAAGGGTTAATAAACTTTTTGGATGTGGTTTTGAGTACTTTGAGGGGTGCTGTTTTGAGAATGGTGTCACTTTTAGGTATTTTCTGTCACTTAGGCCTCTCAAAGTCACTTCAAATGTGATGTGGTCCCTAAAAAAATGGTTTTGTGAATTTTGTTGAAAAAATGGGAAATTGCAGATGAACTTTGACCCCTTCTAACTTCCTAACCCCAAAACATTTTGTTTCAGAAATTGCGCTAATGTAAAGTAGACATGTGGGAAATGTTATTTATTAAATGTTTTGTGTGACATAACTCTCTGGGTTAAGGCCATAAAAATTAAAAGTTTGAAAATTGCAAAATTTTCAAAATTTTCCGATTTTTTCACAAATAAAAGCAAAAAATATCATTCTAAATTTATAACTATCATGAAGTACAAAATGTCACGAAAAAACAATGTCAGAATCACCGGGATCCGTTGAAGCGTTCCAGAGTTATAACCTCATAAAGTGACACTGGTCAGAATTGCAAAAAATGGCCTGGGCATTAAGGACAAAACTGGCTTCGTCCTTAAGGGGTTAAATAATTAAAAAAAGCCACCTGGAGTCCCTCGTATTTTGATACACAGCAAAGATATTGCGCACAGCTGAGGGCTGCAGCTTGTAGCCATCAGCGTTATCTGTCCTGGGTATCTGACTCGCCCACCCCAAGGCTATGGGACACCCGGTGCCGGGCCGGACTAGTCCGGTGGTAGTCAGTGGTGGCTGGGCCCGGCTCCGTGACCCTGGTGGGTGTCAGTAGAATATGTGGCTTGGTGAATAAAGTTTGTGTTCGTGACGCCACCTGTGGTATGCGGCCAATGGGCCGCCGCTGCTGTATGAGGCCTCCGGGGGATGATATGGCAGCAGTGGTGGTACTACTCCCCACAGGTGGAGCAATGCCCCGAGGCACAGTTGGTGCTTGTGAGTGTCTATGCAGCTGAAATAACAGAGGCGACTTCAAGGGTACAGTTTCAAGTTCTTTACTCACAATTCTTGTCACAGTCTTGCAGGGACCCTTGGACTGCTGGGACCACTGTCAGGGACCTCCGCCGTTTCTGGGTGATTCAGAGAGTAAAAGCCGGTACCCTTCCCCTAAGTGTCTCTATCTTCTGCTGTCTTCCTTAGCCTTGCCTTGGTAGGTTGAACCTGGCTTGGCCTCCACAACAGCCTCCAGGCTGGGGAGTCACCTGTCGGCTGATTATCCCTTTTCTGGGGGTACTGCTGTGGGCTGTGGCCCGGGGAGTTTACAACATTCCCTGGGCCTCGGTTTTTACTGTTTGGAGATGATTTTGCACTCCTCCGGTTTTTAGGGACCGTCCCCTGTTGCAGCTTGATCCCTCCACCGATGTTCCTGTGGAACAGGCCACCGCAGCTCTACAACTACCCGTGGTACCTCTAGGACTACCCGTGGCCCTGGGACCCTTTCTGTTCTCTGCGTGGTGTCACCTGGACCCTCTGAGTCCCAGGATCTTCACCAGGAAGCGTCTCTTTCTTTCCTTTCAGCTCCTGACTGACTTGGAGCTTTCTTTCCGTTACTTCTTCTCCTCCTTGCCTGCCTCCAGCAGGCCTCCTCCTCCTTCCCCACTTTCTCTCATTCTCCTTCTTCAACTACATGCTGGCTCCTCACTCTCTCACTCCCTGAGGTAGACTGCCACTAACTTGACCTTCCTTCCTCTATCTGCTCTCAGATGGCTCCTCCCACCTCCCCAGTTGCCCTGTTCTACCCTATAGGAGCAGGGATGGGTCTTACGACCCCTCCCAGCATGCAGCATGGGAGGGTTGTCTGCCACTTTCCCTGGTCCCAGTGTGTTCCTAGCAATGGGTGTAGTGTGGATTTACCAGAGGACCGGAGTTCACTCTCTTCCTCTCCCAGAATGGGGCATCACACCGCTGGATGGGGTGCAATGACCTGTGGCGACGGAAGCCTCAGGGGCGCCACACTCCCCCACAGCAACTCCCACCACGTCCTCGGGCTGAAAAACAACAGAAATTGTGGAGAAACTGCAAAAACATTTTTGTTATGCATAACATAAAACAATAAAACATTTCTTCCCTTTATGGGAGGCACATATAAGTAAACGTTGCGAACTTCTTATAAAGAAAACTCTAAGTGTGCACTTCCAGTCCATTGCACGGTTCGGGCACATCCCCCATAATTCTGGTAGGGGGCACAACGGGTGCAACTATTTACATTGTTGGCTACAACAAGTCCAGTAGCCTGGCAGTTCGTTTCTTTCAATCAACAAAGTGGAAAACAAAACCAGCCACTAAGTCCAGTGGCCTGGTTACATAGGACATTACATTCACATTCACCGGGAACCACATTCCAGTTCCGTGGCCCGGTACACATACACATGGGGGGTGACATCTTCAAAAAGTACAAGGGGCAGTAAGGCAGGAAAGGGTGTCATCTTCAAAAAGAACATTAGGGCAGCACAAAAGGGACATCTTCACAAAGCATGAGGGGCAGACAGGGGCTATTTACAGTTCAGCTTCCTCTTTTTTTTGCTTCAATGGCTGGGATCCTGCTTCGGCAGGGCCCTGGGTAGCAGGTAGGCCATGGAGATCCAGGTCTGTGTCTCCTGTGTGCTGGTCCCTGATCTACTGCAAGGCGCTGCAGCCTGGGCAGGAATGGGGCTTCTTGTATGCTCAGCTCGGCGTTGCTGCAAAGGGCTGCTGGTTTGCAGAGGGCTGTTGCTGTGGTCTTTTGGGTCTTGCTTTGGCCTTGCACCCTGCATCACACAACCCATGGAGAGCCGCGTCTGTGTCTCCTGCGTGGCTGTTGCAGGCCCGCTGCTCAGTTCCGCGGCTTGGGCCTGCTTCGCGGTGGTGCTGCGGCTGCTGCTTGCAGGGGAGACGCTGCACGCTGACATAGTGCGGCGCCACTCCGGTTCTTCGGAGGCCATCTCCTCCTCCTGCAGGATATGGACGTGTAGGGCATACCAGCCCCGGCCTCCCGTCAGCCGTGTGTATTCCACAGCGTCACCCGGCTTGGCATCTCGCCCGGGGTGGCCTTTAGGCAGGTGTTCTTCAATATCCCGTCGGGCCACAAAGACATCTTTACCCAGTCCGGGCTCTCTGATGAAGCCCCAGCCTCCTTTCTGCCGAAAATCGACTACTATGCCCCGTCTCATTGGGCCCTGTGACCCCTTGAGGGCCTTTCGAATTTGCTACTTGGAGGCCAGGTTGGCTGCCTCCTGGGCTTTCCGCTTCTCCTCCCGGGCCTCCCGCTCCTGCTGGTACTCCTTCACCAGTCTCCGGCAGGTCAGCTCGTTTGCCAGTGGGGTTTCCTTGGGGCGCAGGGGCTGTTGCAGTCTCCCACTCTCTATGGGCGCTGCGTCCCAGTTCACTCCCGGGGATGTCGTTCCCAGGAGGTTCACAGGGGGACTCGGTAGGGGGCCCACTAGCTGTTCGGGGTCCACCCCTCCCCAGGCTCCGTCTGCGGGGGTTTCAGGCAGGCCTCCGGTGCCCCACCGGGCATCAGCGGGGCTGGCGGGGAAGGCTTGCGGGACGGTGGAGGGACTGGGCGGTGGCGCTTGGTGGGTCAGTGGGTCCGGACGGGTCGGGGTTTCATGTAGCTCACCCGGTCGCTGCTCCGCGGCCTCCATCCAGTGGCCCACGCTTTCCGACACCATCGATGTTTCACTCCGTCGGTCCACCTCTGCTTGCATGTTATGCAGCCTCCGAGCCAGGATTTGCATTTCCTCCCGGAGCAGGTTCAGCTCGGGATCCATCTTCCCGGTCCCTGGTGTACACTTCTGCAGCCTCTCTGCCATGCTGCCGACCTGGGGAACGCTGGCTGGATCACGGCTCGGGTGCTCGACCACGCCACTCGGCTGCTCCCTTTCCCTTCTCGGAGGCGGGGCCGGAGGCTGCACTAGCATCTGGCGCCAGACTGGCGCCCAGCCCATCACGGCCGGCACCACTCCGCTTGCGATAAGGTACATTTTCTTTATCTGCTGGTCTGGCATTTAGACTCTTTCTGCCAGCCGGCCAGCTTATCTAGTCGCCATTTCTTCTTCCTCCGCCTTCTATGGCAGGCACCGCTTCGCGCTCTTTTCTTGGACAAGGGGGCGGGGCTTCTCTTCGCGCCCTTTCTTCTTGCACGCCCCCCTTCTTCCCGCGCTCAGTGACTTCAATGGCGGCAGTTTCTCACAGTAAACACAGGCTATTTCACGATTCTTCAGGCGCACAGTACCCGGTGTGACCGGGCACGAAATCCTGTTCGTGACGCCAAAGTTGACTTGCCCACCCCAGGGCTATGGGTCACCAGGTGCCAGGCCGGACTAGTCCGGTGGTAGTCAGTGGTGGCTGGGCCCGGCTCCGTGCCCCTGGTGGGTGTCAGTAGAATATGTGGCTTGGTGAATAAAGTTTGTGTTCGTGACGCCACCTGTGGTATGCGGCCAATGGGCCGCCGCTGCTGTATGAGGCCTCCGGGGGATGATATGGCAGCAGTGGTGGTACTACTCCCCACAGGTGGAGCAATGCCCCGAGGCACAGTTGGTGCTTGTGAGTGTCTATGCAGCTGAAATAACAGAGGCGACTTCAAGGGTACAGTTTCAAGTTCTTTACTCACAATTCTTGTCACAGTCTTGCAGGGACCCTTGGACTGCTGGGACCACTGTCAGGGACCTCCGCCGTTTCTGGGTGATTCAGAGAGTAAAAGCCGGTACCCTTCCCCTAAGTGTCTCTATCTTCTGCTGTCTTCCTTAGCCTTGCCTTGGTAGGTTGAACCTGGCTTGGCCTCCACAACAGCCTCCAGGCTGGGGAGTCACCTGTCGGCTGATTATCCCTTTTCTGGGGGTACTGCTGTGGGCTGTGGCCCGGGGAGTTTACAACATTCCCTGGGCCTCGGTTTTTACTGTTTGGAGATGATTTTGCACTCCTCCGGTTTCTAGGGACCGTCCCCTGTTGCAGCTTGATCCCTCCACCGATGTTCCTGTGGAGCAGGCCACCGCAGCTCTACAACTACCCGTGGTACCTCTAGGACTACCCGTGGCCCTGGGACCCTTTCTGTTCTCTGCGTGGTGTCACCTGGACCCTCTGAGTCCCAGGATCTTCACCAGGAAGCATCTCTTTCTTTCCTTTCAGCTCCTGACTGACTTGGAGCTTTCTTTCCGTTACTTCTTCTCCTCCTTGCCTGCCTCCAGCAGGCCTCCTCCTCCTTCCCCACTTTCTCTCGTTCTCCTTCTTCAACTACATGCTGGCTCCTCACTCTCTCACTCCCTGAGGTAGACTGCCACTAACTTGACCTTCCTTCCTCTATCTGCTCTCAGATGGCTCCTCCCACCTCCCCAGTTGCCCTGTTCTACCCTATAGGAGCAGGGATGGGTCTTACGACCCCTCCCAGCATGCAGCATGGGAGGGTTGTCTGCCACTTTCCCTGGTCCCAGTGTGTTCCTAGCAATGGGTGTAGTGTGGATTTACCAGGGGACCGGAGTTCACTCTCTTCCTCTCCCAGAATGGGGCATCACACCGCTGGATGGGGTGCAATGACCTGTGGCAACGGAAGCCTCAGGGGCGCCACATATCAATATATGGGGGACCCTATGCCAAGGTTTTACTCATTTATTTTTACATTTCACAAACAGACAGCTACTGTAAGGTCAACCAATCAGAGACACCAGCTGTCTGACTGCACCAATCTCAGACGGTGAGCGGTGAAGCAGTGCATATGAATAAACAGCCCCGGAAGTAATGTGACAGTAACGCGGGAGACATGGTAAGTATAATGCTCTTGCATTATTCCCTATTTTCTTTCTTTTGCAGCCCCCTTATTGATACAAGCCCCCGTAACTCTTACTAAGGCTATGTGCGTACGTTGCGTATTTGCATGCAGTTACGCTGCGATCTGCACTGCAGCGTAACTGCATGCGTCCTGCGTCCCCAGCATAATCTATGAAGATTATGCAGGAGACGTGCGCACGTGGCGTATTAGAGCGCAGCGCTTCGGCTGCTGCCCGAAGTGCGCGTTCTAAGAAGTGACATGTCACTTCTTTCCTGCGCTCTGCATGCAGGTCCCACTCTGTCTATGGGAGGGGCTGCACTCAGAGCGCTTGAAATCGGCTTTTTTTTTTTCATCACAGACTCTTTCTGCAGCGATTTGAAGCGCACATGTGCTGTTAAAATCGCTGCAGAAATTTCTGCAGGGACAAACGCTACGTGCACACATAGCCTAACACATAAGTTTTGCCTCCCATTGAATTCAATGGTGCTCGGATATGTTCGTCAAGCTGTTCATCGAACACCAGGAATGTCTATGCATATGAACCGAATCGAACCTTGACAGGTTTGCTCATCTATAGTGCCATCAGGGCCGGATTTATAGGCAGGGCAGGCGGGGCTGCCGCCCAGGGGCCCCCACCACAAGAGCCTCCAAGGGGGCCCCCACCACCAGCTGTCTTCGGCTCCCTGTGTTGGCGGCCCCCATGATCATAGCTGGCTTTATCTATATGTGAGTAGTGCAGTTGCACAGTGTGCCGTCCGCCAGGCTCCAGAGGGGGGCGGTGCAGGGAGACAGATGTCATTTTGATTTTCAGTTTCCTCTCTGCCGCTGCTATCTGCCCGAGAGGATTGTGGGGGCGGGAAATTCATCGTCTCTGATGTGTCACCGGCCATTCTGCTGCTGTGGATGCAGCTAGAGCCTGCACCGTCCATGAGAGATGCAGGCTGTGATAGAAGGACGATGTCAGCTGTGAGAGTAAGGTCACTCAGCAGGGCAGGGGGAGGGGGGTGTAGAGGGGGCTACAGTGCTCTCCAAGTAACTCCAAAACAGAGCAATCAGTAAGGGACTGCATATAGCTGCACATGAAAGGTGGAGACAGGGACATTTTATTGCAAGTGGTGTACATTTTGTTCCTGGAGTTTGGGGGGGGGGTCATTTTACTGCAAGAGGTGAAGTGTGTATGAACGACCTACATAGGAGCTACATTGCAGTATAGTCACTGCCACCCATCATTGTTTAAAGCTACCTACACCTCCTTAATTACACTATTCCCTTTTCATATAATCAGAATGTAAGCCCCTTCCCTAGACTATAATCATATAATAATGCCCCCTCCCCCACTAGATTGTAATCATATAATAATGCTCCCTCCCCCACTAGATTGTAATCATACAATAATGCCCCCTCCCCCACTAGATTGTAATCATACAATAATGCCCCCTCCCCCACTAGATTGTAATCATACAATAATGCCCCCTCCCCCACTAGATTGTAATCATACAATAATGCCCCCTCCCCCACTAGATTGTAATCATATAATAATGTCCCCCACTAGATTGTAATCATATAATAATGCCCCCTTCCCCACTGGAGTATAATCATAGGATAACACTCCCCTCACCTGGAGAGCAATCATAAAATAATGCCCCCCCCCCTTCCCCTGGAATATAATACAGTAAAACACCTCACTAATGGAGTATAATCATAAAATAAAGCCCCCTCCCTAGAGTGGAGTATAATCATAGAATAATGTCCCCCATCCCTTTGACTATAATCATTATCCCCTTTTTGAGTATATTCATACACTAACTTATTGTGATATAACCGCCTCCTGGAGTATAATTACATACACCCCTTGCAGTAAAATGATGCCCCCCCGGAGTTTAATGTGTTCTTTCCATGTACATGTGCCAGACGTATTGCTGAGTGCCATTCACTGACAGCTATCAGTTTTGTTATTCATATTGACTTCATAAAATTTTGTCATAGTATTATAGTACTCAAAATTTAACTCCTTCACCCCGATTTTCCGTTTTTTTTTTGTTTTTTTCTCCCCTTCTGAGAGCCGTGACTTTTTTTATTTTTCCATCAATCTTGCCATATAAGGGCTTATTTTTTGTGTGACAAATTGTACTTTTGAGTGAAATCATCAGTTTTACCATATATTGTACTAGGAAACAGGGAAAAAAATCCAAGTGCGATAAAATTGCAAAAAAAGTGCAATTGCACGATTGTTTTTGGGTTATTTTATTCACCATGTTCACTATATTGTAAAACTACCATGTCAGTATGATGCCGAGTTCATAGATACCAAACAGGTATACTCTTACTTTTATCTAAGGGGTTAAAAAAATTCAGAAGTTTGTTAAAAAAAAAATGTGCTTTTGGTGCCATTTTTTGAAACCCGTAGTGTTCTAATTTTTTGGGATGTGAGGCCCAGTGACTGCTAATATTTTTGCATCTTGAGCTGGTGTTTTCAATTATACAATTTTTATGAAGTTGCTACTTTTTGATCGCCCGTTATTGGATCTTTTTAAAAATTTTGTGGCGACCCAAAAACATAATTTTGGCATTTGGATTTTTTTCTCGCTACACCATTTACCGATCTGATTAATTGATTTTATATTTTTATTGATCGGGCATTTCTGAACTCTGAGATATCAAATATGTGTATATTTTTTTAACTGTTTTATTTTCAGTGGGGCGAATGAGGCATG
The DNA here is from genome assembly GCF_048569485.1 of Anomaloglossus baeobatrachus. Taxonomy (NCBI): domain Eukaryota; kingdom Metazoa; phylum Chordata; class Amphibia; order Anura; family Aromobatidae; genus Anomaloglossus; species Anomaloglossus baeobatrachus. The sequence continues at coordinate 427,999,993 of NC_134358.1, forward strand.
ATTTGAACTTTTTATTTATTTTTTTACATTTTGTATTTATTTTACTTGTCCCCTTGAGAGCTATAAGGATCAGCAGTCTGATCGCTTGTGCATCCCTGTTGATCAGAGCTGTACAGCTCTGATTAGCAGAAATACAGCATTCCTGTGTGAGTCGGCGCTCTATCGACTGTGACAGAAAATATGTCATGATAGCAACAGGGGTCATTACATGGCCCGCCGCTACCATAGCAACCATCGACTTCCCGTGATCGTGTCAAGGGGCCACCGATGGCGGCAGGGAACAGCGCGATCCTCGATCTTTCTGTGTGTAAGTGGACAGCTGTGAGTGATCCTGGACTGTGTCTGTATTGTAGTACTGTAAATCTGAATGTGGCAGAACAGGATAAGACACATGTTCATTGGATTTATATCTAAATGCTACAGTTCGCGCTTTACTGTTATGGCTAAAAATGTTAACGTTATGGGGCCCCCACCAGATTTTCTGCCCCGGGGGCCCCCACCAACCTTAATCCGGCCCTGAGTGCCATCAGAGACTAAAGTGGGGCATAAATGTTCTTAACCTGAGCGCCATTTATATGATGAGGCATCTGAATGCCAAGCACGACCAGCAGTGGAGTACACACCTGAAAAACCAGGAAAGATCTGAGGTTCCTCCTTCTACTGCAGTCTTGGCCTCTTCTTCCCCCTCCTGAGCAACATGTCACCTGGCTCCCCGCACACAGAGGATATGATAGCACCACCACTAGCAGTGTTACTGAGCATCTCCACACTGTCCCATGAAAGTGTTCAGCTGTTCATCCTTCAAACACTGGAGAGAAAGAGGAAATATTCCCTTTCCCACCCACAAGCCTTGGTCCTGAATGCAGCATTTCCAATTCCTGGCCTTTTTCCAATGCAGCATTTCCAATTCCTGCTATTCCAGGTGGTGGAGACAGATATTTTTAAAAAACTTACGGTGGTGGTTGTCACACAATATGTAGTTCCCCGCTGCCACAATTTTTCCAGGCTGGCCATGCATGCGGATAAAATCAGGTGTGCACTGACTGCGCAACACCATGAGTGGCAAGGTCCACATAACAACCGATACGTGGAGCAGTAAGCACGGCCAAGATTAAAGTGTTTCCTTAATTGCCCAATCGTTAAATATAAGGGTGGCTGTTCAGACTCAGAAAGTGTTTTGGCGCATGTCCAACGACCACCGAGGATTTCTGGATGTTTCTCTGTCCATGTTGTCTCCTCCTTCTACTCCACGTCCTCCACTTCATCCAGTCAGCGTATAACACCTGCACTACCATCTTCAGCACAGGCATGGGAAACAACAGCAGGTTGTTCTGAAACTCATCTGTTTAGGGGAAATATTCCACACCGCGCAGGAGCTGTGAACCGGGATCGAACAACAAGCCAATGAGTGGTTGGTGCCTCTGAACTTCAAACCCGGCCTGGTGGTGTGCGATAACGGGCAAAGTCTCATAGAGCTCTGGCCCTAGCTGGTTTGATGCACATCCCTTGTCTGGTGCATATGCTGAATATGGTGGTGCACTGGTTCTGGAAAAATTACACCAAGATGTCAGAGCTGCTGCAGAAAGTGCGGGTCATCTGTGCTCACTTTTGGCATTCTCACCATGCTGCTGCTCGCCTGTGTGCGCTGCACCGTAACTTCTGCCTTCCCGCTCAACACCTAATATGCAATGTACCCCCAAGGTGGAACTCCATCTTGCATATGCTAGAGAGATTGCGAGAGCAGCAGCAGATGATAGTGGAGTTTCAGCTGCAGCACGCATGGGTGATTCGTTCTCCAGAACACCACTTTACAACCAACGAGTAGGCCTCCATACGAGAAGTATGTGCCTTGTTTCACTACTTCAAGTACTCCACGAACATGGTCAGTAATGATGACCCCATCATCAGCATTACTATCCGACTTATTTGCCTCCATGAAAAAATGCTTTAGGTGACGATGGATCAAGTAGTGACACAGGAGGGAGAGGAAGAGGAACAGGGACCATTCACATGATTATCAGGCCAGTCATCCATACATGGCTCAGAGAGTGGGTGTCTCACCTCCATCGGAGGTGATCTGCTTCGATCACCAGACGCTGCCACGTCACCACTGTGGGCGGCACTGGGGACGAGGGAGCAGTCGGTGGCTCTGTTCGGCGCTTGCTCCACTCATCTATTAAGCTGAGTTTCACCAAGACCTGCAGTACTACTGGTTGACTGTGGTGGTGTGTGCCTTCCGGCTGGAGTAACTACCTTTCAGCTGGGGCCAATGGGAAGGCACCACACCCCTCTTATGCTTTCTCCCTTCTGCTGGCATGTGCCAGATATAGTCCTGTAATTCCCTGCTAGTGTCTGGTTCCTTGCTGTTTGTTTGTATTCCCATATATTGACCTTAGCTTGATTACCTGACCACTCTTTTGCCTGCCATTTCTGTGCTTCATTGCTAGCTCCGGTTTTGATCCTTAGCTTGATATCTGACCACACTCCCGCCTGACAATTTTTGTCCCTGTTCTACCTTCTGGATTTGTCCCTACCTGGTTACTACTCTTCTCAGGACTGCAGTCTTCCACAGGCAGTGATCACCTGGGCCCTGTCGTAATTCCAAATCCCTGTATAGGGGTTAAAGGGTTGTGGGGTCCAGGTTCCTGCTTTGTGGGCGGTTGAATCTCTCCACCAGTTTCGCCGATCCTGAGTCTGTGGCTCCAGGCAGGCGTCACAATGGGTTTCTGTACCAACAGGGGCCAGGTATACAACTATCCATCCAGGGGACAGTTTAGGAGGAGGGTGGTACCGAAAGCAGCTCACAGCCATCACTGCAGTGTGGGGCAGGGGACATAGAGGACACAGATAATACACCTTCCACCGAGGACAGCTGGTTGCCTCTGGGCAGCGTAGCACACATGAACAAATACATGCTGTTGTGCCTGCACAACAACTGCCGAGTTGTCCAGATTGTTACCAGTATTGATTACTCCGTGTCCACTCTGCTGGATCCATGCTACAAGGAAAACATGCAATCCTTACTTACATCTTTGAAGAGTGATCAACAAATGCAGGAATCAAAGCACATGGCAGATGCTCTACTGATGTTGTTCCCCTCTGACAGCGAGGGCTTAGTGGAAACACAAGGCAAAGGAGGGGAAAGAAGTCACCAAAGAAGCTGGGGCATCGGCACGATCTCGGAAGGGTGGGTTAGCCTAGCTGAAATGTGAAAAAATTTCCTCAATACGCCACAACATCCAGCACCACTATCTGACATTGTCTGTATTAGCAGGAGGCAGCATTTCAACAACATGATGGAGGAGTATGTGTCCACACGTGTCCACGTACTGATAGATCTTACCATTTAACTGCTGTGTCTCCATTTTATACACATAGCCTAAGATTGCCCTTTACACCTTGGAGGTGATGGCCTGCCCTGAGGTAAGTGTACTGTTGGCAGTGGATGTAATCACAGACATGCTTATCTGACACGCCCACACCAGGGTCTGGGGTGACTCATTACTGTGCTGCGGTTCTGCTCCTTTGACACTGCGGTAGTGAGGTCCGGTTCCGTGACCCCGGCGATGTCATTTAGTAAATAGGAAGGGGGTGATGACAGTTTATTCGTGATGCCACCTGTAGTATGCGGCAAGTTAGGTGCCGCCGCTGCGGGATGGGGCCTCTGGGGAAGATGGTGACGCAGCTTGGTTGGTGTAGCTCTCCACAGGTAGAGCTGGGCCCTAGGGCAGATGGGGGTAGTAGTAGGTGATGGCGGGGGTTGCAGGGCGGGAGGCACAGGTGAATAACCGAGCGGCACAGGGATGCAGTCTCAAGATTTGTAGGCACTGTAGAAGGTTCCAAGGTAACATAACATGCCAGTGACCACCTTTGGAGTGCTTTAGTTTCACTGTGATGGGCTCCAGACAATCCTGGTTAGTTCGGAGGTCAAGTCTGGTGCACCTTTCTTATGTGTACCTTCCCTAGTCATATTCCTGTGCTTGCTTCTCTCTGCTGCTTTGTGCCCTCACACAGAGAGCCCTGAGCTGGTGCCCGCAGATCCTTTTGGGTGGCGTGAAGCTCTATCCCTTGGTGATTTGGGGTCACCTTCCAGCGAACTCGTGTGCAGACGTGACCTCAGTGCTTGCAGTCAAGCCTCTGGTTTTACTAGCGGAGTACGTAGGTTATTCTCCTCTTGCCTTGGGACCAGTCCCCGATTTGCAGCCAAGTCCTTCCACCCAAAGATTGTATGCGGAATAAGGCCACGGAGGATGTTGCACTTCCCATGGTCTCTAGGACCCCTTCTGTCTTGCGCCTTGGTCGAACTGCGTGAGCTCTAGACCACAAGTCTTTCCTCCTCCACTGCTCCTTTCAACTCCCTGACTTTCTCCACACTCCACTACTGTGTGTCACTCACTCTTAAGACTCCACCCCCCAGCCTGGGTTTCACATGCCCTTGCCATGTCTGATGAGGTGTTGCTGAGTGAGAGTGTTCTGTTTTGTGTGAACCAGTGGATGACCTCCTCCATACCCAGGATGGAATACCACACCACTGGGTGAGGTGCAGTACCTCTGTGGTGCCTGAAGCCTAAGGGGCGCCACACATCCGCCTGTCCACAAGCAACATGGGAAAACTCACAGTCATTAAAATGAACTAGGCGTGGATCCTAAAATACTTTTCTGTACCTTTGCCTGACTAGAGAAGTATAACAGCCACACCGAGTCATTATTATACTCCCCTGCAGTCTGTTCATTCTGCTTGCCATTCCCAATGTTTGTGGCCTTCCTAAATGTTGTTTTTTTTTTTTTCAAACAATGTTGACTACCTCCTCCTCCACCTCTTCCACCTGCATTGCCACGTTCACTTCCACCTCCTTCTCAACCTCTTCCTCCACTTGGATCTCCTCCTCCCAGTTCAAGATTACTATTTTTTCTTTTCATTCTATGGTATTTTAAAGGGGTTGCATTCTCTATAGGGGAACTCTGAAAACAGGCTCTTAGGCTAGGAATGCACTTTGTGTTTTTACCTGCATTTTAGGTGCTTTTTAGGTCCGTTTTGGGAAGCACCTTTTTCTTGCCATAAGGCATGCGTTTTGATTTACCAGCAAAGTCTATGGAAAAATTCATTTTTTCCGACCCCACTTTGCGTTTCTAAACGCTGCATTTAATTTGCATATTTTGTGGCAAAAACCATGCATTCAAAGAAGTAACATGTCAGTTGTTTTTGCCATTTTCGGTGCGTTTTGCTAACATTGGAGTCAATGAGAAATGGCAAAAACCAAGATTCCTTCAAATTCCTGCGTTTTACCTGCTTTTTCATTGCAGAAAGCATGCGTTTTGGACTACCAACACGCATGCTTTTTGATCATTAAAACAATGATTTCATAAGTCCCTTTACACACCCACATAGTCCGACAATTTAAATTAAGGAAAATAATACTTTATTTCAATTTTTACATAAAATATCATATTACCACAATAATTTAATGAACATAATTTAATTTCATGATTTTTTCTATGATTATAGATTTGATTCTTTTTTTACCATTTACCATTTTGACTATTTAAACTTTATTAAGTAGTGTCTTTATGTTCAAAACGTAACTATCAGAACGCAGGTGGAAACGCAGATAAAAAGCGCTGAAAATGCATCAAATATGCGGCAAAAACGCAAGCGTTTTCAGCGCTAAATTTCAGAAAAAGGCAACTTTGGTCAAATCAATTAAGCCCAAAACGTGCGCTCTAAACTGCAAGTAGGTGAACGCAAAGTGTGTTCCTAGCCTTAGGGAACACACTTAACATTTTTATTTTTTTCATTTATTTCCAATTTAACCATGATTACTGTGGTGACACAACCCCTTTGAGTAATTTCTCTATCCACATTCATTTGCAGGGTAATTGTTCTGCTCTTACCTAATTTTTGCTTCCTTTAGCAGCCCCCTAGCCTTTGCTATGAGCATTTTTCAGCCATTTTAAAGCACCAAAGTTCAGTTCCTCATTGATTTCCATGGGGGTTAGGGTCTGGGGTCATGTTCTGATCAGGTTCAAACTTTTAACTACTTTTAATCCAAACTCAGTGAAACCAAACATCAGACTGTAGAATGCCCTACCACAAGAGATAGTAATTAGTGATAGGAGAACCCTCAGCAGATATCCGGAATTGGCGGGTCCAACTGAATTTAAAAGAAAAACCTGATTTGGGTCCAGGAATTAATCACGGATATCTGCCCAGATGCTAATCCCTATTTAAGTCTATGGGGAGTCGAATCATGCACTTTAAAATGGTGGTAGAAAGGGCCAGGGGGATTGTAGCAGGCACGTTATACTTACCAAGTCTCTGCATGGCTATAACACTACTTTCGGGGCCACTCATTGTCCCTCATGCATATGCACTGCTTCCCCCACTCACCGGCAGTCCTGGCATCTGCGATGGGTTGCAGTCAGACCGCACCCCGACCCTGTGTGACAGCATGTCTGACTACTTGAAATCACACACGCTGTCTGCGTCTGTATAGTGGTATAAAAATAAATACAGATAAATAAAGACAGCACAGATAAAGCATACGGCTACAGCCTGCAGCCATGTGCTTATCTTGGCTGTGTATCAAAATAAGAGGGACCCCATGTGGCTTTTTAAAAATTATTTAAATAAATAATTTTACAAATGGCGTGCTTTTAACTTTGATACCCAGCAATGATAAAGCCGACAGCTAGGGGCTAGAATTATCCTAAAAATAGCAGCCTGCAGCCACCCAGAATTGTTGCATCCATTAGAAGCGACAATCCCAGCACTTTACCTGGCCCATCCCAATTGCCCTGGTGTAGTGGCAATCGTGGTAATATCAGGGGTTAATGACAGCTCACAGCTGCCACTAAGCCCTATATTCGAAATGGGAGGCATCTATGAGACCTGTAAGTGAAAAGAAATAAACATAAACACTGAAAAAATCCTTTATTTGAGATAAAATACAAAAAACCCCAACCTCTTTCATCCAGCTATGACCACAGATAAACTGAGTGATGTCAATGCTCATTACTGTTTCTGCCTGAAGCTTACAGCATGCGGACATGTTCTGTACCCACGCGTTGTGACTTCAATATGTATGTAGCAGAGTTGGGATCATTGTGGGATCTTGTGTGGATTATGTCGGAACTGTAGACTGTGAGCCCTCGCAGGCAGGAATCTCCGTCCTCCTGTACCTGTCTGTGCCTTGTATTGTTTATGACTATTGTACTTGTCCCTATTTTGTATTCCCCTTTCACATGTAAAGCGCCATGGAATAAATGGCGCTATAATAATAAATAATAATAATAACTGGGTGTTCTGGGTTAATAAATAGATGAAAGAGGGTGGTTTTTTGTATTTTTTCAGTGTTTGTGTTTATTTCTTTTCACTTACAGATTAGTAATGCTGGGAAGTTCTCACAGACGTCTCCTATTACTAATCTAGGGCTTAGTGGCAGCTGTGAGCTGTTATTAACCCCTGATATTACTCTATTACACCCATTGCCACCATACTTGGCCAATCGGGATGAGCTGGGTAAAATTCCAAGAATTTTGTATCTAATGGATGCGACAATTGAGTGGCTGCAGGCTACTATTACAATAACCATGGGACTTCACAGCATGAGAATTCGAACCCCCAGCTGTCGACTTTATCATGGCTGGGTACCAAAATTGGGGGGACCGCACGCCGTTTTTTTAAAATTATTTATTTAAATAATTTAAAAAAGCCGCATGGAGTCGTCTTTTATTTTCATACACAGCCAAGTTAAGCACATGGCTGGGGGCTGCAGCCTGTAGCCGAATGATTTATCTGTGCTGGTTATCATAATATAGGGGGACCCTATGCCAATTTTTAAAATGTATCTTTTTTTTACATCGCTATAAGGATGCAGACAGCATGAGCAATTCCAAGCAGTCAGACATATGGTCACACAGGGTGGGGGCACTGTCAGACTGCAACCATTTAGAGACGTCGGATCTGCCAATGGGCGGAGAAGCAGTGCATATGTATGGCGGATAATGAGCAGCCCCAGAAGTAGTGTTACAACCATGCAGAGACTGCTATGTATAATGCACCTGCTTTATTCATATTTTCTTTCTTTTTGCTTCCTTTATTTTTTAAATTATCCAGATGACCAGATTCGGATAGTTATCCAGAGCTCCATGTGAACTAGGTATCGTTCCCCAGTCCAGGTTTGCCCATCACTAGTAGTAATGGCAGAGTCTATAACAGTTTTTAAAAAATAACTGGATCTTTTCGTCAGCACACATAACATTATGGGCTATAGATAATTTAGTGACAAACAATATATAATTGGTGGAGAAAGGTTGAGTTTGATGGACCTTGATCTTTTTTCAATCTTTGCAACTATGTATCCCCCTTTTACCCACTCCCCAAAGAAAAAATGTAGACCAGGTAAGGTATAGAGGTAGTCTGCAACATCATCTAACATTACCGATTTAGTAGTGGGTCGAAGATCATTAATTAAAACCTCTAGAAGATTATGTATTGGTGCATACGATGCCTCCAAGTGTTGCCACCGACTATTCAGGAGCTCACAGAAGCCTTGATCCAGTCTGGGAGAAGATCCAGAGGACACTATCAGGTACATGTTTATACATTGTCAGGCGTGCATACAGGCACATGGGGCCATACAGACAATGAGTCACATTATAATTTGCCATGATTCATGCAGATCTGCATATGATTTTAATTTATTACATTAATTTTCAGGAAATATAATCCTCAATTAAATGACAAACAAAAGAATACAATAGCACTGTTTATACACTATAATGTAAACATTGACTTTAGGAAATGTAAAATACATTACTACTATATGGAATATACTGTACTTCTAAAATGAAGGCATTTAGAACACAAATTGTACAAATCGTGTGTGTGCCCAACAGCCACATTTCTTTCATGGGGTACTAAACCTAATATTTATCAAACTTGCCTCTACTAGGTTAAAGCCTACACATTTGAAGGGCAGCTAGTATCAATCAGCAGTAATAAGAAACAGCCTGATGAGACGAGTGCTCAATCAAATATGGAGGCAGTCACCACCTCCAAAAGTATACTACCAAAAATCGACCAGTGCCTTAATTAGTTGATTTTGGAATCCCTTGACCATTTTGTTATTTTGTTCTAAAAAAAATTACACAATTTATATCAAGAAAAAATTTCAAGTTGAATCTTTTGCTCTTTGAGATACAATCTGTGAAGTCTTCCCTGTATTTTTCTCTATCTATCTATCTATCTATCTATCTATCTAACTATCTTTCTTTCGATTTATAAATACATTACTTTCAAAATCTTAACAAGCATTGAAAAGAAGAAATAGTTGATCAATGCTACTTATTAGAGGAAATGTTGGCAGTGACGCAGGATCCACCCCCGAAGACTCCTACTGGTGCCTTATAAGAGGGTCTAGTGATCAGAAGAAGCTCATATACTAACTTGCTAAGCTGTACAGCTGTCGATTCACTCTGACAAAGTGTGCAGAGACGTGCTGAGGAGGCAGATGCTACACTTCATCATTGATAAGTGTTTGTTTCTAACTGAGCTGGTGGAACGTCTTTTTTTTACCCTTTTATTCTTCCCTTACTTTTAATCCTCTCTGCTTACTAGAAGTATAGTTGATGTCCCATTTATTCTGTCATCAGAGTAGTCAGCTATATAAGGAAAAACGTACCTGAAGAAGGTGACACTACGATTAGGCTGATCTTTCAGCTTTAGTTTGACAAGAAAAGAGAAAAGGAGGTGAGTGCGTTCTGAAGCTATGTATGGTTTATTAATAGTAGTGTCTTGTAGTGTTTACTTTTATACAAATACAATATATACTGCGCTGGATTATAATTATAACCTTTTTACATCATTGCATACAAACACTATTTTTATATATTACTTTTTATGACCTGTCTAGCTATACATCAGTTCTATTATATTTGTTATACACTTGTATTCTAATTTTAAGTATTTTATTATTATTATTATTATTATTATTAGTTTAGTACTAATATTATTATTTTAACTTTTATGTTTTAGTCTGGTGTAAAAGATAACTGCGAGCACAAACCTTGTTTTTATATGCATAATTCATTATTTAATGGGCTCGGTGTGAAAAAGTGTAACCTAAATCAATGCAATACACACAGGACACACAGTGAAGCACTTAAGACTAAATCTTTCTCTTCACACAACATATCTCATTGAATATAGCTCTTTTAGCTCAGTGTCAGTGCCATTTTTTCTTGCACATGATCGTCAAGTAATTTTGTTTCTTCTCTTTAAGTACACATGGGAAGACTAAACTCCTTAATTTACTGTTATCGATGATCCTGAATACTGTAAAAGTCACTTTAATCAGGGACAGAAAGTGGTTTTCGCAGCTGCGAATTGCAACTAATATGCTCCATTATAAGCCTCAGTAGTAATTCCATTGATAATATATGCAGAGGGTATTATTACAGTCAAAATATACAGTAAATATTGGAATGTTTGGGATTTTAGTATATAAATAACTATGCATCGCAGAATTACACTCAAATAATTATTACACATTAATTAGGGGAAGATAATATATTTTAGGGAATTGTGGCTTTATTACATAAATGATAATGCCCAATATGAAAACTAAGAAAAGAAAAACACAATGAAAGATTATTTTACTGATAAATTCACTTGTATTTAAATTTATTACACTTTCAAGATAGTTTTCCTATAAATTCATTACGAACACACTTGGTATTCGGACATTTTTCGACACTGTAAGTTTGATGCAAGGCTATATGAATCAGAACAAATATGACATAGAAGGGGACTTAATAATTCTAAATGATACAATTAAAGCAAAAAAAAAATTACAAAAAAAATTCTTTAGATGAGTGATCTGTATGAAAGAAGAAGGTCTTTATATTTAGGATATAAAAGGATTGAAAACTCATCATACAAAATGTGGCTCTACGTCAAAGGTTTGTATAATAGCATTGTTACTTTTGCTTTATAAGAATAGTAATATGTTCATCCATTCTTTATTCCTAGGATTAAAATATTTTCCAGTCATGATGAATGCAGAGTTGTGGCCGAGCGCAAAATTTTCATTTAAGCACAGAATGGGCACAGTCTATATCCTACTGTTGCTAATATCCCTCAGCGTCATATCTGCTCAGAGCAGATCTATCAACCATCAGATTGACAACAGGAGTAAGTATCTGCATATGGTATGATCCCAAAGCCAAAATTAACCGATTTTTCCAATAGTTCCTTAATCATGTGTCTTTCACAGTATCTGCTGAGTATGATGGTTGGTGTCTGTACCGATGAAAAAACTTCTACTCTATGTATATTTTTTTTTGCCAAAAACAAGTTAGGTCCTAAAAGAGGGGGAAAAATACCTTTTTTACAATAAAATATTTCCCTCTACTGAGATCCATTTCTGTGTTTTTTTATACAATCAAAAAAGAAAACAGTGTCAATAAATAGAACAATGCTACTAAGCCCCTTATAGTCTGCCAAAGATTCAGATGAGTGAGTCCCTCATGTCATAATTTAAAAAAATCCCTTGTGTAAGGCTACTTTTAATCCTTTGTGTGAGGCTACTTTTAATCCTTTGTGTGAGGCTACTTTTAATCCCTTGTGTGAGGCTACTTTTAATCCCTTGTGTAAGGCTACTTTTAATCCCTTGTGTAAGGCTACTTTTAATCCCTTGTGTGAAGCTACTTATAATCTCGTAATAATTAACAATAACATAACTCATAAAATAATAATTCATAGCAATTAAATGTGACAGAATGAGAATATTAAGTTAGAAAAATATGAAAAACTAAAGGTGCTACACAACCACCAATCACACTTCACTTAAATAATAAATTATTTTCCTTTACTATATTAAAAGCAGAAATTATTCCTATTGCAAGAAATATCTGTATGTACCCCTTGTGCCACTTTTTTTCATAAGACTAATGTAGTAATCTGTCACCACAAAAATGCAGTTCACTCTATAAGCACCATGTTATGGAGCAGGGATAACAGAGTAGATTGATATATAGTTTTATGAGAAAATAGTCAATATAAATTGTATTTTACTTGGTTAATCCCCTGCTTTTTCTGGGATTTTTGGTCCAGTGGGTTTTCCTATCAATGACGGACAGCCATATTTGTACGCACACTTAGAAATGCTGACAATCACTGATAGGACCATCCACTGGACTGAAAATCCCAGAAAGAGCAGAGTATTAACTGACTAAAATATTTTATACTGAATCATTCCTCAAAAAACTATATATCGGTAATACACTGATGAGCAAAAGGGTAACAATGCTTTGAAATTTTGAATTTCAGGCTCCATATCTCACCATCCACTGCAAGTTCACATGTGACACTACCATCATTTTATAGACAATAATCTTGGCTATCTCATACATAAATTTAAATAGCAGCTATTTAGCATATAATTAGTCATGCAGATTCTTGTCATGTGACTGCATTGTTACTCTTTTGCTACTAAAACTCAAAATTTTAACTTTTATTATTTTGTTAGCATTTTGTAAATCCACCTTTGGCTTTCAACACTGCCTGAATTTTTCTGGGCATGTTCTCACGTTTTGCCTGAGACATGTTTGCATCTAATCTCAGGTGTCTTCTACAGGTTTCCAATCTTAGTGTATACTGGTCGACTCACTTAAGTATGTACTGTATACAACTTTTTCTTCAACTCTACTCAAAAAGGTTTGATTAGGTTGAGGTCTGGGTACTGTGGAGGCCAATCCAGCACCTCTACTTCATTGTCATTGAATCATTTATTCGCCGACCTCAGCGTATGCTTTGAGTTGTTGTCCTACTATGTTGTCCTTTTCATTCCCATAGTACTTGAGCGCACAAAGTAACTCGTCTTGTAGGATACTGACATATAGGTCAGCATTGAGACCACCATCAATCTTAATCAACTTGGTTGACAGTTCCTCAGTTCCTTCAATTTCATGAATAGCCCCTTTTTCCCTTGGTTCTTCTTCACCCATTTGCAACCATCAGCGCAAAGTCTGTTGACTTTCATCTCATTGCTCCAAATCACTTGTTTATCCACTTTTCATACTTTTTTTAAAACTCGAGTCGACGCTTCAGGTGACAATCTTAAAGACGAGGCTTCTTCACCTTTTTCTGGCCAGACTTCTGTAACGTGCATCATGTGTCACACGGTGTTTGAATGGACATCTGTGATCTCTCTAATACAAAGCATAAGAGTCACTTCAAATGCCGTATTTGTCACGCCAAAACTGATAGACCTTGTGATGACCCGACTTGCTGACTCCGATACTTTGCCTGATTGTCCAACTCTTCGCATTTGAATGGTTGGACAGACTTCATCTTATATTCTCCCAACTGTCTTGGCACTCACATGATGTAGTTTGCGAATTTTCTTGACCGAGAGACTACTAGCAATGAATTGGATGATGCGGTATGTCTTTCGTTCAGAAATCTTCATGGCTGCTTCACTATTTGAACCAGTGACCTTTTGTTTGAGAATCAACCTAACAACACACTGAGCTATTAGGGAATGTGAGAACAGGTTGTAATATGTAGTGTACAGGTGTACAGGAAGAAAACAATTTTCCACCACCAGGAGCAAAACAGTAACAATGCAGTGACATTACAAGAATCTGCATAACTAATTATATGCTACATTTTTGCAAGTTATATCTATGCAGTCAAGATAATTGTCTAAAAAATTAAGTTAGTCTCAGGCTCAAAGCTGTAGTGGTTGGTGAGATATGGAGCCTGATAATCAACAGTTAAAAATATTGGCACCCTTGTGCTTATCAGTGTATTAGCTGAGAAAATAAATGAGATAAAGTTAGTTTAGCTACATTTATAATTTGAATAGATGACTGGTTCCCTTAAAAAATGTGTCTAGGAAAAAAAATTGAGACTGCAAAGGTGATGAGTTCAAACAGTTTATTAAATAGTCCTGTTTCTTGTCCTGACATGTCCTCTGCTGCTGTCCCATCATCCTAAACTATTAGGAAGTTCTAGATTAAAACTAGAGTAACTATAATTTTAATTTTATTGCAATTTTATTTTTTTTTATAAACATTACTAGTGAAGAATGAAGAAACTTTATAAAATATCCTGTTAGAAATATATTCCTCTTTCCCACTTATCAGTCACTGTACCCTCTACACTGATCATTCACACTTTAAGCCTGCACCATATACCGTATTTTTCAGACCATAAGACGCACTTTTTTCCCCCCAAATGTTGGGGGAAAGTTGGGGGTACGTCTTATGGTCTAACTATATGGCTGCGGCCGGGAATGAGGGTGCTGCGGTGGAGCGGGCCATCGGGGGCACGAGCAGGTTGTGGCAGCGCCTGCCGTGACCACGTGGGCCCGCTCATTACATATGCACGCCCATGGGCGGGGGGTGCACGCATAGTAAACAGCCGGCCATGATCACCCCTGGCAACTACAGCCTGGAGTGATCATGTGCGGCTGTATTCACTGCTCCCCGCACATCATTATCAGCTCGGGGGGCAGTGAATAAGTACGGAATACTCACCATTCCCCTGCAGTTTCGCAGTGTCCTCCTGTCTGCCGGCCAGCTGATCTGTGTAGAGAGCGGTGAGCAGAGCGATGACGTCATCGCTGTGCGCGCCGCTAGTCACTCAGGTCAGCTAACCGGCAGACAGGAGGACGAGCGGTGCAGCAAAGTGACCGTGACGGCTCCACACAGACCGCTGCTGCCGCCACAGACAGGGGGAGGAGCAATGCTGCATGGAACGAGGAAAGGTGAGTATAAACGTTTATTTTTTGTGTGATACAGGATACAGGCCATATAGCAGGATGGGGGTATATAGCAGGAGAAGGGCATATACAAGGATGGCAGTATATATCAAGATGGCAGTATATATCAGGATGGCAGTATATATCAGGATGGAGGCAGATAGCAGGATGGGGGTATATAGCAGGATGCCAGTATATAGCAGGATAAGGGCATATACCAGGATGGGGTACATATACAAGGCAGGAGGATCATTACCAGGATGGGGTACCTTAGTAGAGAATTTGGGGACATTACCCCCATAACAGTGTCAGCAGCAGATCTTCGCCCCATAACAGTGTGTCATGACCACATTTTTTGCTTAAAATTTTATTTTCTCATTTTCCTCTAAAACCAGGGTGCGTCTTATGGTCTGGTGCGTCTTATAGTCCGAAAAATACAGTATGTGTTCAGTGAGGGATCACATTACAGCTGTTGCTTATGGAAGTATTTTTAAGGAGGAGGAAGGGGGAAGAGGGATCTACAGAGGGGAAACTGTTAAAAAATACAGGATACTGATTATATAATTGCCAGAAACTGTTTTTCATAAAGTACATACAATTTATTCTAAAAAGTCACCTGAAACTACAGCTAAACTTAAGATATATTATTTATGACATTTTTATAACAGTAGATATTTTTATAAGAGTAGATTTCGCAGCAATCATGTATAATAAATCTACAATTTTGGTAAATGTCTAAATAATTGCATTTCTTATTTTGTATGCATTCTAAACTATGGTTGATATTAATGGCTAAAAATTGATTATGTCGGCTAATGCAACATATTTCAGTGGCCTAAATCATAGGTGGTTAGCCAATAATGATAAGAATAAGAAAGAGATAAAGAACCAACACTGCTTGTATTGTTGATGAAGAAAATCTTTAACAGTACAACCCAGAAAAATAATGTTTTGGTATACATTAGACCTTCATCAGATGTATTGCCTTAGTTGTTGGGAGAGAAATTGTGTCTAGTGCTGTATGGTAAAAGGCATACTACTACTTGGATGAGTATAAGGGTTAGACAGATTCCCAATTTGATTCCATTTCTCTTTGATGGCAATTATATAGTGTTCATCAATTGGATTAAAGATGAGTGGATCACTTCATGCAACCCTGGTTCATAGTTCAGGTCAGTACATGGACAGGAGCTTCGAGAACTTCCTTACAACATGGGATCCAAGGTCTGGCTTATGATTATTCAGGCTGGCAAGACACCGCCTGTGAATCACAGACTCTACAGTCATCCCAGGACGGTGAATGAAACGCCACACCGGGGAACCTGGAAGCTCAGAAAATGTATGCAGCTCCTGTCTATGGCTAGAGAACATTGACGTGGACTGGGGTTGTGTGAATCGATCTGATCCTTTCTAGTCAGAATGCTTTAGAGTATTAAAACTGCTAAAATCACCGTATAAATCAAACTGTTTGGTCTTATTTAGAGATAAAAACTATGTTGAATTCATTAAATCTGCCACAATTGTTGGAAGCTGGTGTAACTGCTTTTTACAATCTTCAAAAATCATGGAATAGGCTGTTAAGGTAGTAAAAATTGTTATGAAACTCGGGGGACAAGTGCTGATGGATTGCCGGTGAAAATCTGTGATATATTTAGTACAGTTAAGCTTTCTTAGTTATTATGTATTCTGAATGATGCAGCTGAAAAATGAAAATCAACCTCATCAATGGCTAAATCATTAGCTTATTATTATATTCCCATACACTACTTTTAGTACTCTGTGCTTAGCTTAAAACGGCTACATAATCAAATAGCGAAATTTAAGGCACCAAAGTTATCCCTCAGAAGTATTCTTTTTTTAGGTGATATAGGAAGTGCAATAAATAAATGCAAGAAAATAAAAAAAAAATAAAGAATGTTACATATGATCAGTACAATATACTGTAACTAATATTATGTAAAGGTATGTTTTGGGGGGTTGTATTAAACATGAAAAATAGTTAATGCATTAACTTTTCTAAGTAACTTATCAGTCACTTTTAGTCATTTTTGACCTTTTCAACACTCTACACACTAAAATTAAAGTTATTTTCTGGAGCAGGCACCAACTTAAGCAGTTACTGTATGATGCCAAATCCTAACAGTGTGTAACATAACTTCCTCTTGCTAGTTCAAGCAGTCATTATTTAACTACTCATTTTCCATTTATATACTTGTGGTTACATGCTAAGAAACCTCTTTTTGTGCTTTTCACAATCAATGGAAGATTAAAAGAAGAGAAGCAAAGCACATTGGCACATGATCCCATTTATGCAGATTGCATATGAGTGGACATGAATCCTAACAGTGTGTATACTACACAGTATTAGGACTTTTTAGGACTTGTCATAATTCAGTCGCTAAGAAAGTTGCCTGGAAAACCCATTTAACATAGTGATCAGACTGGTGAGATTAGATACGGTAACTGAATTTATTCTGTAATTATTCTGGTGACATGTAAATAACAAAGGTCCCATTTTAAACAAATTTTATACAGTATATCTTTTAAAAAATTAATTTTTCCTTTTTACATAAAATAAAACAAAATATGTATTTTTAATGTGGAATTAATATAACATCAAGAGTCCCCATCTTAGTTTTCAAGAGTTTTCTGGTCTTATTTAAAAGACAGCCATAAGAAGGAATACTGATAAAAGAACACAGAATGATTCATTCTTTTCTTCAAAATCTGCCCCCTGACCTCTTCCAGACTTGAAAAAAGGACATCAGTCACCAGAACACTAAAGTCACTAACTGACTGCAGGATGTCATCTATTCTGATAATCAAAAATGGCAGATTCTTGTGGTACACGTGCCTTTTTTATTTCCTTTATCAACATCCCTTCCTAATGATGACTATTAGAAAAGACCATAAAAAACTTGAATTTTGTTGTTCTATTCCTTGAGTGTTTGGTTGCAAAACATTTGTACAGAATACTTCTGAGTAGGTGTAACTAGTCAGACAAAATATTATGTTTTGACCATTTGAAACCCAATGGCTTTAAAGGGAACCCAAAGCAAGGTCAGTATGAATCAGAGCTTGGTTGATCAATTGCAGCTAGGTTTTTCTGAAATGCTCCCGTGTTTCAGAGGAAATATAGTTAGAAGATCTGGCATGGGGCCATTAGCAGAGATGAGACTATTCTGCACCACCTTAACTGGCTTTTCCAAGTGATTGACCGGTCTCTTGACAAGTGCATATACGGGAAAGACTTGTCAATCACCAGAAATTGCGCTGGGAAAAGCTGTCCGG
This sequence comes from Anomaloglossus baeobatrachus, assembly GCF_048569485.1. Taxonomy (NCBI): domain Eukaryota; kingdom Metazoa; phylum Chordata; class Amphibia; order Anura; family Aromobatidae; genus Anomaloglossus; species Anomaloglossus baeobatrachus. The sequence continues at coordinate 428,018,052 of NC_134358.1, forward strand.
AGACTATACATAGAGATGAGCCTAGTCCAACCAGAGACTTTCAGATAATAATATACCTGGCTGCAATCATGCAACCAGATCCTAATATAAGTTGCCCCATGGTTTGGGAAGCATTAATCATAGGGCAAGTTCCTTTAAATTAGTTGTCTAGCTTTGCAAAAATTCAATATCTGTTTGGGTTGGTCCCTAATCCAGGACCATTTTATATCAATCAATAGAGCATTTCTTGCTTTTTCTCTTGGACATGCTTCATTTTACCTGGGGAAAAAAGATTTTAGAAGTTACTGTCAGGTTTCCCCAGAGGTAAAAGTTGATTTTTGGGGAATAGCATTTTGGTAGGATACCCTTGTAAAAAACATGTATTTTGGAAAATATATGGGTTCACATCAACCTCTAAGAAGGGTCCAAACCATACAAATTACACACATTGATTGTGAAGGAATACTGCAAACAGATTTATAGCATATGGGCTAATCTACAAAAGTAATGTGTACTAAACATATAAATCACCTCTACTGTTATGTTTATGAGCATGTCCCTTTACCCTTTATTGTAGGTCCTGAGATTGATCCCTATTGGTATGTAGGACGTGGTGTCCGACCAATTGGACGATTTGGAAAAAGGCAGCTGAGAAACAGAAGTTCCCTCCAACCACGGTTCATTGGCTTTTTTAAACTTATTCTGAGCCACTTGAAGAAGCAAGATGAACTAAATTTAGATAATCCTCTGGAAGAACGCTGGTGACAACTGCTACATTTAAATCCCCACTTTGCCTTTTCCATTAAACATTGCCTTATCTATTGAAAGGGGTTTTCCACAAAGTTCAATTTAATAAAAAGATCTTGTATTAATAATAACTTCCACAATTGGATTTATTTAAATTAATAGTTCCTGTGCCGAGATAATCTTATAAATCTGCCCCTGCTATGTGCTGTGTAATGGCCGTGTCTGACCGTGCAGGGACATGGTCTGATCATACCACATCTCCTGGGCCGGGGAAGACGTAAAAAAGAATACAGACATTACAGCATGGAATAAAAAATAATTCTTTCTTTGAGGTAAAACAAATTTTTTACGTCACAAAAGGAGCTATGATCCCATGCTGTGAAGTTTGTATACTTGCTTTTATGTCCATTCATTGTCCAGGAGATATGGTATGATCAGACCATGTCCCTGTACAGTCAGACACGGCCATTACACAGTACATAGCATGGGCACATATATAACATAATCTCAGTACAGGAACACTTTTTAAAACACATCCAGTTGTGGAAATTATTATTATTCCAAGATCTATTGATTAAAATGAATTTGAAAATTAACTTTGTTTGTAGGAAAACCCCTTTAAGTCATGGTTACCTTCCGTTTTGCTCTTGCTTTTCCCATTGTTACTATTATTCGCCACAAATCACATGGCAGCCAAAGATACAGTACATGGGAATATATGCAAACAAGCAGTAGACAAATGAGCAATGTCTCTTATTGCTTAAACATTGAAGTACTGGCCACCATATGCAATCAGTTTGGTTGAAAAATTTAGTGTATAGATTCTATATATAATAAAAGGTAATTTCTTAGAACGTCACAAATTTTAGATGTGTTTGACTTTGCGTACGTCATCTTACTTGGAAATATCAATGCAGATTTCTTAAAGGAAACATGTCGTATTGAAAATGGTATCAAAAGTGCAGACAGGATGTTGTACAGCAGGAAGAGATGATCTGATCGATAAACTTTTTTGGGGAAAAGTTTACATAGTATTGATAAAAATAACTGGTGTTCGTATATATCAGTCCAGTGGGTAAACCTAGTCAGTGGCTGACAGCCTTCCCTGTATGACTGTGTATGCAGAGATAGCTGTCAATCACTGTGCAGGACTGCCCACTCGACTTGTATGCTACAAGGACCAGAGATCTTAATGAATAAACTACAAGTTATACAGAATCTTTTTAAATAAACCTTTATATTATTCTACTCGACTTCTCCTTCTGTATACCACACTGTCCACAGATCGAGCTGCATGCACAACATGACAGGTTCCCTTTAAGGGCTTGAACTTATTTAAATTAAACTTGCCCACCAGAATGGGATTGCCAAATGCTGCACTGTGAAATGGTTTTCAAATCTTTGTCCCAATTTTCATGCTTTTTGAGAATGCAAAATATTAGGTTCACAGTATAAAGTAAAGTAAGTTGCTTGAAAGTATTGAGCGCCCACCTGCGAAAAAGACACAGTAAACTCTTGGCATTCACGCTACACAAAAGCAATAACTGGGGTTTAAAATAAACAATAAATTATAAGGGAGCGTTCTTTTTTCAGCTCTTAGTTTCTGTTGGTTGTTCATTGTTTAGTGCTTCAATGTTAGTAGTGCATATAAAAGGGTCCATGTGATCAGCTACAGTGATGACATCATGTCTACAGTGTACTGTATGCCACCGCTGCAGCCAATGACTAAGATCAGAGGCTCATGTCATCTACATCAGCATAGCCACTAAACTCAGTAATTGGTTGTAGCGGTGACGCACATTATAAACATGAAATTACCTCTACAGCCAATCAAGGTAGATTAGAACAGAGGCAAGAGGCAGCCCTGTACCCCCAGAAGGAAGAGTTCATCATTGTTTGCTATCTTACACCTGTGCACACCTTTGGTCAGAAATTAAAAAGTACAAACCCCTATAAAGGGGTTGTCCAATACTTTGACATTGATGGCCTATCCTTAAGATAGGTTATCAATGTCTGATTGGCCCGGGACCTGCTGATCAGCTGCTCTCTGCCCAGGCGGCGGCAGCAGGCATCCAGAAATGCTCAATTCTGGAGCTGCTCTGTCTTCTAATAGTGGTCGGTTACTGCTCATCCGCCTCTTATTGATTAGAATGGGAGGCGGATGTGCAGTACTCGGGCGCAGCCACTATCAGAAGAAGGAGCAGCCCCGAAACTGAGCATTTCCGGCTGCCTGCTGCTGCCACTGGGACGGAGAACAGCTGATCGGAGGGGTGCAGAGTGTTGGACCACAGCAGATCAAACATTGAGGTCCTAAGGATAGGCCATCAATGTCAAAGTAGTGGACAACCCCTTTAACATCTAGTGCTTAGCACTTAGTAGTATATGTAGCAACCTAATCCATTGTTGCCATTGGGGTGCCATGTAGTTATTAAAAAATTGCTGGTAGGAGTTAATTCTTGTTCATATAGTGGGAGAGGCTTGAGATGTAGGTTATGTTTTCTGGTTTCTAACACGGAAGCTATGTATGAACTTATATTTTCTAGTATCCTTTAAGTTAATGAGAGGAAGGCACCTAAATTCCTACGTTTCCAGTGGCCATTCTTAGTTTTCAGTGAATGTAGAATAAATTCTGTAAGACATAATGTTTGATTTCCTGATTTTATTAGTGTGGTTATACTCCCTATTTCCATTGGGTATGAAAAAATATGGTAGGTTTTAAGGCCCCGTTACACGCAACGACATCGCTAATGAGATGGGGTCACAGAATTCGTGACGCCTCGTTAGCAACATCGTTGCGTGTGACACGTACGAGCGACCGCTAACGATGCAAAATACTTACCAAATCGTTGATTGTTGACACTTCGTCCATTTCCCAAATGTTGTTGCTGCTTTTGGACGCAGGTTGTTCTTCGTTCCTGAGGCAGCACACATCGCTACGTATGACACCCCAGGAACAACGAACAACACCATACCTGCGTCCTCTGGCAATGAGGTGGGCGTGACTTTCATGCGGCTGCTCTCCGCCCCTCCGCTTCTATTAGACGCCTGCCGTGTGACGTCGCTGTGACACTGCACGAACCGCCTCCTTAGAAAAGAGGCTGTTTGCCAGCCACAGCGACGTTGCTATGAAGGTAAGTATGTGTGACGGGTACTAGCGATATTGTGTGCCACGGGCAGCGATTTGCCCGTGATGCATAAACGACGGGGGCGGGTGCTTTCACAAGCGACATCGCTAGTGATGTCACTGCGTGTAAAGCGCCCATATGTCCTGAGGACTTATTGGTTTGGGTGATTGCAGTTTGTTAAGAATGGGATAAGTTATAAAAGCGGGGTTTATTTAACATTGGAGGGAGAAGACATTTTTTACACCTTGTTGTCGAGTTTGGGAAGGTTGTTGAATTATATATTTTTTGTATTTGATGAGGTGGATTAGGAAGAGATCATGTTTTCTGGTGTCCAGCCGATAGGGAAGAAGACTTTTTTATTCACTGTTGTTCATAGGATGCAAGGCCAATTATAACTTTTTGCTTCCTAAAGCGAAAAATAAAAAGCCTCCATCCCTCTGTAGTAAATAAACCGTATACATAAATATATGTCAGTAGTGAATAAACTGCAATTTATGGGTATTATTTTTGTGGTTGGCACTGTATCTTAGGTATTACTTTTGTGGCTGGCATTACCGTGTGGCTATTGTTAAACAAAACCATGGCACTATGGTGCCAATAGTTGCCACATGGTACTTCCAAATACAAAAATAATACCCACCTAATATACAGTGCCAGTCACAAAAGTAATAGCCACTAGTGATGAGCGAGTACTAAAAAGCTCGGGTGCTCGAGGCTCGGGCCGAGCATCCCAAGATACTCGTGTACTCGGCCCGAGCACCGAGCCCAATGTTATCCTATGGGAGACCCGAGTATTTTTATGAAATGACCCCCGGCAGCATGTAGAAACCCTAAAAATGTCACAAAAGTCTCAGAAGAGTGCTCAAATGACATGGCAACAGCATGAGGAAGACCCCTTGAAGCATTTATCACTCAAAAGTCACAGCTGTGAACAATTTTGTCCGCGTTTTACGCCATTTTTACGGACTCACCAGAAAACCTTCCAAAATGACACCAAAATGAATTTTCATGGTGGAAATGTTAAGGGCACATACCCAATAGTGAGATAGAGCTGGTGTATGTTACTTTTTGAGATTAATACATGAAAGATTTTACGTAAAACATTGTGTGGCACTCCGATGTCCAAAACGCACGTTTTGTGCTTTTTACTAGCGATGTCGGTCATTTTTTTTTTCATTCTATCTCCCGTCGGTCGGTCTCGCTCTGTCGGTCTCTCTCTGTCTTGTCTGTCCCCCTCTCACAGTCTGTCGGTCATTCTCCCCCCTCTCTCTTACTTACCGTTCCCCGATCACTGCCGCGGTGCTGCACAGCTGTGTTCACTAAACTCCGGTGGCTTTTCCTCTTTTGAAAAAGCCGGAGAAAACAATCTCGTATTCCCTGCTTTCCTGCTTTTCGGCGCCTATGATTGGTTGCAGTGAGACACGCCCCCACGCTAACTGACAGGTGTCTCACTGCACCCAAACACAGCAGCCGGTGTGTGTGTGTATACTGTGCAGTGAAATAAATAATTAAATAATTAAAAAAAACGGCGTGCGGTCCCCCCAATTTTAATACCAGCCAGATAAAGCCATACGGCTGAAGGCTGGTATTCTCAGGATGGGGAGCTCCACGTTATGGGGAGCCCCCCAGCCTAACAATATCAGTCAGCAGCCGCCCAGAATTACCGCATACATTAGATGCGACAGTTCTGGGACTGTACCCGGCTCTTCCCGATTTACCCTAGTGCGTTGGCAAATCGGGGTAATAAGGAGTTAATGGCAGCCCATAGCTGCCACTAAATCCTAGATTAATCATGTCAGGCGTCTCCCCGAGATTCCTTCCATGATTAATCTGTAAATTACAGATAAAAAACACACACACCCGAAAAATCCTTTATTAGAAATAAAAAACACTAACAAAGTCCCTCATCACCAATTTATTAACCCCGACAAACCCTCCATGTCCGGCGTAATCCACGGACCTCCAGCGTCGCGTCCAGCTGTGCCGCATGAAGGTGACAGGAGCTGCAGAATACACCGCCGCTCCGGTCAGCTTCACAGCTCAGCAACTGAGGTGAGTACAGCGATCAGCTGAGCTGTCACTGAGGTTACCTGGATCCAGCGGTTTATGCAGCGGTGGCCGCGGGTAACCTCAGTGACAGGTCAGCTGATCGCGCTACTCACCGCCGCTCCGGTCAGCTCCATGCAGCAATTGAGGTGAGTATAGCGATCAGCTGCTGTCACTGAGGTTAATCGCGGCACCGCTGGATCCAGCGGTGGCCGTGAGTTACCTGACTGACAGCAGCTGATCGCGCTACTCACCTCAGTTGCTGTGTGAAGCTGACCGGAGCGGCGGTGTATTCTGCAGCTCCTGTCACCTGAATGTAGCAGAGCTGGATGCGACGCTGGAGGACTGTGGAGTACGCCGGACATGGAGGGTTTGTCGGGGTTAATAAATTGGTGATGAGGGACTTTGTTAGTGTTTTTTATTTCTAATAAAGGATTTTTCGGGTGTGTGTGTTTTTTAACTGTAATTTACAGATTAATCATGGAAGGAATCTCGGGGAGACGCCTGACATGATTAATCTAGGATTTAGTGGCAGCTATGGGCTGCCATTAACTCCTTATTACCCCGATTTGCCAACACACTAGGGTAAATCGGGAAGAGCCGGGTACAGTCCCAGAACTGTCGTATCTAATGTATGTGGCAATTCTGGGCGGCTGCTGACTGATATTGTTAGGGTTGGGGGCTCCCCATAACGTGGGGCTCCCCATCCTGAGAATACCAGCCTTCAGCTGTATGGCTTTATCTGGCTGGTATTAAAATTGGGGGGACCGCACGCCGTTTTTTTTTAATTATTTATTTATTTATTTTACTGCACAGTATAGACACGCCCACCGGCTGCTGTGATTGGGTGCAGTGAGACACCTGTCACTCAGCGTGGGGGCGTGTCTCACTGCAACCAATCATAGGCGCCTGTGGGCGTGGAAAGCATGGAATATGAGATGGCTGTGTGCAGAGCACAGCGCGCCCGCCGGTATAAAGGCTCGGTCACACTGTGCAGGCCGGCCAATCACTGCAATTCCACAACTAACAGGGCTGTGGCATTGCAGTGGTCTGCCAGCCAATCCCTGCATGAGGGCTGGCTCTCAAAAGAGCGCCAACATGCAGGGATGAAGACCACGAGTACAGCACGAGTATCGCGAAATTACTCGGTACCCGCCGAGTAGCCCGAGTACAGTGATACTCGTGCGAGTACCGAGTAGTAACAAGCATACTCGCTCATCACTAATAGCCACCTAATATACAGTGGCAGAGAGTATATAGTGTGTATAATATTGCAACATGATGTAATTCTTCTGGTTTAAGCAACTACATCATTTACCTGTTCTCCTGGGCTCTTGGTCCTCCTTCTTTCTATCTCTTCACTTCTTTCTCCCTAACCAACAGCAATGCTTTCTCCACTCTCCTGTTTGCCATTTCTTTCCACTTCTGCTCCATCCCTTTCTTCTTTTACCACTCCTTTCTCAGTTCATTCTCCTTCTCCTGGAGGGCTGAGAGTCTGATTTGACTTTTACACCTTCACTTGATGTTCTCGAGGGCGTGACTAGATACGGACATGGCAATAATTTTTATAAGGAGCTATCAGAATTCCACTCTTTGGCTTAACCATGGCTGGCAGTGCAGGACAGGCTTGGCATATTCTAGGGAGGTAGGGCTCCTCTGCAGTGCATTTGAACACATCCTTGGGGCAATGTAATATGTAGTGTAGATTATCAGTTTTGGCCTGCCGCCCTTCGGAGAAACTAAACAGCCCCACCTTGGGCCAACTTCCCATCTTACCTTATGGTGATGTAACCCTTATTGAATGTGCAGGAATAGTGTGGACTGTATATCCTGGCGTCCAGTGTATATAGCACATGCATTTTGACACTACTGTCTGTTTGTTAGAGCACATAATGAGATGAGGTGGCTATTTTGCCCCTCCTATGAAGTGGCCTTTAGTTCTAAATTAATCAGAACCTATCATTTATTAGGAAAGTCATTTAAAGGAAATCCGGCAGCAGATTTTTGCTACTTTATGTGAGAGCAACATGATGTTGGCAAATAGATCCTGAATCCAATGATGTATCACTTAGATTACTGGGTGGAGTAATTCTGACACAATCAGAAATTTTAGATTTAGCCAAGGAGCAGAGCTGAGAGCGCTGCATCTGCCCACGCAATGCTCAGTAGACATTGTACATTGACAGTGAGGTGTCAATCAGAGAAGGGGGTGTGCCGGACTGCCATGCAGGTGAAATTGTAGTCCAAGCAATGGGAAGTCCTGCTTATGTCCTGCTGCTTAAACAAACATATTAAATAAACAAGAGACCAGACCTTGAAGAGACAGGCATCCCTGACTCCTCTGTGTTAACCCATGCAGCATGCTATCTTCAGCTTACATAGCAAAAACCTGCTGACAGATTCCCTTTAAGAAAGAGTGATGTGCAGAATGTGCATCAAATGGACATTTTATATGCAGACAACAGCAACCGAGAGACAGTCTATATTATATCCTATATGCAAACGCCCTGGACTTTAATTCACTATTAGTAGAAACCCTCATGGCTTCTCTACATGAATACATCTTCTCTATTAGAATACATAACAAAAAATATAGAATGGGATGCAGAATACAACATACGTTAGAAATGTTCCTTGTTATTCACATTTTCAAACATTTTCTTCAATCACAGAACATTCTATTGTGAGATGAAGTATATCATTAAATGAAGGCCAAAAATCATACTAATTGCTCAGAAATTGTCTATAGTATCTCAAAAATAGTCATCACCTCTAAAGCTTATTTTTATGTGTAAGCATGATTCTGTCACTTTGATTAACTCATTAACACAATGTGTACAACTTGTTTATGTGTCAATGCCTTTATAATGCAGAAGTGATGCTAATCTGTGTATAAACTCCTGCAAATACCATGTGTATGACTATGACGGTCTGATGTCATCTCTTACTATCTTTAATTATTTATGCTGCTAAATGTGTTATTGATGTCATTTGCCGCGATAACGTGGGAAAACATTGTGGTTGTGACTTGTTCAAAAACGAGCTTTTTCCCACTATTTAAGCGGGAATATCAACAAAAAAGTCACAAAGTAAAAAAAAAAGAATTTTTCTGGAAATTGTAACTGCTAAAAAACATCCACAGTATTAATACCAGGCTGCAGAAAACAAATAAAACAATTCCAAAAGTAGAGAACACTAACATGAATGCCATGCAGGAGCTAGAGCGGTTATGTGCAGACAGGAGTATGCTCGTGCTTATACACAACCTGCTCCCACTTCCTCCAATCCACCTCAACGTCTGTTTTACGAGACAAGCAGTGCCAACATTTTAGAGTTTTTTTGGAGGTTAAACAATATTTTCACATAAATTGATATGAAAAGATTAGCTGTTTGTGGCAAATTATTTGAAAGCGTGTTGCCCCTCTAGGAGGTTATCACAGAAATTGGTGACATTGATTTCCTAGTGCTGCTACCACTTTATTCTAGTGATTGACAGACATGAGACACAGCGGTGGCACTGTGCGCAGACATTAGAGACAAATCCTAGTGATATATTAGCTTTCAGTGTCTATGGTGGAACAAACTCTTCAGCATACAGCCTTTTTATAGTTGCTCTCCTGAATTATATCACTTGATGTCTCCTTTTTTCTAATGCCTTTGGTTACATTGGCGCAATTACACATTTCTGGTATACAAAATGACCAATATATGATGATTATAAGTATTAAAAAAATGAATAGCTATTACGTTTAATTAACACTTATTGCATTTACGTAATAGTTATTTAATTTACATAATACTTATTGCATTTACGTAATAGTTATTTAATTTGCTTATTGTGGCACCTGATGTTTGTTGTGTATATCAAGTGCATATTCATCTACTGCGCTGAGGTCTGGTGAACGCACAGGCCCAGTCACTCTACCCAGTGCCAGAAAGTCAATCCTTTGGCATAGTGATCCTCTGTTCACTGAACAACAGCCTATACAAATATTTGTGTTTTCACGCTAGTCCAGACCAGCTCTGCCAAAGTGGGTGAAGCATGTGTGGGGTGTGGACATGGTAATGCCTGCCCCTCTAACTCACGACCAGACGTGGCATAACTTATTCTAATCTCTAACTGAAGTAAAACTTCTGGTGAGGGAAGGTGCACGTCACTTCGAATTTGTACCCAATTCATTAAATGGTATACTCCAAGTGTACAAAGTCAGATCTCTTGGTAGATGTACCCAATTTATTAAGTGTCGTACTTCAAGTGTACAAAGCCATGTCACTTGGATGACGTTCCTGATTCATTAAGTGGTGCACTCCAAGTGTATAAAGCCAGTCTTAATGAATCAGGGTGTATAATTATAGGTTCCACACAAAGAAATAGACTTGTACGGGTATTTTCCGGGGACTATACAGACAGAGCAAGAGACTGGTGGTGATATAGAGTAGGCAGGAGTGAACGACAGAGAGCATCCAAGCGGTTTTGGGAATTGTAGGCAGAAACTGAAAAATATTCATGTTACACTACCCAGAAGAACCCCATAAAAGCAAAGGATAACTTGGTTTCTAAGATAAAAAGAGATGTAAATAAATATTAAAAGGTTGCAGAGTACAGTTGTAGCCAACATGCTGCAAAATGCGTTACAAGCCACTTGAAAAAAGAATTGTTACATCAAGCTACCGATGCACAGCTATGTAGATAGCTTGGCGTTTTCTACATCAATTGAAATTCATGGCTTTTAGGACTTTTTATATGAGCTTTATCCATAGCGTATGATAAATTGTATTCATTTTATGGAAAAAGCATATGGTCAATGAAAAAATTGAGTATTCGGAACTGCAGTACAGTTTCAGTAAACCTATATTAATTCTTAGATAATGTTACTATACAAAGCTCCTATACAACACCAAAGCCTAAATCTCTGAAAACTATAGCTGCACTTACACTGAAAGATTCTGTGCACGACAATCTTTCAGAGTAAACAGGTTGCTGATGATTAACGAGCAAAAATGCATATGAAAATATGAGAAGTAATGGAATGAAACTCAAAAGGAGAAGATACAGATTGGATATTAGAAAAAAAATTTTGACAGTGAGGGTGAGTGATGAGAAGACCAGGCTGCCACGACAGGTAGTGATGATCTTTTGCGCAGCAGAAAAGGCAATAGAAGTCTTCAAACAGAAACTGGACAGACATGTTTGTGATAATTTAGTGAACCCTGCATTGAGCGGGGTGTTAGACACGATGACCTTGGAGGTTCCTTCCAACCCTAACATTCTTTGATTCTATGATTGTTTGTTGGGTGAAATGATCTTTTGTGCTGCGCAAAAGATCATTGTTTTTGCCGATGCATTTTCCTGTGTAAACAGAACTCGCACTGATGAAAACAGTGGCAATAGAAGGTACGTATATCAGCCGAACCACCATCCGTATTCAAGTGCAAATGGGGATTGAGGATTAAATGGAAGAAAACTCCAGCTGGCCACCAGACAAAATGAGATTAGTGAAGGAAGTAGGTATCCAGCAATCCAAAAGATAAAAAAGACTTTTTTCACCATATAAAATCCAACATGAAAAAGAAAGAAAAAAAAGTTAAAAATTCATGAGATAATGCGTTTCGGATCCTCGCAGATACAGTATCTCGGATACTAAGGATCCTGAACAATCCAAAACGCGTTCTTATGGATTTTTAACTTTTTTTTCTTTTTTTCATGCTAGATTTAAAATGGTGAAATAATTTTTTTTTTTATTTTTTGGATTGCTGGATACCCACTTCCTTCACTGAACACAATGGCAGCCTATGTGCACTGAGCAATCTATTACAGATCCTGCATCATTTACTGTGGTCTTCCTGTGTAAACAGACCATTATATGACCCCCAATTGGTAAAGGTTTACCGATCGGTGGTCATTTAGTGCAACCAGTTGGTCCATGTAACAGGACCATTACAAAAACATACGGTACATACATTCCCAAACCATTTTTTCCACGTTTTAGCTACATGGTACATCCAATAAATAAATATACAGACACATGTTTATTGATGTAAATTTTTATATTTCTGAAGTTTGCATTTTTAATCAAGGCTTTTAATTTTTTGTCAATAATAATTTCAGTTGACATGCAGTTAGTTACATCAGTTTCTTTTATCCAGCCTTTTTTCATAATGTTCACATTTCTTATCTCATCCTAAACAGATTCTACAGGTGACATGAAAACACACGTACGTAGATTTTTCAAATTGATTAGATTTTACCGTATAATCTTACTCTTAGATTTTACCGTATAGTCTTACTCTATATAACCTTTAAAATACTTTCATTTGTAAAAAAATTAATCTTGATATAAATACTAAAACAAAAAAGAATCACTTAATGGCAAAATAATTCTTCGGGTGATATAATAGAATACCTGTGTTTGAACAGTAAACTCTTTTTACACGCATTTGGCACAAATAAATTGTCTTCATAAATGGATGATTTTTTTGCAGTGCTTACACAGTACATATTTTTTTTTCTGAAAATTTAACATTAGTACACTACAGTAGCTTCATTACATGCTTTTATGTGAGCCATTCTACAGCAACAATGTAACAAAGGGCAAAATGCGTTGGCTAATCAAATTCCATTCAGATCAGATAAATAATCTCTCAATCACACATAAAATTTATAGTAACCACAAAAGTTGGCATCATTGAAACTCCTGTCCTTAAATATCTAAATGCTATTAGGAGAGAGAACAAGATGGTATGTGTATGCTTTAACGGAATTTCGGGCAAATTGGGTCGAATCAAAACGCCTTATTTCTAACATTGGTTCTACATCCTGCTCATAAATGTTATGATCACCTAAAAAAAACCCGATGATGATTGTCTAACTTTGTTTACATTGAACAGAGACTCATCTTCTTTCCGTATATAAATAGGCAATTATTCCCCCCATCCAACAACCTCACATTAGCTTTATGACACCCACCAAACCTTCATTTATAAACGCCCCATTTCACACTGGTAACACTACTATGAGACTTAAATATCAGATTTCGGTTATTGCATATTTACCAACAATCTCTCCAACCAGACAGGACCCCCTAATTGGATGTTAAAAAGTGTTGACTTTTCTCCTTTATTGACCATTTTAAAGAGGTTGTACAGGGTTTGTTTCCTGTCCAATCTGACATCAGTAGTACTATGGTATGGATAGAAAAATAAAACACCCTGAGGCTGCTGCTCCATACTTGGATGTGATTGTAGAGCAGAAGGAAGGTTCATTGAAGAGATGACTGCGCAATAGAGGGCTACCATGCTTCAGTGCTCGGTACTCATTAAGAGCAGTTGGATTCCCGGATGGGCATGAGTCAAGTAACCCGAATATAATGGAAGTCAATGGGAGACTCAAGCATTTTTCCAAGAAATCTTCAGAAAAAATGCTCAAGATCACTATTGATTTCCATTATATTTAGGTACTCGAGCCACAACCATCCGAGCATCCAACTGCTCTTAACTAGTGATGGGAGAACCTCCCAATGTTCGGGTTCGAGTTCTGAGATAACGCGAACTTGCGTCCGAACCCCGAACTTGGACTTTACAGTTATGGGATGGGGTGGGGTGGTCTGTAAAATAAAGATTATATACTGCTTAAAAAAATAAAGGGAACACTTGGACAAAGAGTTTGTATTTTGGTGGTCACTTTATTTTTTTGAGCGGTACATATTCTTTATTTTAAAGACCACCCAGCCCCATCCCATAACTATAAAGTCCATGTTCGCGGTGACGTCAGGGTTCACCCAAGTCCATGGCTTAGCCATGGATTGATCTTTGACTGTCACTGTCAGCCTGCTTTTCGCTCTGTATAGAGGTTTGTCTGTACAGAGCGATGAAGCAGAGCTGACATTGCTCTCCCTGTGGACTACTTTGAACAAAGGATTTCCTTATAATAAAGATGGAGTCTCTAAATGTTTTTTTTTTTGTTTCTAATAAAAAGTTTTTTCTATGTGTTGTCTTTTTCTTTTTACTAGAAATTCATGGTGTCCATGTCTAATTTGGCGTGACACTATGAATTTCGGGCTGAGAATACCAAGCTGGTATTAACCCCTTTATTACTCAGCATGCCATCGCCATCAGGGCTGCTGGATGAGCCGGGTAAAGTGCCTGGAAATGGCGCTAAGAAACAATGCGCCATTTCGAGGGGCGGCTGCGGGCTGCGGAGAATCCCAGCCCCCAGCAGTCTGATTTTACCAGACTGACGATCAAAATATGGCAGGAGCCCACGCATTTTTGTTTTAATTATTTTTTTAAATAAAAAAAAAAATTAATGGGCTTCCCTGTATTTTGTTTGCCAGCCAAGGTAAAGCCAGGCAGATGAGGGTGGCAGCCCGCAGCCGTCCACTTTATCTGCGCTGGGAATCAAAAGTACCATGGAGCACTGCGTCATTTTTTAAAATTATTTACACTACTATTTGTGTGAAAGAACTAATAGCCAATCACAGATGCTGTCAAGGAGAATGGGTGTCTGTGATTGGCTGTTGGAGTAACCTAGAATGTATGGGCTGGTTTCAGGTTATGCCAGCATCCAATCACAGACGCCCACTCTGTTACAGCATCTGTGATTATCTGTTATTTTAACAGTAAAATAAAACAACAACACAGAGAAAAAGAATTTTCATTAGAAATAAAACAGAAGACATTTAGGACTCCATATTTATTACCCAAAAGAAACCCCTCTGACGTAGTCCAAAGGGAGACGAGCATCTTCTGCTCGTCTGTGTGAGCAGACCTTTGTTTGTCTCCTACCACAGATGTAGCACAGCTGAAGAGATGCTCGCCTTTGGATTACAGCCCCTGGACCTGAACTGGACCCGAACTGTAACACCAAACTCATGTTTGGGACCTTGTGCACGAACACTATATGTTCGGTACGAACCCCGAACTTTACAGTTCGGATTCGCCCATCCCTACGTTTAACAAGTACCGAGCATGGTAGTGCTCGCTTATCATGACTGCGCAGTAAAATATTTTCCTTCTAAATTAAATTCAAAATAAAGGAAAATATTTGTCAATAATCATCTCCTCTTCAACAGACTTTACAGATATGTACAGGCTCATGAAGGGGAACTATAACCCAAAATATGTCAGGATAGTGGAAAATTTTCTATTGCACACTAGTCTTTTCAATGAATTTTCCATTTGCTCTCAATGTGATATTCAGATATCCAGGAACACCCTCAATGTGTTTTTATTCTACATATCATAATACTTTTGGCTCTCCTGGTGAAACTATGTCTCTTAGGCCCCTTTCACATGTCAATGATTCCAGTATGTATGACGTCTGTTTTCATACGTACCGGAGACATGGACATACGCACACCCATTAAAATCAATGGGTCTGCGCACACATCAGTCTTTTCACAAGGACCGTGTGTCCATATAGAGCGCATGCATGTTCGTGTGCTCCGCACAGAGACAAGTCTG
Source organism: Anomaloglossus baeobatrachus (assembly GCF_048569485.1). Lineage (NCBI taxonomy): Eukaryota > Metazoa > Chordata > Amphibia > Anura > Aromobatidae > Anomaloglossus > Anomaloglossus baeobatrachus. The sequence goes on from NC_134358.1 coordinate 428,033,411, forward strand.
TTTTTCTTTGGCAGCATGGGTGTCACACGGACCACACAGTGGTGTGCTCCGTTTGACATCAGTGTGACATGTACTGGAGAAAACACGCGTCTTTGAAATAAAATGATTTTCTATACTCACCTGTCTCCTGCGCTGCTGTCTTCTGTGCTGCTGTCACTTGCTTCCAGAACTGCTCTTTATGCTCATGAATATTTACTGCACTGCGGAAGCACTGGAGAAATCAGCACCAGGGACAGCAGTACCGGAGACATTAGCATCGGGGACATCAGCGCCGGGGACAGGTGAGTAAAAAGTTCATGCTCTCCATATGCTATCACGGATAGCACACGGTGAACACTAGTGTGCCAAAATCACGGCACATAGATGAGCCATAACCACCTTCAACACGGCTGTGCAAAACCCAAACATTTTTCATGAACTTGTGAATGGGGCCTTAAGGTGTTAACTACGGATCCTGCAGGTGCCATCAGACAGCGATAACAAAACCCCCTTCTTTCCCCATGAGTGTATTTGAGCAGATCCTTGTTAATCACAGTAGAAAAAAAAAAGGTTCTCAAGCCAAATATTTTAACACGAGGAACCACCCTCTCTTTACATTTTCCTTTGATGGACATCAGGTATAGAGAGATTCTGCTGAACATCAGGCTGGACAGCCATTGAGGCAGCTCTTCAATGATCAGTAAATGTTCTAATTTATAGGTAAGTAATGTCACAGCTCATCATAGATTAGAAACATTTTGACGTCATACACCTGCCAACCCCAGTTTTGCGTGAAAACATCAAGTCACAATTTTTTTGCACAGCTTCGAATTGCACAAAATTATTGCAACTTTTCAAAGCAAATTGGAGCCCGAATTCTGGTGAAATGGCTGAATCAGGGCATATGTCTGAATCATCACAGGCATGTGGGTGGTAAATTAGGAAATTTAAGCTGCCCATCACAAGTAAGCAGATCACAGTTTCTTTTCCGTGGTGGTTACAATATGAAAATATGCAGCTGATTGTTGATAAGAACAACGTCTTTAATTTTTTTATTTCATACCCATGTATGGTCTTAAAATATATTAATCTGTTATCAATTGCAACATGCAGTATGATTAATCTTGTATGTGTCTAGTAATGTCATAAAGAAGAATAAGGCTTAAAGGGTTGTCGACAGTGCTGTACCTAGTTGGTAACATTATTGTGTCATGCTGACTGGCTGCAGGTGATTAATATTTCTTCAGAGGTTACATCCACTTTGACAAAATAATAAAGACTGTCAGTCAGCAACAACTGATTGGCTGCAGGGGTCATATGACACAACAATGTTGGAAAAAGCAGCGTCAACATCACCGGGATGGTGCCATTGCAAGAGATTGGGGTTATCCAGGAGTATTTATTTTACTACTTGCATTGGTTAAATTAATTTATTTTCTGCTAAAATCAACAAGTATTGGGGATAATTACTAAAAAATTAATTATGGGACCATATCGTTAATTTACACTACAAATTGTTTTTTCTTAGTCAAATTGAGTAAAGTAGAAAATAGCATGGTAACAATATAAGACTCATCAGACACATTTTGAAATACACTTTTACAACAAAACATTTGCTCTCACACTTCATTTGGCATACTGTATGAACACATCAAAACTTAAGATACAAAACAGATCTTTTTAGCACATTACTGTATCAGGACGGAAATAAAAAAGTGCATAATAAAACACAGAGCCTTTCTTGAAACTCAAAAACCTTTTCCCGGTGTCTCCAAACTACTTAAGGCAGAGTTCCACTTAGCAGACCATAATGTTGACCATTCCTGGTGAGGTATCTGGACAAAGCCAGGAAACGAAGGCGTTGTTACATCACACAAGGATCCGTTGTAACATCACAGAAGATTCCACTTTATTATGAAGAACAAAATGGCTGTCAAAGGAAGGCACGCTTGTGTACGCCTTAGGCATTATACTTTTTTGGCAGTAGAAATATGTTAATACATTACGGTGGATCCTTTAGTGGGTTCCTGAAAACATTAGAAAAATATATATTGATGATATGTTGTTTCATTATCCGAGTTTTAACACAAGTTACTCTCTTGTTATAATCCTAGACCCTCGACCCCCCCAAATAATGCTGGTTCACTGTTTAGCTATGCCCAAGATGATTTAGTAATTTCTGGTAAAGTAAGTGGGTACAGGAAAACACACAAAATGTTTTATTTTATTTAGGTCTATACAAATCCCCACAACAAATAAAATATGTGTCCCATGTGCCATACCACAAATGAATGTATACATTTCTACAGCCATATATATATACTGCATAGAAATATATATATATATATATATATATATATATATATATATTTGCTCTCAATTGAGATAAAATTGGGAAAGTATTTCTGTGATTCACAGACATCTGTTCATTGATTGTCTTCTGTCTTATTATGACCCTTTACCACAAATTGAGGGTGGGGTGGCACTTAACTCCCTAAGTAGGGTGGCCCTGTAACTACTTTTACATTTTTTGCTGCTTCATCCTAATGCACCCTGTAGTTGTTTTCATTTTCCCTACATGTTCTCCCCTTACTTTTTTTAGGCTTCTTCTGGGGAAATAATGGAAAAGGACCCAAATATATTAGCAATGGTATATTCAGGCTTAATAACACAGAGGGAGAGAATAGTTATTCTAAAGGTCAGACACCTAGCATTACCAAGACCAAGGCTATACAGCTGCTCCAAACTTGGTAATTAAGCAATAATAATCTCTATTAAAGAAGCCCTCCCGTTAAGTTTTTCTTCACTAAACGTGTACATGTGTATATAGTGGTCGTTGTATTAATATAATCAGCCATTGCTGCCTTCTCCAGGATTCAGCGCCGTTCTGCTCCACTTCTCAGTGACGACACCGCTCTGCACAAATCCGGGTCACATTGCGCTCTGTGTGACACGAAAGTGACTTTTACTATGTAAGTCTATGGAGTGTCAGAACAAGGCTTCATAGACCTACATTGTAAATTAGACTTCTGGCTCACACATAGAGAATAGAGTGACCCGATGGGTCTGAAGAGTTCTGACGTTACTCAGAAGAGGAGCAGAACGGCGCTGAATCCCAGAGAAGGGGGCGATGGGAGAGTATACTAAGGCATGCATACTACATACAGATACACATTTTTAGTGAAAATAATACTTGTTGGGAGGGCTTCTTTAACGGAGTAAGAAATACTGGTCTGTGAGTCTTGCTTCTTTGCCCTATTGTCAGGATATGATATCTGGAGGAGATAGGAGCTAAATCTGTAGTAGCAGGAAAGTGAAGCGCTTGGATTCCAATTCTTTCCCTATTACCTCCGGTGTCTCAGACTCTCTTGTGTTTATTTCTTTCACCCAAGGCTTGGCTTATACACATCATCAAATGTGTTAAGAGCCTGAATAAGCAGTGTGAAATTGTAAAAGGCACACGTGCTAGGCTTCTAGTGGAGGAAGCAAGCACAAGACATACTTCTAGATGTGGAAGACAGGGGACGTCGTACACATCAATCAAGACAGTGGAGCAGCAACATTTTCACTGCTGAAGGCTCTGAGGATGGTTTTTCCCTTAGTGGAGCTTTTCATACGTTGTGAAACAGAAATAAATCATATTTATAGGTATCCCTAGGAAGGACAGACTTACAAAAGGGAAGGAATATTTAATGGAATGTGGAGGAGCTTTTATCAACTTTTCCCTACTTTAAAACGTATTGTCTATGGGCCCGGGATGGGGAATAAAAAAAGATACTGTACTCACCTTCCCACCTCCAGGATAGGTTACTGTGTCCATGCCGCTCTCCTGGAATAAACAATGTCATAATAATAAATGATGGCTGCAGCAATTCAGAGGCCGCTGATAAACTGCAGCCTTTACATGGAACGGAATATGAAGGCTGCAGCCACGTGACATTGTTTATGTGCAGCGGAATAGTGCTGTTATGGAAAGTTAGAATTTTTTTTTTATTTCACCACCTTAGGCCCATACAAAATAAGTTGTAAAATAGAGGACAACCTCTTTGACAAAATACTCTGTAGATACTAAGAGATATATTTATTTCAAGTAAGACTATTTTTGGAAAGTTTACAGTATTTATTTTAATTGTAACCTTTAGAATGCTTTAGTGGTCGTAAGTTTAGACCTGGCAAAAACTCTAAAATAAACTATGCTAATATCTTGAACTGTGACTTATAGTACACTTACCCCCATATATTATCATATAGAGTGTTTGTGGGTCCCTGATTAGAAACTGTGTAAAAATGGCACCTGATTAATAGTGATGAGTGAGTATTACCATGTTCAGGTGCTCGGTACTCAAAACGAGCAATTAATACTTGTTCAGGCGTGCCTTGAGTACCCGAGTACAAAGCAAGTCAGTGGGGAACTAAAGCATTTTTCCAGAAGATTTTCCGAAACTGACTTCCATCGAGTTGCACACATCCAAGCATCAACTGCTGTTTGCAAGCACCCAGGCACCCGAGTATGGTAGTACTCGTTTATCAATACTGATGAACAAGCATAATGCAAAATTCTCATGTCATCTGATCGTCCATCCTAGCAAAAACAATAATTGTTATCGGCAGTGAATTACCCTTTGTAAGCAACAGATGTGCTGCTGGTACCATGTTAATAGACTTGGTGCAAATCAAAATTATAAAACCCAGTCATCAGCCAATTCAGTAATCTGTGGCCAATCTCCTTATGTGTTCTTTTGATTAACCGGTCTGGTGAAATGTCATTGTTGCAGCAAGACTTGTGACAGGGTATGGGGCAAAACAGGCAGGGACACCAGGCCGATGAACAATTCAACAAGTTTTATTGAGGCAGGGAGCATAGAACAACCAATATCAATAATGTTCTTAAGAGTCCACAATGAGTCCTCAAAGTGCCGGGTGGTGCCACCCGGCAATCTGACGCCAGAGAACATGTAGACGTAATCCTTGGAAGAAGTCAATGGTTCTAACAGATGAGGGACACAATCCAATACCACATGACAGCTTCCATAAATCCCCACACCAGTGCCAGGGTCTTGCCGCAGCAAATATCCCAGCTGCTTGAACCTCAACACACGCACAACTCAACTGACTGATCCACCAAGAGTATGTTTTCCAGTGCCTGTGGATCCACCCCTCAAGGGGAGGGTTCACATCCACTTTTGAGTATGTGGCTATCTATGGAGAAGTCTCCAGAAGCTCATGGCTCCATTGTCTGCCACAGGTCTGTCTATTGCAGTCACCCCCAGCTGAGAAGAACAATAACAACAAAGCAACATACATGACTCTATGTGGCATAGAGTACATGGATACAGGCCGGGGAGGGATGAGGAACACATCGCCACATGACACACATGTGACGTTGTAACAGGCTGGCTAATCAAAAGAAGAACTGTGGATGTTGTGAGGTAGGAGGCAATGTTCAGGCTCCTGATTTAGCCAAGGCACCATGTTTTGCAAATTGATTTGTACCAACTCTTCGTAATTGCTGCAAATAATATAATTTTAGAAGTACAATAATATTATAATTAATATACAAATTCTGTGTAATCGATCAATAATTGTTAAAGGTGAAATGACGATACAAAATCTTCATATCTAATTGCACCATAAGGCTCAGCATGAATGGCCCAGTGAATATTGTAGTGAACTAACATACCATAACTTCCCTGACAGAACTCTTCCGTTCTCTAGTTCGTTGAGTTAAAGATCCTTGCAGCACAAAGTTTCTGTTACATGACTTCAATGCCGTCACTATTGGAAGTTCAGGTTCTTCATCTATTCACAGAAATGTAAAAAAATCATGAATCAATATCTATTTTGTGGACACAAAGTGAATTTTACATCTGACCTCAGCCTTACAATCATCACATGTCCTCATACTAAGATAACTATAGCCAACCTATAGGAATAAAGTTTCAATGATGAGAAGAAAAAGCAAAATACACACAATCATGTAGGAAAGTAGTGATGTGGCCAATAAGGATTAACAGAGGCTTTATTTCAACAAGAAGAATAGACAAATGGTAAAGGTAGTATTGGTATAACAAGCTAACCGAGGATCTGAAGAGACAGATGCATGTCTATAAGATGCCTAATGCTGATAGTTTATGAATTATTGGAGTTAGAGGGGTTTTCCCATGAGCAAAGTAATTTTTAATTAATAGATCTTGGAATAATAATAATTTCCACAACTGAACATGTTACAAATAATGTCCCTGTGCTGAGATAATCTTGTTACTATGTACTGTGTAATGTCCGTGTCTGACCGTACAGGGAAATGGTCTGATCATACCACATCTATTGGGTCAGGGGAGGCAGCAAAAGAGAGAATACAGATAGAACAACAGAGGATTTTCCTCACAGAAAACCACTTATGTGATCCCGTGCTGTCCTGTCTGTATACTCTATTTTGCTTCCGTCCCTTTTCCAAGAAACTGTGGTATGTTCAGACTAAGGGGCACTTTGCACACTTTGACATCTCAGGTGCGATGTCGGTGGGGTCAAATTGAAAGTGATGCACATCCGGCATCGCTCTCGACATCGTAGTGTGTAAATCCTTTATGATACGATTAACGAGCGCAAAAGTGTCGTAACCGTATCATTGGTGTAGCGTCGGTCATTTCCATTAATTGGGAAATACCGATGTTACGATGTTGTTCCTCGTTCCTGCGGCAGCACACATCGCTGTGTGTGAAGCCGCAGGAGTGAGGAACATCTCGTACCTGCGTCCTGCGGCTCACGCCGGCTATGCGGAAGGAAGGAGGTGGGCGGGATGTTTACGTCCCGCTCATCTCCGTCCCTCCGCTTCTATTGGCCGCCTGCTGTGTGACGTCGCTATGACGCCGCACGACCCGTCCCTTTAATAAGGAGGCGGTTCGCCGGCCAGAGCGACGTCGCAGGGCAGGTGAGTGCATGTGAAGCTGCCGTAGCGATAATGATGTTCGCTACGGCAGCTATCACCATGATATCGCAGCTGCAACGGGGGCGGGGACTATCGCGCACGGCATCGCAGCATTGGCTTGCGATGTCGTAGTGTGCAAAGTGCCCCTAAGTCCAGTGTACGGTCAGACACGGCCATTACACAGTACACAACAGGGGCTCATGTATAAGATTATCTCAGCACAGGAACATTTTTTATCACATCCAGTTTTGGAACTTATTATCATTCCTAGATGCATTAATTAAAATTTACTTTATTTGTGGGACAATTCCTTTTAAGCTGGTACTGGGGGGTCTCAGCAATTAAAATCTACAGATATGTCTAGGGGTTATCAAGGTTTAAAGTATTGGGCCTTATTATTAAATTGGTAGAGGTCTGAGTCAGCACACCCATGTTCAACTGTTTAAATGGACCGGTGATTATCAAGCCTCTTTGTTAATAATAGTCTATATTACTTACCTTAGCATCATGACAATCTAGCAGCATGTTGGCTGCCACTGGTGTATGGTGCCACGTGATTTTGGTATCGGCCTCCTGATGAACCAAGGATTGGGGAAACGCGTTGAGGCATGAGGCGGAAATAAGCTAAGTGTAATATTTGTCCCTGCTTTGGTATAGGTTTTCATTGAGAACAATAGTGACCTCCTGAATTTTGAGGAGGTTTCTGTGAACCCTATTTTTGCACATTATCACTTTATATATATGCACTGCACTTTATTTATGCACACTGCACTTTACTGTATCTTTGTGTGTAGGGGTTCACAGGGTCATAGCAGGGGCAGCCGTCGGTGAGTGGGGGCGCCACATCGTATCCTTAGGGTGCCAACCTCCACGGCTATGTAGGGCGCAGGAGGGAGTGGACATTGTAGGGACTAAGTTTCCCTCTCTCTTCTGTGCAGCGGGTTATTTTATCTATTTGAATTGTGGTTTTTACCTTTTAAGAGCATCATTAAATGTTTATTTTTAGTTAGGGATTTATGCTAATATTCCAAATACCTAATAACTAGTGAGTTTGTAATAGTCCATACTGCCCAATGCTGTACTCATCATAGCAGCTGTTATGGACATTGCAGCTTTGTACCAATGTGACAGTGCCACAATGCCAAGCACCACCGTTATGAAAAGTAATTAATCATGCAGTACAGAGCAATGTAAATACAAAAAGCACTTGAATGTGATGATCCCTTTTACCAGCTAATTTATCCCTTTAACAGCTGATTTCTCCTGCTGTTTAGTTACATAGAAAAAGAAGATCTTGCAGTGTCAGTGAATTCTATGGCCATACTCTACCGTGGTCACTCCAAATAGATCTTGACTCTTATACAGTTGAATTATGATAATGAGACATTCACTTCTCTATCACATTAATAAGTTTTGCATATTCTAAAAGTATCTATATTATGTAGTTATAGGTACAGAAGAAAAAGAAGGTGTAATACGCATAAAGTGTTCAAACATCTGACCTGAGTTACAATTTATGATATGCAAATAATAAAACCCGACCTTGTAGAGGAGTTGCTGGAAGTTTTCTTCTTTGCTGTCTTGATGTGTCTATTGTATGAACCTAAATACATGTAAAAATTCATTTATTATTATGAAATTAAAGTTGTATTTGAGATTTTTCTAAATTAATTAAAGGCTTTTCCAGACTTGATATAAATTTCTGTGTGACTGCGGATTGGCAAATCATAGTGTGAATTAGGCACACTTTCAGGATTCCCCTCAATTACCAGATCAAGTGGGTGGTTGCGTAACCTCCAGTATTTATACTAGCGATCACATGCCAACCAGATTCTCATCCAGGTCTCTCACTGATCTATAATGGCGGTCAGATGATCGCCAACTTGATCTGCCAGTTGAGAGGCATCTTGGCAGTATGTGTAACTCACACTGTCAGGATGCCAATCTGTTGTAATGTAGAGTCAGTGCAAAACTTTTCCTCAAGCCTGGAAAATACCTTTGATGTGAATGTCAGCAGGTTTTTGCTAATTCATGTAAGAACAGCATAATATAGGAAAACAGACCCTGATTTCAGTGATGTGTCCTTAGTGAGTGCAGTTGTGACATAAAATTTTTAGATGCAGAATGTAGCAGAGTTCAGCAAGCTAACTGTAGAGAAAACCCATAAGGGTATGTGCGCACTAGGTGGTTTTTTTTGTGGCATCAAAAACGCTGCATTTCTGGCCGCTAAAAAACGCACAAAAACGCAAAATGCATAAAAAATGCATGCGTTTTTACCGCGAATTGGTGCGTTTTTGGATGCGTTTTGCTGCGTTTTTGCTCACTGCGTTTTTATGCTTTTTTTTATCAGTGACCAATGCCATTAAAGATTGTTGAAAAAAAAAAAAAGGTCTGATGTCATTTCCTTCTTCAATATGTTCTTCATTCTCCAATAGTGTATGCAGGAGAGCAGACAGCTGCAGAACTACAAGACTCAGCATGCTCCATCCAGGACTGTATGCTGAAGGGATAGGCAGGAGGAGCAGAACTGCAAGGCTCAGCATACTCCTTTCACCAGTGTATGCAGGAGAGCACACAGCAGCTGCAGAACTACAAGGCTCAGCATGCTCCATCCACTAGTGTATGCAGGAAAGCAGACAGCAGCTGCAGAACTACAAGGCTCAGCATCCTCCATCCAGGACTGTATGCAGTTTTTTGCCCCCCCCCCAAAAAAATTACGTGGGCTTCGCCATATTTTTGTATGCTAGCCAGGTACAGCAGGCAGGTACGGGTTGCCCCCAACCCCCAGCTGCCTATTTGTACCCAGCTGGGAACCAAAAATATAGGAAAGCCCTTTTTTTAGTTATTTCATAAATTTAATGAAATAAAAAAAAAAAATGACGTGGGCTTCGCCCAACTTTTCAGTCCAGCCAGGTACAACTAGGCAGCTGGGGATTGAAATATGCAGTGCAGAGTGCCCAAGTTTTCTGGGCACTCCCGCTGTGAATTGCAGTCCGCAGTATCCAAGTATTCCAGCTGCCCTGGTGCCGGGTGGCTTGCTGGGTAATAATGGGGTTAGGGCTAGCTGTATATTATCAACTAACCCTAAGACCGAAATTCATGGTGTCACGCCAATATTAGACATGGCCACCATGAATTTCTAGTAAAGATAAAAAAAAACACAACACACAGAAAAATATTTTTATTAGAAATAAAACACAACACTATTAGTGACTCCATCTTTATTGAACTAAAGAACACCCCCCCTCCGCATTAATCCTGGGTCAAGGGTCCCGTGCCGTCCAATCCAGATCCAATATCATCTGATCGATTTGCTGGAAGTCAAAGCGATCAGATGATGTGTTAGGTTCAAGGATGTGAATCACATGACACATCAGCTGATTGTAGAAACACCGTTTATACAATCAGCTGATGCATCAGTGCAAAAAACGCCCAACAAACTACTCACTTCTGTGCAGACTCCCGTCCGATCGCTGCAGGAGCTGGTGGTAATGAGCTGATGAAGTCACCTGACCGCATCAGCTGTTAGTTTAAGCTGACCAGGTGGTAAAAAGCCAGCCTCATCGCTGGGTTTATACTGTCAGCTGATTCCGTCAGGTGACTGTTTCAGCTGATCATGTACAATATAGACACTGCACTCTCTATTCAAAGAACGAGGTATATAAAGACCAACAAAATTGTTTTAGTTCAAAAAGTTTTTTTGTTTTTTTATTTTTATATTTTCAATGCTATAAGGCAATAAAAGTGATTATAATACATGTGGTGGGACGTTTCGGCCATAACACTGGCCTTCTTCACGCCGTATTACACTGGAAAAGGGTAAAAATAAGACAAAATCAATATACATGGAAAAACAGAGGGAAAGTAAAAGAAGAGGGGTTTTTTTACATATAACTACATATATACATTTTTAGGTAGTTGCTTAATAGTAAGGAATCTTAAACCATGTCATTATCAGTTCCTTAGACGTATATTATGCAACTCTATACAATAAGTTACCATAGATGTATTAGTAAAAGAAAGACAATGGTAACAGTAGTGAAGGTGGCAACATAGCACCTACCTCCAAAGAAGTGGGGGAAACTGGTTCCAATAGATGCAGGGAGTGTGTACAGAAAAATATAGAGTAGGGGGACACCTTAGGTATTGATTTTCTATAGGTCACGGAAGATAATTCCTGCAGGTAAAGGTAGACAGGATGAGATTAGAGTAAATGGAACCCCTGACTAAGGTAAGTATACCCAGGTGAGCATACCTGGTGGATACGGTGTCTCAGGGTATATTTGTTCTGGAAAGGTTTAGTGAGTGCATCAGCAGAGCATTTTAACTTATGGTTTCTGAAACATAGGAAAAGAGTCAATGTGGTTTAACCGGATAGGTTTTCAGATTAATGCCTAAGGTGCTTTGACCAATTACCTTGTGGTAGTGCACAACCTTAGTCCAGTATTTATTGGAATGGTGTAGGGATCTAGTCTGAATTTAATAATTTCAGATACGGGCTCACATTTTATGTCCTGTAAGGCAAGGAACATATACCGTTAGGAAGTGCATTATAGCCATAGAAAAGGGTTAACAAAGAGCAGGTGGTACCTTATTGGACTCCACATGTGGAATAAAGCTAAAGACTTGTACTGAAAGAGTCTTTGTAATGTGTAATTCCTATAAGACAAGATGGGCAGGGCAGATTCAGGATAGACTATTATACTTAATGCCACTAGTGTAGAATAAGGGGATATTATACCTTAGAGCCGTCCAGAATATTATCAACCACTTGCAGGAAAAGAGAGTACGCAGAAAAACACTTGCTATTATCTGGAAGAGGTAATATGTAGCAGGGTTGGATACAGGTACTGGGACATGTGAATCCTGATAATCTGGAGTAGTTTTAACCCAAAGTACATTACCTGTGTGATCCTTAAGCAGGAGATGTATGCAGGGTGAATTAAGGTGTCCCTCTATAGGATGGAAAGTCGGATTAGTGGAATGCAAGCAATGGTAAAGAAAGTGGTCCGGTTGGAGAGGTTGTGATGTTGCGTCCTACCGTGGTAGGACATCACAACCTCTCCAACCGGACCACTTTCTTTACCATTGCTTGCATTCCACTAATCCGACTTTCCATCCTATAGAGGGACACCTTAATTCACCCTGCATACATCTCCTGCTTAAGGATCACACAGGTAATGTACTTTGGGTTAAAACTACTCCAGATTATCAGGATTCACATGTCCCAGTACCTGTATCCAACCCTGCTACATATTACCTCTTCCAGATAATAGCAAGTGTTTTTCTGCGTACTCTCTTTTCCTGCAAGTGGTTGATAATATTCTGGACGGCTCTAAGGTATAATATCCCCTTATTCTACACTAGTGGCATTAAGTATAATAGTCTATCCTGAATCTGCCCTGCCCATCTTGTCTTATAGGAATTACACATTACAAAGACTCTTTCAGTACAAGTCTTTAGCTTTATTCCACATGTGGAGTCCAATAAGGTACCACCTGCTCTTTGTTAACCCTTTTCTATGGCTATAATGCACTTCCTAACGGTATATGTTCCTTGCCTTACAGGACATAAAATGTGAGCCCGTATCTGAAATTATTAAATTCAGACTAGATCCCTACACCATTCCAATAAATACTGGACTAAGGTTGTGCACTACCACAAGGTAATTGGTCAAAGCACCTTAGGCATTAATCTGAAAACCTATCCGGTTAAACCACATTGACTCTTTTCCTATGTTTCAGAAACCATAAGTTAAAATGCTCTGCTGATGCACTCACTAAACCTTTCCAGAACAAATATACCCTGAGACACCGTATCCACCAGGTATGCTCACCTGGGTATACTTACCTTAGTCAGGGGTTCCATTTACTCTAATCTCATCCTGTCTACCTTTACCTGCAGGAATTATCTTCCGTGACCTATAGAAAATCAATACCTAAGGTGTCCCCCTACTCTATATTTTTCTGTACACACTCCCTGCATCTATTGGAACCAGTTTCCCCCACTTCTTTGGAGGTAGGTGCTATGTTGCCACCTTCACTACTGTTACCATTGTCTTTCTTTTACTAATACATCTATGGTAACTTATTGTATAGAGTTGCATAATATACGTCTAAGGAACTGATAATGACATGGTTTAAGATTCCTTACTATTAAGCAACTACCTAAAAATGTATATATGTAGTTATATGTAAAAAAAACCCTCTTCTTTTACTTTCCCTCTGTTTTTCCATGTATATTGATTTTGTCTTATTTTTACCCTTTTCCAGTGTAATACGGCGTGAAGAAGGCCAGTGTTATGGCCGAAACGTCCCACCACATGTATTATAATCACTTTTATTGCCTTATAGCATTGAAAATATAAAAATAAAAAAACAAAAAAACTTTTTGAACTAAAACAATTTTGTTGGTCTTTATATACCTCGTTCTTTGAATAGAGAGTGCAGTGTCTATATTGTACATGATAGTCTGGACCTTGGTCCACTCACTAGCACCTCAAAATTTTCCAATTAACTGAGTGCACACCATATATTTTTAGTTAATGTTTCAGCTGATCAGCGGCAGGTCCTGCAGCTATCGGTCGTGTCCCGGGAGTCTGCACACAGCCGGAGCAGGGGTGGCGGTACCGGGAAGAGGAGCTGGGAGCGGACATGTACCGGGAGTCTGCAGACAGGTGAGTATGAGATTTTTTTTTCTCTACTATTCAATTTTGATTTCGCAGCTGCTTCCACCTCCCGTCCGGACATGGCGCCGGACGGGAGTGGACATGGCGCCGGACAGGAGGTGGAAGCAGCGGTGGCAGTACCGGGAGGATTCACGCTTCTGTGTTTACCAACACAAGGAATCCTCTTCCTGTACACGTCACTGTACTACCCACCCCTTGCGTTTATAGCTGCGTTTTTAGTCATAGAAATGCACTAAAACGCAGCTATATTTGCAATTTGCGTTTTTCATTGCGTTTTTGAACATCTCATTAAACTCAAATGGGTGAAAAACGCAGGAATAATTGACATGCTGCGTTTTTGTGGGCACCACAAAAATGCAGCTAAAAAAACCCCCGCTGTGTGCAGACAGCAAAAATGAAAACTCATAGACTTTGCTGGTGAAGCAAAGTCATGCAGTTTTCTGAACAAAAATGCACCCGAAAAACGCGCAAAAATGCAGCGAAAAACGCCTAGTGCGCGCATGCTCTAAATCCTGAATATAACCCTGCCTGAATACAAACTCGTGCCCTGAGAACCCTGGCAGCAATTTAACTTTTTACTTGATTTTACTCTGCCAACACCGCAGCTCAGCGGCGTACTACTTATTGACATTTCACTGCCCCGCTGTTCATGGTCCAGACATGGACAGCCAAAGGGCTACATGAGACCTACAGAGCCCAGTTTGCCCAGGTCTGTCATAGTGTCTAGGGAGTCACAAAATTCCCCTAACACATAATTCGAATTTACTGCTCTGATAATAATTAATAATCTGGAAATGTGTTCTTTGTCCTAGATGAATATTGCATGGACATTTCCAGAACTGATCCACCATCCTGGCTTACCTGATTAATATTTTGCTGGTCACGTTTCCTTGTAAGCTGTACACATGGAGAGACATTCAAGCCGGCTACTGTGAGAGCTGATATTCGGCTTTCAATATCTGAAATCTTAATATAAAATATAGATAAAATGATAATGGTTATGTCTGTTTCTGCTATTATAGCACATACTGTAATACATAAGATTTTATACAAGTACAATGCAAACCTATTACATTCACATTAAAAAATGTTTTTTGAAAAGGAAGATTAATCAAGCAGCTTCAGAATGTTTTTATCTGTGTTCAACCATTATTCTTCTCCTTTATGTTATTTATCCGGTACCCACATTAGGCCATTAGTTTATAAACCGACAGGTTTCCTACCATTCTTGAGAAGGGGGGCAATAAATGAAGACGTGCTACAATTCCATGAAGAACTGAAGGAGGTGCAGTACAGGTAAACACTGGAGGGACTGTACCCCAAAGCCAGTGCTGCAGCTTATTCATTTTCATAATTGGCGGGGGACTTGTCAGTTGGACCCTCACAGATCAGAAATGGTTGTCCATTCTCACAGATATGCTACTCCTTTCTGTCATTGGAAATTCTATTATCTCTTTCACTAGACAGCAAAGAAGTTATAACCCCTTCACTACCACAGAACACTACCAATAATAATCCCTTCACTACCCCAGAACACAAGGTGCTTAACCACTTACCCCATTACTACCTTGGTCTTTTAGGGTGATTGACAGAAATCCTAGTACCACCATACACCGTGTGCAGAATTATTAGGCAAGTTGTTTTTTAGAGGATTTTTTTTATTGATTAACAACTATGTTCTCAATCAACCCAAAAGACTCATAAATATCAAAGCTTAATATTTTTGGAAGTTGGAGTGGTTTTTTTTTTATATTTGGCTATCTTAGGAGGATATCTGTTTGTGCAGGTAACTATTACTGTGCAGAATTATAAGGCAACTTAATAAAAAACAAATATATTCCCATCTCACTTGTTGATTTCACCAGGTAAACCAATATAACTGCACAAAATTTAGAAATAAACATTTCTGACATGCAAAAACAAAACCCTAAAAAATTAGTGACCAATATAGCCACCTTTCTTTATCATGACACTCAACAACCGACCATCTATAGATTCTGTCAGTTGCTTGATCTGTTTACGATCAACATTGCATGCAGCAGCCACCACAGCCTCCCAGACACTGTTTCGAGAGGTGTACTGTTTTCCCTCCCTGTAGATCTCACATTTTATGAGGGACCACAGGTTCTCTATGGGGTTCAGATCAGATGAACATCTTTTAGACCTTTACTGGCCAGCCAAGCTGTGGAGTAGTTGGATGCATGTGATGGAGCATTGTCCTGCATGAAAATCATGTTTTTCTTGAACAATACCGACTTCTTCCTGTACCACTGCTTGAAGAAGTTGGCTTCTAGAAACTGGCAGTAGGTCTGGGAGTTGAGCTTCACTCCATCCTCAACCCGAAAAGGTCCCACAAGTTCATCTTTGATGATACCAGCCCATACCAGTACCCCACCTCCACCTTGCTGGCGTCTGAGTTGGAGTGGAGCGCTCTGCCCTTTACTGATCCAGTCTCTGGCCCATCCATCTGGCCCATCAAGAGTCACTCTCATTTCATCAGTCCATAAAACCTTTGAAAAATCAGTCTTAAGATATTTCTTAGCCCAGTCTTGATATTTTATATTATGTTTCTTGTTTAAAAGGTAGTCATTTTTCAGCCTTCCTTACCTTGGCAATGTCCCTGAGTATGGCACACCTTGTACTTTTTGATACTCTAGTAACGTTGCAGCACTGAAATATGGCCAAACTGGTGGAAAATTAGCGTCTTGGTAGCTTCACGCTTGATTTTCCTCAATTCATGGGCAGTTATTTTGCGCCTTTTTTGCCCAACACGCTTCTTGCGACCCTGTTGGCTATTTGCCATGAAACGCTTGACTGCTCGGTGATCACGCTTCAAAAGTTTGGCAATTTCAAGACTGCTGCATCCCTCTGCAAGACATCTCACAATTTTGGACTTTTCAGAGCCCGTCAAATCTCTCTTCTGACCCATTTTGCTAAAGGAAAGGAAGTTGCCTAATAATTAAGCACACCTTATATAGGGTGTTGATGTCATTACAACACACCCCTCCTCATTACAGAGATGCACATTACCTGATTTACTTAATTGGTAGTTGGCTCTCAAGCCTATACAGCTTGGAGTTGGATAACATGTATAAAAAGTATCATGTGATCAAAATACTCATTTGCCTAATAATTCTGCACACAGTGTAGATTACCAAGGACTGATGGATCACCACTGAGCCGTTCACTACCAGGACCACTAGAAATGCTACCATTAAAGTTTACCTGTCGGGTCCCCTATGCACCCAGAACCACAGGCAGTTCTGGGTGCATATATCTAATCCCTGCCTAACTATCCCAGCATACATAAATAGATCTTTAGAAAAAAGTATTTCTAAAGATTCTTTATGATATGCTAATGAGCTAGGGGACTAGTCGCAAGGGCGTTAATTCCCCCGACTAGTCTGCCCTCTTAGCATGTTACCACGCCCACATTCTATTCAATGCCCAGCATCATCGGCATAGATGTGCCTTCCTGTGTTCGTTGTCACCGCCTCAGAAGTTGGGTTTAGGCTCAGTGTGCATTATCAGAAGTCCCGGCACTTTCGGTCATGTGTGACGCCCTGGCCGGGCCAGGTAGTCACAAATAGGGCCCCGCATTACACCCTTCCCTCACAGGTAACACACAGCCAACCACAAAACCCTAGTCACCCCTTCAGGGCTTGATAAACACACCAGGGGGCGGAACCAGGCAGTTGGAAGATGCCCACCTAGGAGTTTTAGACAGCCTGGGGCGGGAAAGTTCAGAGAGTAGTTTGAGAGTTCAAGTTGGAGAAGTGTGTGGGCTGGAGCTGTGTGCAGTTGACAGTTGGGGTCTCCGAAACGCGTAGGAATGAAATAAAAGAATTGTTTGTATGACACTGATGGTCTTCAGCGCGGCAAAAACCTGTTTCTCTCCAGTTCCCTTTTGATGATCTACTCTGCAACGGGGCTGCTGCTGGACTGCTTAGGCACTCACTCATGCCATTGAGTTTATTATTTTCACCCAGTAAATCGGGTAAGACCTTATTGCACCTTTTCTCTTCCCTTTTATAGCAGCTCCAGCAGAGGCAAGAACCCAAGTTGAACAGGTGCAAGGGTAGGAGCCCTGGTGCCTTTGGCTAAGAGGGAGATGGCGATCTCGTCTGCAGGAGTCGGAAAGATGGTTCGGTGGAACCGAGGTGGACCGGGACAGGGTAGTGGCCTGCCGGCACCGACCCGGGGAACCGACTCGGAAACCGGAGCACAAAGGGGGTATTCAGACCCTGAAACTAGGTCCATAAGCGACTGGGGGCTAGCTAATTAACTCATTGCGGCCAGGACTAGAGGTCCTGTCCTACCCAAAAGTCCCGACTGAAGGCAACAGCCCACCGAGGAGGATAAAAAGGCCACCGCCATGGCTCAGAGATCCCACGGGCCAGCATCTGCGGGCAAAGGGCTCCTTAGGCAACCATAAGCCAGCTGCGGACTCCTGAAGTTGCAAGCACAGGCAGACCACCATCTTACACAGGTGCAGGAGAAAGACAGAGACCACCGGCCGGGTGGGGGAACCCGAACGCAGCCAGCTGCGGGCACCGGCCACCATCACCTTGGTTTACCAGAGACTCGTGTGTGTTTCTAATAGTGAGTATATCAGCATCCTGCGCTTGCCAATCTCCCTGCATCGCCAACCCCCAATAGGTCCCGGGGCCACCATCCCTGCCCACGGAGGGGTTAACAACTTGCTGCACAACATATCCCCCGGGTGCCCCGTAACTGCAGCAGTGGTATCCAATATCACCACAAACCGTGGGTGGGGTCACAAACGCCGTACGGCTCTACCTGTACATACACGTCCTAAATCCACCATCCCATCACTACCCCTTTTTATTTGAAGTGACCGTGAGGCCCCCGGGTCCGGAGACCTTCGAGCCACCCACAGGAGGTACGGATCCGAGCAGCTCGGCTGCTGAGAGCGGGGCGGTACAGATGCACATGTACAGGTTCAAGCTTCAGAGAGGTCTAGTGCACATGACTGAAAGTGCTTTGAGCCTAAGCCTGCCGTCTGAGGTGGTGACAATGGATACAGGTACGAGTGTCTATGCTGATGACACTGGGCATTGAATAGCAAGTTAGTACGCCCCTGTGGGCGTGCTAACATGCTAAGAGGGTGGACGCTGATTAGCATATCATAAAGGATCTTTAGAAATACTTTTCCTAAAGCTCTTTTTATGTATGCAAGTATATGCTGGGATAGTTAGGCAGTGATTCTAAATATGCAGCCAGAACTTGTTACAGTTTTAGATCTAGATTTTCAGGAATTTTACTATTAACCTGTTCACCCCCTGCAATCACCAGGAATATTATTGTTACCATAATTTAGAACATAGTGCTATTGTCGTTCTCTAACATTGATCATCCCACAGACAATACTAAATAACACACAAGTCTTCTTTTTTATGGAATGTAACTCTTAATAGCAGTTCAGATTTATGTGCTATTCAGAGCCACTGACAGCCCCTAAGAGCTCTGTAATAGCTTCCATTAGTGGATAATTACCAAGGGATTTGTCAGTTATGGTTTTGCTTTCTTTTTCCGTGAAATATTGCTTCCTTGAATATTGCTTCCATTGCTTCCAGTTATTCTATGCTAGAAGAAGGATATGGCACTGACGCAAATGATAGAATTCCTATTTTTTTCCTGTAATTTTAACAGAATCCGTGTTAGGCCTAAAACACACTTCCGCAAAAAAAACGTCCGTGTGACACGGTCCGTTTTTCGGGTCCGTGTTCCGTGTTTTTGGGGCGTTTCTCCGGTACGTATGGCATCCGTGTGATGGCGTATGCGAGCCGTGTGTACGTGTAAAATGTCCGTGTATGTGTACGTGGAATGTTCGTGTGGAACGTCCGTTTGTGTGTTGCACAATGTCGTTGATACATGTCGGCTGACAGCAGAGTTGCACGATGAGAATGAACTCGGGTGAACTTGTCATGCCGCGGCTCTGTCTGTGTGCCACGTACTGATTAGCGGTCACCTATGAAGGATTCACCAGTGACCGCTAATCCCCTGAGTGGCTGAAGTTAGCAGCCCTCTCTCATACTTACCGCTCCCCGATCACCAGCGCGGCGAGGAACAGTTGTGCAGAGAATACGCGGCAACAATTACTTTGAATATGCCGGCCGCTCATTAATCAATCTCGTATTCCCTGCTTTCCCCGCCCACCGGCGCCTATGATTGGTTGTAGTCAGACACGCCACCCACGCTGAGTGACAGCTGTCTCACTGCACCCAATCACAGCAGCCGGTGGGCGTGTCTATACTGTGCAGTAAAATAAATAAATAAATAATTAAAAAAAACAGCGTGCGGTCCCCCCCAATTTTAATACCAGCCAGGGTAAAGTCACACGGCTGAAGGCTAGTATTCCCAGGATGGGGAGCCCCACATTATGGGGAGCCCCCCAGCCTAACAATATCAGTCAGCAGCCGCCCAGAATTGCCGCATACATTATATGCGACAGTTCTGGGACTGTACCCAGCTCTTCCCGATTTGCCCTGGTGCATTTGCATTCGGGGTAATAAGGAGTTATTGGCAGCCCATAGCTGCCAATAAGTCCTAGATTAATCATGTCAGGCATCTCCCCGAGATACCTTCCATGATTAATCTGTAAATTACAGTAAATAAACACACACACCCGAACAATCCTTTATTAGAAAAAAAACACTAACAAATTGCCTTGTTCACCAATTTTATAAGCCCGAAAAAGCCCTCTATGTCCGGCGTAATCCAGGATGGTCAAGCATCGCTTCCAGCTCTGCTGCATGAAGGTGACCGGAGCTGCAGAAGACACCGCCGCTCCTGTCAGCTCAACGCAGCAAATAAAGGAAATAAGCGCGATCAGCTGAGCTGTCACTAAGGTTACTCGCGGCCAACGCTGAATACAGCTGATCGCGCTATTCCCTTCATTAGCTGCGTGGAGCTGACAGGAGCGGCGGTGTCTTCTGCAGCTCCGGTCACCTAATGTCACGCTGTACTCTAAGATGTACAATAGCAGTACAGCGCAGTAATGTGGGACTGAGAGGATTCCTGAAACTATCTGAGAAGGTCGTTAGCTGGTAAACCACTAGGAGGCGTAAAAGTGGAGGAAACGTATGAGCAGGGAATTCCCTAGCAGAGGTAATACTAGTCAAGCCCACCAGATGGCAGTAGAATCGTTAGAAAGCTGTGTCACAACATGAGGTCTTGTAAGTACACAAGGGCAAAGTCTAAACGTAGTCAGAGGGAAGCAAATAGTCAGTAGCCGGGAAATCAGAGCCTAGAAGCGAGGGGGAGTGGGAAGACAAGACAGAATTAAGGTAAACAGATAAGGAACGAACAGGGAGACAGCGGGAGAGACACTGATGGAAACAGACAACAGAGGAGGTTAACAGGTCAGGTGAACACGGAGGTCAGGAGGGGGCAGGGCAGACAACAGGTCACTCAAGAGCAGAACACAGCAGAGCCAGAAGTATCACTGGCGAAGTCCAAGAGAAACAGTGCCCTAATAAAGCAGCTTGACCTCCAGAACGAGGCAGAAAGGATTAACCCCTAACGTGACCTGCATCAGAAGTGAAACTAAAAAAAAGGCTCAGCTCCAGCTGAGCCAGGAGTCAATCATGACACCTTCATGCAGCAGAGCTGGAAGCGTCGCTGGACCATCCAGGATTACGCCGGACATGGAGGGCTTTTTCGGGCTTATAAAATTGGTGAACAAGGCAATTTGTTAGTGTTTTTTTTTCTAATAAAGGATTATTCGGGTGTGTGTGTTTATTTACTGTAATTTACAGATTAATCATGGAAGGTATCTCGGGGAGACGCCTGACATGATTAATCTAGGACTTATTGGCAGCTATGGGCTGCCAATAACTCCTTATTACCTTGAATGCAAATGCACCAGGGCAAATCGGGAAGAGCCGGGTACAGTCCCAGAACTGTCGCATATAATGTATGCAGCAATTCTGGGTGGCTGCTGACTGATATTGTTAGGCTGGGGGGCTCCCCATAACGTGGGGCTCCCTATCCTGAGAATACCAGCCTTCAGCCGTGTGACTTTACCCTGGCTGGTATTAAAATTGGGGGGGACCACACGCCGTTTTTTTTAATTATTTATTTATTTATTTTACTGCACAGTATAGACACGCCCACCAGCTGCTGTGATTGGGTGCAGTAAGACAGCTGTCACTCAGCGTGGGGGGGGGGCGTGTCTGACTGCAACCAATCATAGGCGCCGGTGGGCGGGGAAAACAGGGAATACGAGATTGATTGATTAATGAGCGGCCGCGGTATATTCAAAGTAATTGTTGCCGTGTATTCTCTGCACAGCTGTTCCTCGCCACGCTGGTGATCGGGGAGCGGTATGAGCCGGGGGAAGAAAAAAAATGAGCGCCAATGTAAGTAGGACTGAGAACAGCAGAAAAAAAGGTAAGTATACTGAATTTAGTTTAAAAAAAAATAAAAATAAGATCGCTAGTGTAAAAACGCACACGCACGAAACGTGCTGAACACGGACATACTCCGTGTGCGGTCCGTGCAGACACGGACCCAGAGACTTTAGCGGGTCCGTGCCTGCGTGCTGCCGGCCAAAAACGGACATGTCGTCCGTGCAGAAAAGCGCACACACGTACTTATCACACGGACACACGTTCCGTGTGATTTTACGTGTGTGTGCCATCTACCATTGAATAACATGGGTCTCCGTGTGTACGTGTCTCGTGCAAATATGTACCGCACACGTACAAATTAAACGGATGTGTGTTGCGGGTCTTAGGAATACCTGCTGTGGTCGCAATCGTCCTCCTCCGGTTGCCAGAATTACCCATCTGCTCTAGGGGCGCTGTGTCTCCTGATTCTCAGGCAATGTAGGATGCTGTCTTGCCTGTTGTAAGCCAATGGTGTGAATGTGTGCACCCAGATGTACAGGTGAGCATGGAGTGGCTCCCTGGACATAACTAGGAGGGATGCAGCACCTGAGCTTCATCTATAGCATTGGGCTGTCTATTTTTACCCTGCTCCTACCCCCCAGCCCAATGCTTTTTATTCAATGGCATGATGAATGTTCTCGGGTAAAGCTTCAGGTTGCTTCTTGGCATTGTTTGATAGTTATTTCTGGTTCTTCATTCATGGCTATGGCACTGGTTTTCCCTTTAGTTTTTCTGATTTTGTACTGTGTTGATGGACATACTCCTGTTACCTGACTGATATCACCTGCATCACCATACGCCAGCTAATCTGCGACAGCAGTCTGTGAATGGCTCTGCCAAAGCCTCATTCCCTATATCAGGAGCATGTGAACATTATCCCGGCCCTTAAATACTGCCTAACAGTGGGAGCTTGCACCAAGTGTATCTGTGATTGCGCTATTCCTGGTCCAATCTGAGACTTAACTGGGTCAATCGCCTCTTGAGCATAACAAATGCCAACCAATGCTCCAATGCAGATGTGCACAAAGTCCTAATATGTAAAATGTAAGATGTTCTAACATATATGTCTGCAGTTCAGATAAAGTACCTGACGCTCAGCATGATGAACCTGAGCTGCTGCTGTTGCAACTTGATCTTCAAGATCCGCAAGTTCTATCTCTGTAGTCACACTGTTAATTTTGCGTGCAGAGTCTTCTATTTCCTCAAGTTGACCTTCCAGCCCATACACAGTGCCAGCTGTGAGATACACCTGTAGGAGGTTTATGGAAAATGAATTACTACACGATGGTTTGCTCATTATCAATAGTTATGTGGAATCATGGAACAACGAAAAGTGAGGCTGTTTTCAGCTGAACGATATAAAAATGGCATAAAACACAAGTGGAAAATTTTCCAATCTTACATCCAAGTTGAATCCGTTTTGTGTTCGGGTGCATACTGTTTTTATGGATGTATTGACTTTGAATGAGGGGTTGATTTATCTGACAATTAGAATAAATGTAGTGCAATCTGCTATTTACTTTGGACAATGCTCAGGCAAGGCATGTGTGAATTTTCCCATTGTCTTATTATTATCTTATTAGTTTAAAGACACCCTCCACCCTGGAACTGAAAAGTGTCTAAATATTTCTCATAGTTAGTCAACCTTACCTGGTGTATTCTGTTTGCCTCTCATTGCCTCCTCTGCTCAGATCAGGATTAATTTCCTCCTGCTTCCAATATGGCAGCTACAGTGGCATTGGGAGTCGAGAAGTGCATTGCTAAGTCTATACTACGCCTCCTTTGCCTTTCTTATTCAACATCCCAGGGAAGGCATAGTTTAGACACTGAACTCCTCCCATGCCACTGAGGCTGTCATCTTGAAGCAGCAGGAACAGAAAGCCAATATGAGAAGAGGAGGCAAACTGAGAGACATTAGTTGGAAGACAAAATGTGAAATATATCGCTGCTTTTCAGTAGGCTTTCCCAAACCGTTGCCACAAAATAGGAAGCATATAATTGTTCAAAATGTGTCAGTATGCTGAAGCATTAAGATTCCCTTCACTGGAAAGAAAAGGACTAAGCAAACCACTGAAAATAAACATATAGTATTATCTCTCCTCCAAGAAATTTTACAGGTGGTATAATACTGTCTGGCAAGTAACCTTGCATTCTTCAAAGCGAGACTTGTCCATCAGACTGCCAAATAGACAAGCACAATTCGTCACTTCACAGAATATGTTTTAATTGATCCAATACGTTTTAAACAGTCCAATAGTATTTTGCTTGGTGATTTAAGACATGAAGTTGCTTGGCTATCAAAACTAGAGATGAGTGAACCAGAACGGTAAAGTTTGATGTTCGTACCAAACATGGACTTTACAAAAATATCAGTGGTCGAGTTCGGAGTTCGTATGCTAACCTCTTGATCTAGCATTGCTGTGCTTGGGTACGCTCGGTGCTCGGCGCAGTGCGAGACGCTTGCAGTGTCTGAAAGCCTTGCATTCGGGGTAACAACAGCGTTATCAGATGTAGTTTGTACAAAAAAGAAAAAACTCTGCCCTCCCCAGAAGTTTATGGTTGACTGGATGTGGGCGGAGAGCTGAACTGCCCAATCCGTGACTTCCAATGAAGTTTGAGTCAAGTCTGGGTACAGAACAGAAGTTTATCTAAAGTCTGACAAACCAAGCGTCAACGGGTCCACTCATCTCTAATCAAAACCCTTCCATGAAGCTCTTCGCACACAGTTTTTGTGCTATTGTTCTATTAAAGGTTTGGAGCTTTTGGGCTTTTTGGGTTATTAATACTGTATAAACATACTGACAGGGAGAAAGTTATTAAAACTGGCATTTTATACACTAGTCTTGATCAAAAGTCCATTAGAGTAAGGTGCACCATTTGACTCATCTTTCGTACAGTCTAAAACCTTAACTTAGAAATGAGAGCACCTTTCTGCTCAAATTACACCACTGTCAAGCTGAATTTAGACATTTTTTCTATAAGCAGAAGTTTTTTGAGGCGGGAGAGAATACGAGGCACTAACTAGCTACCATTATTAGGCACAGGAGGGATTGGCCCATATATTGAATTTAAATAATGCAAAAGGGGTACTTATTACAGATAATAAGGACATCTTAGCGGAGTTTAAAAATGATTATTCTGGACTTTTTACTTCTAGAGCTCTGACTTGTGTGGGGGAAATGGATACAAATCTGTCTAGGATAAAACTTCCCAAACTTTCTAAATAGGAGATTGAGCAGCTGTATAGGTCCCTGACAATTGAGCAGCTGGTGTCTGCGCTTTCAGACTTCCCAAAATGAGAAGGCCCCGGGGTCAAATAAAATCCCTGGTGAATTTTACAAACGCCTCAGTAGTGTCTTATTGCCTCTGCTGTTAAAAGTCTTTCAATCTGCAATTGACATGGTGCTTTTCTCTTCATCCATACTGGAGGCTACCATAGTGGTCATACTTAAGCAGGTTAAACATCCCCTCTGACCCAATTCTTATAGGTCTATTTCTCTACTCTAGATGGATGTTAAACTTCTCGCCATAATTCTTTCAGCCAGATTGGCTAACGTTATTGCCGAGCTCATTCATGAGGATCAGAGGGGTTCATGACAGGGAAATCTACTGCCATCAATCTGCGATGTCTATTCCTAAATATGAAGTTAAGTTCTACTGAGACGGGGGCCTGAGCTGTGTTATCGCTTGCTGTCGCCAAGACCTTCAACAAGGTTGAATGGAGCTACCTTTGGAAAAATACGAGAAACATGGGGTTTGGCCTTACGTTCTACTCTATAATGGTCCATCAGCTAGGATCAGGATCAATAGAGAACTATGAGATGGGGTGGTGTAAGGACCAGGAGAACGGGTAGGCCCAGGAGGTGGATCCACTGGACTGAGCATCCCACTGAGGGCAGGGTACCCAGTAGCTGGAGCACTACGGGTAGCAGGACAGTTCTTTCAGAGGACCGGAGTGAAGAAGTCCCTGGGACCACAGAGTCTCTGAAGGTAGTCCGGGTGGCGAGGCTCAAGTTCGGAGGCCGGGATGATGTCAGGCAGAATCCGGAATCAGCTGAGCGAGGGGGTTGGACACCACACGGATCCAGGGATCAGAGACGGTAGGGACTGAAGAGATGGCGGACAGTCACCGTCCGGAGTTCTGGAACTGTCAGGACCGGTTGGCGAGGCAGGAGCGGCTCTACGAGACAGATAAGCCAGTACTGGACAAGGCACAGGGGGACCTGACTCCTAGCTTACTAAACACGAAGAACAGGCCCAGTCCACTTAAAAAAAAGAAACCCCTTTATACCCTGTACCTGTGTGTTCAATATCCTGTCAGTGGATGCTGGCCCTTTAAGAGAGGGTCAATGACCGCGCGCGCGCCCTAACGCGCATGCGCGAGGCCCTGGTGCCAGAAGCCAGGGCAGGAAGCGGTGCACAAGAGGCAGGAGTGCCCGGCAGAAGTCTCAGTGTTGAGGAAGGGTGCCGGGAGCGGGGACCAGGACGCCTGGAGGATGCTGGTGAGGGAGAGGGAGCAAGGAGGCTGTGGAGCGGAGGACCGGGGAGCATGGCACGGGAACTGGGGAGCGTGGCACAGGAGCCGGGGAGCGTGGCACGGGAGCCAGGGAGCCGGGGAGTGTGGCACGGGAGCAGGGGAGCGTGGCACGGGAGCCGGGGAGCGTGGCACGGGAGCCAGGGAGCGTGACAGTACCCCCTCCCCCATGCCCCCCTCCCCACAACCGGGACAGGAAGGCACGTACAAAGCGGGTACCCACATTCTCCCGGGGTTCCCAGGACCTATCCTCGGGACCATACCCAGCCCAGTCCACCAGGAAGAACTGCCGGCCCCGCATGGTCTTCATGGCTACGATATCCCTTACCGCATAGATGTCATCGTCAGCAATAGGAGGAGGAGCAGAACTGGCATCAGCGGAGAAGGGACCAAGGACAACCGGCTTGAGTAGGGAGACGTGGAAGGAGTTGGGTATCCTCATCGTGGCCGGCAGCTGCAGCTTGTAGGAGACCTGATTGATCTTGCCGATTACTTTTAACGGCCCGATGTAGCGAGGACCCAGCTTGTACGACGGTAGCTTCAATTGGACATATTTGGAAGCAAGCCAGACCAGATCACCTGAAGAGAAACACGGAGGATCCAGATGCCTCTTGTCCGCGTGTGTCTTCATCCGCAGGGAAGCGCGTCCAAAGGACGTCTTGACAGAGTTCCAAATTGTTGAGAAATCACGGACTACGGTATCAGCAGCAGGAACATCCGAGGTAGAGGATTCAGGTAATGGGACGGAAGGCTGAAGTCCGTAAATGACATGGAAGGGAGAGCTGGAGGTGGACTCACTGACGTGATGGTTATGGGAGAATTCAGCCCAAGGAAGGAGCGTGGACCAATCGTCGTGATGGATGTTAACATAGTGGCGCAGGAAGGAGGTCAGGATCTGATTGACTCGTTCCACTTGGCCATTCGACTGAGGGTGGTAGGCCGAAGAAAAGTCCAGAGCCACTCCCAGATGTTTGCAGAGAGCCCTCCAGAAGCGCGAGGTAAACTGAGTTCCTCTGTCGGACACAATGTGTGCGGGAAAGCCATGCAACCGGAAGATGTGCTGTATGTAGGAGTCAGCGAGCTCCTGGGCAGAGGGCAGTCCAGCCATGGGGACGAAATGAGCCATCTTGGAGAAACGATCCACCACGACCCATATGACCGTGTGTCCGGAGGACGAGGGCAAGTCCGTAATAAAGTCCATTGCAATGTGTTGCCACGGAACGGAGGGAATTGGCAGCGGCAGAAGACGACCATATGGCAGGTGTTTGGGCGTCTTGTTCTGGGCAAAGGGTGAGCAGGCTGAGACAAAAGACGCGACGTCCGTGCAAAGGGATGACCACCAATAGTGCCGGACAATCGTACTCCATGTTCTCTTCTGACCAGCATGGCCGGCTATTTTCGAGGCATGGCCCCAGTGCAAGACTTTCTGTCTGTCGGTTTCAGAGACATAGGTCTTCCCAGGGGGTATCTGAGCCAGCATGACAGGAGCCACCAGGACGACTTTACTGGGGCAGATGATGAGCTGGGATGTCTCCTCCTCCTGCTCCATGGGCACGAAAGACCTGGACAAGGCATCTGCCCGCACGTTCTTATCCGCGGGCTGAAAATGGAGTTGAAAATCGAGCCTGGCAAAAAACAAGGACCACCTGGCTTGTCGTGGGTTGTCATTGAGCAGACCGCAGGTACTCCAGGTTCTTGTGGTCAGTGTAAATGATCACGGGGTACACTGCTCCCTCCAGGAGGTAGCGCCATTCCTCCAGAGCCAGCTTGACTGCTAATAGCTCTCGATCACCGATGGTGTAGTTGCGTTCAGGCACCGAGAAGCTCTTGGAGAAGAATCCGCAAGTGACCATCTTCCCGGTGGAGGACTTCTGCATGAGCACTGCCCCGGCCCCTGAGGAGGAGGCATCCACCTCCAAGGTGAACTGTCGATTTAACTCTGGACGATGGAGCACAGGAGAGGAAGCAAACGCCCGCTTCAGGGAGCCGAACCCAGCATCGGCTGCAGGTGACCAGTCCTTCGGGTTAGCCCCCTTCTTGGTCAAGGCAGAGAGAGGCGCAGTCAGAGCAGAGAAGTGAGGGATGAACTGACGGTAATAGTTCACAAAGCCAAGGAAACGTTGAATCGCCTTCAGTCCGGAAGGAGGGGGCCAGTTGAGGATGGAAGAGACCTTCTCTGGGTCCATCTGCAGGGCGGTGTCGGAGATTACGTAACCCAGGAAGGGAAGAGACGACTGTTCGAAGACACACTTCTCGTACTTGTCGTACAGGCGATTCTCTCTAAGCCTTTGTAGTACCAGCTGCACGTTCTCTCTTTGGGTCTGTAGGTCCGGGGAGAAGACCAGGATGTCATCCAGATATACCACCACACAGACGTAGAGAAGGTCCCGGAAAACGTCGTTCACTAGTTCTTGGAAGACTGCCGGTGCGTTACACAGGCCGAAGGGCATCACACAATACTCGTAGTGCCCATCACGAGTGTTGAATGCGGTCTTCCATTTGTCCCCAGAGCGGATGCGGACCAGGTTGTAGGCACCACGAAGATCCAACTTGGTGAACACACGGGCTCCTCTGAGCCGATCAAACAATTCGGTGATGAGCGGCAGGGGGTATTTATTCTTTACGGTGATTTGGTTCAATCCCCGGTAGTCAATGCAGGGGCGAAGGTCGCCCTCTTTCTTCTTAACGAAGAAGAAGCCTGCTCCAGCAGGAGAGGAGGATCTCCGAATGAATCCCCTTGCCAGGTTCTCAGTGATGTAGGCAGACATGGCCCTTGTTTCAGCAGGGGACAAGGGATATATCCGTCCTCGAGGAGGTGTGGTTCCCGCCAGTAGGTCGATGGCACAGTCGTAGGGACGATGTGGCGGCAGTACCTCTGACTCCTTTTTATCAAAAACGTCCGCGAAGGACCAATAGGCCGAAGGCAGTCCTGGTAGGGACTCCGGGACCGGAAGTCATCGGATGGGCTGTATGGACTTCAGGCAGTTCTCGTGGCAATAGGGGCCCCATCGGGTAATTTCGCCAGCACACCAGCTGACCAACGGTTCGTGTATCCGTAACCAGGGGAGTCCCAGCAGGATCTAATGAGACATGCGCGGGAGGACGTAGAAAGTGATTTTCTCGGTGTGCAGGGCACCATTATGCAGTTCTACAGGCTTGGTGATCCACAAGATGGTGTCAGAGAGGGGTCTCCCATCTACAGAGGCAATCACGAGTGGTTTGTCTAGTGGAATAACAGGCACCTGGTAGCCTGCTGGATGAAATTGCCTGCTGCCCTGGAATCGAGGTACTCTTCTGCCGTGAACTGCGTCTCTCCCGTTGTCACCTGAACAGTCCATGTAACCGGGTCTGAGAGAGTCCCAGTATCTAGGGTGGCCTCTCCTACCAACCCTAGGCTTTGGAGTTTCCCGGCCTCTCTAGACAGGAACATAGCAGGTGTGTGCCCTTTCCACAGTAGAAGTAGAGGCCCTTGGCGAGCTGTTCTGCTCGGCGTTGCTCGGACTGCCTCAGATGGTCAATCTGCATGGGCTCGTGGGCAGAGACGCCAGATGACACCGACTGAGGAACGGTGGGCTTCTGCGGAGGAGAGGAGTGCCGTATCGGACGTCTCTCGTGGGACACCTCTTTGGATCGTTCCTGAAAGCGGAGGTCCACGCGGGTGGCTAGAGTGTTCAGGGCATCCAGGGTGGAAGGAACATCGTGGCCAGCCAGTTCGTCCTTAATACGACCGGAGAGTCCTTCCCAGAAGGCGGCAGTTAGGGCCTCATTGTTCCACCCTAATTCTGAGGCCAAGGTGTGGAAGCGGATGGCATATTGACCCACCGTCAAGGTCCCCTGGCGTAGCCTGAGGAGTGATGAGGCGGACGCGGCGGCACGTCCGGATTTGTCAAAGGTGGTTCGAAAAGCCTGTAGGACTTCCTGGATGTTAGTGGTCACAGGGTCCTCCTTCTCCCACAAGGGGTTCATCCAGGCCAGTGCCTCACCCTCTAGATGGGAAATCACAAACGCCACCTTGGCTTGGTCGGAGGCAAAAAGATGCGGAAGCAGCTTAAAGTGGAGAGAGCACTGATTCAAGAATCCTCTGCAGGTCTTAGGATCTCCGGCATACCGGGGCGGAGAGGCCAAGCGGAGTTTAGATGCTTCCGAGGAAGCTCCCACGGGAGCTGTGGACGTGGACTGTGATGCCAGGGACGTGGCTGTCGCTTGCAGCATATTCAGGCGGGTGTTCACTGAGGTCATGAAGGCAAGCATGCGGGATTGGGTCTCACGTTGTCGTCCGAGTTCCTGCTGCAATCCAGCCAGCTGGGACGCTAGTGCTTCGGCGGGATCCATGGCCTGTTCATGGTGTAAGGACCAGGAGGACGGGTAGGCCCAGGAGGTGGATCCACTGGACTGAGCACCCCACCGAGGGCAGGGTACCCGGTAGCTGGAGCACTACGGGTAGCAGGACAGTCCTTTCAGAGGACCGGAGTGAAGAAGTCCTTGGGACCACAGAGTCTCTGAAGGTAGTCCGGGTGGCGAGGCTCAGGTTCGGAGGCCGGGATGATGTCAGGCAGAATCCGGAACCAGCTGAGCGAGGGGGTCGGTCACCACACGGATCCAGGGATCGGAGACGGTAGGGACTGAAGAGATGGCGGACAGTCACCGTCCGGAGTTCTGGAACCATCAGGACTGGTTGCCGAGGCAGGAGCGGCTCTACGAGACAGATAAGTCAGTACTGGACAAGGCACAGGGGGACCTGACTCCTAGCTTACTAAACACAAAGAACAGGCCCCGTCCACTTAGAAACCCCTGTATACCCTGTACCTGTGTGTTCAATATCCTGTCAGTGGACGCTGGCCCTTTAAGAGAGGGTCTATGACCGCGCGCGCGCCCTAACGCGCATGCGCGAGGCCCGGGTGCCAGAAGCCAGGGCAGGAAGTGGTGCACAAGAGGCAGGAGTGCCCGGCAGAAGGCTCAGTGTCGCGGAAGGGTGCGGGAGCGGGGACCAGGATGCCTGGAGGGCACAGGTGAGGGAGAGGGAGCAAGGAGGCTGTGGAGCGGAGGACCAGGGAGCATGGCACGGGAACTGGGGAGAATGGCACGGGAGTCGGGGAGCGCGGCACGGGAGCCGGGGAGCGCGGCACGGGAGGCGGGGAGTGTGGCACAGGAGCCGGGGAGCATGGCACAGGAGCCAGGGAGCGTGGCACGGGAGCCGGGGAGCGTGACATTTGGCACTGGGGAGGGGCACAAGACAGGGTTGCTTGCCCTCTGGCCACCCTTCTTTTTATCCTCACTATTGAAACCTTGGTGTGTATTATTAGGGCCTCCGAAGCGGTGAGGGGATTTAGGGTGGGCGACCTGGGAGAACGCATTTTGCTGTATGCGGATGACATGCTTCTGTTTGTAGGGGATGATTTTCCTCTATCATATCAGATGGGTTATGGCTAACCTTCAAGAATTTGGCAAATGGTCGGGTCTCTTTATAAACTAGAGCAAATCGTTACTCATGCCTGTGGACCAATGTGTAGACATGCAGTATTTAATTCATACAAATATTAAGATGCAAAAAGGAAAACCAAAAACCAGCTTACCCCAATCCAACGTTTAATCAAATGGCTGCAGACTGCGGAGGACTAGCATGGATAAGGGGGGTAGCACACTCAGAGGTCAATATCCAGGAAAGGGTTTCTTTATCTAGCATATCACTCCAATAGACGGTCTTGTAGTTTAAAAATTAACTTTTATTTCATGGTCTGACTATGATGAAGACGTTTAATACGTCAGACGCGTTGTCTGAGATATACATCTAAAAGAATACTTTTTGTCTGTCAGACAGACGTAAGATGGCTTTTTATCCTTTTTGAAATAAAAGTTTTTAAATTTTTAAACTACAAGATCGCCTATTTGGAGTGATAGGCTGGATAAAAAACCTCTCTCCTGGATAAATATTAAGATGGTAACAGAATTTAAATATTTAGGTATTACTGCAACAGCTAAACTTGTCAACTATGTGCCCCTTAATTTCACACCATTTTTAGATAGATTGAGATAGATTTGTAATTTCACCAATGTCGCGCATAAAATATAGTAACACTGTTGGGCTGCAGTAGGCTCTACCCCCTTCCAGCAAATTCCATCTACTTTTTGACACGTAACAAAGTTGGAATAAAAATATTAAATATATAACTTTTGTGTAACTATGTGTTTTCTGGTGTAGTGTTTAATGAATCCCCCTCTTCATAGTCTTTGCTGCAGTTCGGGTGTT
Organism: Anomaloglossus baeobatrachus; assembly: GCF_048569485.1. NCBI lineage: Eukaryota > Metazoa > Chordata > Amphibia > Anura > Aromobatidae > Anomaloglossus > Anomaloglossus baeobatrachus. Next base: position 428,066,198 of record NC_134358.1, read on the forward strand.
CAGTGTACAGTATGTTGTCTGATATGACTGTTAATTTTGTTTTGCTTAGATTATGAAATAAATAATCAAAATATTGCGTATAATATCACCATTAAATATTCATAAATATCAAAAAGCCTTTAAATGAGAACCCACGAAGGATTCAAAAATGAAGGGGATGGTGACAAATTCATTATAAAATTGTATTTTTATTTAAATCATTAAAATAACATATTTAATAATCATAGAAAATACAAGACTGGATCAAATTCCCAAAAATATTAACAGCGGTTTATCAGGTACACAGGACTTCTTTGACCACCTTTAAGGTACACTAATCCCTAATTGATTTATACATTATATCATTTTATATTTATTAGGCATTATTTGGTATACCTTTTATGTATATCTTAGTTATATATAACTAATTATTGCTTAAACATTTGCACTCTGCGCTTTGTTATATATAATTAATTGGTATTAATATATGGTTGGTCATTGCACTAAGCACCTTATAACCTGATAAACCGCTGCTAATATTTTTGGGAATTTGATCCAGTCTTGTATTATCTACGATTATTAAATATATGTTATTTTAATGATTTAAATAAAAATACAATTTTATTATGCATTTGTCACCATCCCCTTCATTTTTGAATCCTTCATGGGTTCTCATTTAAAGGCTTTTTGATATTAGATTACGAATGTATTTTCTTTTTTTTTCCATTACGCACTATATAACTTCTTTCCACATCATTAAGTTTCCCCCGCACATCAACTTTTAACATCATTAAATAAAACAATGTTGAAAATATACAATTTGTTCAAAAATAGCATAAGGTAACATGGTAAAGTTATCCACAGAAGAGCTTTTTGACATGGGTTTCTCTTTATTACAGTCTTATGTAAAAAGAGCTCAGATCGAATAGTAAGTCTACTTGTATATACCTCTTGATCAGTACTTATGCCTGAAAGCCTAAGCAAGAAAGGAAAGCTTAACAAATCCTGTAAAGTGGCTGACTGGTGCCATATAACTCACAAAGTAAACTATTAGATTGCACACCAGTTGCACTACACTAAAAGCTACTTCACACCTGAACTAAACATACCTCATGCATGTTTTCCCAAAGGTTTCAAGCAGTTATATAACAAGGGGCAAACAGGGAAATGTCAAGTTTCAGTATTACAGTATAATGACCAAACTTGTTAAAGTGGATCTGTCACTAGATTTTACAATTCAAACTGCATTCATAATTAAAGGGGTTATCTGGTCTCAACATATTAATGGCCTATCCATGGGAAAGATCTTCAATATCAAATTGATGAGGGTCCGGCACCCAGCAGTCCCTCTGCTCAGCTGTTATAAGCTCCGCAGCAGCTGGTGCCAGAGAAGTGAGTACAGTCAGATCCCATATATGTTTGTATGTGGAAGTAGTAGGCTAAAGGCCCAGTCACTCACAACGACTTACCAGCGATCCCGAAAACGATGTGACCTGATAGGGATCGCAGGTAAGTCGCTGGGAGGTCGCAGGTGAGATGTCACACAGTCAGATCTTACCAGCGATGCAGGAACAATACAGGTCGCAGTAGCGACCTGTATAACGATCTCAGCAGTCACTGTGACCCTGTCACACAGAGTCAAACACAGCGATGCGTCCTGCCGAGCAGGACATCGCCTTTGAAGAAAATGTCCTGGACCATTCTGCAACGACTAGAGATCTCACAGCAAGGGCCTGATCGCTGGTAGATGTCACACATAACAAGATCGCTAACGGGATCGCTACTGCGTCACGGAAACCGTGACTCAGCTGTGATCTCGCTAGCGATCTCGTGATGTGTGACGGTACCTTTAGGCTTATTTATCCAGAGATATAAGTGTGGATTGGAAGCTGGAATCGGTGTGCCTTTTTGGAAACTGCACAGTGGTTGTTCTGGTTGTTCTAGAGTTGAGTCAAAGGTTGAGAGGTCCACAAATGCGAAAACAGTACTAAATTGTAAAGCCAAAGCTTCATTAGGAAAGTAGAGGTGGTTACGGAAGAGAAAAAGTGTCTTAAAGACTGCCTGGGCTATGTGAGATGTCAGCCCTGAGAGGTACTATACAAGGCAGCATGACTTGTATTTGACTTCAATCCTGTGGGAAACCAAGACCATGGGTGACTATGTGAGACATCAGCTGTGGGATAAGGTGCAGCTCAAAAGGGAGTTAGCAAAAAGTGGATAAAGGGAGAATGAAAGGACTGTGGCTTTTGCTTCAGTCCAGTGAAGTCATTGGATTGGTAGAAGTAGTTCTGTATATGTGTATTGTGCCAACACGTGCAACCTGTAACCACCAAGTGTATTTAGGATTGTGATCCGGTACCTAAAATGTCCCTTTTAAATATGTACTTTTATACCCTAAGAACTTTTGTAGTTAGCTTTATTACAAAATACCCTATACTTCTCCCTGGCCTGCTATCGTACTTTGCATCCTGTGACCGAGAGGAATTTCAAAGTGTCATCAGGCGGCTGGGGCTACATTCATCTCCCGCAGTGTCTGGCACTCCTCCTAAAACAGGACATCATCAGGAGGCAGCACTTAAGTTACTATAGAATCTTTCATCACCGCTCTTTCAATACATCCTGATATCATGGCAGTGATTAGAAGCTGTGGAAGACGTGAGTATAACTTTACAGAGTATCTATCAGCAGGTTCTTGCTACTTCATCTGAGACCATCATAATATAGGAAAAGAGACCCTGATTCCAATGATGTATCACTTAGTTTACTATTGAGTGCAGCAGTTGTGACACATGTATAGTGTTAGATATAGCATTTGGCAGAGCTCAGTAAGCTAACCCTGCTCAGACCACTGATTAGTAGCTTTCTGTGTACATTGTATAGTGACAGTAAGCTGCTAATCAGTGCTGGGGGCTTGGTTGAACAAGGATGTTTGGCACATAGCAGTGTAAATCTCCAGCTGATAATCCACTCACTGTATTGAAATAACAGCACACAGCCTAATAAGTGTAATATTCCTGAAATCAGTCTTTCAGCTCCTACCTCATGCTGCCCTCAGATTATAAAACAAAAACGTGGTTACATATTCCTTTTAATATTAATGGGAGTATGACCTTGGGGACCCCTGTATTTTCCAATAACAAAGTTTATTTCTTCAGAGTGAAACTTCCAGCCACGCACTGTGCAGGGAACTGCAAAACAGTTTAGTTGATGTGTGAGTCTCTTAGCCTTCGGACACAGGAGCAGTCAAACAAAAGTGAACAGCCAGCCACAGCGCTCACGTCCTGTTGAATTAAATAACCATTCAAAGGCAGGGAGACAGAAACTGGTGATTGGACCTGGGGCCCATGTGGCATAACAATGTCATGTGAGCCCCGGAAACACATGTTCCAGCCCTGCTGGAACCGCACTGATACCGGAGATGAGTATAGGCTTTTTTATTTTTAGGGGGGCGCACATGGGGAATGATAAGGGGATGTCCAAGTAATGGACAACCGCTTTAAATTGTATCTGTATTTTTAAGGTGTGCATACAGTGAAAAATAAGCAAACTGATGCCATCACAATGTGACGCCCTGGACTAGCTAGGTAGTCACAGGTAGTCCCTTACACAAACACCCCGCCCTAATAAGGTGACAGCAGACAACCTACAAAACCCTTGTCACCTCTCTCAGTGTGCAATGGTCACACCAGAGGGGGCGGAGCCAAGCAGTTGGCCACACCCACCTAGGAGTCCAGAGAGCCTGAGACAGGAAACAAACAGTAGTTTGAAGTTGGAGTTTGAAGTTGAGAGTTGGAAGTTGAGTGGAGTGGAGTCAAGTTCAAGTGCAGCAGGCCTGAGGCGTCAGGTCTGCAGCGACAACACTGACCGGTGACGGGGTCGTAGCCCTGGTACCGTGGCAAGGAGGCAGACGGTGGTGGCTGCCTGCAGGAGCTGGGACTACAGCCAGTGGAACCGTAAGGGACCGGGACCGGGTAGTGGCCCAGCGGTACCGAACCGGGGAACCGATTGGAAACCGGAGCACCAGGAGGGGTACTCAGACCCAGTACGAGGCCCAGAAACCACTGGACCAAGTCGAATTCACTGATTGGGGTCTGGACTTTAGGTCCTTTCCCACCCAAGACTCGACTGAAGACAACAGCCCAACGATAGGGATAGAAAGCCATCGCCCAGGCATCGAGATCCCACGGGCCAGCATCTGCGGGCAAACGGGCTCTACTGGCACACACAAAGCTGGGGAGCAGACTACCGTTGCTCAGGCATAGGAGTCATCATTTCTACCAAAAGTGAGGTGCAGGAGAAAGGCGGAAACCACCAACCTGAAAAAGGAGAAAAGCGCAGCCGGCTGCAGGCACCGTCCACCATCTTGTTTGGTTTACCAGAGACTTCAGTGTGTCTGTAATAGTGAGTACAACAGTGCCCTCGGGTCGCGCACCGCACCGATACGCCAGCACGCATCCATCCCCCCGCCTCAGCACTTCCCTCGGGCCCCCGGGACCATCACCCCCTACCCACGGAGGGGTCAACACCAAGCTGCGCGACACCGTCCCCGGGAGCCTAGTCAACGACAGCGGTGGTGTCCATCCATTCACCACAACCCGTGGGTAGCGTCACGGACTCAAGCACGGCTCCGGAGGTGCACCTACCTACCCCCCCATCCAAAAGCGCCAGCACCCCTTTCAGAGCGAAGTGACCCCGAGTCCGGAGGCGCGGGGCGGTACAACAGCACCTGTGTCATTCTTCTGGAGCTTACCCAGAAAATACAAAGCTTCTCTACGTGGTGGGTTATGGCGTGGAAGCATCAGCAAGTGAGTATTGCTTACATTAGAAGCTTAGGCTTTTTTTTCTATCCATGAAGAACAGCTAAATCAAAGGCTTTGGTGTGTGGTCAGGTGGTGGCACATTGTACTCAGGAGACATTGTGCAGTGTGCCAGTATTGACTAGGCAGCAAAGACTGGGGTACAGTTTAATCAGGGCAAAAGTGTGTAAGGCAAAGTCTAATTAGTGAACTCTGTGTAATCAAGCAACAGTGTATGGGACAGAGTTAAATAAGGGACCTCATTGTGGATGTTAGCTCTAAGATTGTGAATTGTAAAATAAATTTAAACTCTACCCCCCAGGCAGGAAAGTCATTGTGGCAGCTTCTGGAATAAGATAATTTGGGGAAACTGACATAATCGACAGCCCAGTAGGACTGACATCACTGCTAGCCTAGTAAGTAGAGATGAGTGATCCTGCCAAGGATCTCATCAGTTAAGGATTGCCGATCCCGCCTGAGATCACGATCTTGCCTGAAATCATGATAAGATTGACAATCCTAGCTGATCTAATCATCAATCCTAGCTGAACCCATTATATTCAATGGGAGGCAAAAGTAATATGAGCTAAAATGGCATAGGGTGGCTGTAAAAGAAAGAAAATATAAAAGGGTTAAAGCAGCAAATAGTTACTGCATCACGGAGGCTGCAGCGCTACTTTTGGGGACCAACAATTATCACTAATGCATATTTACTGCTTTCTCCTTCCACTGGCATCTGATTGGCTGCTGTTGGACCACACACCCACCGTCTGAGACAACGTCTGTGGTTCGTTGGAATCACACAAGTTGTCTATGTACTTAGGTTGGTGATAAATAAATAAATAAAATAAAACAATTGGAAAAGGGTCCTCTTGTATTGATACCAGCACAGGTAAATCCCTCGGCTACAGGCTCCTCAGCCATGTGCTTATCTTGGCTGTGCATCAAAACAAAAGAAATGCATGCGGCTTTTTTTTAAATTATTTTAATAAATAAATCATTTTAAAAAAACAGCATGCGGTGCCCCCAAGCTTGATACCCAGCCATGATTAAGCCTGACAGCTGGGGGCTGGTATTTTCAGGCTAGGGAGATAAATGGTTATTGGGAGCCTCCAGCCTAAAAATGGTAGCCTGCAGCTGCCCAGGATTGTTGCATGCATTAGATGTGACAGTCCCGGAACTTTGCCCGGCTCTTATTGATTGCCCTGGTGTGGTGGCAATCGAGGCAATAAGGGGTTAATGTCACCCAACAGCTGCCACTAAGCCCTGGATTAGTAATGGGAGACCTTTATGAGATCCCCTTATTTTTAATCTGTAAATGAAGGTAAATAAACACAAACACAGAAAAATCCTTTATTTGAATTAGAAATGGGGGGGAGAGCCAGCACTGCTTATGAGTGGCATGCAGCAATGAAAAAGTAAAAAGTGTAATATTCACAAATTCATTCCTACTGTAACAATTCAATGAGATTTTTGGCAAATAATTGATCAATGATCTTAGCCCCCCTGCCCCGTCACGGCAAATCTCTATAAGTAAGGCATTATTACTTAAGCACCACCTGCCTGGGGCTGTTCCGCCCTTCATCCATGTCTGCTGGTCTGACACTGTGGGGGTTAGTTCTGACATTGTGCTGGTGTGTGTGGTTCTGCCGCACACGCTGGCACCTGGACTGCCCATCTACTCGCAGTTGTCAGCCCTTGCAGCATGGGAGCGGTTCTGACACTTCTCAGGTAGGTGATGTTCCTATATGGTCCTGCGCATTATACGAGACCTTATGGTACGTTTGTATATTATAACTGTAGTGTAGGGACCCCCTTATAGAGATTTGCCGTGACGGGGCAGGGGGGCTCAAATCATTGATCAATTATTTGCCAAAAATCTCATTGAATTGTTACAGTAGGAATGAATTTGTGAATATTACACTTTTTACTTTTTCATTGCTGCATGCCACTCATAAGCAGTGCTGGCTCTCCCCCCCATTTCTCGTTTACTGGTCAGGTGGTTGACTGCCACCGTGCCGTGCACGCCCAGTGTGGTTTGCAAATTCCTTCTGTTGCCATCAAAATTTATGTTGGTGCCTGTTCACATACAGCCACCGCCTCCTGTTCCATAGGCATTATTACTTAAGCACCACCTGCCTGGGGCTGTTCCGCCCTTCATCCATGTCTGCTGGTCTGACACTGTGGGGGTTAGTTCTGACATTGTGCTGGTGTGTGTGGTTCTGTCGCACACGCTGGCACCTGGACTGCCCGTCTACTCGCAGTTGTCAGCCCTTGCAGCATGGGAGCGGTTCTGACACTTCTCAGGTAGGTGATGTTCCTATATGGTCCTGCGCATTATACGAGACCTTATGGTACGTTTTGTATATTATAACTGTAGTGTAGGGACCCCCTTATAGAGATTTGCCGTGACGGGGCAGGGGGGCTCAAATCATTGATCAATTATTTGCCAAAAATCTCATTGAATTGTTACAGTAGGAATGAATTTGTGAATATTACACTTTTTACTTTTTCATTGCTGCATGCCACTCATAAGCAGTGCTGGCTCTCCCCCCCATTTCTCGTTTATTTGAATTAAGACCCCCAAAACACCCAGGTCCAACATAATCCACACGAGGTCCCACGATGATTCCAGCTATCCTACATAACTGAAGGCACAGCACGCGATTATTTAACATGACCGAATGCTGGGAAGTTAAGGCTGAGCTGCAGTGATGAGCAGTGACTATTTGCGGTTAAAGCTGGAGGTTCCCATGGCCCTTTAAGGTAACCTGACTTCAGGGGACCTTAGTGAACTGTCACTGAGGCCACAGACCTGAATCTCCTCGTAGAAAACAGCTGTGTTTTTGTCAAGAGATGCAGATTTGGTGGTAACATTTTTACACAATATTCCTGCATCCAATCTACTTCTCCTGGCAAAAAAAAATGCATCACTACCGCATGTGGTATGATATGATTTTCTTTCCAGGAGGTGCAGATAGGGTGCAGGAATTTGGTGTAAAAATTTCAGCACCAAATCTGCATCTCTTAGCAAAAAAATGCACAAAAAATATTTTTTTTGACGCCGTTTCAGTGCAGTTTTCTTCCAGGAGGTACAAATTTGGTGCTGAAATGTCAGATAATACTGCATGAAGTAGTGATGTGTTATTTTTTGCCACAAGGTGTAGATTGGGTGCAGGAATATGGTGTAAAAATGTTAGCACCAAATCTACATCTCTTCGCAAAAAAAATACAAAATGTTTTTTTGCCAGGAGATGCGGGTTTGTGAACTCAGTGAGAGTTTATGGAGGTCCCCTGAGGTCACAGGTGGAGGGCCGTGAGAACCTCCAGCTGTGAACGCAAATAACCTGAGTGACATCACCACTGATCACGCAACTCAGTCTCTGCGTGAATCTTTTTACTTATAGGATTAGTAACTGGGGGATCTCATAGACCCTCCCCATCACTAATGCAAGGCTTAGTGGCAGCTGTGGGCTGTTATTAACCCCTTATTACCCCAATTGCCACTGCACTAGAGCAATCAGGAAGAGCCGAGTAAACTGCCGGGGATCGTTGCAGCTAATGGTGCGACAACCTTGAGCTGCTGCAGGCTGCTATTTTTAGGCTGGGGGCCTCCCAATAAGCATGGGTCTCCCCAGCCAGAAAATACCCATCCCCAGCTGTTGGGCTTTATCCTGGCTAGGTATCAAATTTGGGTGTCGCATGTCATTTTTTAAAATTATTTACTTACTTTGTCTTTGTATTTAAAAACACATGCGGTTCCTCTTATTTTGATACACAGCCAGGATAAGTGCACAGCTGGTGGCAATAGCCTGTAGACGTATGCTTTATCTGTGCTGGTATCAATACAGGGGAGAACTCTATGCCCATTGTGTTATTTATTTATCATCAGTCTAAGACACAGACAGCATGTGTGATTCCAACCAATCACAGACGCTGTATCAGGAGGTGAGGGCATAGTCCAATGGCAGCCAACCAGAGACGCCGGAGGAAGGGGAAAACAGTGATATGTATTAGTGATAATTGTCGACCCGGAAGCAGCGCTGCAGCTGCGGTGACACGGTAAGTATGTACTGCTTTTGCCCTTTTGCTTCCTTCTTTTTACAGTGGCCAATCACAGCCATGTCAATACATGACATGACTCTGATGGGCAGTGAGATGATGATTTTTGCCATCTCATCATTTACCGATCATTGACAAGATCGCCAACTTTTGCAGTACATGCTCGAATGTCCGATCTCGATCCAATCCAGCCAAACATTGTACGATTTTAACATCTTCCGATCTTTGCCGATCAGGATCACTCATCTCTACCAGTAAGTGACTGACCTCACTGACAGCACAGTAAGTGACTGACATCACTGACAATCCAGTAAGTGACTGATATCCCTGATAGCCCAGTAGCTGACTGACATCACTGACAATCCAGTGAGTAATACCTCCCAACCGTCCCAGATTCTGCGGGACTGCCCCGACTTTAGAGGTGTGTCCCGTAGCCCCGCGGCTCACAGCTGATGTCCCGGCTCCTCCCCTCAGTGCAGTGAATAACTTAAATTAAATTATCATCGGCTCTGGATTTTCAGGGCGGCCAGGACTCGAACCCGTGGAACTGTGAGTTCATTGTTCCTTGTTACAGGCAGTAGCTCTACCACTGAGCTACTGCCTGTATTGAAAACCAAAGGAAGATTTTGTTATTTTGACCTCTATACTGCAGGTGAGACACCAGAAGCAGATTATTCAGCTGCAAAGATAGATGGAGGGATCGATGAATGGAGGGATAGATGGATGGATGGATGGATGGATGGATGATAGAGGGATGGATGGATGATAGAGGGATGGATGATAGAGGGATGGATGATAGAGGGATGGATGATAGAGGGATGGATGATAGAGGGATAAATGGAGGGATAAATGGAGGGATGAATGGAGGGATGAATGGAGGGATAGAGGGAGGGATGGACGGATGATAGAAGGATGAATGGAGGGATAGAGGGAGGGATGGATGGATGATAGTGGGATGGATGGATGATAGAGGGATATATAGATACATGACAGATAATAGATAGATATATACATGATAGATAGTTAGATAAAATCATAGATAGATAAAGAGATAGATAGAATCCTAGATAGATAGATTGATAGAATCATAGATAGATAGAGAGATAGATAGAATCATAGATAGATAGATAGAATCATAGATAGATAGATAGAATCATAGATAGATAGATAGATAGATGATAGCGATAGATAGAATGATAGATAGAATCATATATAGATAGATAGAATGATAGATAGAATCATAGATAGATAGATAGAATCATAGATAGATAGAGGGATAGATAGACAGACAGATAGATAGATAGAGGGATAGACAGATAGATAAATACTGTATCTCAATGTAGGTGAAGGAAAGAGTCAGATTCATTTGTTCCCATAAAACTACTATAAAGAAATGAGGAAAAAAATACAAATACAATTTTTTTTTTTTTTAATCTTCACCACCTAGGATTCAAACCAGCAACGTTCAAAACTTGTGTCCAGCAGCCTCCTGGCTTTCCTAGCTGCTCTAGCTGTTGAGCCACTAGGATTGATGATGTCAGAGTGAGGATTTTACATAAATGAACCTACAATGCAGATTACACAGGACACAGCTCCATTGTACACAGCAGTGTGTCTATCTCCTGTATTCTAGAGAGAGAGGAAAAGAGGATTTTTTTTTCTTCTAATAAAAGTACTAAAAATAATAAAAAAAAAACAGAATAATGTAATTTTATTACACTTATTTATAAAATAATAAACATCACAAATCAGCAAATAACATGGACATATTTGGTGTCCCTGTAATCGTAATGACCTGAACAACACAGCGATCAGGTTATTTATGAGGATCGGTAAATGGCGGGAAAAAAATGGCGCAATTTATTATTTTTCTTTATTAAAACCCATAAAAAATGTAATAAAAATGTATCACTGAGGCTGTGTTCACACATAGCGTAAATGCTGCATTTTTTCTGCAGGTGTCCGCGCCACGAGCACAATAACAATCCTCTCTGAATCCTCTCCGTGTCTGCGGTATTTTTTATGCATTGTCGCCTTATTTGATACATGTTTGTTGCTGATGTGAATCCTGAAGATTATAAAGAAACACCAAATCCGCACGTTCAGCGGTGTCTTTCCATGCACCAGGGGTGGAGATTTCATGACGTCTCATCCACTTTGCATGGACATTTAGTCCGTGCTCGCATGTAGTGTAAATGCTGCATTTTTTTCTGCTGTTTTTTTGCACATTTATTCTGCTGTGTTTAATTGTCCAAGTAAAGTGGATGTGATTCCATGAAAAGACGCTGCTGAATTCTTCAGTTTTCGGGGGGGGGGGTTTCTCTGGAGGTTTCTATGTGGAGCTTAAAAAAAAATGCAGGAAAAATCTTCTCAGTACAATAAAAACACTTAAAAACACAGATTCACATCTGAACCAAAAACACATTAAATTATGGAGAAAAGGCAGAAAAAATGCAGCAAAAATGGAAAAAAACAGAGAAGATAGTTATTGTGTAGTTTGGTGCAGACAGAAACAAAAAGAAACAGAATTTATGCAACGTGTGAACATGGATTTATAGGCACAAATAAGCAACATGTCATATAGTGACACATAGAAATATAAAAAAATTCTGATTGCTATGAATATGAATGAACAGTCCGGGACATCTGCTGAATGACCCTTACTGCCAAATGGGTGTGGCTAGGGGCGTTGCTAGGGGCGTGGTCAAAATTTGTCCCTCTTTCCTTTCTTGAAAAGTTGGGAGGTATGAGTAAGTGACTGATATCCCTGATAGCCCAGTAGGTGACTGACATCACTGACAGTCCAGTGAGTCACTGACATTACTAAGAGCCCAGTAAGTGACTGACATTACTAATAGCCCAGTGAGTGACTGACATCACTGACATGTAGTTGATTATCTCAGGTCAACAAATGAAGAGTCAAATAATCATGTAACGGTTCTTTAGGGGTACTTCACACACAGTGAGATCTCTACTGAGATCGCTGTTGAGTCACGTTTTGTGACGCAGCAGTGACCTCATTAGCGATCTCGCTGTGCGTGACACTGAGCAGCGATCTGGCCCCTGCTGTGAGATCGCTGCTCGTTACACACAGCCCTGGTTCATTTTTTTATTGTTGCTCTCCCGCTGATAAGCACACATCGCTGTGTGTGACAGCGAGAGAGCAACAATCCTGAATGTGCAGGGAGCAGGAGCCGGCGTCTGACAGCCTGCGGTAAGCTGTAACCAAGGTAAACATCGGTAACCAAGGTGGTTACCCGATATTTACCTTCGTTACCAGCCTCCGCAGCTCTCATGCTGCTAGTGCCGGCTCCTGCTCCCTGCACATGCTAAGCTAAGCGGTGTGCGCTGGTAACTAAGGTGAACATCGGGTAACCATACCCAATGTTTACCTTAGTTACCAGTGTCCGCAGCTTCCAGACGCCGGCTCCGTGCAAGCGCAGCGTCGCTTGCACGTCGCTGCTGGCTGGGGGCTGGTCACTGGTTGCTGGTGAGATTTGCCTGTTTGACAGCTCACCAGCGAACATGTAGCGATGCAGCAGCGATCCTGACCAGGTCAGATCGCTGGTGGGATCGCTGCTGCGTCGCTAAAGTGTGACGGTACCCTTATTAAAGAAACAGAGCAACCAATCTTAAGGCCCAGTCACACACAACGACTTACCTGCGATCCCAAAAACGCCCTGATAGGGATCGCAGGTAAGTCGCTGGGAGGTCGCAGGTGAGATGTCACACAGTCGGATCTTACCAGCGATGCAGGAACAATACAGGTCGCAGTAGCGACCTGTATAACGATCTCAGCAGTCACTGGGACCCTGTCACACAGTGTCAAACACAGCGATGTGTCCTGCCCAGCAGGACATCGCCTTTGAAGAAAATGGCCTGGACCATTCTGCAACGACTAGAGATCTCACAGCAGGGGCCTGATCGCTGGTAGGTGTCACACATAACGAGATCGCTAACGGGATCGCTACTGCGTCACGGAAACCGTGACTCAGCTGCAATCTCGCTAGCGATCTCGTTATGTGTGACGGTACCTTTAGATAAGACCAACGTTTTGGCCTTGCAGCCTTTCTCAAGATCCTTGTGACTTTGTCCGGATAAGCTATCTCTTCAGCTTTTTAACTGTAGGCTGTTTCAGCCTGACTGACATACTCCTCCAGGAAAACTTTACTTAGAGATCTTGAGAAAAGTCATGAGGCCAAAATGTTGGTTTTATCTAGGATTGGTTGCTCTGTTACTATAATAAAGAATCATTGCATGAATATTTCACTCTTCCTTTGTGGACCTGAGATAATCAACTACATATAGCATTTTTTTTTCTCATGGACACGGCATTAGTTTCCTGGCAGTACTTTCACGGATATTCTCAAATATTGACATCACTGACAGCCCATTAACTGACTGACATCACTGAGAGCCCAGTAAGTGATTGACATCCCTTTTAACTCCTTTCCTACTTATTGGAGTGTTTATATGTTTATATTTTGTTTCCCTGCTCAAAATTTCAAAAATGTTAATAAGAATATTGAAAGAAAAAAACCACTAACCTGGGGATACAGATGAAACACGGCACTGCAGAAGATACCTTGCGGCTCGCCTGCTCCTGACATGTGGGTCGCTGTCGGTCCCCGGAAATGTAGCTGTACAGTGCCGCAGGGCCATCTGTTTCTCAGGGCCAGTGTTTATTGGTGGGCAGAGTGGGCAGCTGATTCAGGGCCCCCATGCTCTGAGGATCCCTCAGCCTTTCAATCATAAACTTCAGTGATCATATAAGTTCTGTACGATCACTGAAGCTTCCGCAGTTGCAGAATGACCTTTGGTGACATCACAGTCATGTAACTTACCTAAGGTCCTAACGCTGCACTGCGGGAGTCCCCAGACCTGCACATAAGCGATGGAAAGGACCTGGAGACCTCATCTGTATTCAAATGTATGTGCATCTTTCAGGCGCGCATACATTTGAACGGTGCAGCGACAGGACTGAGGCAGAGGAGCTCCTCAGCATCGCACCAACATGCCGTGATCACCGGAGTCGGGGCTGCAAAGAAGACGACGTGCAGGCACCAGTAAGCGCTCCAGAGTAGCCGAAGAGTACATGTAGGCATGGGCATAACTACCACGGTCGCTGAGATCGCCATAGCAACTGGGCTCGGGCCTGCCCCAGCCGCTGATTCAGATGCATGTGTGTCCGCATCCAGCCGAAATACATCGCAGCACAGAGACCGGTTGGGGCCCTGTACTGCGATGTGCCGGCCGCCTATTAAGGCCATGAATATTCATTGCTCCCCACGCACACAACCGTGGGCAGGGGGACCAGAGAATATGCTGACAGCTGCTGGTGCTGTAAGTGGCTACGCATGACACTGACATCATGTTCTGCGTCGCTTACACGCTGATCAGTTGCCATGCTAGTGTCGCAGGAGGATGGCGGGGGAGCGCAGGGTACGTGAGTAGTAGTACGATCGTTTATTATTATTGTTTTTTTTTTTACTGTGTGCTGAGGTGGGATTATATACCCGGAAGATTGGGAGGCTATATAGCAGGAGGATGGGGAGGTTATAGACCCGGAAGATGGGGAGGCTATAGACCCAGAGGATGGGAAGGCTATAGACCAGAAGGATGGGGAGGCTATAGACCAGGAGGATGGGGAGGCTATAGACTAGGAGGATGAGGAGGCTATATATCAGGCTGGGGACATGCTTAGGACACTTACCAGGATGGGGCTATATACCAGGATGGGGACATGATGGAGCCATATAAACCAGGATGAGGCCATGATGGGAACATATATACCGGGATGGGGCCATGATGGGAACATATATACCAGGATGGGGCCATATATACCAGGATAGGGCCATATATAACAGGCTATATCCACGATCAGGGATATGATATGTGGTCTAGTCATAGTGTTGCGGTATTTCTCCCTTGTATGTGGTAATATTGGGTTACTAAGTGGTCTAATTATGGTGTGGTGGTATTACTCTCTTGTATGTGGTTGTATTTAATCATTATGTGTTGGTAAAATGTTATCTGGTCATAGTGTCGCGGTATTTCTCCCTTGTATGTGGTATTATTGGTCTTGGTATAGTGGATTGTGTTGTATATGGAGGTCACTTTTTCCCTCTGATATCAATATGGGGAAGATTCTTTATTTCCAAGTGTTGTTTCCTGTTTTCTACTGCTAAATTGGCTTTGACTACGTCTTCATCTCTACAGTGTGCCTCTGAACCAACTTTCAAAGTTGAATGTGGCTCTAAGGGTAAAAAAGGTTCTGGAACCCTGGTCTAAGAAATGATTTGATTAAATCAGCATACACCAGGAGCATAGTCATGGCCCTAGCTAATGTAATCACAAAACAAGGGACTCAATTAATTGTTGCATTTGTGTTGTTTTTTTCATCGAGTTATTAGAGCTCTGTGCCCTTTTTTGGTTCTGTCAAAAGCATCTTTCTATATCGGCATTTTTAAAGTCACTGTATGGGTTCGTCTGTTTGTATTCTTTTTTTTACATCACCTCTGTGGATGGAGTTTAGGTTTTCCAGATGTTTTCTAAACATTCGTCATTTGCAAGGTTGCAAAATTTGAGCAACTGTTCTCCAAATTCCCCTCCCTTCCCCACCAGAGTGTTTTTATGTACACCTGATACTTTTGTACAATTTTTTAAATGGTTTAGCAACTAAGTAAACAAAGACCGCGGAAGACCCCTGACGTAAAACAGTGCTAATGCACCAGGGAATGTAACAGGTAAGTAATGATTCTTTGATTATTTTATGGCATTTCCATAACTGATAAGTTAATTTTTTTATCACAAAATAATTTTCTCACTCTCCCAATACCAAAAATGTTATAGGCCTCCTTCACACATCCGTGCCTCCAGTACATGTGACGTCCATTTTCACATGTTCCGGAGACACGGACACACGTGAACCCATTAAAATCAATCGGCTTTGTCACACATAAGTGTTTTTACAAAGACCGTGTGTCCATGTGGAGCACAGGCATGACTGTGTGCATCACATTGCGACATGTCCGTTTTCTGCTGGCAGCACAGATGGCACATCGACCACACACTGATGTGATCCGTGTGACATCAGTGTGACACATATCAGAGAAAACACAGGTGACATAAAAATAAAGAATTTTTATACTTACTTACTGTACCTGTCTCCGGCGCTGCTGTCTCTGCCTCTGCTGTTGCTTCCGGGTCCCACTCATTATGCTTATGGCATATTCACTGCACTTACCGTGAACCCGGAAGTAACAGCAGTGCCGGAGACAACAGCATCAGGGACAAGTGAGAACCCAGTTCATGCCGACCTTGTGCTATCTGGAAGTCACACGGACAGCACATAGAACACACATATGCACACATATACGCACCTTCACCACAGACAGTGAAACATGTGTGTGTTTTCATAGTATCATAGTTTTTAAGGTTGAAGGGTCTAAGTCCATCTAGTTCAACCCGTAGCCTAACATGTTGATCCAGAGGAAGGCAAAAAAAAACCCCAAAAAACCCAATGTGGCAAACAAGCTCCAATGGGGAAAAAAATTCCTTCCTGACTCCACATACGGCAATAAGACTAGTTCCCTGGATCAAAACCCTGCCATAAAATCTAATATACATAACTGGTAATATTACATTTTTCAAGAAAGGCATCCAGGCTCTGCTTAAATGTTAGTAGTGAATCACTCATTACAACATCATGCGGCAAAGAGTTCCATAGTCTCACTGCTCGTACAGTAAAGAATCCTCGTCTGTGATTATGATTAAACCTTCTTTCCTCAAGACGTAGCAGATGCCCCCGTGTTCCAGTCGCAGGCCTAGGTGTAAAAAGATCTTTGGAAAGGTCTCTGTACTGTCCCCTCATACAGTCAGGGCCAGAAATATTTGGACAGTGACACAAGTTTTGTTATTTTAGCTGTTTACAAAAACATGTTCAGAAATACAATTATATATATAATATGGGCTGAAAGTGCACACTCCCAGCTGCAATATGAGAGTTTTCACATCCAAATCGGAGAAAGGGTTTAGGAATCATAGCTCTGTAATGCATAGCCTCCTCTTTTTCAAGGGACAAAACGTAATTGGACAAGGGGCTCTAAGAGCTGCAATTAACTCTGAAGGCGTCTCCCTCGTTAACCTGTAATCAATGAAGTAGTTAAAAGGTCTGGGGTTGATTACAGGTGTGTGGTTTTGCATTTGGAAGCTGTTGCTGTGACCAGACAACATGCGGTCTAAGGAACTCTCAATTGAGGTGAAGCAGAACATCCTGAGGCTGAAAAAAAAGAAAAAATCCATCAGAGAGATAGCAGACATGCTTGGAATAGCAAAATCAACAGTCGGGTACATTCTGAGAAAAAAGGAATTGACTGGTGAGCTTGGGAACTCAAAAAGGCCTGGTTGTCCACGGATGACAACAGTGGTGGATGATCGCCGCATACTTTCTTTGGTGAAGAAGAATCCGTTCACAACATCAACTGAAGTCCAGAACACTCTCAGTGAAGTAGGTGTATCTGTCTCTAAGTCAACAGTAAAGAGAAGACTCCATGAAAGTAAATACAAAGGGTTCACATCTAGATGCAAACCATTCATCAATTCCAAAAATAGACAGGCCAGAGTTAAATTTGCTGAAAAACACTTCATGAAGCCAGCTCAGTTCTGGAAAAGTATTCTATGGACAGATGAGACAAAGATCAACCTGTACCAGAATGATGGGAAGAAAAAAGTTTGGAGAAGAAAGGGAACGGCACATGATCCAAGGCACACCACATTCTCTGTAAAACATGGTGGAGGCAACGTGATGGCATGGGCATGCATGGCTTTCAATGGCACTGGGTCACTTGTGTTTATTGATGACATAACAGCAGACAAGAGTAGCCGGATGAATTCTGAAGTGTACCGGGATATACTTTCAGCCCAGATTCAGCCAAATGCCGCAAAGTTGATTGGACGGCGCTTCATAGTACAGATGGACAATGACCCCAAGCATACAGCCAAAGCTACCCAGGAGTTCATGAGTGCAAAAAAGTGGAACATTCTGCAATGGCCAAGTCAATCACCAGATCTTAACCCAATTGAGCATGCATTTCACTTGCTCAAATCCAGACTTAAGACGGAAAGACCCACAAACAAGCAAGACCTGAAGGCTGCGGCTGTAAAGGCCTGGCAAAGTATTAAGAAGGAGGAAACACAGCGTTTGGTGATGTCCATGGGTTCCAGACTTAAGGCAGTGATTGCCTCCAAAGGATTCGCAACAAAATATTAAAAATAAAAATATTTTGTTTGGGTTTGGTTTATTTGTCCAATTACTTTTGACCTCCTAAAATGTGGAGTGTTTGTAAAGAAATGTGTACAATTCCTACAATTTCTATCAGATATTTTTGTTCAAACCTTCAAATTAAACGTTACAATCTGCACTTGAATTCTGTTGTAGAGGTTTCATTTCAAATCCAATGTGGTGGCATGCAGAGCCCAACTCACGAAAATTGTGTCACTGTCCAAATATTTCTGGACCTAACTGTATATTTATACATTGTGATTAGATCCCCCTAAGCCTTCGTTTTTCCAAACTAAATAACCCCAAGTTTAATAACCTGTCTTGGTATTGCAGCCCCCCCATTCCTCTAATAATCTTGGTCGCTCTTCTCTGCACCCTCTCCAGTTCAGCTATGTCCTTCTTATATATCGGTGACCAGAATTGTACACAGTATTCTAAGTGCGGTCGCACTAGTGACTTGTACAGAGGTAGAACTATATTTTTTTCATGAACACTTATACCTCTTTTAATACATCCCATTATTTTATTAGCCCTGGCAGCAGTTGACTGTCCACTAAAGTTAAGTTTACCATCCACCCATACACCCAAGTCTTTTTCTGTGTCTGTTTTACCCAGTGTTCTACAATTAAGTACATAATTATACATTTTATTTCCTCTACCCAAGCATGACCTTACATTTATCTACATTAAACTTCAATTGCCACTTCTCGTTTTACGCGGATGTGTGAAAGAGGCCTGACGTTGCCCAACAAATATAGTTCCTATAATGTTACCATAAGTTCCCTATATTAATTCTAGCATGTCTCCCACACAGAATCAGATTTGAAGAGAGGTGCAGAGCATCTCAGTATCAACTTATTTTTGTTTTTGATATTAGGTATCATATTGCATGTGATTTGGACACATTAATGCTTGAATATAACATGGGTACGTCATAGAGAATGGTCCTTATGGCTCGGTGATTTTACGTTTCTGATGTTTCTCCATGTGCGAAGATTCATAAGGAATAGAGTTTTTAACAGAAGAATCAGAGCTGGCATTTTCTCTTATCCTGGATTCCTAACTGTAATAGAGGAGCCGAACACATGGGGATGATAAATGATTGGTGTGTTGAGCTGTTTTTGGAGACTTTTGTTTCCACTGATATACTGGTGGCATATGAGAATTAATTCAAATTTGTTTTGTATGCTGCAGATAAGTGTGTAAAAACTCTGGTCAGTCTCCTCCTTAAATTGCAGATATCACTGGCAGGAAAGGTTTTACTGAGGGGAAAACTTGGAAATAGTCCAGTGTCCCAACCACCTTGGGGATACATGTCTACTGCAGTAGCTACACATTAGCACTGAAGTTTGGTAACGTCTAAATGCCAGTGGACAGAGGGACCTCTGCTGACGTCACGCCCATATGACCAGAAAAGTGGCGGGGCCTCTGCCAACATAGCTGATACCAAGAAGCAACATTTTTTTTCTAAGTCCACATAGGCATAGAGTTTATATAGAGATTATAATAAAAGTGGGGTTCTGGGGATAAGACCCCCAGATGGGGGGTGCAGGGGTGGGTGAAGCCCCCCCTTGCATGATTATAGTGAATGGGAGGAAACATCACCACGCCCACCAAACAAACCGCCACGCCCACTAACCAAGCCGGCCACACCGACAGGTCCTTCAACCCACTGGGATTTAGCTACAGCCATTGAAGTTTATGATGTGGAGACTGCTTTAAGATCTTTGGGGACATCACGATCATTTGACTGGTCATGTGCCTGTACTGTCACCACAGGTTCTGGATTCTGTGGGAGTTGGAGGAGATGAAGAAGAGCTATACCGGTGGTATGTCCTCTATTGTGTGTGTGTTTGTGTGTCTATCTGTCTTTGTATCTACCTGTCTGTGTATGTCTTTGTGCGTGTGTGTGTGTAGTTGTGCCTAGAAAGTATGGGCTCCTGGTGGTATATATTAGTCAGGACATCAGAATGACTGGGCTCCTGGTGGTATATATTAGTTAGGACATCAGAATGACTGGGCTCCTGGTGGTATATATTAGTTAGGACATCAGAATGACTGGGCTCCTGGTTGTATATATTAGTCAGGACATAAGAATGACTGGGCTCCTGGTGGTGTATATTAGTCAGGACATCAGAATGACTGGGCTCCTGGTTGTATATATTAGTCAGGACATAAGAATGACTGGGCTCCTGGTGGTGTATATTAGTCAGGACATCAGAATGACTGGGCTCCTGGTGGTGTATATTAGTCAGGACATCAGAATGACTGGGCTCCTGGTGGTGTATATTAGTCAGGACATCAGAATGACTGGGCTCCTGGAGTTATATATTAGTGAGGATATTAGAATATATGGGCTCCCGGGTAGGTAAATATGTGTCTGTATGTATGTGCTCTTTGAATGCATGTGTCTGTTTGATGGTGCTCTGTTTATACGTGTGTGTGTGTGTGTGTGTGTGTGTGTGAGCTCAGTGTATATATGCATGCTATGTGTGTGCACATATGTGTGTCTCACATACTGTGTGTCTCACATACTGTGTGTCTCACATACTGTGTGTCTCACATACTGTGTGTATGTAGCATTCATTTATAAATCACGTATTCACATATAAGAGTTGATAGGTGTATAAATGTCAGCAATCACCCAATAAAAGAGCAAAATATTTCTCATTCATTGAACGATTTGATCGTTTATGGCAGAACAAAATTCATTGTTCTCAGCAGAATATCACTCAGTGCAAACTGCTGATAACAAGATTCTGCAGGGGACAGATTGATCTACTAGTGATCTTTCTGTACCCATCATTTTTCATCAACCTGTGTAAAGAGGCCAGGAAACAAGAGCTAAAAGACTTGTCGATTGCGCTCATTTAACGATCTGAACTTAGTGCATGTAAATGGCACCTAAATGTTTGTTGTAATGGTGCAATATTTTAGAATTTAGGGCCTTACTATAAACTTATACCCAGTGCCCCACTTTATCTAAAACCGGTCCTTATCACTGGCTCCAACTGCAGCTCCATGTTCTCTTAAGAATATCGGAGGCGTGCAGGATCTGCCAAGCATTTAAATTTGTGCAATTACACACGTTTTCATTACAATTGCCCAAATGCAGTACGAATACACCCTACATATGGATCCCAGTGTTGACATAAAGCTTGGTGGAGTTTTTTATTACAGAGAATGTAGGCCTATGCTACAGAATGACTACACTGCACAATCTTCCTAAAGGAGATGTGCCACAAAGAAAATACAATTAAATCAATAGATCTTGAAATAATAATAAGTTCCACATGGATGTGTTAAAAAAATGTCCCTGTGTTGAGATCATCTTATATATGTGTCCCTGCTATGTACTGTGTAATGGCCGTGTCTGACCGTACAGGGACATGGTCTGATCATACCATATTTCTTGGACAGGGGACGATGCAAAAGGGTATAAAGACATTACAGCATGGGATCACAATAGATTTTTTTTCTCTGAGGTAAAACCTGTTTAAAAACAGGCAGGGAAACGTTTCACTTTACAGAAAGAATCAGCTGCGATCCCATGCTGTCCTGTCTGAATACTCTTTTGCATCCTCCCCTGCCCAGGAGATATGGTATGATCAGACCATGTTCCTCCTAGGTCAGACACGGCCATTACACAGCACATAGCAGGGGCACATTTATAAAATTTTCTTAGCACAGCAACATTTTTTTAACACATCTAACTGTGGAAATTATTATTATTCCAAAATTTCCTAATTAAAATGTAATTTTTAGTGGAAAACGCCTTTAAAGGTAAGGCTCAAGCTGCATGGAGAATTGGCTGTTGGGACAGATTCCTTCAATTTACAGTTCTCTAGAATTAATACATTTTCTTACATGTCTAAATGACAGGAACAAGGTGGCCTTCATATGCATTGCCTATAAAGGGAATCTGTCAGCAGGATTTGCTGTTGTTTCCACACAATGAAGGTTTTATCACCAGGAGATAATCACTGACTGGACTATAGGGCTCATAAGCAATTGTCATATCACACCCCCTCTTCTGATAAGCAGCTCACTGTCAATAGACAATGTACAAAGAGGACTGTGGTGTGGGTGTGGTTAGCTTACTAAGCTCTGCTCATCCTACATTTGAGAACTATGATTGTGTCACATCCGCTGCACCCAATGAACTGAAACATCATTGGAATGAGTGTCTCGTTTCCTAGATGCTGCTCGCAGATGAGGTAGCAAAAACCTGATGACAGAGTCCCTTTTAATATTTAAATAAGCTATACAGTATTTTATTCTATTTAAATTACTTGCAAGGCACTTTTTTCTAATACAATTTAGGAAAAATTTGACAGCAACATATTTGACAACCATTCTTACATTTTCTTCCAGTTTGGTGAGTTGTTCATCTAGTCTGAGAGGGTCAGCAACTATGGGTAAAGTCTCTCGGTCAAGTGAATTTCCTGTGGAATCCCATGGATCTGTGGATCCCGCTATCAGTTCCTCGGTTGCATTGATGACCTTTAGGACCTCTGTTGATATGTTGCAGAGAGACACAGCAGAGTATTTCTGTTTATGTACAAGAGTACATGGGGACAAAACAGCAAAGTGTTAGAAATGTTTTTTTTCCAGTACATAGTGACACTAATATTCACTGAAGAAATGTATACCGGTCTGCATCTACAGTGATATCATACACAGTCCTCCATAACAGCATCGAGCAAGGCCTTGTGCACATATTGAGTATTTGATGAGTTTTTTTTACTTCATTATTTGTAGACAAAACCAGGAGTGGGTAAAAAATACAGAAGTGGTGCTTGTGTTTCTATTATACTTTTTCATCGTATTGTCCCATTCCTGGTTTTGGCTACAAATACTGAGGTAAAAACCTCACCAAATACTCATTGTGTGAACATGGCCTAACTAGTTACTATTATTATGTCCTATTCAATCACTCTTATGAGTCAAAGCAAAAGTATAATGGAAATAAGTCACCACTTCATTTTTTATCCACTCCTGGTTTTGGCTTACAAATACTGAGGTAAAAAACTCACCAAATACTCAGCATGTGCACATGGCCTAAGAAGGCAATCACGTGGCCATATAACATGGACAATGATTGCATTGCAAAGCTAGGACTAGCCGGTGGCTCTCCTGACCCAAGCGTGAGAGCAGCATAGAAATACATACTGTCACGCTTGGGTCAGGAGAGCCACTGGGCGGTCCGAGCATTGCGGTACGATCATCGTCTATGTTATACGGAAATGTGACTGTGTTCTTAAAGGGATAAACTCATGATAACACAAAAGCCATTCACACTCCATTCCAATAAAACTGACACTGAATACAAAGTATTGTTTGGTAAAAACCGGCCGTGCTGGTTTTAAGAGTAACCTGAATATTCACAACAAACCATTAAAAAACTTAAAAATTGCCATAAATAAATAATTCCATAAAATTAACCATAATCCACCCAGACAACTGAGCGATTTAACCCCTCTAATAAAACACCACGACATAAGAATAATAAAAAGACAACAAACTTTAATACAAATAATGGGGAAGGAGGGTGGGGAAAATTCTTCAGACTCATCAGCTGTGATTGACACAGCTGACAGAAAACAGGGACATTTTTGGACAAAACCCCCCGCGTTTGTTTGTTTACAACCAACCACTGTTGTCAAAACTGGCATGCAGCAAGCTGATTGGCCCCTACTCAGCTTGCTCGCGTTACTAGGCAGAAAAAATTTACCTCAAAAGATGCTAAACAAAAAATACCCATAAAAAACCCAGGCTTTGTGCCATCATGTAATCCCTATGCTAATCGCCACAGGGATTAATCATTCAACAGCAGCATAAAGTCCACTTTACACACAGCGACATCGCTAGCGATGTCGCTGGTGAAAGCACCCGCCCCCGTCGGTTGTGCGTCACGGGCAAATCGCTGCCCATGGTGCACAACATTGCTAACACCCGTCACACATACTTACCTGCCTAGCGACGTCGCTGTGGCCAGCGAACCACCTCCTTTCTAAGGGGGCGGTTCGTGCAGCGTCACAGCGGCGTCACTAAGTGGCCACCCAATAGAAGCGGAGGGGCGGAGATGAATATCCCGCCCACCTCCTTCCTTCCTCATTGGCGGCGGCCGCAGGTACGATGTTGTTCCTCGTTACTGCGGTGTCACACATAGCGATATGTCCTGCCGCAGGAATGACAAACAACATTGGACCTGCCACAGCAATGATATTTGAGATTAGAACGACGTGTCAACGATCAACGATATGGTGAGTAATTTTGATCGTTAACGGTCGTTCCTGCGTTTCACACGCAATGACGTCGCTAACGAGGCCAGATGTGCGTCACGAATTCCGTGACCCCAACGACATCTCGTTAGCGATGTCGTTGCGTGTAAAGTCCCCTTTAGGCTGTATGCGCATGTTGCGTCGTGTCCCTGCAGAAATTTATGCAGGGATTTGACAGCACATGTGCGTGTCAAATCGCTGCAGAAACACTGCATAATGAATGCAGTGTTTCTGCAGAAAAAAAGCCGATTTCATGCGCTCTGGATGCAGCTTCTCCCATAGACAGAGCGGTTCCTGCATCCAAAGCGCACTGAATAATTGACATGTTGCTTCTTAGAATGCAGCGAAGTGGAACAAAATTTTGGCATCCAAATCGCTGCACCCTCAAACGAATGTACGCACGTCTCATTCACAATCTACATAGATTGTGCAGGGAACGCAGGTCGCATGCATTTACGCTACGGTGCAATACGCAGCGTAAATGCATGAAATTCGGCAACGTGCATATGAGCCCTTAGGATATGTACACACAGAGGTTTTTAAAGAGTCTTTTGAAGTAGGTCCAATCCAAAATCCACTTGAAAAATCATTTAATAAGTGCTTGAAAGATTCTTTATTTTCACTACCATTCTGAAACCACTTTGCTATTCATAAGTTCAGTCTTTTGAATGTTTTTCTTTTGCTTCAGATTTAAAAAAAAAAAAAAACACCCAGTGAGAGAAGACTGAGTGTAGGTCTCTTCTTTTTAGCGTCTACTGATGGAATCTGCTCCAAACTGCACAGGCCAATCAAAAAGCTTAAAAAAAAACTTCAGGAAAATAAAAACTACAAAAACGCTTCAGAAAAAATCTACAGGGTAGGTGCCCACAGCGTCTTATGTTCATTTATTGTGGTGCTTTCTCAGGTAGGTTCCAGGCAGAATCCACCTGGAAAAATTATTGCTATGTGCACATACCGTCAGAAACAAAAAAAAATCTTTAAAACAACTATCGCGTTTCTTAAATGGTCTTCACTGAAAAATGTCTTGTTTATGATCGCCTCAAGATGCTTTACAAAAAACACTTAAACAGCAAAATATAAAAAATGTTTTCCATGTCTCTTTAATGCAGCAGCTACAGTATTTCCCACTCATTCTCAGTGTCCTAAATCTGGCTGTAAAAAAACTGGCTGCACGGAAGCCTTTCTGCTGTGTCCTTATTGTAGTAAGATCAGTAAGCCTCACTTCTTGGATGAAGGGTTGCGGCTTAAAGGGAGCCTGTCACCAGGTTATTCCCTTATAAGCTGCGGCCACCACCAGTGAGCTCTTATATACAGCATTCCAGAATATTGTATATAAGAGCCCTGGCTGCTCTGTATAATGTAAAAAACATATTTAGAATACTCAGCCAAGGGACGGTCTGGTGCGATGGGTGTTGCTGCTCTCGGTCCAGCGCCTCCTCCATCTTGTGCAATCTCTGTCCTCCTGCCCAGCCCATGTGCATGATGTGTCCTGCGTCATTCACAGAGGTCTCCATTGTGCTCCAGCTGAGGGCAGCTGAAAATACTGTACAGTACATGCGCCTCTTTGGCCTCTTTTCGCGCTTGCACATTGCAGTTTCTTGCTTTGGCCACAGCAGGGCAGACAAAAGTGTGCATGCGCAGGAGCACAATGCAGACCTCTTTGTGAATGACACAGGACGCATCATGCATACAGGGCTTGGCAGGATGACGGCGATCGCAAGAAGAGAGGTGGCGCCGGACCAAGACCAGGGACACCCATTGGACGGGACCGTCCCCCCTAGGTGAGTATAATAAAGTGTTTTTTACATTATACAGAGTGGCCTGGGCTCTTATATACAGTATTCTGGAATGCAGTATATACGGGCTCACTGGTGGTGGCTGCAGCTCATAAGGGAAAAACTTGGTGAGAGGTTCCCTTTAAATAGCCCACGAGCCGACAATGGATCCGATCAGCTAAAGAATAATTCCTATGCTTTCTACATGACTTCTACAACGATGATTGCTTCAAGATGATGGAGACGATGCTGCAGACTAAAGGCCGCTTTACACGTAATGACATCGCTAACGAGATGTCGTTGGGGTCACGTAATTTGTGACGCACATCTGGCCTCGTTAGCGACGTCGTTGCGTGTGAAACACATGAACGACCATTAACGATTAAAATTACTTACCTTATTGTTGATCGTTGACGCGTCGTTCTATTCCCAATTATCGTTGCTGTTGATGGACACAGGTTGTTCTTTGTTCCCGCAGCAGCACACATCGCTATGTGTGACACCGCAGGAACGAGGAACAATAGCTTACCTGCGTCCAGCCAGCAACGAGGTGGGCGTGTCTTTCCTTCGGCTGCTCTCCGCCCCTCCGCTTCTATTGGCTGCCTGCTGTGTGATGTCGCTGTGACGCCGCACAAACCGCCCCCTTAGAAAGAAGGCAGTTCGCCGGCCACAGCGACGTCGAAGGGAAGGTAAGTATGTGTGACGGGGCCTAACGATATTGTGCGCCATGGGCAGCGATTTGCCCATGACGCACAAACGACGGGGGCGGGTACGCTCGCTAGCGATCTCGTGTAAAGTGGCCTTTAGGCTATGTGCGCACGTAATTGCTGAAATTTCTCCAGCGATTTGGCAGCACATGTGCGCTGCAAATTGCTGCAGAAACACTGTGTCATGTATGCAGTGTGTTTGCAGCATAGATGCCAATTTCATGCGCTATGGCTGCTGCCACTCCCATAGACAGAGTGGGAGCAGCATCCAAAGCGCATGAAAGAAGTGACATGCTGCATTTTTAAACGCACTGATTTTGTCAAATTTTTGACACTCAAATCGCTGCATTCAAAAAAGCATTGTGCACACGGATTATGCACAATCTTCATAGATTGTGCTGGGGACGCAGGACGCATGCATTTATGCTGCAGTGCTAAACGCAGCGTCAATGCATGAAATTACGCTACGTGCACACTTAAGGGGGCTTTACATGCTGCGACATCGCTAGCAATTGCTAGCGATGTTTTGCGCGATAGCACCTGCCCCCGTCGCTCGTGCGATATTGTGTGATCGCTGCCGAAGCGAACATTATCGCTACGGTGGCGTCACGCGCACATACCTTGACAGCAACGTCGCTATTACCGCCGAACAATCCCTCCTTCAAGGGGAAAGGGCGTTCAGCGTCATAGCAACGTCACTGCCGCGTCACTAAGCGGCCGGCCAATAGAAGCGGAGGGGCGGAGATGAGTAGGACGTAACATCCCGCCCACGTCCTTCCTTCCGCATTGCCGGTGCACGCAGGTAAGGAGATGTTCGTCGCTCCCGCAGTGTCACACATAGCAATGTGTGATGCCGCAGGAACGACGAACAACATCGTACCGGTGGCAGCAGCGATATTAAGGAAATGAACGACGTGTCAACGATCACCGTTTTGGAACGATTTTGATATCGTTGATCGTCGCTCATTAGTGTTACACGCTGCGATGTCGCTACCGGCGCCGGATGTGCGTCACTAACGACATGACCCCGACGATATATCGGTAGCGATGTCGCAGCGTGTAAAGTACCCCATAGCCTTTGGGTATATTCAAATGTCATTTTTTTCACGTTGACAAAAATGCCAATGCATCCAAGTGGAAAACACTTTTGGAGTATTTTTGGTTTTTTTCTATCCTTGAGCTTTTTTGTAAACATTTTGTTGTTTCCTGAATAATTTTGTTAACATTTTGTTTTACCTTTTCTGAAAGCTTTCTTAGGCCTTAATTTTTCAGGTTGGTACAAAATTACAAAAGGGGATGGATGTGGAATAATGGAGAAGAGAGGTCTAAAAGCAGATAACCCCTTTAAATTATTTTAATCTACTTAATTCCATTCTCGAACACAAAAGTCACTATCATAAATTACTGAATTACAACCTCTTTTTATTCTATTAGCTGCAGGAGGTATTACTTCTGTTTTAAAGTGAACCTGTCAGGTGCAATATGCACCCAGAACCACGAGCAGCTCTCGGTGTATATTGCTAATCCCTGCCTAACCGTCCCTGTATACACTAGCTTAGATAAAGAGATCTTTAGAAAAGTATTTCTAAAGATCTTATATCATATGCTAATGAGGCCAGGGACTAGTTGTGTTGTGTTGGCGTTACTTCCCCGACTAGCTGCCCTCTTAGCATGTTCGTATGCCCATAGGGTCGTGCTAACATGCTATTCAATGCAACATCATTAGCGGTAACGCGCGTACCTGTATCCGCAGTGAACACTGAGCTGAATGCCTCGCACTTCCGGTCATGCTCAGTATGAAGCCAGGTGTATGTGTCCCGTCAGCAGACAGGTCTAGTGCGGATGTCTAAAAGTATGGAGCTTTCAGCTCAGTGTTCACCATGGACACAGGTTTGTGTGGAACCAATGGTGATACTACATTGAAATAGCTTGTTAGCACACCCCTGTGGGTGTGCTAACATGCTAAGAGAACGGCTAGTCAGGGGAAGTAACGCCCTCATGACTAGTCCCTGGCCTCATTAGCATATGATATAACATCTTTACAAATACTTTTTCTAAAGATCTCTTTATCTATCCTAGTGTATACAGGGACGGTTAGGCAGTGCTTGTGGTTCTGGGTGTATATTGGTCCTGACAGGTTCCATTTAACACATTTAAGTATTTTTCTGGTTTAATATTTGTTTAATGAACAATTATTTGTAGATCATAATTCCAAAGCAACCTCATTTCAATATTGCCCATTATAGTTGCGTAACCTGGTTATACATTCAGTTACACTGGGTTATGAACGATCTTTTAGGGAATATTCCTTCAACAAAAGATTGTTCATACACTGAACAAATATATAACATCAACACTTTCGGTTTTGCTCATATTTTCTTTTTCTATGTACACAAAACGCCTTTTGCTCTCAAATATTGTCCACAAATTTGGCTAAATCTGTGTC
Source organism: Anomaloglossus baeobatrachus (assembly GCF_048569485.1). Taxonomy (NCBI): domain Eukaryota; kingdom Metazoa; phylum Chordata; class Amphibia; order Anura; family Aromobatidae; genus Anomaloglossus; species Anomaloglossus baeobatrachus. The sequence goes on from NC_134358.1 coordinate 428,095,530, forward strand.
AGTGAGCACTCCTCTGCTCAGAGAATCCATCCACCTCACAGGTGTGGCATATCAAGATGCTGATTAGACAGCATGATTATTGCACAGGTGTGCCTTGGGCTGGCCACAATAAAAGGCCACTCTAAAATGTGCAGTTTTACAGTATTATGAGGTCCAGGGGTGGTCTGAAAGATAGTCAGTACCTGGTGTGACTACCATTTACCAGTCTACCATCTGCCCTGTTCAGTGAAAACTGGGATTCATCCACAAAAGAGAACACCTCTCCAACGTGCCTGAGGCCATCGAATCTGTGCATTTGCCAACTCAAGTCAGTTACGATGACAAATTGCAGTTACGACGACAAATTGTAGTCATATGGTGACCCCGGGTGGCTGGTCTCAGACGATCTTGGAGGTGAAGGTGCTGGATGTTAGGTCCTTGGTTGGTGTGGTTACACGTGATTTACACGTGAGTTCTGAGGCTGGTTGGATGTGCTGCTTAATTCTCTGAAATGCCTTTGGAGACTGCTTATGGTAGAGAAATGAACATTCAATTCACAGGAAACATCTCTGGTAGATATTCCTGCAGTCAGCAATGCCAACTGCATGCACCATCAAAACGCGAGACATATGTGGCATTGTGCTATGTGATAAAACTGCACATTTTAGAGTGGCCTTTTATTGTGGCCAGCCTAAGGCGCACCTGTGCAATAATCATACTGTCTAATCAGCATCTTGATATGCAACACCTGTGAGCTGAATGGATTATATTGGCAAAGGAGACGTGCTCACTAAGAGATTAAGAGATTTAGGCGGGCTTTGCACGTTGCGACATCGCAAGCCGATGATGCGATGTCGCACGTGATAGTCCCCGCCCCCGTCGCAGCAGCGATATCTTGTGATAGCTGCCGAAGCGAACATTATCGCTACGGCAGCTTCACATGCACTCACCTGGCGTGCGACGTTGCTCTGGCCGGCGTCCCGCCTCCTTCCTAAGGGGGCGGGACGTACAACGTCAGAGCGCCGTCACACGGCAGGCGGCCAATAGAAGCGAAGGGGCGGAGATGAGCAGGATGTAAACATCCCGCCCACCTCCTTCCTTCCGCATAGCCGCCGGCGGCAGGTAAGGTGATGTTCCTCGCTCCTGCGGCTTCACACAGCGATGTGTGCTGCCGCAGGAACGAGGAACTACATCGTACCTGTCGCAGCACCAGCATTATGGAAATGTCGGAGAATGCACCGATGATACGATAACGACGCTTTTGCGCTCGTTAATCGTATCATCTAGAATTTACACACTACAATGTCGAAAGTCATGCCGGATGTGCGTCACTTTCGATTTGACCCTACCGACATCGCACGTGCGATGTTGCAACGTGCAAAGCCGCCCTTAGACAAATTTCTGAAAAATATTTGAGAGAAAAAGGCCTTTTGTGAACATAGAAAAAAATCTTAGATCTTTGAGCTCAGCTCATGACAAATGGGAGCAAAAATAAAATTGTTTAATTTATATTTTTGTTTAGTATTGATGAATGATCTTACTTTGAATAAATGATCTTTCATCCCAATGAAACCTGACAAGAATGGTCTGTGCTTACTCACCTAAAATAATTGTTACATTTTTCCCCGCAAATAATTGTTTTGGTTGCAATAATTCATTTTCAGCAGCTGCAATGTGTATGGAGGCCTTTAGTTATCTTGTTTTATATTTTATTTTGCTGATTTAATCAATATAAATCTCTGCCTCCATGGCATCCCATACAGAATACGTAGAGGTCCCTTCACTGAAATTAAAATATTCTAGCATTTCAGTAATAAGAAGCCCTCACTCTGTACCCAGAATGAATGTAAATGTAATAAGCATCTATGAAGAGGACCTGCATTACAAGTTACAGTTGTACTTATAAAGTCGAGTGATCTAATACACTTCTTGGGAAACAAATCACTGTCTTAACATATTGATGGATGAATTCTCTGCCTACTGCTAAATCGGTCATAGATATCGAGTGGTGAGAGGAAGAATCACAGGAGCACTGTTTTACATTAGAGTGCCGGACAAACCAAATATCTATAAATCTTGTCTAGGACAACACAGTAGAGGGCAACGTAGCCATTGTAGAGTGAGAAAATGATCCCAAAAAAGCTGTAGGTAATTTAAGGGTATTTGTCAGCAGGTTGTTGCTACTACATTTGAGAGCAGCATGATCTAGGCAAAGAGATCCTGAATCCAATGATGTATCACTTAGATTACTGGCTACAGGCTTTCTAACACAATCAAATATTTTCGTTTTAGCATGTAGCAGAGCATTAAAAGCCAGGTTTTTAATGTACATTTCTATACACAGAAGCTACTAATCACAAAAGGGGGCAAAGTCAGACTTGAGCTCTTATACTCCCGAGTCCACTAAGGATTAAGCTACTGAAGCTTAAACTAACATTACAGGTAAACAAAAACATGTTTTGTGATAAGAGATGCCTGGCTATAATCTGTATGTTAACTCCTGCAGTATGCTGTCTTCAGACTACATATCAAAAACCTTTAGAAACACAAAATGTCTAGCAATAGTCAAGTAGCTTTCATAAAGACAACAACTTCACAAAAAATTACCCTATGGTGAGACAACCTGGGTATAAGTATGAAAAGACGCTACAAAATCATCCAAAAAAATTCAAGAATAAATTCAGAATATTTTTATTATGACAAATATTTTTATTCAAACAAGAAAACACACCGCAGAGGAATCGGCTAATAAGCCCGTATAAATACACTCAGGCTGCAAAAGTTCATGACTTGTCTCTAGAAATAAATGGTTCAAATATATAGACAAACTATCATATCATCCTATATTTAATCAAAACCAATGACTATTGATCATTTTCAGGATGTTAAGGTGCACTAGTGCCAGTTCTAAAATAATCCAACAATGAATATTTGATTATAATAACACAGACATTTCATTGAGTACTTTGTTATATTTTACTAGGAAAAAATGCACTTTCTCAAGCAGGCGCGAAACGTATGTACGTCGGGGAGAGGATAGGTTACCCACCGCTCAGGTAAAAACACTGTTTTCATATAGTTTGTCTCTTATATTTTGGATGTTCATATTTACAGCATAGACCAAAAAGAAAAAAACTCCTAAAAACAATTATTTATTTATTAATATTAAAATTGTAGATATAGCCACTGCTAATCCAGAATAACTACAGTGATATGTTAAAGTGAGTGAACTAGGTTTGCGATAGACTGTAGTTCCCAGGGTCCCATCAACATTTTTAGTCAACAGGATATCTAGGAAAGGCAGTCTATCACCTCCCACCTCACAGGTGAAGTTGAGTCCAAAATTGTTCTTATTCAAGTGTGCCACAAACTTCAGGAAGGATGCTGCATCCCCCCTCCAGAGGACGAGGATGTCATCTATGTAGCGCCCCCAGAAGGTAATCTGGGGGTTCCACGTGACATCCTCGTCCCCAAAGACCACTGCATCCTCCCACCAGCCCAGGTATATGTTTGCAAAAGTGGGAGCACAGGGGCTCCCCATTGCGGTACCCCTGAGCTGGTGGTAGAACTTGTTATGGAAGGTAAAGTAATTATGAGTAAGCACAAAGGTAAGGAGTTTGATTATGAACCTATTGTGTTCTCTATATTGTACCCCTCTTGTCTCCAGGAAATACTCAACCGCTCTGATACCATTATCATGTGGTATACAACTATACAGTTGTTCAACATCAATTGATGCAAGTATAGTGTCCTCATCAATGTGTATACCTTCTATTTTACTCAGTAGGTCTGATGTGTCCCTGATGTACGAGGGCTGTATGTTCACAAACTCCCTCAGAACCCTATCCAGATAGATACTGGGGTTTTGGCCCATAGCATCAATACCTGACACTATGGGTCGTCCCCTAAGGGGATGTATCCCCTTGTGGATTTTGGGTGTGGAGTAAAAAGTTGCTATTGTCACCTCCTTTGGAGCCAGAAAATCCATTTCATCCTTCGATATGAGGGTCAACTCAAAGCCTTCCTGTACAATTTCAGTGAGGGCTATCATAAATGCAGATGTAGGATCTCCTGGTAGGACTGCATATGTGGCTCTATCTGAGAGTAATTGGAGGCACATAGAGCGGTATTGTTCCGTATTCATAACCACAATATTGCCCCCCTTGTCGGAGGGCTTTATTGTTATGGCTTTATTCTGGTCAAGGGACACAAGGGCTTCTCTTTCTCTTTGTGTCAAATTACTTTTACTGCTGGTTAATCCAGGTCTTATTTTACGTATCTCCTTGGTCACCAGTGAAGAGAATATATCAATACTCGTACACTCAGTGGGGGGAGGCATCTTCCTGTTCTTTGGTTTTAGGTCAGTGAATGGACCAAACCCCTTATCCGTCCTGTTATCCTCTGATAGACTTGCCAATAGTCTCACGTCTGGGAGCATATCAGGGGATATTCCTAGTTTCTGACATTCGTTCAGGTCATTGTGCTTAAAGTACTTCCTCCATCTGAGTTTCCTCAGGAATAATTCGAGGTCTTTAGCCCAGACAAAGGAATCAAACCGTGTAGTGGGAACAAAGGATAGACCATATCCAAGGACCCTCTCTTCCATTTCGGACAGTCTATAATCAGATAGATTGACAATCTGTTGGCCATCTGTTTGGCCTCCATTTACCATTTTTTGGCCCTTCTGTTCTGTCTTTTTCGGAAGGGATAGGGGTCCCTCATCCCTAAAAAATTGTTTTGGTGCATAAAGGAGGTTGGTGGTCCAAAGGAAGATGAGGATTCTGAACCCGAGGTATGTGCTCCCCGTTGGTCCTGATTCCCAAAATGATTTTTGTTTTCCCCCAGGGCACCACATCCTCTGATACCACCACGTCCAGCAGACTGTACACCTCCCCGTGATCTATTTTGACCCCTCTCTCTGGATCTGCTCTCAGAGTCTGAGAGGTCCGAGGATGATATATCACCTCCTCCTTCTGTGAGATTAAAGGCCCTTCTCTCTTTAAAATCTTCCAGATCCCTGACAAAGTGTTTGTGTTTACGGCTCTTAAGGTTTTGTTGGTATTTCTCCACTGCACCTTGTAGTGCCAATTCTTTGATCTGGAAGTCAGAGTCGTTATTAAATTTTAGGGCCTCTTCCCTGAGAGTAGTGAGGATCTTGTTGGTCTCCTCAAATTTCTTTTTCTCCTCTTCTAGGAGGATATTCATGAAGCGAAGTGAGGAGGCCACACACTCTTCCTCCCACCTTTTCAGGAGGAGGGGGGTCCTTACTCTTTCTGCTGGAATCAGATTGATTCTCAATCCTCTGGGCACTATATTATTTTTTATATAGTGTTCCAGGGATTGTAGTTCCCACCAGCTTTTTGCATTATCTATGTAAGCTGTTTGTAGTTCAGAAAACACCACTCTGAGATTTCTTTTTGTTGGATTTGTTTCAAGGTTTTTGTCAGAGAAAATAGAATACTGGATGGTCTCGGCAGATAAGTTATTCCCTGCTGGGACTTTATATCCATGTTCATAGATAAACAAAAATTGGGATTTATACTGGATGATTTCGGCAGACAAACCAATTCCTGCTGGAATTTATATCCATGTATATATAAGAACTATTTTTGATCTGAGATTTATCTAATATCTAGATTAAGTTTTAAAATATCTAATTATCCTTTAGTACTGTGACTAATTGCACATATCTTCTTTGGTGGTGGGTCTCCCGGGTCTTGGCGATTGGTCTGAAGGGAGATATTAGGGAGAGACGACGTGGAGCGGGGGGTACCCAATAATTTATGGTACACCTCCGCTGGTAGGTAGGAGCAAGGGAGGGAGAGATAGGTCATCCCCTAAACCACGCTTTCTTGAATCTGAATAAGACTAGTGCAACTACTAACGTTGCCCCTACCTTGAGAACAGGAAATTATTTGCACTGTCCCCACCAATCGAGTCTATCACCCTAGTTCACTCACTTTAACATATCACTGTAGTTATTCTGGATTAGCAGTGGCTATATCTACAATTTTAATATTAATAAATAAATAATTGTTTTTAGGAGTTTTTTTCTTTTTGGTCTATGCTACAATTACTCCTATCAGTATATGGTAGTTTTGGTTATAGAATGTTCATATTTACCTATTGATGTAGCATGATCTAACAGCTTCCCGCTATCAGCGGGTTACTGCTATTGGTGTAGTCTAAGATCTAAAAGTGTGCGCACTAATACAAGTGAATAACTTCAGTGCATATGTCTATCAGCTGATTAGGGAGTCGGGACCGGCATGTCTATATATGAAGTCTATTGCTTCGAACTTGATTTGATTATGAAGGCTGTGTAGCTCCGCTCATTCATCGGCTGATGTGATTGGTATTTTTACTATTCCCCTTTTTGATTACTTTCCTTGTAGAGACAGAAACTGTTTTGAAAATATGGCCGGTGAACACATATGCAGTTTGTCGTAGTAAAAATATAACAAAACACTTAATGAAAGGTCTGTGTTAATCAAATATTTATTGTTGGATCATTTAAGAATTGGCACTAGTGCACTTTAACAGACAAAAATTGTTTTTTAAAAAAATATGGCCGGTGAACACACGTGCATTTTTTCCTAGTAAAATATAACAAAGTACTCAATGAAATGTGTGTGTTATTATAATCAAACTAGAAGGTGGCCCGATTCTACGCATCGGGTATTCTAGAATTTACGTATTGTGTAGTTCATGTATGATTTTTGTTATATATATATATATATATATATATATATATAGATGTTGTTGTGTGTAGTTACCAAGTGTTTGTGTAGGGGCTGTACATGTTCTGGGTGTTGTCTGGGTGTGACGGGGGGTGAGAGCGGTGTTGTATGTGTGTTGCGTGTGTTGCGTTGTTTGTGGAGCGCTGTGTGTCTGTAGCGTTGTGTGTGTGTTGCGCGGTTTGTGTGTGTGTGGTGTGTTTTGGGGGGAGGTATGTTTTGTGCAATGTGTGTGTTGTGCGGTATGTGCGTATATTTGTGTGTGCCGCGGTGTTTGTGTGTTGGGTGCTGTGTGTGCGCAGCGTTGTCTGTGTGTGTGGGTGTCTGTGTAGGGCAGTTGTTTGTGGTTCCCAGTGTGTGTGTGTGTGTGTGATGTGTGGCGTGTTGTGCAGTGCGCGTGTGTGTGTGTGTGTGTTTTGGGGGGAGGTGCACACTCCCAAACGTGCTCCATCCCCCATGCAGCGCACTCCCCATCGTGCTCCATCCCCCATGCAGCGCACTCCCCATCGTGCTCCATCCCCTATGCTGCGCACCCCCCATCGTGCTCCATCTCCCATGCTGCGCACTCCCAAACGTGCTCCATCCGCCATGCTGCGCACTCCCAAACGTGCTCCATCCGCCATGCTGCGCACTCCCAAACGTGCTCCATCCGCCATACTCCGCACTCCCCATCGTGCTCCATCCCCCATGCAGTGCACTCCCCATCGTGCTCCATCCCCTATGCTGCGCACCCCCTATCGTGCTCCATCTCCCATGCTGCGCACTCCCAAACATGCTCCACCCGCCATGCTGCGCACTCCCAAACGTGCTCCATCCCCCATGCTGTGAACTCCCCATCGTGCTCCATCCCCGATGCTGCGCACCCCCCATCATGCTCCATCCCCGATGCTGCGCACCCCCCATCGTGCTCCATCCCCCATGCTGCACCAGCATCAGCCTCTCTGCCCCCAGCATCAGCTTCTCTGCCCCCAGCATCAGCCTCTCTCCTCCCAGCATCAGCCTCTCTCCTCCCAGCATCAGCCTCTCTCATCCTAGCATGAGCCTCTCTCCTCCCAGCATCAGCCTCTCCTCTCTGTCCCCAGCATCAACCTCTCTCCTCCCAGCCTTCCCCAGCATCAGCCTCTCTCCTCCCAGCCTCCCTCCTCCCACCCTCCCCCAGCATCAGCCTCCCTCTCCCAGCCTCCCCCAGCATCAGTCTCCCCCAGCATCAGCTTCTCTTCTCTCAGCCTACCTCTCCCAGCCTCCCTCCTCCCAGCCTCCCTCAGCATCAGCCTCCCTCTCCCAGCCTCCCCAAGCATCAGCCTCCACCAGCATCAGACTCTCTCCTTCCAGCCTCCCCCAGCATCAGCCTCCGCCAGCATCAGCCTCTTTCCTTCCAGCCTCCTCCAGCATCAGCCTCCCTCTCCCAGCCTTCCCCAGGATCAGCCTCTCTCCTCCCAGCCTCCGTCCTCCCAGCCTTCCCCAGCATCAGCTTTCCCCTCCCAGCCTCCCTCAGCATCAGCCTTCCCCAGCATCAGCCTCTCTCCTCCCAGCCTCAGCCTCTCTCCTTCCAGCCTCCCCCAGCATCAGCCTCTCTCCTTCCAGCTTCCCTCAGCATCAGCCTCCCCTTCCCAGCCTTCCCGAGGATCAGCCTCTCTCCTCCCAGCCTCCTTCCTCCCAGCCTCCCTCAGCATCAGCCTTCCGCTCCCAGTCTCCCCCAGCATCAGCCTCCCCAAGCATCAGCCTCCACCAGCATCAGCCTCTCTCCTTCCAGCCTCCCCCAGCATCAGCCTCCCCTTCCCAGCCTTCCCCAGGTTCAGCCTCTCTCCTCCCAGCCTCCTTCCTCCCAGCCTCCTTCCTCCCAGCCTCCCCCTCCCAGCCTCCTTCAGCATCAGCCTTCCGCTCCCAGTCTCCCCCAGCATCAGCCTCCCCAAGCATCAGCCTCCACCAGCATCAGCCTCTTTCCTTCCAGCCTCCCCCAGCATCAGCCTCACTCCTTCCAGCCTCCATCAGCATCAGCCTCCCGTTCCCAGCCTTCCCCAGGATCAGCCTCTCTCCTCCCAGCCTCCTTCCTCCCAGCCTCCCTCAGCATCAGCCTTCCCCTCCCAGTCTCCCCCAGCATCAGCCTCCCCAAGCATCAGCCTCCACCAGCATTAGCCTCTCTCCTTCCAGCCTCCCCCAGCATCAGCCTCCCCAAGCATCAGCCTCCACCAGCATCAGCCTCCCTCGTCCCAGCCTCCCCCAGCATCAGCCTCCCCCTCCCAGCCTCCCCCATCATCAGCCTCTCTCCTCCCAGCCTTCCCCATGATCAGCCTCTCTGCTCCCAGCCTCCTCCAGCACGCCGTGCTCCTCTGCCGACACTCACACACCCGATCGCATCCACTCACACACACCCGATCGCATCCACTCACACACACCCGATCGCATCCACTCACACACACCCGATCGCATCCACTCACACACACCCGATCGCATCCACTCACACACACCCGATCGCATCCACTCACACACACAGACACTGACGATATCGCACATACGCGCTGATACTCACAACATCCGGACATACCACATGCCTCTGGCCATGTGATCCTCCGTCAGGTCCTGGAAGATCACAACAGCACAGTATCGAGGCCGAGAAGCAAGCGATATCGCCGGATGCTGTGAGTATGTGGATGCGATGTGTGTGTGAGGTGTGTGTGAGGTGTGTGTGAGGTGTGTGTGAGGTGTGTGTGAGGTGTGTGTGAGGTGTTTGTGAGAGTGAGTGCGATCTGATGTGTGTGTGTATGCGTGTGTGTGTGCTGTTATGTTTGTGCGTGTGGAAGTCCCGCCGCTGCAGGACCTTGATTTACTGGTAACTATGCAAGCATGGTTACCAGCGCAACACGTCCCCCGCTCGCACGGGAGCCAACACCAGCATACGGCGGCGGCGTACGCTGATGTGGGCTCCCGTTGGTGAGGGGGGAAAGGGGGGGGGAGTACAGTACTCACCTGGGATTCGTGGCTCCGTGACCGTGTCAGTTCGGGCAATGCAGGGGGGGGGGGCGAGAGCTAACGTCTATTGCGTGAGAGGGGCGGGGCGTGGCGTATGCGAGTTGCCAATGCCTGCAGGGTGCCGGGGCGAGAGGCCAATCTGTGGGGGGGGCAGAGCCTGGGCGAGCGGCTGGCCAATCCGTGTGGGGGCGCAGCCGGGGTGAGAGGCCAATCCGTGTGGGGGGGCGGGGCCATGGCGAACCCAGCGGCCAATCAGCTTTGTGTCACCGTAAGGACATGTCACCGTGACACAATTTTGGAGCATGACAGACAGACAGACAGAATAAGGCAATTATATATATAGATATTCATTGTTGGATTATTTTAGAACTGGCACTAGTGCACCTTAACATCCTAAAAATGATCAATAGTCATTGGTTTTGATTAAATATAGGATGATATGATAGTTTGTCTATATATTTGAACCATTTATTTCTAGAGAAAAGTCATGAACTTTTGCAACCTGAGCGTATTTATACGGGCTTATTAGCCGATTCCTCTGCGGTGTGTTTTCTTGTTTGAATAAAAATATTTGTCACAATAAAAATATTCTGAATTCATTCTTGAATTTTTTTGGATGATTTTGTAGCGTCTTTTCATACTTATACCCAAGTTGTCTCACCATAGGGTAATTTTTTGTGAAGTACATATCAAAAACCTGCTGACAGATTCTCTTTAGCTAGAACCTATCGTCAGGATTTTCTACCCCAAACTAATGACATGGATGTAAATTTGTTTTAATGTTGATTAAATCCTCACCTTTATTGTAGAAATCCGTTTTGCTCTTTTAGTGAAATTTATAGTTGAAATTGCATGCTAATGAGTTGCAAATGGGGTGGGGTGAGCACTGCACCTACAGCTCTCCTGCCTCCCCTATTTCCTTACAGCTCTCCTGCCTCCCCTATTTCCTTACAGCTCTCCTGCCTCCCCTATTTCCTTACAGCTCTCCTGCCTCTTCTATTTCCTTACAGCTCTCCTCCTTCCCCTATTTCCTTACAGCTTTCCTGCCTCTCCCTTTTCCCGCCTGTTGCTTTCTTCCTGTTTCTGACTGACAGGACACTGATGCTTGCACTTTCAAGTCATTAGCATATCATTTCTGTAAAACTAGAGAATGGATTTCCACAAGAAAGTTAAGGATTTAATCAGCATTAAAACACTTTTCAAACATGCCCTTAGTTTGAGGTAAAACATTCTGATGAGAGGTTCATTTTAATGAAGTGTCCAACAATAAACATAGGGCTATAAATGGAGGAGACCACAGAGACTACAATTTTAAGACTGACATTGAAGAATGAGCACAATAAACATATATATCTACCATCCACCTCTAGTTCACATGTGATACAAACAAAGGAAACAGGTTTATGGACTAACACGTGCATGTGTTGAGTAGGCTGAATGATCTTGTTTCCCCAACGTAGTGACATAGTGAGGAAAAGATAGCATATCCCTACACCGAATCCCCCAAAACCTAACATTCCAGATTATTCCATCAATACTACCATATTACCATATATATCATATAATATTATAATACTAATAATATTAATATTATAATACTAATAATATTATAATATACCATATAATACCATAATATTACCATTATATACACCATATAATATTATAATAATATAACACTAATAAAATTCTAATATACAATATAATATTATAATTATATAATATACCATATAATATTACCATATTACCTCTCAAATACACATACAAATCTTTAAACACAATAATGCTCTATGTATCAGATAAATAGAATGATACGCTAAGAAAGTCCAGTTTACAAATTGGATTAGCCACAGGAATAGCAGAGACATAAATATAATTAGGAGTTTGAAGCAGTGATATAGTTTACCTGAAGAATAGCAGAGATCTATGTATGTACAATCAGACACTTTTTAATAGCAAAAATAAGTTTGTAACTTGTAGCTTGATTTAGCAGGGCTGATGGCAATAGGAACAGGATTACTGGACTGAGCAAGTAGTAAGTGGAGGGGAGCAGGCAAGAGTTACAGAGATGATCAGCCATCTAGCTAGAGCAGAGTCTATGGCAGTGGTCCCCCAACCTTTCATACCTTTAGAGCCACATTCAAGTCCTAGAGAGAGTTGAGAGCCACCTTCAGAGCCCCTCCCTTTTCAGCCAAGTAGTGAGATCCATCTCTTGCAACCCCCCAAAGTTGTGACACCCAGAGCCCCCATTTTCAGTATAATGACAGCCAAAGCTTCCCTAAAGAGATCACACTAAGGTAGCATACTTGCATCCTTGTGTTCCAACTTTATCTCTATTGGGTATTTTGGCACCAAGCATACCAGCACACCGTAACATTCAAGAACAGTATATGCACATCCAGATCTGCTCTTCTGTGTGGTGCTACCCACAAAAGTCACCACTTGGATACCTGCTCTTCAAAGTTGTTTGCTACACCTGGTGCTGATGCATCAAACTGGTAGGTAGCTGCAAGCCACACATGGGCCTACAAGCTACATGTTGGTCATGATCCACAGTTTGGGGATCCCTGCTCTAGGGTATGATAAAGATAAGGCCTGCAAAAGCACATGGTAGCAAGGGGCTATAGTTTGGTTTATACTCAGGTAACTCTTAAGTGCCTGATCCAGCCTTACAAGCATCGGTCCTGGGCCAAATTTGAAAAGTGTCTCTGATAAGTAATGCCTATACACGTCCATAATAGCTGCCCCTCCCTGGGATGTTGGATTAGTCCCATGCACACTGTTTACAAGAAGTGGCCCAATATCCTGTTTCTGCTCCTCAGCAGCGTTACACTCTTTAGACTGTCCCGGAGAGGAGACAGAAATACCTTCCAGTGCAAACTGCTGTGCAGGGATTCTAGGTATTGAGCAGGCAAACAGTTATAATATTACAGCCGCTGCCTTCTCTACTCTGTCATTAACTGGAAAGGAGAAAGCAGCATATTGGAATACCCGCCATCCTGTTTCTGTCCTTTATATTTTTTACTACGCATCATGTCGGCCCTGCAGCGCCCATCTTCTCAATGCTATTGGTGTTTCATTACTTGCCAATAGGCTGGGTGGAAAAAGTAAGCCTTTTGACTGGCAGGTAGGTCAGGATTTAACAGGATTCTGTGTAGGCGCAGAGCTTCACATGTTAGTTTTTCCACACCCCAGAAAACAGCTCTTCTATCCCTAGTCCACTCTTTGCTACTAATTCCAAGGTTTACGTAAAACTCAAATACATTTTTGAAATTACATTGTAAAAATGCTGGCCCTCACAAAAATGCAGCTTCAAAAGTCTAAAACCACTGTCCATTGCTAAAATTCAAGGTAATCTAAAATTTTCTCATTCTCCAAGACCTAAAAGTCCAGTCACACTAAGCAACTTACCAGCGATCCCAACAACGATAGGGATCGCTGGTAAGTTGCTAGGAGGTTGCTGGTGAGATGTCACACTGCGACGCTCCAGCGATCCCACCAGCAACCTGACCTGGCAGGGATCGCTGGAGCGTCGCTACACGAGTTGCTGGTGAGCTCACCAGCAACCAGTGACCAGCCCCCAGCGCCACGTGGAAGATGCTGCGCTTGGTAACTAAGGTAAATATCGGGTAACCAACCCGATATTTACCTTGGTTACCAGTGCACGCAGCTACACGTGCAGAGAGCAGAGAGCAGGGAGCAGCGCACACTGAGCGCTGGGTCCCTGCTCTCCTAGTTACAGCACACATTGGGTTAATTACCCGATGTGTGCTGCAGCTACATGTGCACAGAGCAGGGAGCAGCGCACACCGCTTAGCGCTGGCTCCTTGCTCTCCTAGTTACAGCACACATCGGGTTAATTACCCGATGTGTACTGCAGCTACATGTGCACAGAGCAGGGAGCAGCGCACAATGCTTAGCGCTGGCTCCCTGATCTCCTAGCTACAGCACACATCGGGTTAATTAACCCGATGTGTCCTGCAGCTACATGTGCACAGAGCAGGAGCCGGCACTGACAGTGAGAGCGGTGGAGGCTGGTAACGAAGGTAAATATCGGGTAACCAAGGACAGGGCTTCTCGGTTACCCGATTTTTACTGTGGTTACCAGCCTCCGCAGAAGCCGGCTCCTGCTGCCTGCACATTTAGTTGTTGCTGTCTCGCTGTCACACACAGCGATCTGTGCTTCACAGCGGGACAGCAACAACTAAAAAATGGCCCAGGACATTCAGCAACAACCAACGACCTCACAGCAGGGGCCAGGTTGTTGCTGGATGTCACACACAGTGACATCACTAGCAACATCGCTGTTACGTCACAAAAGTTGTTCGTTAGCAGCGATGTTGCTTAGTGTGACGGGGCCTTAAGAATAAGAATGATTGAGTAGTAGGCATGTGTCTTTCAGCATAATTGACTCTCTGGGTAATTTCCTTCAATCTTTAACCTCATTTACCTCTTTTGTATCATGTCCGGAAATTCTATTTACCTGCAGATAAAAGCTTAATCTATAGGTAAATAGCATTACAATCATGCCTTCCTGCTTTTCTGGATCAGTGGCTACAAAGAGAAAGTGAGCTTATATTCTCTCTGTAGCCGCTCACTGCCTGTTATAGGGCCGGTGCAGGGAGTAGTTACAGTCACTGCTCAGTAGCTGTGAGCACACTGTAATCACTGTCTGGCACTTTGATTGATAGTCTACTCTGTACACAATCGCTGCTGAGCAGGCTATCAAAAAAGTGTTGGGGAGTGATTCCAGTGAGTTCACAGTATAATAAGCAGTGACTGTAAGCGCTCCTTGCACCAGCCCTTTGACTGAAAGCAAACTACAGGGAAGATATAAGTTCATTTTAACCCTATAGCTGCTGCTTCACTGAGGCAGCCATGATTGTAATCCTATTTACATGCAGATTTACCCTATATCTACAGGTAAATAGCATTTTTACATGTCACAAGTTCCCTTTAAGGTCTACAACCTCAGTTTCATCTACCCAGACTTTCTGCGAGTGGTGGTTATTTCTCCCTTTTCCCAGTCTCTCTTGCCAGTCTCTGGATCAATTATCTGACTGGTTTCCCAGGTTCTAATTTTGTGAAATACAAATCCTAATTAAAGGGGTGTTCTCAACGTCATAAATAGTTAAAATTGCAAAAGCTTATAAACAAGCAATTTTGCAATTAACCACTTATCAAAAATACTCTCCATTCTTAAAAATGCATGAATATTTCAGTATATTGTGTACTGCTTATTGCAAAGCTAACCCACCACCTCTGCAATCTATTGGATGTTATTGGTCTCTAGACAAGGAGCGCAGTGCTTGCATGATTTTTAGTACAGAAATTGTAAGAAAGGCTCTAAAGCTGGCGAGCTTCAGTGGATCCACACTCCTCAATTTCTATTGAGTCAAAGCTGAAAATCAGTGAGTGCACAGTTCATGCCAGAATTGCAACTCAATCCTCTATAGAGGTCAACCACTTTCTCTTGTTAGTACAGCTTCCCTTACACATTGACCTGACCTTCTGTCCATACAATGGCTGCTGGTAGAGGAGCCTGTAACCAGATCTGTTCATCAGCCTCCTCTAATGAAAAAACTTTTCCTACAGGGGGCGTTTTACAAGTGAACGATGGTGATCGACTGGTTTGGTCACATAAGTACTGGTCAGTATATGAGGACAACTACACTAACAAAAGAAAGTGGCCAACTCCTGCAAGCACACGTGCACAAGATGCCTTTTTCAGGTGGGTTTTTCTAGGGAATAATGTTTCAGGAAATGATAATGATTGGTGATCACAGATGCTCTCCATCCAATCTCACTGAGCAAGAGCTACAGGTGCATCTCAATAAATTAGAATATCATCAAAAAGTTAATTTATTTCAGTAATTCAATACAAATAGGGAAATGCATATATTATATAGAGTCATTGCACACAGAGTGATCTATTTCAAGTGTTTATTTCTGTTAATGTTGATGATTATGGCTAACAGCCAATGAAAACCCAAAAGTCATTATCTCAGAAAGTTAGAATAATTACCACAAAACACCTGTAAGGCTTCCTCAATGTTTAAAATGGTCCCTTAGTCTGGTTCAGTAGGCTACACAATCATGGGGAAGACTGCTGACTTGATAGATGTCCAGAAGGCAGTCATGACACACTCCACAAGGAGGGTAAGCCACAAAAGGTCATTGCTAAAAACCTGGCTGTTCATAAAGTGCTTTATCCAAGCATATTAGTTGAGTGGAAGGAAAAGGTCTGGTAGAAAAAGTGCACAAGCAACAGGGATAACCACAGATCTGATAGGATTGTTAAAAAAAGGCCATTCAAAAATTTTGGGGAGATTCACAAGGAGTGGACTGCTGCTGGAGTCAGTGCTTCAAGAGCCACCACACACAGACGTATCCAGGACATTGGCTACAACTGTCACATTCCTTTGTGTCAAGCCACTCATGACCAATAGACAACACCAGAAGCGTCTTACCTGGCCAAGGAGAAAAAGAACTAGACTGTTGCTCAGTGGTCCAAGGTGTTGTTTTCAGATGAAAGTAAATTTTGCATTTCATTTAGAAATCAAGGTCCCAGAGTCTGGAAGAAGAGTGGAGGCCACAATCCAAGCTGCTTGAGGTCTAGTGTGAAGTTTCCACAATCAGTGATTGCTTGGGGAGCCATATCATCTGCTGGTGTAGGTCCACTGTGTTTTATCAAGACTAAAGTCAGGGCAGCCATCTACCAGGAAATCTTAGAGTACTTCATGCTTCCTTCTGCCGTCAAGCTTTTTGGAGATGGAAATTTCATTTTCCAGCAGGACTTTTCACCTGTCCGCCACTGCCAAAAGTACCAATACGTGATTTAATAACAACAGTATCACTGTGCTTGACTGGCCAGCAAACTCACCTGACCTAAACCACATAGAGAATCTATGGGGTATTGTCAAGAGGAAGCTGAGAGACACCAGACCCAACAATGCAGACGAGCTGAAGGTTGCTATCAAAGCAACCTGGGCTTTCATAACACCTCAGCAGTGCCACAGGCTGATCACCTCCATGCCACGCCACATTGATGCAGTAATTCATGCAAAAGGAGCCCCGACCAAGTATTGAGTACATTTACTGTACAGACTTTTCAGTAGGTCAACATTTCTGTGTTTAAAATAATTTTTTCAGTTGGTCTTATATAATATTCTAATTTTCTGAGATAATTACTTTTGGGGCTTCATTGGTTATAAGCCATAATCATCAACATTAACAGAAATAAACAATTGAAATAGATCCCTCTGTGTGTAATGACTTTATATATGAGTTTTCCTTTTTGTATTGAATTACAGAAATAAATTACATTTTTGATGATATTCTAATTTATTGAGATGCACTTGTAGTTTACAAAGAAGAATGGGCAAAAATGTCAAGCTCTAGATGTGCAAATCTGGTAGAAACCTACCACAAAAGACTAGCAACAGTATTTGCAGCAAAAGGTGGTCCTACAAAGTATTAACTCAGGGGGTCTGAATACAAATGCACTTCACAGTTTTCCGATTTATACTTTTTAAATACTGTATTTAGAAAACCGTGTATCATTTCCTTTGCACTTTACAAATACTTGTTACTTTGTGTTGGTACAGTATATAACATTAAATTCCAATATAATACATTTAAGTGTGTGGGTATAGCATAGAAAAATGTGGAAAAGTAGTTTATGGGATATGAATACTTTTTCAGGGCACTGTATATTAATTTGTAAGTAATAAATGGATAACTGCTGTACTGGAATAAAATGGAGACAAATATTCCTTACAAATATAAAAATAAATCCTAATAAAAGCACTATGAATTTATATCATAAATTAATATTAAATGTGTATCTTGATTTGTATACATTTTTCCCCATCTTTCCACTAACGCTTACAGATAGATAATTTTTTATTTCATAAAACACACTTCATCTAATATTGGCTTCATAATCAATGAACACATTTATGCACCGTACAGTCTCTAGATCTCAATCTAATAGAGCACGTTAGGAACCGAATAGAATGAAAAATCTAAATTAGCATCAATAGTCTTTATTGTCCTTAATATTAACCCCTTCGCCTCAATGGCAATTTTCACCTTCCTGACCAGGCCAATTTTTTCAAATCTGACCAGTGTCATTTGATGCAGTAATAACTCTGGAATGCTTCAATGGATCCCAGTGATTGTGAGGCTGCTTTTTAGTGATATACTGTACTTTATGATAGTGGTAAACTTAGGACAATATTCTTTGCACATATTTGTGAAAATATCGGAAATTAGGTGAAAATTTTAAAAATGTTGCCATTTTTATACTTTTAATTTTTATGCTCTTAAAGGGAACCTGTAAACAGATTTGGTGACTATAAGCTGCAGCCACCACCAGTGGGCTCTTATATAAAGTATTCTAACATGCTGTATATAAGAGCCCAGGCCGCTGTGTAGAATATAAAAATGACTTTATAATACTTACCTAAAACGGTCGGTGTGGTATGGTGCAGATGGGTCAGATGGGTGTCTTTGTTCTCCGGGTGCGGTGCCTCCTCTTTCAGCCATCTTCGTCCTCCTTCTTCTGAAGCCGGGGTACATGACGCGTCCTACATCATGCACACGTGTAGGCTATGAGGAGGGGCGGGCAGGCGCTGCGGAGGGGAGGGATTTATCTCCCTCTCTCCTCCGTTGCCGGCTACTGCCATTCACGCCTTGCACTCGCGGTACAACGGTGTACTGCGAGTGCAGTGCGATTTTTCACTCGCCCCATAGACTTGAATAGGTGCGAGAGAAACAAGACTAGCATTACAATCGCAGCATGTTGCGCTTGTTTTCTCGGTCTGATTAGGGCTGAGAAAATAATCGCTCATGGTTGCTGGGACACAGGCTAATATTGGTCCGAGTGGAATGGGATAAAACATTGCATTCCACTCGCTCCAATTTCATGCCGTATGGCTTAGGCCTTATGCAGCAAATCAGATGATTATTTCTAACAAAAGCCAAAATAAATCCTAATAAAAGCACTATCAATTGCTATAATAAATTAATATTTATTAACTACTTTACATGCTATATATATATATATATATATATATATAATTTTTTTTTTTTTTCCTACACTTGTGTATGAAGTTAGAAAGAAGAATATACCTAACATTGGTAAGCTAATCTTTGTATAGCTAGAGCTGTCTACTGATGTCTTTTTATTTGTCTGCTGATGGTGGTTATCTGCGAATAGAGGATGTATTTTATGAACATTTGTTTAGTTACTGCAGGCCACGAACAAAAATAAACTTACCAAATTACAAAAAACTTTGGATTTTGACCCTGTTGTAATAGTAAAGAGTCATAATGAAGATGATGAGAGCTGTTCCTTGTAGATCTGAAGCTCTTCAACAGTAGACAGAGTCACCTCAAGCCCTCCAAAGCTCTAGTGCTTTTTACACTCACAAGTGCCACTTAGATTGAAATACATCCTCCAAGAACATTATGGAAAAAGAATAGAAATCAATGATACTCAAGAGATATGATGGGTTTCATACCCTCCAGCTCCTTAATGTCACTAATGAAGACCAAGGGATATCTGTCCGTGTTCCATATTATTTCCATACACAAAATAGCACTTTTTAAAGGCTGACAAATTCAATATATTTTCTTGTTGAGACTTCATTTGAGGGCTTTCTAATGAGTGATGCGTCAACTATGGCAATCTCATCATATGCACGTTGCAATTAAATTCTCTTTTTTCATCAAAATATACATTTAGAACCAGTTCTCATTTTATATTACCTACAAACTGTGAGAAGATAGTCTGTCTGTCACGTGTCAGTGGATTCTACACATCATGTTTCTTGCAAAGAAAGAAAATAACATTGAACTATATATGATCAATTATTTTGTATAGCTGAGGTTTATTCCTATCTACAGTAAATCATAAAAGTAAAAGCACTGTTCACATTTTTGTTAATATTTTATTATATTTTTTCATGGGACAACACTGAAGATATGACACTTTGATACAATGTAGAGTAGTCAGTGTACAGCTGCACAGTGCAAATTGGGTGTTAGCAATCTTCTTATAGCCTTGGTCATCTTCATGTAGAGCAATAATTCTTTTTTTTTTTGAGATCCTCAGAGAATGCTTTGCTACAAGGTGCCATGTGGAACTTCTAGTGACCAGAATGTGTGAGCGATAACACCAAATTTAGCATACCTGCTCTTCATTCACACTTAAGACCTTGTAACATTAAGATGTCCCATGAAAATGGCTTATTGGGCACAATTTGGCAATTTTCATGTAGGGGTGTACTCACTTTTGTAGTCAGCGGTTTAGACATTAATAGCTGTGTGCTCAATTATTTTGAGGGCACACAAAATTGACACTGTTATACAACTTGTACACGGACTACTTTACATTGTATCAAAGTGTTATATATTTAGTGTTGTCCCATCAAATGATGTACTAAAATATTTACAAAAATGTGAGGGGCATACTCACTTTTATGATAAATTGTAGATAGGAATAACCTTGAAATATACAAAATTATTTACCATATATAATTCCATGGGGTTTTCTTTCTTTGCAACAAACATGATGTGTAGAATCCACTGACATGTTATAGTGCTTTTTATGATCTGTAAACTGCCTATGTCGTAGGCACTAATGCAGCCCAATAACCATCAGAGACCCAGGATTTGTAATTGTATGCTGATAACGATCTGGGTGGTCCCTCTCCTTTTGGGTTTGCAGGACAAAACATCCACAGTCTCCATAAAGAATTGAAAATTTTGATTGATCTGACCACAGAACAGTTTTCCATTTTGCCTCAGTCCATTTTAAATGAGCTTTGGCAGTGAAGACGGGATAGTTTCTGAATTGTGTTGATATATGGGTTCTTTACATGATCAAGGGAACCTGTCACCGGATGTTTATAATACTCACCTAACAGTCGGTGTGGTGCAGACTGGTCGGATGAGCGTCTCCATTCTCCGGGTCTCGCGCCTCCTCTCTCAGCCATTTTCGGCCTCCTTCTGAAGCTAGTGTGGATGATGCGTTCTACGTCATCTACACTAGCTGACAGTGAGGTCCTGCGCAGGTAAATTTGCCTCTGAGCCCCGAGCTTTGACTTTACAGTTATTGGATGGGGCGGGAGGGCTGTAAAATAAAGAATATAGTAAATAATAAACATTGTCATTATATTTACCGATCCTGTGACGCATCCTGCAGACTATCTCCCAGCCGCTTCTGCTCTGCTTCCGGGTCCAATCATTAACTTCCGGTGCTATTCACCATACTGCTCGTCACTCGGCAGTTTTTGGCTTTTTTCGGCCGTGTTTGCGGTGACATCAGTGTTCACCCGAGTCCATGAGCCATGGACTCGACTGAACTTTGACTGTTACTGTGTGAGTCTCACATCCGTATGACCTGGCATGGCCCACACTCTCCTTACAGGAGCAGGTTGGCTGCATGGAAATACATGCAGCCATCCTGCTCCTGTAAGGAGAGTGTGTGCCATGCTGGGTGATACCGATGCGATACTCGCAGGAGTCAAAAGCAAGCCTCAGCTGTGCACTCAGGTGAAGTCTCTTACAGCTCTCAGCTGAGTCTGTGTGAGCAGACCTGTGTTTGTCTTCTCGGGCAGATGTAGCAGAGCTGAAGATGCTCGCTCGCCTTTGGACTATGTCAGAGGTTTTTTTGGGTAATAAAGATGGAGTCCTAAATGTCGTCTGTTTAATTTCTAATAAAATATTTTTTTCTCTGTTGTTGTTTGATTTTACTATTAAAATAACAGACAATCACAGATGCTGTCACAGAGTGGGCATCTGTGATTGGATGCTGGAGTAACCTGAAACCAGCCCATACATTCTAGCATCTAGAATATATAGGCAGATTCCAGGTTACTCCAACAGCCAATCACAGACACCCATTCTGTGTGACAGTGTCTGAGACTGGCTGTCGGGTCCCTCACACATATAGTAGTGTAAAACTAAATAATTAATTAAAAAAAAAATTACGTAGAGCTCCATGGTATTTTTGATTCTTAGCGCAGATAAAGCGGACGACAACGGGCTGGCACCCCCATCTGCCTGGCTTTACCTTGGCTGGCAATGAAAATACAAGAAAGTACTTTAATTTTTTTTTAATTATTTAAAAATATAGTTTAAAAAAATGTGTGCAGTCCCGCAGTATTTAGATAGGTAAAACAAGGCAGCTGGGGGATGGGATTCTCCGCAGCCGCCCCTGGAAATGGCGCATTTTTTCTTAGCACCATTTCCAGGTGCTTTACCCGAATTGTCCAGTGGCCCTGATGGCGGTGGCATGCTGGGTAATAAAGGGGTTAATACAAGCTTTGTATTCTCAGCTAGTACTATGCCCAAAATTCATGGTGTCACGCAAAATTAGACATGGCCACCATGAATTTCTAGTAAACAGTAAAAAGAAAAACACAACACAGACTTTTTTTTATTAGAAATAAAACAAAAAATCATTTAGAGACTCCATCTTTATCATAAAAAAATCCTTTGTCTGACGTAGTCCACAGAGAGAGCAATGGCAGCTCGACTCCATCGCTCTTTATAGACAAGCATCTTTACAGAGTGAGAAGCAGGCTGACACTGAGGGTATGATTCCACTTGCGTATGACTCCTGCGAGTCTCGCATCGGTATCACCCAGCACGGCACACACTCTCCCGACAGGAGTGCCTCAGCTGCATGGAAATACATGCAGCTGACCCGATCCAGTAGGGAGAGTGTGCGCTGTGCTGGGTAATACCAATGCGAGACTCTCACAGTGACAGTCAAAGTTCAATAGAGTCCATGACTCATGGACTCGGTTGAACTCTGATGTCACCGTGAACACGGCCGAAAACAGCCAAAGACTGCCGAGTGACAAGCAGTGCAGTGAATACCCCCAGAAGCGGCCGGGAGACAACGGCTGAGTGGGTCTGCAGGACACGTCGCAGGAGCGGTAAGTGTAATGACAATGTTTATTATTAACTATATTCTTTATTTTACAGACCCCCTCGCCCCATCCCATAATTGTAAAGTCCAGGTTCTAGATTCGGACGCAAGTTCGCATTATCTCCACACCCACTAGAACCTACCACAATCTTTTAAAGATAAAACCCATTCTTTTGACCCCCACTTCACTCTCTCTCTCTCTCTCTCTCTCTCTCCACACCATTTTGGATTACCTATTGCATCTGGAATAAGCTCCACGTCATTCATGACCTCTTTACCCTCTTGCAGTCTATCCTTCCTGGGTCTCAGTGATACATGGCTGATACCCTCCAACATGGCCTCCACTGCTATGCTGTATTACTATGGCCTTTAAAAACACTCTCCACCCAGGTAATAGACACGGTAGAGGAGTGGGTTTTCTCCTTTCTAAAAGCTGCATATTCATCCCAATCCCCTCTCCACCCTCCCTTAACCTCCTGTTTTTTTTTAAGTGCACTCTGTCCGTATCCACTTTCCTTTCAACAGGCCATCATATACCAAACCATGGGCCTGGCCACTACCTTTATTGATAATTCTTCACCTAGCTCCTACAGACTCTTCTGATATTTCCTCCATTATCATGGGTGATTTTAACATCCCCACTGCCAGCAAGCAGCCTCTAAACTCCTGTCACTTGCTTCATCCTTTGGTGTTACTCAGTGGTCCTATACAGCCACCCACACAAAAGGACACAAATTAAGCCTTATCTTCCCATGCATCTGCTCCCTATCTAACCTCCCTATCTTATCTTTTCTCCTTTCTGACCATCATCTATTTATATTTTCATGCCTGCCCTCTTCACCTGCCTCCAAGTCCAGCAGCTAATACACCACTGCAGAAAACACACACATATAGACACTCACACTCTCCAACTCTATTCTACGGCTGTCCTCCATATCTTCACTTCACAACACAGTAAGTGCCACCATTTTCTTCAATGAAACACTTACATCAGCTATTAACTCAGACACCGCTATCATTCATGGCAGAGTGCATTGAATAAAGGGACAACCCTGGCACACCAACCTTACTTAAACCTTGGAGAAGTGTCCAGGTTTGCAGAGCAGCACGGGAAGAAAACACATTCACAGGAATATTTCACCAAATTAAAACAAGTAACTTTCCCATTCAAGTCGACCTTCACCTCAGCTAAACAAGCCTACTTCACAACCCTGGAACCTTCTTTATCCCCAACACCAAATTCTTTTTCAACACTTCTAATTCTCTCCTCCAACCACTACTGCCCTCTCTGTTCATCGTCATCTATGCAGAAGACTTTGCCATACACTTCAACAACAAGATTGGCCAAATCAGACAAGTCTTTACTGCTCAACCACCTCAACCCCTATGTATACCAGACCACTCTCTTCCCCCACTAAACTTCTTCCTCACTTTCACCGAAGAAGAGCTTACTCATCTCCTCTTCAAATTGCACCTCACTACTGGTGCACTTGACCCTATCCCATCCCACCTCCTCTCCAACCTCATTACCATGCTTATCCCTGCCCTAACCCATCTCTTCAATTTATCATTAATTTCTGGTACATTTCCTTCTGCTTTCAAATATGCCACAATAACATCTATCCTAAAGAAACCATCCCTTTACCCGATCTCGACATCCGGCTATCAACCCAGATCACTGCTCCCATTCACCTCTAAACTCCTCAAAAAGCATTTCCACACTGTACTTTCCTCCACCTTTTATCTAACCTACTCTTTTATAACCTTCAATTCAGCTCCACTCTACTGAAACTGCCCTAACCAATATACTAACGACTTGCTGCAAAAACTAACAGACATTTCTCTATACTCCTTCTAGACCTGTCGTCTGCCTTCAAAGCAGTCGACCACTCCCTCCTACTAGAGATCCTTTTTTCCCTTGGTTTCACAGACCTTGCCCTGTCCTGGATTTCCTGACACCTTTCTAACCACACATTTAGCATCTTCCACTACCACACTACCTCCTCATCCCATCATCTCACTGTCGGAGTTCCTCAACGCTCTGTCTTTGGACTCGTACTCCATATCGCCATCTATACCTTTGGACTGGGACAGCTCATAAAGTTCCATGGCTTCCAGTAGCATCTATAAGCTAAAGACACTAAGGTCTAACTCTCTGGCCCACACATCACCTCTCTGCTGTCCAGAATCCTGGAGTGTCTATCGGCCATATCCTCCTTCTTCTACTCTCACTTCTTAATGGTCAACATACTCAAAGCTGACCTAATCATCTTTCCTCCATTTCCTCTATCTTCCCTACCTGATCTATCTATCACAATAAATATATCACACTCTCCCCAGTACCAGAAGTCCACTGCCTCGGAAAAATCCTCAACTCTGCCTTGTCCTTCAAATCATACATCCATGCTGTTACCACGTCCTGTCGCCTTCAACTCAAAAATATTTTCAAAATCTGTCCTTTCCTCAACCCTCAATCTACTAAAATACTAGTGCCTGTCATCATCTCCTGCCTTGAATACTGCAATATACTCCTCTGTGGCTTCCTGCTAAGGCTATGTGCGCACTTACCGGATTTTGCCGCAGATTTTCGGCGGATTTGCTGCATGTTTCGCTGCAGAAAATGTTCATAACATCTCTGCAGTGAATCACCAGCAAAACCTATAAGAAAAAAAAATGCTGTGCGCACTAGGCGGATTTTGACAGCTGCATGTTTTGCCGCGGGATTCCCGCAGCAAAAACAATTGCATGTCAATTATTTTCCGCACGTCGCTGCGGGATTTCACTCCATTGACTCCAATGTAATCGTGAAATCCCGCAGGGAATAACGCAGGCAGCAAATTCTGTGCGGTTCACTGCGTTTTCCTGCGTTATTCCCTGCGGTATTTCGCGGTTTACCTCCGGTAATGTACATCGCTTGCCTGCGGTTTTGCAGGGAAGTGATGTCATTACAGGAAGAGGAAGCCGTGCAGAGAGTAAACACACACAGATCACAGACACACACACAGACATAGAACACACACACAGACACATAGAACACACATAGAAAGCAAACGGAAATATAGAAAACAAAACACGTGGGCTCCGCTGTATATTCACCATCCAGTCGAGGTAAATACACAGCGGCGGCCCGGTATTCTCAGGCTGGGGAGGGAGAGGGGCAGGGTTAATGTCCCCCGCCTCCCTCCCACCTCCCGCAGCCGAGAATATCAGCCGCAGCTGCCCCGGGACTGTCGCATGCATTATGCGGCACTACCGGAGTGTCCCCGGCTCTTCCTGCAGCCGTGTAGCAGTGGCAGTCAGGGTAATACAAGGAGTTAATGGTGGCGGATCGCCGCCACTAACTCTAGGCTTGATTATGGCAGCGGCTATGTGACAGCTGACATGATCAACCCGTAAGTAAAGTGAAAAAACACACACCGAAAAATCCTTTATTTTAAACAAAACACAAACAAGCCTCGTTCACCCTTTTATTAACCCCTCCCGAAACAAAGCTCCGACGTAATCCACAGCTCTGGCGTCCTGCGATGCTTGCATCCAGCCGCGACTGATACACAGCGCTGAATGCAGCCTCGCAGCGAGACAGCAGAGGTAACCACAGAGCATTTCCCACGGCCGGTAATGTGAACTCACTGCCGACTGTGAGAAATGCAGAGTGTGCTCACAGGGACTCTATCTATCTATCTATCTATCTATCTATCTATCTATCTATCTATCTATCTATCTATCTATCTATCCCTTTATCTGTTCTTCTATCTATCTATCTATCTATCTATCTATCTATCTATCTATCTATCCATCTATCTATCCATCTATCCCTCTATCTATCCTTCTATCTATGCCTCTGTCTGTCTATTCTTCTATCTATTCTTCTGTCTATTTCTCTATCTCAGAATGAAATGACTTTTTTTTTTTTTTTTTTTCAATGTGCTTGTGCAGTAATCTTTGAATACCTGTGGAATTTTCTTGAGAAAATTCCATTTTCCAGTGCGCACATAGCCTAACACTCTCACACCTCTCCTGTCCTTCCTTAACTCTGCTGTCTGACTAATCCAACTTTCTCCTAACTACTCCTCTACCTCTCCTGTCTGTATATTCCTTTGTATGTTCCAAATTCCGAATATAAGCAATTCAAGCTACTAACATTGACCTACAAAACTATCCATAATCTCCCCGATAGATCTATGAATTAATCTCTTGATATCTTTTAACACGTATTCTCAGATCCTCCCAAGATCTTCTCCTTTCCTCCACACTTGTATGTTCTTCACCAAATTGCTTGCAAAACTTTTCCTGAGTATTTCCCATCCTCTGGAATTCTGTGCCCCAACATGTCCAATTCCATCACATTCGGAACTTAGGTGGAATTTGAAAACCCATCTCTTCAGAAAAGCTTACAGCCTGCAATGAAAGCTTACAGCCTGCACCAAATCTGCATCTCCTGGAAAAAAAATCGCATCAATACCGCATCAAAACCGCATTGTGTTTTGATGTGTTTTTTTGCTAGAAGATACAATTTTCGTGCAGGATTATGATGTATACATTTCAGCACCAAATCTACATTTCTTGGCAAAAATAAGAAAACATAGTTTTCTTCCAGGAGATGCAGGTCTGTGAACTCAGTTTCCCCGAGATGAGGTCACTGAGCTCTATGAGGTCAACTGAGGTCAGTTTACCTGCGTCCATAGGTGGGGTATCATGGGAGCCTCCAGCTGTAACAGCAGAATACCAGATAACACATGCCGTTTTTTTTTTTTTTTTAAATTTTAAATATTTTTTTAAAAGCCAGCATGGGGTCCTCTTATTTTGATACACAGCCAAGATAAGCATACAGCTGGCGGTTGCAGCCTGTAGCCATATGCTTCATCTGCGCTGGGTATCACAATATGGGGGGACCCAATGCAAAATTTTTAATTTATTTATTTTTACACCACTATAGATACGCAGACAGCATGTATTATTCCAAGCAAGCAGCCATGCTGTCATAGAGGGTGGGGGCGTGGCCTGACTGCAACCAATCAGAGAAGCCGGAACTGTCAGTGGGCATGGGAAGCAGTGAATATGTATAAGGGTTAATGAGCGGCCCTGGAAGTAGCGCTACAGCCGCGTGGGAGACTCCTTACGTATAATGCTTCTGCTCTAATCTCCTTAGCCCTTTATTGCACCATATTAAAGCACAATATTTGGGTCCCCATAGACTTCTATGGGGATCAGTGTCCAGGTAGATATTAAGACTTAGGGGTACTTTGCACGCTGCAACATCACTAGCCGATGGTAGCGATGCCGAGCGCAGTAGTCCCCGCCCCCGTCGCACATGCGATATCTTGTGATAGCTGCCGTAGCGAACATTATCGCTACGGCAGCTTCACACGCACTTACTTGCCCTGTGACGTCGCTCTGGCTGGCGACCCGCCTCCTTCCTAAGGGGGCGGGTCGTGCGGCGTCACAGCGACGTCACACGGCAGGCGGCCAATAGAAGCGGAGGGACGGAGATGAGCGGGACGTAAACATCCCACCCACTTCCTTCCTTCCTCATTGCAGGCGGGACGCAGGTAAGGAGATGTTCCTCGCTCCTGCGGCTTCATACACAGCAATATGTGCTGCCGCAGGAACGAGGAACAACATCATACCTGTCGCTGCAGCGAAATTATGGAAATGTCTGACACTACACAGATCACTGATTTTCGACGCTTTTGCGATCGTTTATCGGTGCTTCTAGGCTTTACACGTTGCGACGTCGTTACCGGCGCCGGATGTGTGTCACTTTCGATTTGACCCCGACGATATCGCAGTAGCGATGTCACAACGTGCAAAGTACCCCTTAATCCCGGTCCCGAACCACTTTTTTTTAAAATTCAGTTGTACCTTCCGATCCCAAATATTTGCAGGTTCACCCATACCTAATCATGGGCATTCAATATTGATCTTATCCCTTATATTATATATATGTGAGCAAGGATGGTTGACCTAAGGGAGATCAACATCCACCACTGCGGAGACACCATCACGTGTTTCTCAACGCAGTGATTCTAGAGCAATGCCCCCTGGGAAATATTCAAAGCAAGAAGGCCTGCGGAGACACCATCACATGTTTCTCAACGCTGGCAGGAAACTAGCCAGGTCTTTCACCGGGAAGGAACAACCACGGGAAGGGCAGTCTCCAGTCAAGGAGACCACCTATGCCAAACATGGTATCCATCCACAGACAGCCGTTTCGGGGTATTTGCCCCTCATCAGTGTGGAGTAGGAATCTGGCTAGTGGGACATTGCCTAGTAAAAGACTATGTGAGCAAGGATGGTTGACCTAAGGGAGATCAACATCCACCACTGCGGAGACACCATCACGTGTTTCTCAACGCAGTGATTCTAGAGCAATGCCCCCTGGGAAATATTCAAAGCAAGAAGGCCTGCGGAGACACCATCACATGTTTCTCAACGCTGGCAGGAAACTAGCCAGGTCTTTCACCGGGAAGGAACAACCACGGGAAGGGCAGTCTCCAGTCAAGGAGACCACCTATGCCAAACATGGTATCCATCCACAGACAGCCGTTTCGGGGTATTTGCTCCTCATCAGTGTGGAGTAGGAATCTGGCTAGTGGGACATTGCCTAGTAAAAGACTATGTGAGCAAGGATGGTTGACCTAAGGGAGATCAACATCCACCACTGCGGAGACACCATCACGTGTTTCTCAACGCAGTGATTCTAGAGCAATGCCCCCTGGGAAATATTCAAAGCAAGAAGGCCTGCGGAGACACCATCACATGTTTCTCAACGCTGGCAGGAAACTAGCCAGGTCTTTCACCGGGAAGGAACAACCACGGGAAGGGCAGTCTCCAGTCAAGGAGACCACCTATGCCAAACATGGTATCCATCCACAGACAGCCGTTTCGGGGTATTTGCCCCTCATCAGTGTGGAGTAGGAAACGGCTGTCTGTGGATGGATACCATGTTTGGCATAGGTGGTCTCCTTGACTGGAGACTGCCCTTCCCGTGGTTGTTCCTTCCCGGTGAAAGACCTGGCTAGTTTCCTGCCAGCGTTGAGAAACATGTGATGGTGTCTCCGCAGGCCTTCTTGCTTTGAATATTTCCCAGGGGGCATTGCTCTAGAATCACTGCGTTGAGAAACACGTGATGGTGTCTCCGCAGTGGTGGATGTTGATCTCCCTTAGGTCAACCATCCTTGCTCACATAGTCTTTTACTAGGCAATGTCCCACTAGCCAGATTCCTACTCCACACTGATGAGGGGCAAATACCCCGAAACGGCTGTCTGTGGATGGATACCATGTTTGGCATAGGTGGTCTCCTTGACTGGAGACTGCCCTTCCCGTGGTTGTTCCTTCCCGGTGAAAGACCTGGCTAGTTTCCTGCCAGCGTTGAGAAACATGTGATGGTGTCTCCGCAGGCCTTCTTGCTTTGAATATTTCCCAGGGGGCATTGCTCTAGAATCACTGCGTTGAGAAACACGTGATGGTGTCTCCGCAGTGGTGGATGTTGATCTCCCTTAGGTCAACCATCCTTGCTCACATAGTCTTTTACTAGGCAATGTCCCACTAGCCAGATTCCTACTCCACACTGATGAGGGGCAAATACCCCGAAACGGCTGTCTGTGGATGGATACCATGTTTGGCATAGGTGGTCTCCTTGACTGGAGACTGCCCTTCCCGTGGTTGTTCCTTCCCGGTGAAAGACCTGGCTAGTTTCCTGCCAGCGTTGAGAAACATGTGATGGTGTCTCCGCAGGCCTTCTTGCTTTGAATATTTCCCAGGGGGCATTGCTCTAGAATCACTGCGTTGGGAAACACGTGATGGTGTCTCCGCAGTGGTGGATGTTGATCTCCCTTAGGTCAACCATCCTTGCTCACATAGTCTTTTACTAGGCAATGTCCCACTAGCCAGATTCCTACTCCACACTGATGAGGGGCAAATACCCCGAAACGGCTGTCTGTGGATGGATACCATGTTTGGCATAGGTGGTCTCCTTGACTGGAGACTGCCCTTCCCGTGGTTGTTCCTTCCCGGTGAAAGACCTGGCTAGTTTCCTGCCAGCGTTGAGAAACATGTGATGGTGTCTCCGCAGGCCTTCTTGCTTTATATTATATATATATATATATATATATATATATATATATATATTATACTAGAAGGTGGCCCGATTCTACGCATCGGGTATTCTAGAATTTACGTATTGTGTAGTTCATGTATGATTTTTGTTATATATATATATATATATATATATATATATATATAGAGATGTTGTTGTGTGTAGTTACCAAGTGTTTGTGTAGGGCGCTGTACATGTTCTGGGTGTTGTCTGGGTGTGGCGGGGGGTGAGAGCGGTGTTGTATGTGTGTTGCGTGTGTTGCGTTGTTTGTGGAGCGCTGTGTGTCTGTAGCGTTGTGTGTGTGTGTTGCGCGGTTTGTGTGTGTGTGGTGTGTTTTGGGGGGAGGTATGTTTTGTGCAATGTGTGTGTTGTGCGGTATGTGCGTATATTTGTGTGTGCCGCGGTGTTTGTGTGTTGGGTGTTGTGTGTGTGCAGCGTTGTCTGTATGTGTGGGTGTCTGTGTAGGGCAGTTGTTTGTGGTTCCCAGTGTGTGTGTGTGTGTGTGGTGTGTTGTGCAGTGCGCGCGTGTGTGTGTGTGTGTGTGTGTGTGTGTGTGTGCATCAGCCTCTCTTCTCTCAGCCTACCTCTCCCAGCCTCCCTCCTCCCAGCCTCCCTCAGCATCAGCCTCCCTCTCCCAGCCTCCCCAAGCATCAGCCTCCACCAGCATCAGCCTCTCTCCTTCCAGCCTCCCCCAGCATCAGCCTCCGCCAGCATCAGCCTCTCTCCTTCCAGCCTCCTCCAGCATCAGCCTCCCTCTCCCAGCCTTCCCCAGGATCAGCCTCTCTCCTCCCAGCCTCCGTCCTCCCAGCCTTCCCCAGCATCAGCTTTCCCCTCCCAGCTTCCCTCAGCATCAGCCTTCCCCAGCATCAGCCTCTCTCCTCCCAGCCTCAGCCTCTCTCCTTCCAGCCTCCCCCAGCATCAGCCTCTCTCCTTCCAGCTTCCCTCAGCATCAGCCTCCCTCAGCATCAGCCTTCCGCTCCCAGTCTCCCCCAGCATCAGCCTCCCCATGCATCAGCCTCTCTCCTTCCAGCCTCCCCCAGCATCAGCCTCCCCTTCCCAGCCTTCCCCAGGATCAGCCTCTCTCCTCCCAGCCTCCTTCCTCCCAGCCTCCCCCTCCCAGCCTCCCTCAGCATCAGCCTTCCGCTCCCAGTCTCCCCCAGCATCAGCCTCCCCAAGCATCAGCCTCTCTCCTTCCAGCCTCCCCCAGCATCAGCCTCTCTCCTTCCAGCTTCCCTCAGCATCAGCCTCCCTCAGCATCAGCCTTCCGCTCCCAGTCTCCCCCAGCATCAGCCTCCCCATGCATCAGCCTCTCTCCTTCCAGCCTCCCCCAGCATCAGCCTCCCCTTCCCAGCCTTCCCCAGGATCAGCCTCTCTCCTCCCAGCCTCCTTCCTCCCAGCCTCCCCCTCCCAGCCTCCCTCAGCATCAGCCTTCCGCTCCCAGTCTCCCCCAGCATCAGCCTCCCCAAGCATCAGCCTCCACCAGCATCAGCCTCTCTCCTTCCAGCCTCCCCCAGCATCAGCCTCTCTCCTTCCAGCCTCCCTCAGCATCAGCCTCCCGTTCCCAGCCTTCCCCAGGATCATCCTCTCTCCTCCCAGCCTCCTTCCTCCCAGCCTCCCTCAGCATCAGCCTTCCCCTCCCAGTCTCCCCCAGCATCAGCCTCCCCAAGCATCAGCCTCCACCAGCATTAGCCTCCACCAGCATTAGCCTCTCTCCTTCCAGCCTCCCGCAGCATCAGCCTCCCCAAGCATCAGCCTCCACCAGCATCAGCCTCCCTCGTCCCAGCCTCCCCCAGCATCAGCCTCTCTCCTCCCAGCCTTCCCCATGATCAGCCTCTCTGCTCCCAGCCTCCTCCAGCACGCCGTGCTCCTCTGCCGACACTCACACACCCGATCGCATCCACTCACACACACCCGATCGCATCCACTCACACACACCCGATCGCATCCACTCACACACACCCGATCGCATCCACTCACACACACTCGATCGCATCCACTCACACACACAGACACTAACGATATCGCACATACGCGCTTATACTCACAACATCCGGAGGTATCACATGCTTCTGGCCATGTGATCCTCCCGCAGGTCCTGGAAGCTAACAGCACAGTACTGCCGCCGAGAAGCAAAGCGATATCCCAGGATGTTGTGAGTATGTGGATGCGATGTGATGTGTGAGGTGTGTGTGAGTGTGATCTGATTTGTGTGTATGTGTGTGTGTGTGTGCTGTTATGTGTGTGTGCTGTTATGTGTCTGTATTTTCCGCCGCTGCAGGACCTTGATGTGTGGATGCGATGTGATGTGTGTGTGATGTGTGTGTGAGTGTGAGCCGGTGTACACTGGTAACTATGATACACATCGGGTAACTAAGGGACCTTAGTTACCCGATGTTTATAATGGTTACCAGCTTTCACGGCCTCCGTCAAGATCCCAGCATCGCAAGGTTATGTCTGGCGCTGCCGGGATCCTGACGGAGCCGGTGTAGAAGCAAGTGATATCCCAGCATGTTGTGATGTGGGAGGTGTGTGTGAGAGTGAGTGTGAGAGTGAGTGTGATCTGATGCGTGTGTGTGTACTCACCTGGGAGTCGCGGCTCCGTGTCAGTTGGGCCAGAGCGAGCGTGCATTGCGTGAGGGGGCGGGGCCTGCAGAGAGCCGGGGAGAGAGGCCAATCCGTGTGGGGGGGGCGGGGCCATGGCGAGCCCAGCGGCCAATCAGCTTTGTGTCACCGTAAGGACACAATTTCGGAGCATGACAGACAGACAGACAGACAGACAGACAGAATAAGGCAATTATATATATAGATTGATCTTATCCTTGTCCCTTGCGTGCATAAATTTATCCAGAATCTGTGAATCTTTTGATGATATTACGTACTGTAGATGGATGATATTCAGACGCTTTGCAATTTTACGTACAGGAACATTTTTTTGAAATTGTTCCACAATTTTTAGAATCAGTTATTCATAGATTGGTGAACCTCTAATCATCTTTGGGAAAGGGGTAGTATGAGGGGCACAAAGACATTGGAAAGTTAAGGATCAGCAATTGCTGAGGATATTATGCATGATTAAGCCAAAGAAAGACTGGCATGTGGTATATACGGATGTGAATGTATTATCCACAGGTCACAGATCCTGAAGAATTTACCTGGAGTATGAATTAATACACTAGTGGGTTGTTTATTGGTCATAAAATAATCTATTTGAGATAATAATTCTTTGTGCATATTTCTTTCCAAGCATAAGCTATTGGCTGTTTGTCTGTGTTGCTGCTATGAAGAGTAAAGTGTGGCGTTTATTCTGAGGGTGGGTGAGTGTGGATGATTTGTGGTGTTACACGGCTTCCCAGGGCTCTATTCCTAATTTTGTTTTTTATGAAGACTAATGATATAGAAAAAAAACATTGCCAGTTTTTTTTTATAAATACTTAAATGCAACACAAAAACCTGATTTAACTAAAAGGTCATATTCTGATGACAGTTTTCCTTTATGGAAAGGGAGGAAATATGTACTTTACTTTGGATATAATGCTTTTTACATAACTACAGAAAAATTATGATTAAAATTTCACTTACTGAAAAAAGTTTAAGAAGTTTCTGTGAGTACTTTTGATTTAATTTTTCCTAATATCATTGCATATTTATCAGTAATTAATTATTTTATACCTCCACTATTTTATAATTAATAGCCTATTTTCTTTCTTATCCATTGTCACGATGTGACTGCAGGATAGCAAGGGACAAGGGGCTCCTTTGCTGTCCCTCACGCCGGGGAACCCTACGCTATCCCTAACTTAAGGGTCACTTCTAATGGTGGAGATGCCCAAGTCCTGTGGCTGGGTATTCTCTGACCAGATCTAATCTGTTACCCCTCCTCCCCTTCCAGGCAAGGAAGGGGCAGGAGTGTGATAGTAACACAGATTAAGACACACAGAGGAAAACCAAAACTCTGACTCACTGCAAACTCACAAGAACAAACAGTAAAAGACTAAGGAGAAAAGCAAGAGCAGCAAGGTAGCAATAAAAAGACAACAACGGTTAACAACACTACCGCTCACAGCAATAATTCACAACAAGCACCTGTAAGTCTGGATCACAACACCTCACTAGACCAGTATAGGTAAACGACAACTGCCATTAATCAAATAATTCAGCTAGCATACTGTATGTATGTAGGAGAGGAGCAAACATAATAGGTTCCCCCACAGCATGAGATCAAGGAGATTAACAAGCAGCCCAACAGAGATTAAAGCCCCTGTCACATTTAGCGACTTTCCAGCGATCCCGAAAACGATGTGACCTGATAAGGATTGCTGGTATGTCACTAGGAGGTCGCTGGTGAGATGTCACACAGTCAGATCTTACCAACGATGCAGTAACGATCAGTGACCTGTATAACGATCTTGGCGGGCATTAGGACCATGTTAGGAGGTCGTTGGTGGGTGTCAGCAGGACATCACCTTTGAAGAAAATGGTCGCAACCATTCAGCAACGACTAGCGATCTCACAGCAGGGGCTTGATCGCTGGTAGGTGTCACACATAACGAGATTGCTGCTGCGTAACGGAAAGGGTGAGGCAACAACGATCTCATTAGAGATCTCGTTAGCGATCTCGTTGTGTGTGACGGGGCCTTTAGTCTCGCTAGCCATTCTAAGTCTGAGTCAATGCCCATGTCTCCCAGCGCTGATCACACACAACAAAGAAGTTAGCAGGTAAAGTGCCAGAATCTGTAGTTTCCACAAATCCTGAAGCCGCCATGACAGTTGGCAGTGCCTGCAAAAATTGACATCCAAATGAAGAAACTAAATAACATCAGAATACTCAAAACTATCCAAGATAGGAGACTGAATAAGAACTGGATGTTCGAAACGCGTCCTCTCTGACATGGGCTTGACCACCATAGCATGGACTTTTTAATGATAAGAAAATAAAGGAAGTTTTATTTTAAAGAACAAAATGCCTGGAGTTTTGTGCTGGTGAAATCCCTTAACCAATTTCAAAACTATCCAAGTATGTAGAATATCTGGTGTAAATTCATAATACTAGTTAAATAGGTTTCACTGCATCCATGGACTGAAGTGTGGAGCAGTGCCCCTCTTCTTTCTTGGAAACTTTATTATCCAGCATCTTATGTCATCTGCGTATTACATACAGTCAGGGCTGTATTTTGCCTTCGTGCTGCCCTAGGCACTTTAAGTGGTCGCGCCCCTTATTGACAACGTAAAACTGAGTTTTCGCACACGACATCTGTTTAAGGCAGATCTACTCTGTAAAACACTTGAAAAAGTATCAATGAGAAACGAAGGGCACTAACCCCCCCACCCCCCAATGGGGATCACCACAGGCACATCAAAACATAGCATGAGTATAAAATATTCCCACCGTCCCCACTTATATACTGTGACTGTCACACTGCCCCTAATAAACTACACACTGCCCTCCCTTATAAATTATATCCACCACACCTTCCTCAATTATGAAATATGATCTGCACATTGACCTCACATCATGCTGCCCCCCTCCTCACAGTGTCCCATGCATGCTGCCCCCTCCTCACAATGTCCCATGCATGCTGCCCCCTCCTCACAGTGTCCCATGCATGCTGCCCCCTCCTCACAATGTCCCATGCATGCTGCCCCCTCCTCACAATGTCCCATGCATGCTGCCCCCTCCTCACAGTGTCCCATGCATGCTGCCCCCTCCTCACAGTGTCCCATGCATGCTGCCCCCTCCTCACAGTGTCCCATGCATGCTGCCCCCTCCTCACAGTGTCCCATGCATGCTGCCCCCTCCTCACAGTGTCCCATGCATGCTGCCCCCTCCTCACAGTGTCCCATGCATGCTGTTCCCTCCTCAGTGCCCCATGCATGCTGCTCCCTCCTCACAATGCCCCATGCATGCTGCCCCCTCCTCACAATGTCCCATGCATGCTGCCCCCTCCTGACAGTGTCCCATGCATGCTGCCCCCCTCCTTAGTGTCCCATGCATGCTGTTCCCTCCTCACAGTGTCCCATGCATGCTGCCCCCTCCTCAGTGTCCCATGCATGCTGCTCCCTCCTCACAGTGTCCCATGCATGCTGCCCCCCTCCTCACAATGTCCCATGCATGCTGCCCCCTCCTCACAATGTCCCATGCATGCTGCCCCCTCCTCACAATGTCCCATGCATGCTGCCCCCTCCTGACAATGTCCCATGCATGCTGCTCCCTCCTCACAGTGTCCCATGCATGCTGCCCCCTCCTGACAGTGTCCTATGCATGCTGCCCCCTCCTGACAGTGCCCCATGCATGCTGCCCCCTCCTGACAGTGTCCCATGCATGCTGCCCCTCTCCTGACAGTGTCCCATGCATGCTGTCCCCTCCTCACAATGTCCCATGCATGCTGCCCCCTCCTCAGTGTCCCGTGCATGCTGCCCCTCTCCATGAGCTCCTAATGCTGCCTTCCTCTTTTCCATAATGACACCTCCATGCTGCCCCATTCATCCTAAGACCACCACACAAACGCTTATGCTGAGACCCCCCCCCACACACACTACCCCACTCTTGATATTGACTCCCCTACATTGTTCCACTCCATACTGAGCCCAGACATGCTGCCCCTTCTCCATAATGAGCTCCCAATGCTGCCCCCCTCTCATTCTGAGTCCTTACACTCCCCCCCATCGATATTGTCATTGCTCTATCCCTCAACCCTTGTCCTCTGTCTCTAGCATTGGCCCCTCTCTCCCATTTCCCCAGCAGCAGCCGCTCTCTCCCGCCTTCACCAGCAGCCTCTCCCCCAGCATCAGCCTCTCTCTCCCCAGCATCAGCCTCTCTCCCCCCAGCCTCCCCCAGCTTCAGCCTCTCTCCCCCAGCTTCCCCCAGCATCAGCCTCTCTCCTCCCAGCCTCCCCCAGCATGAGCCTCCTCCAGCATCAGCCTCTCTCCTCCCAGCCTCCCCCAGCATGAGCCTCCTCCAGCATCAGCCTCTCTCCTCCCAGCCTCCCCCAGCATCAGCCTCCTCCAGCATCAGCCTCTCTCCTACCAGCCTCCCCCAGCATCAGCCTCCTCCAGCATCAGCCTCTCTCCTCCCAGCCTCCCCCAGCATCAGCCTCCTCCAGCATCAGCCTCCCCCAGCACCAGCCTCCTCCAGCATCAGCCTCTCTCATCCCAGCCTCCCCCAGCATCAGCCTCCTCCAGCATCAGCCTCTCTCCTCCCAGCCTCCCCCAGCATCAGCCTCCCTGCTCCCAGCATCAGCCTCCCTCCTCCCAGCCTCCCCCAGCATCAGCCTCCCTCCTCCAAGCCTCACCTTCCCCCTCCCAGCCTCAGCCTCCCTCCTCCCAGCCTCCCCAGCCTCAGCCTCCCTCCTCCCAGCCTCCCCCAGCCTCAGCCTCCCCCAGCCTCCCTCCTCCCAGCTTCCCCCAGCTTCAGCCTCCCTCCTCCCAGCCTCCCCTAGCCTCAGCCTCCCAACCTCCCCAAGCATCAGCCTCCCTCCTCCCAGCCTCCCCCAGCATCAGCCTCCCTCCTCCCAGCATCAGCCTCCCTCCTCCCAGCCTCCCCCAGCATCAGCCTCCCTCCTCCAAGCCTCACCTTCCCCCTCCCAGCCTCAGCCTCCCTCCTCCCAGCCTCCCCAGCCTCAGCCTCCCTCCTCCCCCAGCCTCAGCCTCCCTCCTCCCCCAGCCTCCCCCAGCCTCAGCCTCCCCCAGCCTCCCTCCTCCCAGCTTCAGCCTCCCTCCTCCCAGCCTCCCCTAGCCTCAGCCTCCCAACCATCAGCCTCCCTCCTCCCAGCCTCCCCCAGCATCAGCCTCCCTCCTCCCAGCCTCCCCCAGCATCAGCCTCCCTCCTCCCAGCCTCCCCCAGCATCAGCCTTCCTCCTCCCAGCCTCCCCCAGCATCAGCCTTCCTCCTCCCAGCATCAGCCTCCCTCCTCCAAGCCTCACCTTCCCCAACCCAGCATCAGCCTCTCTCCTCCCAGCCTCCCCCAGCCTCAGCCTCCCTCCTCCCAGCCTCCCCCAGCTTCAGCCTCCCTCCTCCCAGCCTCCCCCAGCTTCAGCCTCCCTCCTCCCAGCCTCCCCCAGCCTCAGCCTCCCTCCTCCCAGCCTCCCCCAGCTTCAGCCTCCCTCCTCCCAGCCTCCCCCAGCTTCAGCCTCCCTCCTCCCAGCCTCCCCCAGCATCAGCCTCCCTCCTCACAGCCTCCCCCAGCATCAGCCTCCCTCCTCACAGCCTCCCCCAGCATCAGCCTTCCTCCTCCCAGCCTCCGCCAGCATCAGCCTCCCTCCTCCAAGCCTCACCTTCCCCCTCCCAGCCTCAGCCTCCCTCCTCCCAGCCTCCCCAGCCTCAGCCTCCCTCCTCCCAGCCTCCCCCAGCCTCAGCCTCCCTCCTCCCAGCCTCCCCCAGCTTCAGCCTCCCTCCTCCCAGCCTCCCCTAGCCTCAGCCTCCCTCCTCCCAACCTCCCCAAGCCTCAGCCTCCCTCCTCCCAGCCTCCCCCAGCATCAGCCTCCCTCCTCCCAGCCTCCCCCAGCATCAGCCTCCCTCCTCCCAGCCTCCCCCAGCATCAGCCTCCCTCCTCCCAGCCTCCCCCAGCATCAGCCTCCCTCCTCCCAGCCTCCCCCAGCATCAGCCTCCCTCCTCCCAGCCTCCCCCAGCATCAGCCTCCCTCCTCCCAGCCTCCCCCAGCATCAGCCTCCCTCCTCCCAGCCTCCCCCAGCATCAGCCTCTCTCCTCCCAGCCTCCCCCAGCCTCAGCCTCCCTCCTCCCAGCCTCCCCCAGCTTCAGCCTCCCTCCTCCCAGCCTCCCCCAGCCTCAGCCTCCCAACCTCCCCAAGCATCAGCCTCCCTCCTCCCAGCCTCCCCCAGCATCAGCCTCCCTCCTCCCAGCCTCCCTCCTCCCAGCCTCCCCCAGCATCAGCCTCCCTCCTCCCAGCCTCCCCCAGCATCAGCCTTCCTCCTCCCAGCCTCCCCCAGCATCAGCCTCCCTCCTCCCTCAGCATCAGCCTCCCTCCTCCAAGCCTCCCTCAGCATCAGCTTCCCTCCTCCAAGCCTCCCCCAGCATCAGCCTCCCTCCTCCCAACCTCCCCCAGCATCAGCCTTCCTCCTCCCAGCCTCCCCCAGCATCAGCCTCCCTCCTCCCTCAGCATCAGCCATCCTCCTCCCTCAGCATCAGCCTCCCTCCTCCAAGCCTCCCTCAGCATCAGCTTCCCTCCTCCAAACCTCACCTTCCCCCTCCCAGCCTCTCTCTCCCCCCAGTCTCAGCCTCTCTCTCCCCCCAGCCTCTCTCCCCCCAGCCTTAGCCTCTCTCCCCCCAGCCCCAGCCTCTCTCCCCCCAGCCTCAGCCTCTCTTCCCAGCCTCAGCCTCTCTCTCTTCCCAGCCTCCCCCCAGCCTAAGCCTCTCTGTCTTCCCAGCCTTAGCCTCTCTCTCTCTTCCCAGCCTCAGCCTCTCTGTCTTCCCAGCCTCAGCCTCTCTCTCTCTTCCCAGCCTCAGCCTCTCTGTCTTCCCAGCCTCAGCCTCTCTCTCTTCCCAGCCTCCCCCCAGCCTCAGCCTCTCTCTCTTCCCAGCCTCCCCCCAGCCTCAGCCTCTCTCTTCCCAGCCTCCCCCCAGTCTCAGTCTCTCTCTCTTCCCAGCCTCAGCCTCTCTCTCTTCCCAGCCTCAGCCTCTCTCTCTTCCCAGCCTCCCCTCAGCCTCTCTCTCTTCCCAGCCTCAGCCTCTCTCTCTCTCTTCCCAGCCTCCCCCCAGCCTCTCTCTCTTCCCAGCCTCACCCCAGCCTCTCTCTCTTCCCAGCCTCACCCCAGCCTCTCTCTCTTCCCAGCCTCCCCTCAGCCTCTCTCTCTTCCCAGCCTCAGCCTCTCTCTCTCTCTTCCCAGCCTCCCCCCCAGCCTCTCTCTCTTCCCAGCCTCCCCCCAGCCTCTCTCTCTTCCCAGCCTCACCCCAGCCTCTCTCTCTTCCCAGCCTCCCCCCAGCCTCTCTCTCTTCCCAGCCTCCCCCCAGCCTCTCTCTCTTCCCAGCCTCCCCCCAGCCTCTCTCTCTTCCCAGCCTCCCTCTCTTCCCAGCCTCCCCTTGCATGATTACAGTGGACAAAAAGAGGCATCGCAATTTGCAACGATCATCAACTAACCTATAAGGAGCCCATACATTCTAGGCTCTGCCTCTGCCTTACCTGCTCCGGTGCCCGCCGCCCTGCTCTGGCTGGCTCCTCTTCTGGCTTGCTCCAGCTGCAGACGCGTCCTCCTCCGCGGCGTGTGTCATATGCAGCATTGGACGCTGCAGCACGGGGCAGTGAGCTGATTGTCGCGCCCGCGCGCCTCTGACCCCGGAAGTGCAGGCCATGGAACTTCCGGGGTTAGTCAGCTCACTATGCCATGTATTTAAATAGACAGCAGAAGTGCGCCTCTTCTCCCCCCCCCCCCCGGAACACAGCCGAGTGTAATGGAGGGAGGGACGGGGGGCGGGGTTGTAAAAAAAAAAAAAAAAAATTTATATAAATTTTTTTTTTTTTTTTTTTGCTGCCAGAAAGTGCCGCCCCCCGCAACGTGCCGCCCTAGGCACGGGACCACGGGTGCCTAGTGGCAAATACGGCCCTGCATACAGTAGGTAATGTATATTGTCTTAACAGCATGAAAGAAAATCTTTATTTGAGTGTCCTTTAAGTGGTTAAGATCCTATGAATTATTCTGTAATTCATTGCTCATTTCAAAACATTCAATTTTCTGTTTGGTTTCCATTAATTGAATTGGCTCTAAGTGCAGAAATCCCAGTTTTTACCAGTAATTTGAAGCTATGAAGTAACATTGACAGTATTACTCGGTACTTAAACAAATAGTTCAATACATTGACAAACTAAAAAGTTCTTCAGCATGTTTTACATTTGTGAAAACAACAATATATTGACATCAGAATCTCACGCATCAATTGATCACAAGTAATTCATTACTATATTATTAGATTTTTTAATGTATCAGATACACAGCTACCATACCAGATACCGTATATGTTGAAGAGATTACGTAATTGCCAGTATAATGCAATTTTAAAACAGAAGGGAAAAGTTGCTAAACAAAGTATGCTAAAATCCTGTGTTTATTTCCACCTAAGCTATCTTACATGGCTTGTACCACATTTCTTAAAGGGAACCTGTCACCAGTTTTTTCACTATTAAACTAAAAGAATCCCCTTCTGCAGCTCCTGGGCTGCATTCTATGAAGGTGCACCTTGTTCCCTGACTCCACCTGCAGACCCCAAAAATAACTTTATAAAATCTGACCGCTACGTAAGCTAATTACCTGATCTAGTTGGATGGGCGTCCTCTTTTTCGGCTCCTGTCCCCCTCCTGCCGCTGTTTATCGTCCTCCTTTCTTGATTGACGCGGATGACACCTCCATCATCATCCACGTTGCTCTTGCAAATCTCGCACCTGTGCGTTTGTACAGGCGCAGTTCGCTCTGCCATATCGCGGGCAGAGCAGAAAACATAGTTGCCATCGCGTGCGTTGGTGAGCTATTTGTGCAGGCGCGAGATTATGGTCGGGTACGAGGATGACGCAGTGACGTCATGCACAGCGCCAACCATAATCTCGCGCCTGCGCAAATAGCTCACCGGCACGCGAGAGTACAACTATGTTTTCTGCTCTGCCCGTGATGTGGCAGAGCGAACTACGCCTGCGCGAGAGTACATGACTGCACAAGCATGAGAATTGAAAGAGCAATGAGGATGATGATGGAGGGGTCATCCACGTCAATCAAGAAAGGAAGATGGCGAACAGCGGCAGGAGGGGGGACAGGAGTCGAAAAAGAGCACTCCCATCTGACTAGATCAGGTAATTAGCATACGTTGCGGTAAGACTTTATAAACTTATTTTTGAGGTCTGCAAGGGGAGTCAGGGAACAAGGTGCACCTTCATAGCATGCAGCCCAGGAGCTGCAGAAGGTGATACTTTTAGTTTAATAGTGAAAAAACTGGTGACAGGTTCCCTTTAAGTGTGACTAAACACTTTTTCGACTTGTTTGACAAGAGATTGTGGTTTTGCTAAATGGTATGGATTTGCTGGGAGGAGACTATGGCTTGAAATGCAACACCATTGATCCGATTCATAAAGACAGTTATTGTTCACGTAGGACCACAATAGGAAGACATTCATGCCACTTCATGAATCTGGAGCATCTGAGAAGTGGCGTGCACCTTTGTACACTATGCCACAAATCATGATTTAGATGGGCTTGGCATTCCACCCTCACCGTGCCACTGTGCTGCCCAAGCTTCACCCATTTTGAAGGATGTGGGAGAAACTAGTTTGAAAACACCCAAAATCACAAAGTTTATGCACAAATCAGAGTTGCACCTAAATTTTGTGACTTTTCAAA
Organism: Anomaloglossus baeobatrachus; assembly: GCF_048569485.1. Classification (NCBI taxonomy): domain Eukaryota; kingdom Metazoa; phylum Chordata; class Amphibia; order Anura; family Aromobatidae; genus Anomaloglossus; species Anomaloglossus baeobatrachus. The sequence goes on from NC_134358.1 coordinate 428,138,590, forward strand.
GCATATGACTAAAGTGCACTAAATTAATTTAAACTATATACTGGACAGCACAGTAACCTTACAGCGATGGAGTTCTGGGTTCAAATCCCACCAGAGACAACTGCAAGGAGTTTGTATATTCTGCCCGTGTTTAGGTTTCCTCTGGATACTCCAGTTTCCTCCCACAGTCCAAAGACATATTGGTAGGGAATTCAGATTGTGAGTGCCAATGGGAACAGTGATGATAACATCTGTAAAGCACTTTCTAATTGATGGCACTATATAAGCGAGTAAAATAAATATTCTATAAATGAACCTCATGTATCCAGTGTGGTAAATTTGAATTTAGACTGTGTAAAACATAACACAGATTTAGTAAATTTGCCCCATTGTTTCTAAGCTATGTACCCACATAAACAATCTATTACCTTAAAAGAGTTGTTCACTCCTTGACAACCGTTTTAAGTGCCCCAGTGCTGGATAAAGGAGAAAAAACAACTAGATATACCCACTCCGATCTCCTATATAAAAAATATTACGTGGCCACTACGACCAATCAGCGGCTGTAACATTCATTGCTCTTCCACTCGGGCAAAACCGTGAAGGCTGCAGTCAAGGAAGGACAGCTGAATAGCTGCAGCAGTGACTTGACATCATCTAATACCCGCTGGTCATTGATAACATTGGAAAATTAAGATTTTGCTTCCTGAACACTTTTGAGTGTATCTTATGTAGTTTTTGAGCTGCTGATCACAAAAATCACCTTGCATTTTTCTGAAATTGTCTGTTTGAGCAATTTTTTTTCATGTTGTCAAGCTTTCCATGTATTATCTAGAATATGTGTGCTGTTATGTAATTTATTGGAATGCAATGGCATGAATTCTTTGCATTTCATTGAAGTTGCAAAACTTCAGTGGAAATGTTACAGACTGGACGCTGCCTGAAAAGGTTATAAAATCTGTTTGCAAAGATTCTGCAAATTATTTCAAATCTAAGCATCTATAAACTATGATAGTACAAGGTGATAGAGCTAAAATGTCTCATCAGTGTCGGAAAAGTCGCAATATCTTCTATTACAGTTGTGGAGAGTAGAGTTGAGTGCGGTTCGCGGTTCGAGGTTCTCCAGTTCTAGGCTCAAGTGATTTTGGGGGCTGTTCGAGATCGAACTAGAACTCGAGCTTTTTGCAAAAGCTCGATAGTTCTAGATACCTTCGAGAACGGTTCTAGCAGCAAAAAGCAGGGCTTTTTACAGCTACAGTGTGCAGGAGCCATCGCTGGCAGCCTGCCACAAGCTGGTAACCAAGATAAACATCGGGTATCCAAGCAAAGCGCTTTGGTTAGTAACCCGATGTTTATCTTAGTTACGTGCAGGAAGCCCACACTTCCCCGCTCAGCTCGCTCCGCCCCCTCCTGCCCGCGGCATGTACACATACACACACACACACACACACACACACACGGTCCTGCTCGGCTTACCTGCGGTGATGAAGTCCCGCCATCCCGACCTCAGCGCTGTCACTGTCCTCCATGGCCGCCGCTTGTCACATCACCTCTCGCTTCCGACCCGAGACTGACTAACGGTGACGTCACGGGCCTCTCGCGATACTTGGTGTGAAGGCGCCGGTCATTGACCTCAGTGACAGGGGCTGTCAGTGTGCTGGAGATCAGCGCAGGTAATGTACCTCGCCGACAGCAGCACTTGTCATCCCCTGCAGTGACCTGGGCTGACCCATTGATGTTAGCTCAGGTCACTGCATTGCTCTCCCAGCCAATGGGGAACATCCTGCTCTTCATTGACTGGGACAGTGTGGATCGTCATGGCAACCCCTTGGATTACACCAGACCTGGATTTGTTTTTCATTCTAATAAATTGGTTAAAGAGGGAATGTTTTGGGGAGTGTTTTTTCAAATAAAAATGTGGTTGTCGTCTATTTTTTTTTATTACTGACTGGGTTGGTGATGTCGGGTATCTGATAGACGCCTGACCTCACCAACCCCAGGGCTTGATGCCAGGTGACATTACACATCTGGTATTAACCCCATATATTACCCCGTTTGCAACCGCACCAGGGCGCGGGATGAGCTGGGGCGAAGCACCAGGATTGGCGCATCTAATGGATGCGCCACTTCTGGGGCGGCTGCGGCCTGCTATTTTTAGGCTGGGGAGAGTCCAATAACCATGGACCTCCCTAGTCTGAGAATATCAGGCCCCAGCTGTCTGCTTTACCTTGGCTGGTAATCCAATTTTGGGGGACCCCTACGTGTTTTTTTTTTAAATTATTTATTTAATTTAAAATAACAGCGTGGGGTGCCCTCAGTTTTGGATTACCAGCCAAGGTGAGGTTGCCAGCTGTGGTCTGCAGGCTGCAGCCGTCTGCTTTACCCTAGCTGGCTACAAAACTAGGGGGAACCCTACGTCATTTTTTTTTTCATTTTTTTGGCTAAATACAAAGCTAAGCACCCCTTAGTGCCACATGAAAGGCACCAAAGGGTGCTCCACTTTTTCTCCACTTTTTCTCCACTTTTTCTCCATTTTTTTCTCCACTTTTTCTCCACTTTTTCTCCACTTTTTCTCCATTTTTTTCTCCACTTTTTCTACATTTTTTTCTCCAATTTTTCTCCACTTTTTCTCCACTTTTTCTCCATTTTTTTCTCCACTTTTTCTACATTTTTTTCTCCAATTTTTCTCCACTTTTTCTCCACTTTTTCTCCATTTTTTTCTCCACTTTTTCTCCACTTTTTCTCCATTTATTCTCCACTTTTTCTCCACTTTTTCTCCATTTTTTTCTCCATTTTTTCTCCACTTTTTCTCCACTTTTTCTCCACTTTTTCTCCACTTTTTCTCCATTTTTTTCTCCACTTTTTCTCCACTTTTTCTCCACTTTTTCTCCACTTTTTCTCCACTTTTTCTCCATTTTTTTCTCCACTTTTTCTCCACTTTTTCTCCACTTTTTCTCCACTTTTTCTCCATTTTTTTCTCCACTTTTTCTCCACTTTTTCTCCATTTTTTCTCCACTTTTTCTCCACTTTTTCTCCACTTTTTCTCCACTTTTTCTCCACTTTTTCTCCATTTTTTCTCCACTTTTTCTTCACTTTTTCTCCACTTTTTCTCCATTTTTTTCTCCACTTTTTCTCCACTTTTTCTTCACTTTTTCTCCACTTTTTCTCCATTTTTTTCTCCACTTTTTCTCCACTTTTTCTCCACTTTCCATTTTTTCTCCACTTTTTCTCCATTTTTTCTCCACTTTTTCTCCACTTTTTCTCCACTTTTTCTCCATTTTTTTCTCCACTTTTTCTCCACTTTTTCTCCATTTTTTCTCCACTTTTTCTCCACTTTTTCTCCACTTTTTCTCCACTTTTTCTCCACTTTTTCTCCACTTTTTCTCCACTTTTTCTCCATTTTTTCTCCACTTTTTCTTCACTTTTTCTCCACTTTTTCTCCATTTTTTTCTCCACTTTTTCTCCACTTTTTCTCCACTTTTTCTCCACTTTTTCTCCACTTTTTCTCCATTTTTTCTCCACTTTTTCTCCATTTTTTTCTCCACTTTTTCTCCACTTTTTCTCCACTTTTTCTCCATTTTTTTCTCCACTTTTTCTCCACTTTTTCTCCACTTTTTCTCCATTTTTTTCTCCACTTTTTCTCCATTTATTCTCCACTTTTTCTCCACCATTTCTCCATTTTTTTCTCCACTTTTTCTCCACTTTTTCTCCACTTTTTCTCCACTTTTTCTACATTTTTTTCTCCACTTTTTCTCCACTTTTTCTCCACTTTTTCTCCACTTTTTCTCCACTTTTTCTCCATTTTTTTCTCCACTTTTTCTTCACTTTTTCTCCACTTTTTCTCCACTTTTTCTCCATTTTTTTCTCCACTTTTTCTCCACTTTTTCTCCATTTATTCTCCACTTTTTCTCCACTGTTTCTCCATTTTTTTCTCCACTTTTTCTCCACTTTTTCTCCATTTATTCTCCACTTTTTCTCCACTGTTTCTCCACTGTTTCTCCATTTTTTTCTCCACTTTTTCTCCACTTTTTCTCCACTTTTTCTCCACTTTTTCTCCACTTTTTCTCCATTTTTTTCTCCACTTTTTCTCCACTTTTTCTCCATTTTTTCTCCACTTTTTCTCCACTTTTTCTCCATTTTTTCTCCACTTTTTCTTCACTTTTTCTCCACTTTTTCTCCATTTTTTTCTCCACTTTTTCTCCACTTTTTCTTCACTTTTTCTCCACTTTTTCTCCATTTTTTTCTCCACTTTTTCTCCACTTTTTCTCCACTTTTTCTCCATTTTTTCTCCACTTTTTCTCCATTTTTTTCTCCACTTTTTCTCCACTTTTTCTCCACTTTTTCTCCACTTTTTCTCCATTTTTTTCTCCACTTTTTCTCCACTTTTTCTCCACTTTTTCTCCATTTTTTTCTCCACTTTTTCTACATTTTTTTCTCCAATTTTTCTCCACTTTTTCTCCATTTTTTTCTCCACTTTTTCTACATTTTTTTCTCCAATTTTTCTCCACTTTTTCTCCACTTTTTCTCCATTTTTTTCTCCACTTTTTCTCCACTTTTTCTCCATTTATTCTCCACTTTTTCTCCACTTTTTCTCCACTTTTTCTCCACTTTTTCTCCACTTTTTCTCCACTTTTTCTCCATTTTTTTCTCCATTTTTTCTCCACTTTTTCTCCACTTTTTCTCCACTTTTTCTCCACTTTTTCTCCATTTTTTTCTCCACTTTTTCTCCACTTTTTCTCCACTTTTTCTCCACTTTTTCTCCACTTTTTCTCCATTTTTTTCTCCACTTTTTCTCCACTTTTTCTCCACTTTTTCTCCACTTTTTCTCCATTTTTTTCTCCACTTTTTCTCCACTTTTTCTCCATTTTTTCTCCACTTTTTCTCCACTTTTTCTCCACTTTTTCTCCACTTTTTCTCCATTTTTTCTCCACTTTTTCTTCACTTTTTCTCCACTTTTTCTCCATTTTTTTCTCCACTTTTTCTCCACTTTTTCTTCACTTTTTCTCCACTTTTTCTCCATTTTTTTCTCCACTTTTTCTCCACTTTCTCTCCATTTTTTCTCCACTTTTTCTCCACTTTTTCTCCATTTTTTTCTCCACTTTTTCTCCATTTTTTTCTCCACTTTTTCTCCACTTTTTCTCCATTTTTTCTCCACTTTTTCTCCACTTTTTCTCCACTTTTTCTCCACTTTTTCTCCATTTTTTCTCCACTTTTTCTCCACTTTTTCTCCATTTTTTTCTCCACTTTTTCTCCACTTTTTCTTCACTTTTTCTCCACTTTTTCTCCATTTTTTTCTCCACTTTTTCTCCACTTTTTCTCCATTTTTTCTCCACTTTTTCTCCACTTTTTCTCCACTTTTTCTCCACTTTTTCTCCATTTTTTCTCCACTTTTTCTCCACTTTTTCTCCACTTTTTCTCCACTTTTTCTCCATTTTTTCTCCACTTTTTCTTCACTTTTTCTCCACTTTTTCTCCATTTTTTTCTCCACTTTTTCTCCACTTTTTCTTCACTTTTTCTCCACTTTTTCTCCATTTTTTTCTCCACTTTTTCTCCACTTTCTCTCCATTTTTTCTCCACTTTTTCTCCACTTTTTCTCCATTTTTTTCTCCACTTTTTCTCCATTTTTTTCTCCACTTTTTCTCCACTTTTTCTCCATTTTTTCTCCACTTTTTCTCCACTTTTTCTCCACTTTTTCTCCACTTTTTCTCCATTTTTTCTCCACTTTTTCTTCACTTTTTCTCCACTTTTTCTCCATTTTTTTCTCCACTTTTTCTCCACTTTTTCTCCACTTTTTCTCCACTTTTTCTCCATTTTTTTCTCCACTTTTTCTCCACTTTTTCTCCATTTTTTCTCCACTTTTTCTCCACTTTTTCTCCACTTTTTCTCCACTTTTTCTCCACTTTTTCTCCACTTTTTCTTCACTTTTTCTCCACTTTTTCTCCATTTTTTTCTCCACTTTTTCTCCACTTTTTCTTCACTTTTTCTCCACTTTTTCTCCATTTTTTTCTCCACTTTTTCTCCACTTTCTCTCCATTTTTTCTCCACTTTTTCTCCACTTTTTCTCCATTTTTTTCTCCACTTTTTCTCCATTTTTTTCTCCACTTTTTCTCCACTTTTTCTCCATTTTTTCTCCACTTTTTCTCCACTTTTTCTCCACTCTTTCTCCACTTTTTCTCCACTTTTTCTCCATTTTTTCTCCACTTTTTCTTCACTTTTTCTCCACTTTTTCTCCATTTTTTTCTCCACTTTTTCTCCACTTTTTCTTCACTTTTTCTCCACTTTTTCTCCATTTTTTTCTCCACTTTTTCTCCACTTTTTCTCCACTTTTTCTCCACTTTTTCTCCACTTTTTCTCCATTTTTTCTCCACTTTTTCTCCATTTTTTTCTCCACTTTTTCTCCACTTTTTCTCCACTTTTTCTCCATTTTTTTCTCCACTTTTTCTCCACTTTTTCTCCACTTTTTCTCCATTTTTTTCTCCACTTTTTCTCCATTTATTCTCCACTTTTTCTCCACCATTTCTCCATTTTTTTCTCCACTTTTTCTCCACTTTTTCTCCACTTTTTCTCCACTTTTTCTCCACTTTTTCTCCATTTTTTTCTCCACTTTTTCTACATTTTTTTCTCCACTTTTTCTCCACTTTTTCTCCACTTTTTCTCCACTTTTTCTCCATTTTTTTCTCCACTTTTTCTTCACTTTTTCTCCACTTTTTCTCCACTTTTTCTCCATTTTTTTCTCCACTTTTTCTCCACTTTTTCTCCATTTATTCTCCACTTTTTCTCCACTGTTTCTCCATTTTTTTCTCCACTTTTTCTCCACTTTTTCTCCATTTATTCTCCACTTTTTCTCCACTGTTTCTCCACTGTTTCTCCATTTTTTTCTCCACTTTTTCTCCACTTTTTCTCCACTTTTTCTCCACTTTTTCTCCACATTTTCTCCACTTTTTCTCCATTTTTTTCTCCACTTTTTCTCCACTTTTTCTCCATTTTTTCTCCACTTTTTCTCCACTTTTTCTCCACTTTTTCTCCACTTTTTCTCCATTTTTTCTCCACTTTTTCTTCACTTTTTCTCCACTTTTTCTCCATTTTTTTCTCCACTTTTTCTCCACTTTTTCTTCACTTTTTCTCCACTTTTTCTCCATTTTTTTCTCCACTTTTTCTCCACTTTTTCTCCACTTTTTCTCCATTTTTTCTCCACTTTTTCTCCATTTTTTTCTCCACTTTTTCTCCACTTTTTCTCCACTTTTTCTCCACTTTTTCTCCATTTTTTTCTCCACTTTTTCTCCACTTTTTCTCCATTTTTTTCTCCACTTTTTCTCCATTTATTCTCCACTTTTTCTCCACCGTTTCTCCATTTTTTTCTCCACTTTTTCTCCACTTTTTCTCCACTTTTTCTCCACTTTTTCTCCACTTTTTCTCCACTTTTTCTCCATTTTTTTCTCCACTTTTTCTACATTTTTTTCTACACTTTTTCTCCTCTTTTTCTCCACTTTTTCTCCACTTTTTCTCCATTTTTTTCTCCACTTTTTCTTCACTTTTTCTCCACTTTTTCTCCACTTTTTCTCCATTTATTCTCCACTTTTTCTCCACTTTTTCTCCACTTTTTCTCCACTTTTTCTCCATTTTTTTCTCCACTTTTTCTCCACTTTTTCTCCACTTTTTCTCCACTTTTTCTCCATTTTTTTCTCCACTTTTTCTCCACTTTTTCTCCATTTTTTTCTCCACTTTTTCTCCATTTATTCTCCACTTTTTCTCCACCGTTTCTCCATTTTTTTCTCCACTTTTTCTCCACTTTTTCTCCACTTTTTCTCCACTTTTTCTCCATTTTTTTCTCCACTTTTTCTACATTTTTTTCTACACTTTTTCTCCACTTTTTCTCCACTTTTTCTCCACTTTTTCTCCATTTTTTTCTCCACTTTTTCTTCACTTTTTCTCCACTTTTTCTCCACTTTTTCTCCACTTTTTCTCCATTTATTCTCCACTTTTTCTCCACTGTTTCTCCATTTTTTTCTCCACTTTTTCTCCACTTTTTCTCCACTTTTTCTCCACTTTTTCTCCATTTTTTTCTCCACTTTTTCTCCACTTTTTCTCCATTTTTTTCTCCACTTTTTCTCCACTTTTTCTCCACTTTTTCTCCACTTTTTCTCTACTTTTTCTCCACTTTTTCTCCACTTTTTCTCCACTTTTTCTCCATTTTTTTCTCTACTTTTTCTCCACTTTTTCTCCACTTTTTCTCCACTTTTTCTCCACTTTTTCTCCATTTTTTTCTCCATTTTTTTCTCCACTTTTTCTCCACTTTTTCTCCACTTTTTGGGAGAATGTTTTTACCGTGAGATGCCACAGATCCGGGTACCACGACCTCCTCGGCCAGTCTGGAGCGACGAGGATGGCGCGGCGGCAGTCGGACCTGATCTTGCGTAACACTCTGGGCAGCAGTGCCAGAGGAGGAAACACATAAGGCAGTTGAAACTGCGACCAATCCTGAACTAATGCGTCTGCCGCCAGAGCTCTGTGATCTTCAGACCGTGCCATGAATGCCGGGACCTTGTTGTTGTGCCGGGACGCCATTAGGTCGACGTCCGGCATCCCCCAGCGGCAACAGATCTCTTGAAACACGTCCGGGTGAAGGGACCATTCCCCTGCGTCCATGCCCTGGCGACTGAGAAAGTCTGCTTCCCAGTTTTCTACGCCCGGGATGTGAACTGCGGATATGGTGGAGGCTGTGGCTTCCACCCACAGCAGAATCCGCTGGACTTCCTGGAAGGCTTGCCGACTGCGTGTTCCGCCTTGGTGATTTATGTACGCCACCGCGGTGGAGCTGTTTGACTGAATTCGGATCTGCTTGCCTTCCAGCCACGGCTGGAACGCCTTTAGGGCAAGATACACTGCCCTTATCTCCAGAACATTGATCTGAAGGGAGGACTCTGGCTGAGTCCAGGTACCCTGAGCCCTGTGGTGGAGAAAGACCGCTCCCCACCCTGACAGACTCGCGTCCGTCGTGACCACCGCCCAGGATGGGGGTAGGAAGGATTTCCCCTTCGACAATGAAGTGGGAAGAAGCCACCACCGAAGGGAGGCTTTGGCTGCCTGAGAAAGGGAGACGTTCCTGTTGAGGGACGTCGACTTCCCGTCCCATTTGCGGAGAATGTCCCATTGAAGTGGACGCAGATGAAACTGCGCAAAAGGAACTGCCTCCATTGCTGCCACCATCTTCCCTAGGAAGTGCATGAGGCGCCTCAAGGGGTGTGACTGGCCTTGAAGGAGAGATTGCACCCCTGTCTGTAGTGAACGCTGTTTGTCCAGCGGAAGCTTCACTATCGCTGAGAGAGTATGAAACTCCATGCCAAGATATGTCAGTGATTGGGCCGGTGTCAGATTTGACTTTGGGAAATTGATGATCCACCCGAATCTCTGGAGAGTCTCCAGAGCAATGTTCAGGCTGTGTTGGCATGCCACTCGAGAGGGTGCCTTGACAAGCAGATCGTCTAAGTAAGGGATCACCGAGTGTCCCTGAGAGTGTAGGACTGCTACCACTGTTGCCATGACCTTGGTGAAAACCCGTGGGGCTGTCACCAGGCCGAAAGGCAGTGCCACGAACTGAAGGTGTTTGTCCCCTATGGCGAAACGCAGGAAGCGCTGATGCTCTGGTGCAATCGGTACGTGGAGATAAGCATCTTTCATGTCGATTGATGCTAGGAAATCTCCTTGGGACATGGAGGCGATGACGGAGCGGAGCGATTCCATCCGGAACCGCCTGGTTTTTACGTGTTTGTTGAGCAGTTTTAGGTCCAGAACAGGACGGAAAGATCCATCCTTTTTTGGCACCACAAACAAGTTGGAGTAAAAACCGTGACCCTGTTGCTGAAGAGGAACAGGGATCACCACTCCTTCTGCCTTCAGAGTGCTCACCGCCTGAAGAAGAGCATCGGCTCACTCGGGGGGCGGAGATGTTCTGAAGAATCGAGTCAGAGGACGAGAGCTGAACTCTATCCTGTAACCGTGAGACAGAATGTCTCTCACCCAACGGTCTTGAACCTGTGGCAGCCAGGCGGCGCAAAAGCGGGAGAGCCTGCCACCGACCGAGGATGCGGTTTGAAGAGGCCGAAAGTCATGAGGAGGCCGCTTTGGGAGCGGTTCCTCCGGCGGTCTTTTTAGGGCGTGACTTAGACCGCCATGAATCGGAGTTCCTCTGACCCTTCTGTGGCCTGTTGGACGAGGAGAATTGAGACCTGCCCGCGGGCCGAAAGGACCGAAACCTCGATTGTACCTTCCGTTGTTGAGGTCTGTTTGGTTTGGACTGGGGTAAGGATGAGTCCTTTCCCTTGGACTGTTTAATGATTTCATCCAATCGCTCACCAAACAGGCGGTCGCCAGAAAATGGCAAACCGGTTAAGAACTTTTTGGAAGCAGAGTCTGCCTTCCATTCACGTAGCCACATGGCCCTGCGGACTGCCACCGAATTGGCGGATGCTACCGCCGTACGGCTCGCAGAGTCCAGGATAGCATTAATGGCGTAGGACGCAAACGCCGACGCCTGAGAGGTTAAGGACACCACCTGCGGAGCAGAGGCACGTGTGACTGCATTAATCTGCGAGTGACAAGCTGCGATAGCTTGGAGTGCCCATACGGCTGCGAATGCCGGAGCAAAGGACGCGCCGATAGCTACATAGATGGATTTCAACCAGAGCTCCATCTGTCTGTCAGTGGCATCTTTGAGTGAAGCCCCATCTTCCACTGCAATTATGGATCTAGCCGCCAGTCTGGAGACTGGAGGATCCACCTTGGGACACTGAGCCCAACCCTTGACAACGTCAGGGGGGAAAGGATAATGTGTGTCCTTAAGGCGCTTAGAAAGCGCTTATCTGGACAAGCTCGGTGTTTCTGGACTGCCTCTCTGAAGTCGGAGTGATCCAGAAAAGTACTCATTGTACGCTTGGGAAACCTAAAACGGAATTTCTCCTGCTGAGAAGCTGACTCCTCAATTGGAGGAGCTGGGGGAGAAAGATCCAACACCTGATTGATGGACGCTATAAGGTCATTCACTATGGCGTCTCCTTCAGGTGTATCTAGGTTGAGAGCGGCCTCAGGATCAGAATCCTGATCTGCCACCTCCGCTTCATCCTCTAGAGAGTCCTCCTGCTGAGACCCTGAACAGTGTGATGAAGTCGAGGGAAGCTCCCAGCGAGCCCGCTTAGGCGGTCTGGGACTGCGGTCCGTGTCGGAGACCTCACCGTGGGACCTATGAGTCACCCCAGGAGCACTTTGCTGCTCCAACCGAGGGGGGCCTGGGGTCAATGATTCAACAGTGCCCGGGGCCTGTGTTACCGGTCTGGACTGCAAGGCTTCTAGTATCTTAGCAGACCATTTATCCATAGACTCAGAAAGTTTGTCAGCGAATACTGCAAACTCCGTCCCTGTCACCTGGACAGTGGTAGCAGGTGGTTCCACCTGGGTCACCAGTGGCAGGGGCTCCGGCTGAGTAAGTGCCACAGGGGCCGAGCATTGCACACAATGAGGGTAGGTGGAACCTGCCGGTAGCATAGCCGCACATGAGGTACAGGTTGCAAAGTAAGCCTGTGCTTTGGCACCCTTGCTTTTTGCGGACGACATGCTGTTGTCTCCTCTGAGTACAATCCGGGAGGGTATATAGCCAAAAATCAACAGTGCGACAGTACAGAGAAAATGTATAGCATATAAGCATATATATACACTTCGGCACCCAGGGGGGCCAGCACCTAGTAACAGGTGCGGCTTACCGACCGCCCAAAGCGGTTGTGTGACCACCAGATTCCCTGCCTGGGCCTCCCAGAGCCGTGTTGTCTCTCCTCTCCAGCTTCAGAAGTGCTGACAGGAATGGCTGCCGGCGTTCTGTGAGGAGGAGGGGGCCGTGGGCGTGCCCTAGAAAGTGCGGGAATCTGGTGCCCCACGGTGCTCAGTGAGGGGGAAGGAGGATACAAAGTATGCTCCAGCCCTCAGCGCTGACGTCCAGTGCAGCTTCCCTCCCTTCCCCTGACTGGCAGGCCCGGGGGCGGGAGTATGCGGTACTAGGCCGCAGAAGCTGGGGACTAAAGTTATAAGCGCGGCCGGCAAACAAGCGCGGCCAGCGCGGTAGTCCCCGGCGCACTAACACACCCAGCAGTGCTGCAGCGTGTATGACACAAGCGCTCCATGCGCTGTCCCCAAGGGGACACAGAGTACCTCACAGTAGCAGGGCCTTGTCCCTGACGATACTCGGCTCCTGTCCAGCAGATTCCCCAGGGGCTGCGGAGGGAGCACGGTCCCAGTGCCTGGAGACCGATTAGGATCCCACTTCACCCAGAGCCCTTAAGGGATGGGGAAGGAAAACAGCATGTGGCTCCTGCCTATGTACCCGCAATGGGTACCTCAACCTTAACAGCACCGCCGACCAGAGTGGGGTGAGAAGGGAGCATGCCGGGGGCCCTGTTATGGGCCCTCTTTTCTTCCATCCGATATAGTCAGCAGCTGCTGCTGACTAAATTGTGGAGCTATGCGTGCATGTGTGCCTCCTTCGCACAAAGCATAAAAACTGAGGAGCCCGTGATGCACGGGGGGTGTATAGGCAGAAGGGGAGGGGCTTTACACTTTTAAGTGTAATACTTTGTGTGGCCTCCGGAGGCAGAAGCTATACACCCAATTGTCTGGGTCTCCCAATGGAGCGACAAAGAAAAATTCCACTTTGGTCTCATCTAAGCAGAGCACATTCTTACACATGCTAGCTGTGTAGCCTACATGGCTATATACAGACTGCAAATGGATTTTTTTATGACCTGCTTTCAAAAATGGCTTTCTTCTTGACACTCTTCCATAAAGGTCAAATTTGTGGATTATGTGACTAATAGTTGTCTTGTGGACAGATTCTCCCACCTGAGCTCTGGATCTCTGCAGCTCTTCCAGAGTGAGCATGGGCCTCCTAGCTGCTTCTCTCATTAGTTCTCTCCTTGCTCAGGATTAGTGATGTGCGAACCCCCCCAATGTTCGGGATCGGGAGACTCACCCGAGCTTTTTGTAAAGTTCGAGCTCGGGAGATAACACAAACTTGCGTCCAAACCCCGAGCTTGGACTTTACAGTTATGGGATGGGGTGGGGGGGCTGTAAAATAAAGAATATAGTTAATAATAAACATTGTCATTATATTTACTGGTCCCGCAATGCGTCCTGCAGACCTGCTATCTCCCGGCCGCTTCTGCGTCACTCTGTACAGACAAGTGTCTCTACAGAGCAAAAAGCACCCTGACACTGACAGTGACAGTCAAAGTTCAATTGAGTCCATGGCTAAGCCATGGACTTGGGTGAACCGTGACATCACCGCAATCATGGCCGAAAAAAGCCGAAGACTGCCGAGTGACGAGCAGTGCAGTTGAATACTTCCGGAAGTTAATGATCAGACCCGGAAGCAGAAGCATCCGGGAGATAGCAGGTCTGCAGGATGCATCATTGGACCGGTAACTATAATTATAATGTGTTTTAATAATGTGTTTTTTTTATAGCCCCTGGACCCGAATTGGACCCCAACTGTAACACGGGTTTCCTAGAAAAACTCGTGTTCAGGACCTTGTGCACGAACACTGTGTTCCTTAAGGGTCCAGAACTTTACAGTTCGGCTTCACCCATCCCTACTCAGGGTGTCAGTTTAAGGGGGATGCCCGTGTCTTCGTACGTTTGTAGTTGTGCCATACACCTTCCATTTTTGGATGATGGGTTGAATAGTTCTCTGTGAGATGTTCAGAGGTTGTGCTGTTTGTTTGGGGTTTTTTTATAACCTAACCATGCTTTACTCTCTTTGACAACTTTATCCCTGACCTTTCTGGTATATTCCTTGGTTTTCATGATGTGGTTTGATCCCTAATGTTCTCAAACAAACATCTGAGGTCTTTACAGAACCATTGTAGTTATACTGAGAATAAATTACACATAGTTGGACTCAATTTACACATTAGGTGACTTCTAGAGGTAATTGTTCACTCAGGATTTTATTTAGGAGCATCAGACTACAGGAGGCTGAATACAAATACACATAATTTCCTTTACACTTCAAAAATACTTATCATTGAGTGTTGGTTTATCACATAAAATCTCAATAAAATACATTTAAGCTTTTTGGGTGTGATGTAAGAAAATGTGAAAAAGTTCACAGGGTATGAATACTTTTTCAAGGCATTGTATTCTTCCAGGAAAAGCCAAGCTGAAAGCGTTTTGGTGCTTTGGATATCATAATTAAACATATTTGCTATTCAGATGTCTTGGTAATGTGGGTGGTAATAATTGTTGTATTTCATTAATTGTCAGCCAGCTTTTTCTGAGTCAAATATAACTAGGAATTTACAGAAGAGAACTGATATAAGAACAGAATTAACTACCATATGGAGGAAATGGAAAGTGGAAATATACCTGGGTCCCTTAGGGTTTGGGGACATAATAGTCACTTAGTAACAAAAGGGGATACTACTGATTAAATTTACTGTGTAATAATAACCTCTGTACTGTGTTCATGATCTGTGTATATTATATTTATGTTATGATATCACTGTTCATTATTATTCCTGTTTCACTATATGATCCATTGTCTGTGACATACCCTTAATCATTGGTTGTGACATCACTGTTTACTGTTTGCATTTTACGACATAACTCATGTTCTATGACATCACTGTGCACTGACATCACTACAGGGGCATATATAAAAAAAAATAGACAATGAAAATGTAGTTTAGGCAGTCATAAAATGCTCCCAATGCTTTTTTATAGAAGGCGCATAAAGTGTTAAAACACATTCTAAATAAGGTGCATGTCAAGAAAAATTTGCACTGGAATGCAAATTCTAGTGCCTTTAGCTTAGGAAACGTCAGCTTATCTGCATAATCTACATATTATGTTGCCATGCCCATTAGCCCTGCACTATAATATTACCAAGTCCCCTAGAAATTAGCTGTGACATCACTATGTGAGGCGCATTGTTGTATTTGTTATTCCTTGCACAATGACAAATTTTCCCTATGTTACTTTACTTTGGTCATTATCCATATGCTGTGACATCAATATTATTATTTCTCTGATATGGAAAATCATGGTTCAATTACTTTTGCAAGGCTGTAAAGTGGGCTTTACACGCTGCGATCTCGCTAACGAGATCGCAAGCGATCGGACCTGCCCCCGTCGGTTGTGTGACACGGGCATATTGCTGCCCATCGCGCACAACCTCGCTTACACCTGTCACACAGACTTACCTGCCTAGCGACATCGCTCTGGCCGGTGACCCGCCTCCTTTCTAAGGGGGCAGGTCGTGCGGCGTCACAGCGACGTCACACGGCAGCCGTCCAATAGAAGCGGAGGGGCGGAGATAACCGGGATGTAAACATCCGCCCACCTCCTTCCTTCCGCATTGCCGGTGGAGACAGGTAAGGAGATGTTGCTCGCTCCTGCGGTGTCACACGGAGCGATGTGTGCTGCCGCAGGAACCAGGAACAACATCGCTAATGAGAGGTAAACGATTTTTTGTTTTAGGACGACCTCTCCGCGGCAAACGATTTTTGCCGTTTTTCCAATCTTTTTAGGTCGCACATAACTGTTAAACGCTAAGATATCGTTAATGGCGCCGGATGTGAATCACAAACACTGTGACCCCGACGATAATTCATTAACGATATCGTAGCGTGTAAAGCCCGCTTAATTGTCTATTATTTGTTTATTGTGACATCGCTGTGTTTATTATACTTGTATTGTGATATTGTGTCATTATCCCAGTGCAGAGTTATTGCTGTTTATTATCCTTGTATTGTGATGTCTGAGTTTATTATTGCTACAATGTAACATTTTTGCATTTATCATTCATAGAATGGGAAAATTCTTAATATAATTTGCATTATCTGGGTTCTGTGACATAATAAAAATGGTTCCTGTGTTGTAACATTACTGTGTATATTCAGGCAGTTAGGAATATAGGATGCAGAACGTCCAGTCACATTCTTTTAGCATGAGGCCAAGAATCTTCAAGGTACGTCTCTGCATATGGGATCATCTCAATGCCTTATAGTTACAGGTTTAGGCTTTTAGTAAATACTGTAGAAAGCCATGTTTGATTTAGTCTGATGTCATATTTCCTCTGGTCAAATACAGGTGTTGTTCATAAAGGTATAAACAACTCATAATTTTCACTTCCACTAACGAGTTCATTTATGCTTTGTATAGTTTGGAAGGGATAATAGACAAAAAAGAAAAATGGTCTTGAGTAATCAAAGGACAAATACAGCAATATTACGCTTGTGAATCTGTATGGTAAATATAACAGTGGTCTCTATATGATTGAAGAATAAATGAATTTAGAGAAAATTCTGCCCCCTAGTGGAAACTGCATAAAGTCTCAGCCCGCACTTCAGAATGCTGGTGGAAGCAGGCATGGGTAACAGAATGGCATGAGAAAAAAAGAAAAGGTTCTCACCTGTTGCAGCACAGAAGACAAAAACTGCAATTTTAAGTGAAGCTCTAAACACTGATGCTTTTCCTAGTGTTATTCAGAGAGCAGTTAAATAAAAAGAAAGTTACGTTATTGTTAAAAACAGAACTGTATATGCAATAGGGAAATATCTAATATATAATTCATGCAAGCTACTTGACAGTCAAATAGAATTTGGATAACAATTTTGGTGAAGGATGTCAAATAATATTTTTCATCTTGATGTGAAAATGGTTAGCAGTGACTTGTCGCTACTCAGGTAAGAAGTGTGATAGTAACTATCTCACATCATATTTCTTCCAACAATTAAAGGGGTTCGTCCACTGGATTTTCTCATTTAAACTGAGCACCTCCTGCATTTGTTGCTGTTCCACTAAATCTAGAACAGTTTTCCTTTTTCTACAGTGCCCTTCCGTTCTGAAGTTATACCCCCTTGTCATATTGGTGCAAATTTTCCCTTCAATCAACTGGGCATATGTGACGCCCTGGGCAAGCCAGGGGTCACAGGTCACAACATCACATGCACCCCACATTCCCTGCAGGTACACCAAGCTAACCCAAAACCCTTGTTGCCTTCCTCCAGGGGCTGATGTCCACACCAGGGGGTGGGCCAGGCGGTTGGCTCCGCCCACCGAGGAGTTCACAGCCCTGGAGGTGGGAAAACCAGGCAGAACAGAGATCAGTTAGGGAAGTGAAGGAGTAAAGAGTCAAGAGAAGGAAGTGAAGTGGTAGAGGAGCTTAGGAGAGAAGCTGAAGTAAAGTGAAAAGAAACAGTTTGTAAAGCCTGAAGTTGGTCCGGGTGTGTGCCCCGGACAGTGACAGCAAGGTCAGCAGACGGCGGTGATAGTCTGCAGGGGGACTGCTCGGAGGTTGCAGGAAGGACCACGGACGGGTGGTGACCCGACGGTATCGGAGCAGTATACGAAGAACAGTCAGCACCAGGGCAGGGGCCTTTCGGATCCCGGCAAGGCTAGGAGTCGCCATAATTTGCCAAATCCGTCAGTGAAGGGGACGTCTGTCTCCTAACAACCAAGTCCCGATTGAAGGCAACAGCCCGACCGTGAAGGGGAGACACCGCCACCGCCAGGGCACCAGTTTCCCAGGGCCAGCGCCTGCGGACAAAGTAGGGCTCCTTCGGCCCAGCTTGTAGCCGAGCGGTGGGTAACCGGTGGGGACCCATCGCTACCAAAGAGACTTTCATAGGTGCAGGGAAGAGACCGTCACCGCTAACTGCAGGGAACATCAGCACCGTGAACTGTCCGAGGGACCCGTCCAACCAGCCGTTTGTTTACCGAGAACTGTGTCGTGTTTACTGGCTGAGTGAGTACCTCCGTGCCGTGCGGTACAGCGCTGCCCCTGCGCCCCTGCACCTCCACAGGCCCCAGACCCGCCTGTCCACCATTCCAATCCCATCACTGGGCCCCGGGATCACCAACCCCTACCCACGGAGGGGCAAAACAACAACTGGCTGCTCCATACCATCACTCCCGGGTTCCCCAGCCAGAGCAGCGGTGGTGTCCACTTAATCACCACAACCGTGGGTGGCGTCACGGACAATAAACTATCCCAAAACCCGATCCCCTTTCACTCACGGGCGAGGAGCGCCGCTCGAGTCCCCGGGATCCGGCCCATCGCTCGAGCCACCGAGCAGCAGCAGGCCGCAGCAGCCGCGGCAGCCGGACCCGAGCAGTGGGAGAGCGCGGCGTCCCCTCCTCCGCCCGCGACACATATACCAAAGAATTTTGTAGGAATGGTAATGTTTTGATTGGCTAGATTCATAGGAGAAAAAGCTAACAACAGAGAAGTGCTGTGTGTTACATCTCGTGGCTCTCCTGAGGCAAGGACTGAGGCAGTCTCCCATTCCTTGCCTGCCACGAGCACTCCTGCTCAGCAGCGCCGAAGGTCTGCCAGACTGCGCAGTGTGCAGGAGATACCTTCTCAGAGAGGCAGAAGAAGGGTGACACCTAGTGGTTCTCCTGTTACAAGGAGTGAAGCGGTCTCCCATTCCTGGCCTGCCGCAGACTCTCCTGCTCAGCGGCCCCGAAGGTCTGCGAGGCTGCGCAATGTGCAGAGGTTTACTGCTCAGGGAAGCAGTGAGATTCCCGTTATCTCTGCACATTGTGAGACCGAGGATCCCGCCTCTATTTCCCAGAGGCAGGAGGGTGAGCATGTGCAATGCGTGGTGGGTCCTGATTCGCTCACTGACGTCACACGGCTTGATGACAAGGCTGGTGACGTGGTGAATCCTGACTGGCCAGGCTGGGACGTCGTGGACCCTGATTGGGTCAAGTCCGTCATCTCCGCCTCGCGCCCGCCCTCGGGTGGAGCTGCACCTCCTTAAAAGCTCCCCCTGCCATCATGGCGGCGCGCGACCGTCCTTCTATGTTTGGATGTCTGGCAGCGTGCTGCCACGCCACTGCTCAGGCATTACTGTCTCTTGTGGGCTTGGCCCTTGCTGCTCCGGCAGTACCTCGTTTGCAGGCCGTGTTCCTGCCTTGCTGCTCCGGCAGTATCCCCTTCAACAGGCCGTGTTCCTGTCCCAGGTGAGCTCCTCGAGTCTCCACCGGACTCACCTGGTTATTGAAAGCACACGTGCGTGGGCACCTCTGTGCTACCCTCGTGCCATATTCTCGTGACTTCCACTGGCACACGTGCGTGGGCACCTCTGTGCTTCCCCATGCAACAGGTACACCGAGCCGTGAGATCCCTGCCATACAACCATCACGGGTTAGGGCAGATCGGTGTACATAGATCGTCTGTGACATTCCAGACGATCGCTAGCAGCAACCCGCTCACTCTTCACCCACCATAGCGGCGGTCCCTTACACCGCACAGTGGACCTTGACCGGCGGAAGCTGTCCATTTCCCATCTTGGCACGCTTCCCCGGGTCCCCCTCGTAACAGCTGTGGTACAGTTGGTTGAAGGGAACATTTTCACTTTTGGAGGGGCACAAAAGAAAAACTATTCTAGAATCAGTGGAGCTGCAACAATTAGAGAGCTGCTCAGTTTAAAATAATGCAACTAAACTAAAAATCCAATGAAAGGCCCTCATTAAATAGAACCAGCTGGCTCTTCAGGCAGGTCTATTTTAGTGAATACTAATATTTCCAATGAATACAGAAGCATCACTTCTTAAAATTCTTCATTGTGCCATTCCTCTAGGAATAAACTCACAATGGAGTGTTACTATTTCTCTCGGTAGAGTGTCTAATAGACCTTGGTTCCACTTGCGCATAGCTTCCAATGTGAGAGCTTCAGAAGCGATATGCTAATGACCCTCTGCTGCGAGGGTCAGCCAAAGGTTTTTCAACTGTGATCCGATCTTGCGATTAGATCACAGCTGCGGAAGAGAGAGAGGGGGAACACTTTCTCTCCATTTCCTCCGCTGTCTGTTTCTGCATGCATCGCACTGCCATCGGATGACATGCGAGTGCAGTGCGGTGTTTCACATGCACTCATAGACTTGTATGGGTGCATGTGAGCCGAGACTGGCTACCAAACGCAGCATGCTGCAATTCGTTGCTCATGCCGATATGGCAAGAGAAATCAATCGCAGATGGACACTGTCTAATAGTTTTGCACTGGTGCGAGTGCAGTCCGATGTTTTATCAGGTTGCACTCGCCCCTGCAAAACACAAGTGGAACCGAGGGCATACTGTCTGATCAGTGCTGACAGTGTTAGGGCCCATATTCAGATAGCCGGGCACATCAGTCTGATCTTGGACCGCAATGCTCGGACTGGCCGTGGCTCTCCCAAGCAAGACAGTTTTATATAGTTCTATGAGACTGTCACGCTTGGGACTGGAGAGCTGCAGCCAGTCCGAGCATTGCGGTCTGAGATCAGGTTTATGTGAATGTATGTCTGAATGAGACCCTAGTGCATGTGGCAGAAAATGTTAAGGTAATGCCTAGTTGTCAATTTATTTCATACATTTTTAGGAGGAGCGGCAGAGGAACGGGACAATGTCAAGTTCTAATCAAAGATACCTCATCAATGCTACTTCATGTGAAACACTAGTATTTCCTTAAGGCTGGAGTCACACTTAACGTGTAAAGTGCACAAGGATCGCATCACTCGAACTCGCCACTGGCTCTCCTGACAGGAGCGGATCAGCTGCATAGAAATACATTAAGCAGACCCGCTCATGGCAGGAAAGCTGGCGACCGGTCCAGGCAATGTGATGCGATCCTCGCATGAGTCACATGTAAGGGTGACTCCAGAATAAACAGAAATAGAAAGGGGATTTTTGTACAGGACATGCAAGAAAGAACATGCGGCCAAATTAATAAATGCGGTCCTAGTATTGCGCCAACGTTTATACTAGTTTTGCACCAATTTTTATTTTGCAGAAGGTAAAATAAAAGAAAACTTCCAGAAACAGACCTATACCGGTTTATATACAGTCATATGAAAAAGTTTGGGCACCCCTCTTAATGTTAACCTTTTTTCTTTATAACAATTTGGGTTTTTGCAACAGCTATTTCTGTTTCATATATCTAATTACTAATGGACTGGGTAATATTTCTGGATTGAAATGAGGTTTATTGTACTAACAGAAAATGTGCAATCCGCATTTAAACTAAATTTGACAGGTGCATAAGTATGGGCACCCTTATCAATTTCTTGTTTTGAACACTCCTAACTACTTTTTACTGACTTACTGAAGCACTAAATTGGTATTGTAACCTCATTGAGCGTTGAACTTCATAGGCAGGTGTATCCAACCATGAGAAAAGGTATTTAAGGGGGCCACTTGCAAGTTGTTCTCCTATTCGAATCTCCTATGAAGAGTGGCATCATGGGCTCCTCAAAACAACTCTCAAATGATCTGAAAACAAAGATTATTCAACATAGTTGTTCAGGGGAAGGATACAAAAAGTTGTCTCACAGATTTAAACTGTCAGTTTCCACTGTGAGGAACATAGTAAGGAAATGGAAGAACACAGGTGCAGTTCTTGTTAAGTCCAGAAGTGGCAGGCCAAGAAAAATATCAGAAAGGCAGAGAAGAAGAATGGTGAGAACAGTCAAGGACAATCCAGAGACCACCTCCAAAGACCTGCAGAATCATCTTGCTGCAGATGGTGTCAATATGCATCGGTCAACAATACAGCGCACGTTGCACAAGGAGAAGCTGTATGGGAGAGTGATGCAAAAGAAGCCGTTTCTGCAAGCACGCCACAAACAGAGTCGCCTGAAGTATGCAAAAGCACATTTGGACAAGCCAGTTACACTTTGGAAGAAGATATTGTGGACTGATGAAACAAAGATTGAGTTGTTTGGTCATACAAAAAGGTGTTATGCATGGAGGCAAAAAAACATGGCATTCCAAGAAAAGCACTTGCTACCCGCAGTAAAATTTGGTGGAGGTTCCATCATGCTTTGGGGCTGTGTGGCTAATGCCGGCAACGGGAATCTTGTTAAAGTTGATGGTTGCATGGATTCAACTCAGTATCAGCAGATTATTGACAATAATGTGCAAGAATCAGTGACGAAGTTGAAGTTACGCAGGGGATGGATATTTTAGCAAGACAATGATCCAAAACACGCTTCAAATATACTCAGGCATTCATGCAGAGGAACAATTACAATGTTTGTAATGGCCATCCCAGTCCCCAGACCTGAATATCATTGAACATCTGTAGGATGATTTGAAGCGTGCTGTCCATGCTCGGCGACCATCAAACTTAACTGAACTGGAATTGTTTTGTAAACAGGAATGGTCAAATATACCTTCATCCAGGATCCAGGAACTCATTAAAAGCTACAGGAAGCGACTAGAGGCTGTTATTTTTGCAAAAGGAGGATCTACAAAATATTAATGTCACTTTTATGTTGAGGTGCCCATACTTATGCACCTGTTAAATTTAGTTTAAATGCAGATTGCACATTTTCTGTTAGAAAAATAACCTCATTTCAATTCAGAAATATTACTCAGTCCAGCAGTTATTAGATATATGAAACTGAAATAGCTGCTACATAAAGAAAAAATGTTAACATTAATAGGGGTGCCCAAACTTTTTCATATGACTGTATCAATTACAGTATGATACTGGTGCATTACTTTGCTAAATTTGAAATTTGATCAATTTACCCCATAACTCTATCACCTGCAAACATTTCCTCTGCTGTGATAGGAGTGATGTCATAACCTCTAATGACTGCATTTAAATGGGTAATCCGGCTCTGCTCACTTCCACGTTGGTAGGCAAGTGGTGCCGATGCCGTCACAGATATCTGCCGGCTCATGTGCACTTGTGGCAGGTGTTTGCTAGGATGGGACATTTATACAATAGCTGAAACTCCAGCATATGAGTTGGCAATCATCTGTAAACATCATGTCACCAACGCCATTCAACTCTTGTTATGGAAGTGAGTGACCTGGACTACTCCTTTAAACACATTGAGATGCTACCTCTGGAGAGGATTGCAGCCCATAAATGATGTCTAAATGAAAGATAAATTGTAAGTTAGATAACTTAAGACCCCGTTACACGTGTCGATTTTTCGTGCGATTGCATGTGCGATCGCACCCGCCTCCATCGCTTGTGCGTCACGGGCAATTTGTTGCCCGTGTCGCACAAAGTCGGTCACCCCTGTCACACATACTTACCTCCTGAACGAACTCGTTGTGGGCGGCGAACATCCTCTTCCTGAAGGGGAGGGACGTTCGACGTCACAGCGACGTCACACAGCAGCCGCCCAATAGAAGCGGAGGGGCGGAGATGAGCGGGACGTAACATCCCGCCCACCTCCTTCCTTCCCCATTGCCGGCGGGGACGTAGGTCAGCTTTGTTCGTCGTTCCCGAGGTGTCACACAGAGCGATGTGTGCTGCCTCAGGACTGACGAACAACCTGCATCCATCCTGGAATGTGACCGATATTTTGCAAATGAACGACGTGTCAACGAGCAACAATAAGGTGAGTATTTTTGCTCATTAACAGTCGCTCGTAGCTTTCACACGCTACGATATGTCAAAGGATGCCGGATGTGCGTCACGGCATCCGTGACCCCGACGACATATCGCCCGATATATCGTAGCGTGTAACGGGGCCTTTACTCTGGTTGCTCGATCTGCTGGTTGGCACATCCCTGCCATCCCTACCGTGCCTCCTCCAAATAGCTGAGCAGCTTTGGAATGCTATTAATCTGCAGATTAATACGGGCGTCACACGAAACGATCTATTGTGCGATGCATCGTCGAGGTCACGGTTTTCATGACGCACATCCGGCATCGTTTGTGACGTCGTTTCGTGTGACACCTCCGAGCGACACAGAATCGGTCACAAATCGTGAGTCGTGTACTCGTCGCTTATTTTTAAAAAATCGTTTATTTTTACGTGCGCCGGTTGTTCATCGTACCCGGGGCAGCACACATCGCTCCGTGTGACACCCTGGGAACAACCAACACAGCTTACCTGCGTCCCGCGGCACCCGCCGGCTATGTGGAAGGAAGGAGGTGGGCAGGATTGTTACGTCCTGCTCATCTCCGTCCCTCCGCTTCTATTGGCCGGCGGCTGTGTGACGTCGCTGTGATGCCGAACGTCCCTCCCCCTTCAGGAAGAGGATGTTCGCCGCCCACAGCGAGGTCGCTCGCAGGTAAGTACGTGTGACGGGGGTTTATGACTTTGTGCAACACGGGCATCGATTTGCTCGTGACGCACAAACGACGGGGGCGGGTACGATCGCTCGTGCAATCGCACGATAGATCGTACCGTGTGAAGCCCGCATAACTCTATATCTGCAGGTTACTATCATTTGGGGACATGACAGGTTCTATTTAAATAGCTGATGTGGCCACCTTCTTCTTTGCCTAGACACAGAACGGGGCAGGTTTAGACTTCATTCAAATATACATTTTTTTCATGTTCGTGAAATAAAAGGAGAGATTCTCATGAGCGTGCTGGATTACATTTCCATCAGTGTTTGCTCAGTGTGTCCATTTTTACCATTAGCATTAAATACGTTTTTTTCAAATAACAGAAGGTTCTCAAGATTTAAAAAAAACAAAAAAAAAAAACTGTGAAAAACCGGTAGTACATAGGTGGCATCAGTGTGCTCTTGAGTTTTTCATTGACCCATAAATTTTAATATGTGTAATTTTAGTTAGTGACTCAGATCAAAATCAGACAAGTCACTCACTTCACAAAAAACATGAACATATGAACAGTCCCATAAACCATAATGGGTACGGGGTCTATCTTTGAAAGACACTGATAGAACACTTATCGCAAACACAGATGTCTGAGTGAGTCCTAAAAGGGGCTTTACACGTTAGCGATATTGCTAGCAATTTCTAGCGATATCGAGCGTGTAAGTACCCGCCCCCGTCGCGCATGCGATTGTTTGTGATCACTGCCGTAGTGAACATTATCGCTACGGCAGCGTCACACGTACTTACCTTGTCGGCAGCGTCGCTGTGACTGCCGAACAATCCCTCCTTCAAGGGGGAGGGACGTTCGGCATCACAGCGACGTCATCGCAACGTCACTAAGCGGCCAGCCAATCAAAGTGGAGGGGCGGAGATGAGCAGGACGTAACATCCCGCCCACCTCCTTCCTTCCGCATTGGGGCCGGCGGCAGGTAAGGAGGCATTCCTCGCTCCTGCGGTGTCACACACAGCGATGTGTGCTGCCGCAGGAGCGACGAACCACAACGAAAAACAACCCTTACCGATTTTTGAGTTTGGGACGACCTCTCCATGGTGAACGATTTTCACCATTTTTGAGGTCGCTTAAGGTCGCTGGTCAGTGTCACATGCTGCGATATCGTTAATGACGCCGGATGTGCGTCACTAACAACATGACCCCGACGATAAAACATTAATGATATCATAGCATGTAAAGCCCCCTTTAGATACTGAAATTAGTAGTAAGCCAGTCGACTAGACACACAGCTTAGGTCATGTGTTAAGCACAGGATAGGACACTCAATGGCAGGAACAAGACACATGGTAACCAGCAGATGGGGGTACCAAAGCTAGTATAAATATATTAGTTATCTAACTTTATATGTAAAGCACATTAACACAAAATTTCAGAAACGTCAGAAAAAAGACAAGTGTTGGGTGTGTGGCAAATACAAGGGAGCAAGATACTGCAAGAACCTTTTGTAGCGATAGAAATCTACCATAAAAGCAAGTGGGTGATATCTACAAAACCAAAAAGAAGAATTGCTAAATAGCCCAAAGTAATGGGACAAAGTATATAATATTAGGGAAATGAATAACAAGCATCAATAGAAGAGTATAATACTAGACAAGCATATTGAATAATAAAGCAAATAATTATAAAAGGTTAACTAAATAACTAAAAATCAAAGTCATGAAGGTATAAATAAAAAGACCCCAAAGAGATTCTATGAAAGACAGAGTAGAGCCCCTGGGAACAGTGTCCTTACAAATTACAGATAATCTTCAGGAAGATAATATAAAGAAGCAAAAAATACTTAAAGGGAACATGTCAGGTCCCATATGCGTTCTAACCTAGAAGCAGGGTGATGTGTAGCCTAGTAACCCCTTCCTACCAATCCCTGTATTGTAATATGAATGTATAAAAATATGTTTTATTACTTACATATTCCCTGTGTAAGTGAGCAGAGGCTCTAGTCCCCTGGGCGTCACATCGCTCTGTGGGCATTTGCATGGTTTCCGTGGTATCACACCCCTGTGGGCATGATACCATGGATTTACATGAGCAACGTCACTGTCGCTCCTTGAGATCCCGCGCGTGTGTGCTTACCATTGTCACAGCCTTGTTATCTGGGTGCTTGCTTCTCGGCTTCAGACGCGCATGGCGCATGCTCAGAAGACTCCTGCGGTTCCGGTCATGCGCAGAGCGCGTCTGAAGACGAGAGGCAAGCACCCGGATAACAAGGCTGCGGGAATGGTAAGTGCGCACGCACGGGATATCAAAGAGCGACGGTGACGTCGCTCATGTAAATCCATGGTATCACGCCCACAGGGGTGTGACACCATGGAAAGCATGCAAACACCCATGGAGTGATGCGATGCCCAGGGGAGTAGAGCCTCTGCTCATCTATATAGGGAACATGTAAGTAATAAAACATATTTTTATACATTCATATTACACACTATTACAACACAGGGATGGATAGGAAGGGGTTACTAGGCCATACATCATCCCGCTTCTAGGTTAGAACGCATATGGTACCTGACAGGTTCCCTTTAAAGGTGTATTCCGACATAAATTCCCCAAAAAAATGTTAAGCTAATCTGTATTGTCATATAAAACACCCCATACATGATTTTTTTCTTGTTTTCTAACTTTTGTTCCTCTTTAATTATCCCTTTATTCTCTGCAGACACTTTATTTACCTGCAGCTCAACTAAACATGAAATCTTCCTATGCCAAACCTCACAGTCAGAGCTGGCAACACCCGTCCTCACTGTCCAGCCCCGCCCTCTGCCTAGCCATTGGCTGTCAGTATTCTGCCCAACACTAACCTCTCATCGCTCCAGCAAAGATGGATATGTGTATTTACAAAGTGACAATTTTAATGTAGATGCGATGCCCAGGGGACTAGAGCCTCTGCTCATCTATATAGGGAACATGTAAGTAATAAAACATATTTTTATACATTCATATTACACACTATTACAACACAGGGATGGATAGGAAGGGGTTACTAGGCCGTACATCATCACGCTTCTAGGTTAGAACGCATATGGTACCTGACAGGTTCCCTTTAAAGGTGTATTTCGACATAAATTCCCCAAAAAAATGTTAAGCTAATCTGTATTGTCATATAAAACACCCCATACATGATTTTTTTTCTTGTGTTCTAACTTTTGTTCCTCTTTAATTATCCCTTTATTCTCTGCAGACACCTTATTTACCTGCAGCTCAACTAAACATGAAATCTTCCTATGCCAAACCTCACAGTCAGAGCGGGCAACACCCGTCCTCACTGTCCAGCCCCGCCCTCTGCCTAGCCATTGGCTGTCAGTATTCTGCCCAACACTGACCTCTCATCGCTCCAGCAAAGATGGATATGTGTATTTACAAAGTCACAATTTTAATGTAGATGTTTTACTGTAAAACATTTTTCAGAGGAAGAAGGTTTTTAAATCACACAGTTATACTGCAGATCAGCACATATTGTATAATAGTACCTGAGTTATGTGCCTATGGGTGATGATACAGCATAAAAATAAAAAATAATTAGGGATGATCGAATACCTCAAATATTCAGCTACGCCCATATTCGACGAATAGGTCGCCGCTTTTCGACTATTTGCGAATATTCGATGCGCAATGTAAGTCTATGGGAAAACCGAATAGTTGCTGAATAGTAAGTATTCGGGCTTCCCATAGACTTACATTGCTCATCGAATATTCGCGTAGCGGCGACCTATTCGTCGAATATTCGCTATGCCGAATATTGCCGAATATTTGTGATATTCGATCATCCCTAGAAATAATCCAATGAATGCAACTATAATATGATTTTCTTAACAGACCAGCAGCAAAAAGAATTAACATCTAGTTATTGCACACAGAATCCATGCTGAAGTACAGCAACCTCCTTGCAAGGTCATAGCTATGATACAGAGGTCATATAAGAGTATTCTGGGTGATACTAAAGGACTGGGAATCCAGGCTAAATTAAACTACTCAACTAATTATGACAGGATGCTATTAATCTTAAATAGGATCTGTCACCAGGTCACAAGTGGTCAGGTTTTGCTCCTTTTTTTCCTGCTGCACCCTGGATTATTCAGCCTTGTTTTTTAACGGTTCCAGACATATTTGCCTTTTTATTTAGTACTAGAAGGTGGCCCGATTCTACGCATCGGGTATTCTAGAATTTACGTATTGTGTAGTTCATGTATGATTTTTGTTATATATATATATATATATATATATATAGAGATGTTGTTGTGTGTAGTTACCAAGTGTTTGTGTAGGCGCTGTACATGTTCTGGGTGTTGTCTGGGTGTGACGGGGGGTGAGAGCGGTGTTGTATGTGTGTTGCGTGTGTTGCGTTGTTTGTGGAGCGCTGTGTGTCTGTAGCGTTGTGTGTGTGTTGCGCGGTTTGTGTGTGTGTGGTGTGTTTTGGGGGGAGGTATGTTTTGTGCAATGTGTGTGTTGTGCGGTATGTGCGTATATTTGTGTGTGCCGCGGTGTTTGGGTGTTGTGTGTGTCCAGCGTTGTCTGTGTGTGTGGGTGTCTGTGTAGGGCAGTTGTTTGTGGTTCCCAGTGTGTGTGTGTGTGTGTGGTGTGTTGTGCAGTGCGTGCGCGTGTGTGTGTGTGTGTGCATCAGCCTCTCTTCTCTCAGCCTACGTCTCCCAGCCTCCCTCCTCCCAGCCTCCCTCAGCATCAGCCTCCCTCTCCCAGCCTCCCGAAGCATCAGCCTCCACCAGCATCAGCCTCTCTCCTTCCAGCCTCCCCCAGCATCAGCCTCCGCCAGCATCAGCCTCTCTCCTTCCAGCCTCCTCCAGCATCAGCCTCCCTCTCCCAGCCTTCCCCAGCCTCTCTCCTCCCAGCCTCCGTCCTCCCAGCCTTCCCCAGCATCAGCTTTCGCCTCCCAGCCTCCCTCAGCATCAGCCTTCCCCAGCATCAGCCTCTCTCCTCCCAGCCTCAGCCTCTCTCCTTCCAGCCTCCCCCAGCATCAGCCTCTCTCCTTCCAGCCTCCCTCAGCATCAGCCTCCCTTTCCCAGCCTTCCCCAGGATCAGCCTCTCTCCTCCCAGCCTCCCCCTCCCAGCCTCCCTCAGCATCAGCCTTCCGCTCCCAGTCTCCCCCAGCATCAGCCTCCCCAAGCATCAGCCTCCACCAGCATCAGCCTCTCTCCTTCCAGCCTCCCCCAGCATCAGCCTCTCTCCTTCCAGCCTCCCTCAGCAGCCTCCCGTTCCCAGCCTTCCCCAGATCAGCCTCTCTCCTCCCAGCCTCCTTCCTCCCAGCCTCCCTCAGCTTCAGCCTTCCTCTCCCAGTCTCCCCCAGCATCAGCCTCCCCAAGCATCAGCCTCCACCAGCATTAGCCTCTCTCCTTCCAGCCTCCCCCAGCATCAGCCTCCCCAAGCATCAGCCTCCACCAGCATCAGCCTCCCTCGTCCCAGCCTCCCCCAGCATCAGCCTCCCCCAGCATCAGCCTCTGTCCTCCCAGCCTTCCCCATGATCAGCCTCTCTGCTCCCAGCCTCCTCCAGCACGCCGTGCTCCTCTGCCGACACTCACACACCCGATCGCATCCACTCACACACACCCGATCGCATCCACTCACACACACCCGATCGCATCCACTCACACACACCCGATCGCATCCACTCACACACACCCGATCGCATCCACTCACACACACCCGATCGCATCCACTCACACACACCCGATCGCATACACTCACACACACCCGATCGCATACACTCACACACACAGACACTGACGATATCGCACATACGCGCTGATACTCACAACATCCGGAGATATCACATGCCTCTGGCCATGTGATCCTCCGTCAGGTCCTGGAAGATCACAACAGCACAGTATCGAGGCCGAGAAGCAAGCAATATCGGCGGATGCTGTGAGTGTGTGGATGCGATGTGAGGTGTGTGTGAGGTGTGTGTGAGGTGTGTGTGTGTGTGAGAGTGAGTGTGATCTGATGTGTGTGTATGTTTGTGTGTGTGCTGTTATGTGTGTGCGCGTGGATCTTCCGCCGCAGCAGGACCTTGATACGCTTGTAACCATGCGAGCATGGTTACCAACGTATCCACACCACTCCCGTGCGAGCGGGGGCCGGGGGGGAGGTGGGGGTGGGGGGGGGGGGAGTACAGTACTCACCTCCGTGACAGCCGTGTCAGTTCGGGGAATGCGCGGGGTGGGGGGAGGGGGGGGGGAGTACAGTACTCACCTCCGTGACAGCCGTGTCACTTCGGGGAATGCGCGGGGTGAGGGAGGGGGCGGGGCCAGAGCTAGCGTGCATTGCGTGAGGGGGGCGGGGCGTGGCGTGGCCGAATTGCCAATGCCTGCAGGGTGCCGGGGCGAGAGGCCAATCTGTGGGGGGGGCGGAGCCTGGGCGAGCGGCTGGCCAATCCGTGTGGGGGCGCAGCCTGGGCGAGCGGCCAATCGGTGTGGGGGGGCGGGGCCATGGCGAGCCCAGCGGCCAATCAGCTTTGTGTCACCGTAAGGACACAATTTTGGAGCATGACAGACAGACAGACAGACAGACAGACAGAATAAGGCAATTATATATATAGATTACTTTTTATGGTCTTTCCCTCGGGGGAAGTGCTCACAGGGTTCTCTGGGGGCAGGACTTTAGGCTGCTCTGCTCTATTAGCCTGTGAGCAACGCTGTCTTGCTAATGACCATAAGATTAGCACTGAATAAAAAAGCCAATATCTTTAGAATTGCATGGTAAATTAAAACAAAAAACAGCCATAATACTCAGAAGAGCAGCAGGAAAAGGCGCAAAAACTGTCCACTTTTGACCTGGTGACAGGGCCTCTTTAAGAATGCCATTTTTGTAATTGTGTAGTATGCATGAAATGAAATATGACAATAAACCTATGTGCGCATGTTGAACATTTCTGCATCAAATATGCACTTTCTAGCAAAAAAATGCACCAAAAAACGCATGCGTTTTTGTGCCATGCATTTTTCTTAATGAAGTCAATGGGTGGAAGGGCTAAAAAAACACAGCAAAAAACGCACCAACAATTGACATGCTGCAGAGTATCTTGAGCACAAAATCTGAAAGGAAAAAATAAGCAATGTCAGCAAAGCACTTCAGACTTCTCATTGACTTTGCTGGCATAGCTGCATAAAGATTGGCATGCAGATTTGTGACAAATCTGCAACAAAAACACTCAAAAAACTCACTGTGCGCACACTGCCTAATAGTGCACATATTCTGAACATACGGAAGTTTTTATTGGAGGTAATGAATTATATAGATATGCTACACTGCATTGCAAAGATGTCAAAGAATGCAGAGAACAAAGCCTTATGCGGGCGTCACACGAGACGATCTATCGTGCGATTGCACCCGCCTCCGTCGTTTGTGTGTCACGGGCAATTAGTTGCCCGTGGCTCACAAAGTCATTAAACCCCCGTCACACGCACTTACCTGCTGAGCGACATCGCTGTGGGCGGCGAACATCCACTTCCTGAAGGGGGAGGGACGTTTGGCGTCACAGCGACGTCACACAGCGTCCGGCCAATAGACGTGGAAGGGCAAAGATGAGCGGGATGTAAACATCCCGCCCACCTCTTCCTTCCGCATTGCCGGCGGGATGCAGGTAAGCGGTGTTCATCGTTCCTGGGGTGTCACACAGAGCGATGACTTTTTGAAAAAGAGCGACGTGTCAACGAGCAACGATAAGGTGAGTATTTGTGCTCGTTCACCGTTGCTCATAGCGGTCACACGCTACGATATATCAAACGATGCCGGATGTGCGTCACTTACGACGTGACCCCGCCGACATATCGCACGATATATCGTCTCGTGTGACGCTCGCATTAGTGTATAAAGTGTTATAATAAAGGCATAAGCAGCGTAAAACAGTACTTACTGTACATTAGTGCAAGTCACAATGATCAAATAGCGTTGTATAGAACCAAATAATACCACCATACTAAGCTGAAATACTAAGAGAACTATGCTAAAGAAAATCAATTCCCAGGTTGTGATTTCTAGTAACTTGAAACATTCTTCTCCCAAGCTTTCAGCCAACAAAAGGTAGACTTTTCATATAAATGGCCACTAAGGATATGACACCGAATCACAAACCCTGTTCTCAGGGGAGTCAATCAAATTGGGCAGCCATAAGTTGTGGAAAGCTTGGAAATTGTCTCCACCTCCTTGAATGGATAGATCTAACTAGCATGAGGTTAAGCAACATGAGCTGCAGCCACCACCAGTGAGCTTTTATATACAGCATTCTAGAATACAATATGTAAGTTCCCAGACTACTCAGTATATAGTAAAAAACACTTTTATTATACTCACCTAGGAGGTGGTCTGGTCCAATGGGCATAGCTGATCTCTAGTCCGGTGCTTTCTTTCTGATCAAAGTATTGTAATGAGCAGGCGCGAGGAAAGGTTAGAGACCGCCTGTGCATGCGCACTACAATACTTTAATCTGCTCTCAGCAGGGCAAATCAAAGTGCACCTGTGCAGGACCTCAATACCAGCTTGTGTGGATGAAGTAGGATGCATCATCTACTCTGGGTTGGGTAGAAGGAGGACAGCGATCATCGCAAAGAGGAGGCACCGAACTGGAGAGCAGCAACACCCATTGGACCGCACCGCCCCCTAGGTGAGTATAATAAAAGTGTTCTACAGAATGGCCTGGGCGCTTATATACAGTATTCTACAATTCTGTATATAAGAGCATACTGGTGGTAGCCACAGCTTATAGGGGTCAAATCCGGTGACAATCACCCTTTAAATAACATAATAAATCGTCTTACTAAGGAACGTTTGAATGCCACTGGAAAAGAGCAAAAATCTTCTTCTCGATTACTCCTAAAAGGAACCTGACAGTTGATACATGCTGCCCAGTCCAGGTAGAGACCGGTCGCTCCAGGGCAGCAGGTGGGAAGATCCACCTCTCTGACTAGTCTCCAGTGCGAATCGGTCCCTGGAGGCCAATAAATTACATTTTTCTCTAAAACATCAAAGTGTTTCAGAGTTAGACATATCAGGATGAAATCACACAGCCAGTGATTGATACATGCTGCCCTTGGATCAGATGTAAGATATTTATTCATGACACGCAACATGTTGTCTGCAGCATGATGCAAAAAAATATTGATGCAGAAAACTATAACTTAACACATAACACAGCTAAAATCATTGAACATGTCAATTAGTTGACGAATTACATGTCTCTGCATCAAGATATCTTGCTGCATCATGGTATGACTGTCAGATTAAGAAAAATCACATCTATTACAGACCGTCCTCCTACAAATATCAGAAATTAGTCACCTGTCTATTTTGGGTAATAATTTTACTTGCACAATCATAAATTAGCAATTAACCAAATGCAGTAGTAACCTACTACTGTCATAATAAATCTACTATAGTAAATGAACATTTTCACAATTGAATTAATGAACAGTTGCGTTCCCCTTACCTTATCTTGCTCACACAATAATAAGTGTATGTGTATCATTAAACTTACTACATAGCTGTCACCATATTTTTGCTGTACCATCTGAGGGTAGCATAAAGTAGGGTCTGAAACCTTGTTTTCAATGATGTATTACTTACTGGGCTGCTTGCTGTAGTTTTGTTAAAATCACAGTTTTATCTGCTGCAGCTATGCTAGTCTTCTCAGTAGTGAGCTCCTGCTATGTAGTCATATACATTCATGAGCTAGGGCTATCAGCACCCCCACCATTGATTGGCAACTTTCTACCTATACTCAAAGGCAGAAAGCCTGTAAATAAACAAAGGGGTGGGATTAGACAGAGCTCATCAGTAAAAAGAGAAGTGGAGTGTTACGATTATCCCTCGCCATGGAGTCATTTGTGATGGTTCTACTATTTGAGCTTTCTCCCTACTCTTCAGACCTATATTAAATGTACTTTGCCTTCTGTTGGCACTGCAAGGGTTAATGTCAGTTTTCCCTTGCTGCAAGTTGCTTAATTGGAGCTCAGCTGCAGTCTTTTGTGGCCCCTCTCCTTTTCCTTAAAAAGCCCATCAGCCACCTCTTCCGTGCAGTTGATAAAATCTCATTTTACCAAGTCCTACCGTGTAAAGAGGAAGTACTTTGCAGCTGTTGGTGCAAGTGTTTCTGTTTGCTTGCTGTTGTTGTGAGCTACCCTTTGTCTTGTATTTTCTTCCCTGCCCTGGTTTTTCCCCCCTTTCTCATTAGTTGTCTTATATGTTTGCGTGCTGTGTGACTGAGTTTTGGTTTTCCCCCTGTTTGTCTATTTTCTGTGGGGCTACCACTTTGATTCTAGTCTTCCCCTGGGATTGGAAGAGGGGATACTAGATCAGGGCTGGTTAGGAGCAGGGCTAGAGTGGTGGCCCAGACATCCTCACCTTCAGAGGTAATTCTGGGACCAGGTGTAGCTAGGGCCCCCCTAGGCTGAGGGTCAATCCCGGAGCCCTTATCCCAGTTACCTCCTTTCCATCCCACAACACAGAACAGCAGCAGATAAAGCAGTGATTCTGTAAGTACTAAAGCAAGAAGACCAACAAGTTACCCAGGTCTAGAGTCTAGATCTCTATCCCTATGACTGATTTCCTTAAAAACAGGTGTATTGTGTGTGTGTTGTGGGGGGAGGGGTTGGCTAGTTAGGTAAAAAAAAATAAACATCTACCTGCCGTATCCTTAGAAAAATGTCTGAAATAATAACCACTTCTTTGAAGGAGCGTTAGAAGGTTTCAAAGTAGACGTTTTATACCTATATTGTCCTTTGAGGTAAGAAACTGCACATTTCAGAAATTGCGTGGTGCCTTCTATTTCTAATACCCAAGGTGATACATGGTGGATCCGTGGGAATTATGTGAACTACTTATCGTAATAATGTGACAACCAAATTGTCTCTATTATAGTCAGCGACTAATGACAAAAGATACATGGAGTGGTGGCATGCACACTGACTGCTCCAAGCAACCTTATGAAAGATATAGAAAAAAAGTTATTGATGTTTTACTGAATTATGATTTTTTGACTGTAAAACTTTTTCTAAAATTGGTCACCTGTCTGGAAAAACTTTGAATACATAATATGGGAAAAAAATCTAAAGAATCCATCATTTGGATGGAATGTACAATTCTTTATTTTTCTGAAAGATAAGGTTTATAAACTAAGCAATGAAGTCAATTATTAAAAAGCTGTGACCACAGGATAGGAGACACATTTTTTATCAGTTGGCGTCTCATTTCAAGGACTTCCACTTGAGATGAGCAGATTTATGGGACTCCAGACCAACTTATCGGTCAGTGGTTCCTGGCGGCTGAATGGGAAGCCTGCAAATCTCTTACCTTCTGGCATCCCTGGTCTCCACAGATTTTGATTAGCTAGGGTTGACGCAACATCATCTGTGCACAGTGATACACAAATGACGTTACACCAGCCAGTCCTGACAAATGAAATATCATGACAGGGACACCAGAAGGTAATTAGATTTATGAGCTTCCCATCTAGCCACCAAGCACCACTGACTTTTATGCTGGACCGGAGACCTGTGAATCCATCCGCTCATCTCGAAAACCCTACCAATCACCAAAACAGGCTTCTTTTAAACTGATTAGAATAAAGTGGTAGTGCACATTCTTGACTGATACTCCCTTCATTCACTGTAGGGCTGCTGGAGAAAACTGAATATATCACACCAGAAGTCCCATAGAGACTGAATGGAAAAACCCTTGAGCGTGCGCACTGTTGTTCCATCCCAAAAACGGCAAAAGTGATTAGACAGCCACTAATATAAAAGTTATCCCCTGTGCAATAGATTGTTAATAACTTGTTCCATCTGCACAACCCCTTTAAAGAATGTATTTGATGTGGGATGGTTCTTGAGTTGTTGGCAGTTTTCGTACCTTTTTCAGTTCCTCTTGTATACATGTGGAATTGTCTTCAGATGAAAGCATTTCATAGTTTCCAGTGCTCAATCTGGGCTCCGGCTCATGCTCATCTCCAGATGACGTTTCTCTGTCGCTCATCTTTGCTGTTAATTCATTTATTCTAGTTTTTAGTTTTTGTTCAATGTTGTCACTTTCCATTCTATGTTGCTGATCTCCACTGCTCATCCCAGATTCTGATAAATCACTACAACTCTGTAGGCAAGAAAAAAAAATACACGTGACTATTAATGCTATCTTTCAATACCAGAACACCTAAAATAACAGTACATTTTGTATAGAAACTACGGTAGTGACTGCAAAAAGGAACATATTTGTAGGCAGCTGCATGAATCTCTATGACCAACGTTCCTAGAGCTGTGACATATTGTCACCCATAGACAGCCATAACATAATCAGATATGGAGCTTAACTCTGTGGCAACACAATCTCATGATGTTACTGTTTACACTGACAAGCAAAAGGGTAACAATGTTTTGAACTTTTGACTTTCAGATTCCATATTTCACCATTCACTACAGCTTCGATCATGAGACTACCATCATTTTATAGACAATCATCTTGGCTATGTTATACATAAATTTGACTTGTAACTATTTAGCATATGATTAGTTATGCAGATTCTTGTTGTGTCACTGCATGATTACGGTTTTCCTCCTATGGATAGTAGTAGAAAATATTTTGTTACAAAATTGCAACCTGTTCCCACATTCCCTAATAGCGCATTGTGTTATTCAGGTTGATTCCAAAGCAAAAGGTCACTGGTTCAAATTGAGTAGCAGCCATGAAGAAGATTTCCCAGGAAAGAGAAATAGCATTATCCAGCTCATTGATACCGGTCTCTAAGCCAAGAAAATTTCCAAACTACATCACGTGAGTGCCATGACAGTTGTTGGAAGAACACAAAATTAAGTATGTCCATCCATTCAAAAGCCAAGAGGTAAGCGGCACAATTACAAGAGGAACACCAACATCGTTGTCAACAAGTCAGCTCATCACAAGGTCTATGAGTTTGAGGCACGACAAACATGACAGTGGAGATGGCTCATATTCGTCATAATAGTGAGATCTGAGATCTCGATGCAAGCACTGTGCGATGCACTTTACACAAGTCTCGAATGTTGGCACAAAAAGAGGTGAAGGAGCATCGACTTCAATATAATAATAATAATAATAATAATAATAATAAGTGTTGGCTTGAGTTTGCAAAAAAATGTGAAAAGTGGTCAGTAAAAGATTGCAAATGCGTGATTTGGAGTAATGAGATGAAAGTCAATAGACTAGGCTTAGATGGATGCAAATGGGTCTGGAAGAAACAAGGGAAAAAGGGGCTAACAGATTGAGAAATTGAAGGAACTGTCAAGTTTGGTGGAGGAAGCTTTATGATATTAGGTTGTTTCAACATCAAAGGCGTTGGAAACTTTTCCAGGATCGATGATTGTCTCAATGCTGATCTATATGTGAGTATCCTACAAGATGAGATACTTTGTACGCTCAAGTAATATGAGTATAAAAAGGATGATATAGTGTTCCAGCAGGACAACGACCTGAAGCCTACATTGAGATTGGCAAAGTAATGGTTCTATGATAATGAAGTGCTGGCTTTGCCCCCACATTTCTGAACCTCAACCTAATCTACCCATACTTGTGAGTTGAGTTGAAGAAAAAGCTGAATACATACCTAAGTGAGTCAACCAATATGCACCAACATTGGGACTGCATAGAAGAGATCTGGGATTAGATTTGATCGAGACATGCTTGACTTTGATCGAGAACATGCTTAGAAGGATTCAGGCAGCTTTGAAAGCCAAAGGTGGATTGACGCATACAAACTGGCGCACAAGGGTTAATGCCGCACTGTTGTGAATGAGAGGAAACTCCAGCAGAGATTTCATAGTGATTTTTAACAACACATTTCAGAGATTTGCATCTCCTTATCAGGTCAAAATCACAATCTTTTTGATTTTGACCTGATGAAGGAGACGGATATCTCTGAAACGCTTTTGTTAGTATATCACCATCAAACCTCTCCTGGAGTTTCTTCTCATTCATGGCAGCGCTGCATTAACCCTTCTGCACCAGTTTGTATTCACCTTCCACGTGGGGCTGCAGCAGCTGTGTTCTTCACTATCATAGTGATTGTGAATGTCACAACCCTTCAAGGTGAGCATCTTTCATTGTCCTACATTTATCCTCTCACCCGCATAAGACCCTATTTGTGCTCCTTTGTCTTCCAACCTTTTTTACATTAAAGGTGGATTTACAAAATACTAATAAAATAATAAAAACATTGGGACCGCATAGAAGAGACCTGGGATCAGATTTCGATAGAGACATGTTAAATAGTTGTAAGTCAAATTTATGTATGAGATAGTCAAGATGTCAATAAAATGAAAGTTGTCTCATGCTCAAAGCTGTAGTGGATGGTGAGATATGAAGCCCAAAAATAAAAAGTTCCAAACATTGTTACCCTTTTGATCATCAGTGTATCTACCTGGAGTAAATGATCTATGAGAGTCCTATTAGACCATGTCGCATGGAAGTTTCCCTCCCAGAAACACTATAGGTTGCTACAGAAGAGACCTGCTTAAAGGGAACCAATCACCAGGATTTTCATATATAACCTAATGCTAGTGCTATACTGGCACTATCAGGCTGATTCTCTACATACCTGTAGTGGTCAGCTCGGATATTTAGGTTTTGAAATCCAAGAAAGTAAAGTTTATAAAATCATCAGCTTCTTGAGTGACAGCAGCTGAGGAATAGATCATATCTGTGAGAAAATTCAGATTTATACCCCTCCCCCTGTTAGAATTAGCATAAGTATTATTAAATTATTATTATTATTAAATTTAATGTTTGACTTGCAGGACCTGTGTGAGGTTATACCCATGTGACCGGAAGGGGCAGGGCCTAAGCAAACAAAGCTAATATCAAGAAGCAACATTTTTCTGTTGGCTGAGGCCCTGTCCTGTCTGGTCACATAGCTATGACCTCACACAGGTCCTGAAAGTCAAACATTAAATTTATTGTATAATACTTATGTTATTTCTAACAGGGGGAGGGGATAACTCTGAATCCCCCCCAGATATTATCTGATCCTCAGCTGCTGTCACTCAAGAAGCTGATAATTTTATAAACTTGACTTTCTTGGATTTCAAAACCTAAACATCCGAGCTGACCACTTCAGGTACGTAGGGAATCCGACTGATAGTGCCAATATAGCACTGGCATTAGGTTATATATGAAAATCCTGGTGATTGGTTCCCTAAAGAGGAGTTATTAGTATAAACTGTATATTCCTGCACATAGTAGCAGGAATGTTGATAAAATATTTTTTCCCCTTTTTCACCATTAGGGGTTGTAGGGATACAGAGAATTGAAGTTACAGACACCAAATATGCTAGTTTTCCTGTCATATAACAGGGTATTTCATTTTGTTCAGCTCTGTGGGCATTTACTTTCGACCCACTATTATGCTGTATAATCATAAAAAAAAGAAAAAGTAGACGCCCACAGTTTTCACCTAATGACACTCCTATAGAGGTCAGAAATATGCCAGTATGATTGCACAAGACTTTATCAGTCTCATCTGACAGTGCTGACAGTGATACTTATCCATAGTAGGCCTGCTGTTCAAAGCAATAGTGCAATGTTCCACAATTCCACAGTCTTCCAGCTTTTCCGACACTCATGCTGCTGTCCGCCTCCTTACCCAGCACTAACAAGGAGTGCCGGGAGGGAGGTGTTGTCAGTGTGGCCACATAAGACACGCTGACTGGCACAGATCTTACCTTCTCTATAGGCATACAATGTTGGTCAGAATGTGGGCATCTACTTTTTTTCCTACCTAGGCACCAGTAATTCTGATACCTTGTATTTCTGTCGCGCCCAGGGATATGGGTACTCAGTTCCAGGCAGTGTCTCTCTTGGGAATGTCACAGTGGTGGCCGTAACCCGGTTCCGTGCCCTGGGCCCTTTTTGTAATGGGGATATGTACAGGGGAGAATAAGACAATGTTCATTTGTGACGCCACTTGCGGTATTGCGGCTAAGTGTAGGCAGCCGCCGCTGCAGAATGTCTCTACTGGGGCTGATGGTATTGGCAGCTAGAATAGTAGACCCTCCACGAGTAGGGCTTTGCCCCAGGGGGTGTATGATGCAGTGGGCGTCGGAAGAAGGTAGTCCACAGAGGTATTCAGTGCAACTGGTTTACTCACTGCTGAAGATGTTAACTGGTTGCCCAAGGCTGGCTGGTTTGCCTCCAGGTCCCCTTCATCCCAGTGCCAGTTTGGTTCTCTGGTACCTTCTTCCCCTGCACCTGTCTCTGGTAAGTGGGTCCCCGTGGTATAAAACAACTGGAGGTCCCCGTTCTGTGGTTTGTCCACTTCTGTCCGCCTGATGGTAGTGTTGTGAACCCTGTAGTGTTGGAATCTCTGGTCCTGTCCCTGGATCTCCCTATGCTACTGAGTCTTCGGATTCCTTAAGGTCAGCAAGGTCCTTGATGGTCCCCTTGCTGTGCCGATGTTAACAGGTCGGCTTGAAGCTCTTTCCTGTCCTAGGATCCTGTACCCCGTGGGTGAGTAGTTCCGGGAGTACTCCACCATACTGCACTGGCAACCACTTCTCCTGGGTACCACGTCACTGTCAACCCGAGTCAGGACATTGCTCAGTTCCCTCTTCACTCTCCTACTGTGTGACACTTCCTACTCTCCTCTTCTCTCCACAGTCTTCCCCTCCCACCTGGTCAACTAGTGGACTGGATTGGCTCCACCTCTAGGCGGACATCCATTGGTCCCACCCTAGCTGTTTACCATTGTATGGGGGAATTGTTGGGGAAAACTGGGATCACCTGGGTTTTTGTTGGTACCGGCACTGGGGTTCTGGGTTCCTAAGGGGGTAGGCCCTGCATCCTGGTGGGGATGCAGAACCTTGTAGCATCCTGATAGTTTCAGGGGCGCTACATTTCTCCCCCATGGAATGTGGGGTGGAGAAAGGAAAAAATGTTTTAGCCACCTTCCTGGTGCTATGTGCAGTACTGCAGCTTATAAGGAGGTCACAATTTGTGATAGGTCCTCCTTAACCTGTACAATCCGACTACTTCTATCCTCACAGGGTCAGTAAATGGCATAAAGAATTAATTTTCCCTGAAACACACCAAATCTAGTGGAAAGTCCAGAGGTACCTGGAAAAAAAGAGAGTATCTGAATATCTAGTCCAAGGTCTGTGACAGAGTAAAGGCCATGTCTCACTAAGCAACATCGCTGCTGAGGCACCATTTTTGTGACGCAACAGCGATCTTGATAGCGATGTTTCTGTGTGTGACATCCAGCAACAACCTGGCCCCTGCTGTGAGGTCGCCGGTTGTTGCTGAATGTCCTGGACCATTTTTTAGTTGTTGCTCTCCCGCTGTGAAGCACACATCGCTGTGTGTGACAGCGACAGAGCAACAACTAAATGTGCAGGCAGCAGGAGCCGGCTTCTGCGGACTCTGGTAACCAAGGTAAACATCGGGTAACCAAGAAGCCCTTTCCTTGGTTACCCGATATTTACCTTCGTTACCAGCGTCTGCCGCTCTCACGCTGTCAGTGCCGGCTCCTTGCTCCCTGCACACGTAGCCGAAGTACACATCGGGTAATTAACCCGATGTGTACTCTGGGTAGGAGTGCAGGGAGCCAGCGCTAAGTGGTGTGCTCTCACGCTGCCAGTGCCGACTCCCTGCTCCCTGCACACGTAGCTGGAGTACACATCGGGTAATTAACCCGATGTGTACTCTGGCTAGGAGTGCAGGGAACAGGGAGCCGGAACTGGCAACGTGAGAGCGGCGGACGCTAGTAACTAAGGTAAATATCGGGTAACCAAGAGAAGTGCTTTCCTTGGTTACCCGATATTTACCTTAGTTACCAAGTGCAGCATCGCTTCCACGTGTTGCTGCTGGCTGGGGGCTGGTCACTGGTCGCTGGTAAGATCTGTCTGTTTGACAGCTCACCAGCGACCATGTAGCGATGCACCAGCGATCCCTGCCAGGTCAGGTCGCTGGTGGGATCGATGGAGCGTCGCTTAGTGTGACGGTACCTTAAGGAGGATCATGTGTAATGTCAGTAATGGGTGGGAAGAGATGAGTCTAGAGTCTAGTCTGTGGTCTATAGAGGTTTGCTGGTTTGGGGTGTGTAAGCAGGGGATCTGGTCTAGGGTCTGTATACGGAAACTTTGTAATCTTGGCTTTTGATTTTGTATAAAGGGTTGGGGGTCACTTTATAAGGCATTTGGTTGGGGTATATACCTTTACTTACGTCACCTGGTGTGTGTGGTTTGTGTTCATTGTAGGGTGTTTTGAAATGTCATAGAAACTATTTTTGACCCAAATTGCGTATATTGGGTGCATATGCTATATTAACAGGATGAGCATCAGAAAAAAGTTTTCATTCTGCTCCCTGTCCATGATGGTTTTTTTTATATTGGCAAATATGGTATAACATTTGAGTCCAGCCTAAAGATGCACACAGACATTAGAGTTTAGACAATGAAAATTAAAAATATCAACCAAAATGATCAGCGGTCTGGTAAAAAGTATAAACAATGGCTTCAGCTGACCAACTGCCGCCCACCAATACCTAAAATTAAAGGATATGTTGAAAACTTGAAAGCATCTTGTTAATAACCCCAGGTTGTTGCATATATTAAAAAAAAATATATGTTTCCTTATCTCCTAGACCAGTGCCGATCCAGACCTGTGTTCCCGCCAGTCTACTGACAAATTCATGTGACCGCTGTGCAGCCAATCAGTGTCAGCTGATTAGCTGCAGCCTTCACAATTCCGTTCTTCCATTTGGATGGAAATGTAGAAGTTCTGGATGACCAGTGCCACTGATTAGCTGCAGCAGTCACATTAAATTGTAAAGAGTTTTGCGCAGGATACAGGGCTGAGAGTAGAGAGGTGGCACCGTTTTGCAAAGGGAGTATAGATTTTTTAATTAATAAAGCAACCTAAAGTTGGCAGGATATTTTTTTGCAGGGAGGCAATCATCTTTCATTCGAAAAAAGAACTGTTGTCCATGAAAGATCTACTGTTGAAATAATATTCCTAGAAAGAGTGTTTATTCATCACCCGAAGTCTTTGAACCTGTACGGCCAGGTTGACTGCCCGTTATGGAATAAAATGTGTATGGCTGCATCAGTGTAACGATCATTCACCAGGCAACTGGGCACTGAATAGGTGTCCAACCTTCAAACTACACTAACTGATGTGTATGGCCTTAGTGTGTATATTACGAAAGGTATAATTAATGCCAAAAATAGTGTATGATTGCCACCTGGTGGTTAAAAAGAGCAGCACACTTTAGTCTTTTTTTTAA
Source organism: Anomaloglossus baeobatrachus (assembly GCF_048569485.1). Lineage (NCBI taxonomy): Eukaryota > Metazoa > Chordata > Amphibia > Anura > Aromobatidae > Anomaloglossus > Anomaloglossus baeobatrachus. The sequence goes on from NC_134358.1 coordinate 428,181,950, forward strand.
TTAATATTTGTATGAGATGTTTGATTTGCGGTCGGATGGCAGTCTGATAAGGTTTTCACAGCCCTCATCACAGATTTACAGTGATTTTCTGTTAAGGGGGCTTTACACGCTGCGACATCGCTAATGCGGAGTCGTTGGGGTCACGGAATTTGTGACGCACATCCGGCCGCATTAGCGATGCCGTTGCGTGTGACACCGATAAGCGATTTTGCATCGTTGCAAAAACGTGCAAAATCACTAATCGGCGACATGGGGGTCCATTCTTAAAAATCGTTACTGCAGCAGTAACGAAGTTGTTCCTCGTTCCTGCGGCAGCACACATCGCTGCGTGTGACGCCGCAGGAACGAGGAAGCTCTCCTTACCTGCCTCCCGGCTGCTATGCGGAAGGAAGGAGGTGGGCGGGATGTTACGTCCCGCTCATCTCCGCCCCTCCGCTGCTATTGGGCGGCGGTTCAGTGATGCTTCAGTGACGTTGCTGTGACGCCGCACGGACCGCCCCCTTAGAAAGGAGGCAGATCGCCGGGACCGATATCGCAGTGTGTAAAGTAGCCTTTAGAGGGGTGTCAGCTCTGTAACCTTAATGTCATGCTTACATACAAGGTCGGACTGGGGTGCCAGGGGCCTACCAGGGAAATTGCCTCTAGGGGCCCGCACTATAGCTACCATAAACGTTTTTATTACTTGATCATTTTCGGTTTCTCTCAGTATAACGTGCGCCTTTTAGAAAACTCTACAGTGCGCATAGAGACCTGTCCTGTGCCTGCAGATAGCACTGGATTTCTTGTAGCCTCTTATTTATTGAGTCCATCAGCCAAACAATAATCAAAGAGAAGCAGAACGTTATCCAGCATCTTCACATGGAAACATTTACTAACATTAATCCCCCTCTGCCGCCATCTATCTGGGAAATCCCCTGTAAGGTGCGTGCCCAGCCGTCCACGATCAGTGTTTGCAGCATGTTTGCTGTAGCATGATTCAGCTGCATCCAAAACGCTGCGTTGTAAGTACAAGCACAGTGGATGGATTTCTAGAAATCCCGTGCCCAATGTGCTTCTTTTTTCCGCAGCAAACACTGACCTGCCGATCTTCTTTCTAGACCGCAGCATGTCAATTGTTTGCTGCATAATCGCATGATCCTCCGTATGGAGAACACAAGTGAGAGACCGCAGTGCACTGAAGCCTGATTGTGGGTGCTGACAGCTGCGGTCTCCTGCGGAGGAGACGCGCGGCCCGGCAGGTCAGGACCCGCTCCATACAGAACACAGTGAGTCCTGATTGTGGGCACATACCCTCAGTATGTGTTGGTGTGAAGCATTACCACCCAATACACTTTACCATTTGGAGACTGGTGAATATTTGTCTTCACTATAGTTTCTAAACGAGTCTTACATGTTGGATAAACCCTTCACTAGCCCTGTGTATTCTGACAATACTGCTCTATAGACAGATCAGGCTTTTTTTTTTTTTTTTTTTACATATACAGTATTTATACTGAGGCTCCTCCTGTACTATCATCACATATAGAGGCCCCCTGAAAAGAAATTACATATAGCCTAAGATAATGACACTGACACTGGGGGTACAGGATAATGACACTGACACTGGGGGTACAGGATAATGACACTGACACTGGAGGTACAGGATAATGACACTGACATTGGGGGGTACAGGATAATGACACTGGGGGTACAGGATAATGACACTGGGGGTACAGGATAATGACACTGACACTGGGGGTACAGGATAATGACACTGACACTGGGGGTACAGGATAATGACAATCTCATCCCATGCTGTGACTGCTGCTATCCCTCTTTCCCTAGTCTCTACTACTGATATATGGCTACTGTGTGGACTTCACTCACATCATGCAGCAGGGGCTCACACACACCCAGCACCCCCCAAATTACACACACCCTGGCTGCACCCCCCAAATCACACGGCACACACCCTTTTCCATATAATATTATTATTATATTACCCCTCTCTCAAACACACTGAAATCGCATGTGCCACACCCCCTGTAACCCTTAACACCCCTCTGTCACAGTCTGGACCCCCCATATGCCACTCATCCTGCACACACCCCCTCCCCATGTCCCACTCACCCTGCACACACCCCTCTCCCCATGTCCCACTCATCCTGCACACACCCCCTCCCCATGTCCCACTCATCCTGCACCCCCCCTCCCCATGTCCCACTCATCCTGCACACCCCCCCTCCCCATGTCCCACTCATCCTGCACACCCCCCCTCCCCATGTCCCAGTCATCCTGCACCCCCCCTCCCCCACTCATCCCCCCCTCACCGGACACTTCTTCCTCCGGCACATCATCCCTGAACGGCAGCTCCTGCCCGGCTCCTCCCACTCGGTCACATGGGCATGAGTCATCGCAGGTCCTGCTGATGCACCACTAGAATGCATCTTCTTCCTCTCGGATGGATCCTGCTCTGCCCCTGCCGCACTGCAGCTCATGACCTCTGGGTGCCTGCAGGTCAGGAGCGCCCCTCCCCCGCTGTCATCTGACTGCTGCCTGCAGCCTGCATACAATATTATCACCTGCGGTGGCGTCTGGCGAGCCGCGGCCGCAGGTCATAGTACACCCGGCGGGGGGCCCTGCAGGCTGCCGGAGACAGCTGCGGTCTGGAAGGAGCAGCTGGACTGCGCGGGAACCAGGAGGAGAGGTGAGAAGAAATACATTTTTTTTTTCTTCGGCTGCTGAGCGCTTACCTTTTCTCTGCAGCCCTGTGCGTCCTCTCCTCTGCTGCTCCGGCGGCAGTGTGATGACAGCCGCTGTGTCGGTGCGGGGATGAGCAGCTCCTCCGCCTCCTGTCACCGGCCGCACTGTTCACATGTACGCGCGTCTGAAAGATGCGCGTACATTTGAATAGCGGCGCAGTCTGGGACTTCTGCAGTGCAAGAGCTACGGTGATATCACATGACTGTGATGTCACCACAGGTCCTTCTGCAGCGCGCAAACTACAGCGATGGTACGGAACTTGTGCTATCGCTGCAGCTTGTGATTAAAAGGCTGGGGGCCCTCAGAGCGTGGGAGGGGGGGGCCATCAGAGCGTGGGGGCCCTGCCCAGTCTGTCACACATAACGTCGGCCCCGAAAAACCGGTGGCACCACAGCACTATAAAGCGCCCCGCACTATGTAAGGCACAGGGGCCCACTGAGGGCCCGCGGCCTACCGGGGGATTCCCCGGTACCCCAGCGGGCCAGACCGAGCCTGCTTACATATGACTGCCCAATGTCTGCCATTTCTGTCATGATTAAGGGCAAATTACCTAAAGAAAATGAATTTCAGATAATAATTGATGACTTATGTGAACAAACCTTATTTGCGTCCAAAGCCCTTTTCTGCACTTTCACTACTGTATTGCTTCCTTCTCCCACCTCCTCCAGGGATACTTTGCTCTTCCTCCACCTTCTTGACCGTTTCTCAATATCAGCATGGCTTTTTTCTGCTTCGCTACTGTCTGAGTATTCCATACTGATAGACTGAGGGTTAAAGTTTATATCCATCTTTCCATAAACGTGCTCCTTATGCATCTGCTCACAGGCACTCTTTCTGTTTGGCCATAGAGATTTAGCAGACAACCTACTCTCTTTTAGGGAGTTGACAGAAGAGTTTTCGGAGTCGGAATATACAGTTTCGGTGTTTGTAAATAGTCCGGATGATGGGGATGTTACAGGCTGATAGTAATCATTGCCACATGCCCATTCTGTGTTATACTGGGAGTCCGTATAGCAGGAATCATCCGATATATCTCTTGTTCTTCGCCGATATGCATTGAGGGCCAAGTTCCAATCAACCTCCTCGTCACTGTCAGAGCCCATCTCGTCATAAGCTGAGACAACGGTAGACTCGTTCTCTAAGGATTTGAAGACTTGGCTCTTTGGTTGGGCAAGCATTCTTGGTGGAGGCAACGTTATACTTTGTAATGCTACCCAGTTTCCATCAGAACTCTGCAGAACAGGAGATGGACCTTGGGAGTAAAGGGATGGTAGAAAACAATGTTACATCAAAAAGACAAAAATTTCCAAGAAGAATGTATAACTAATACAATTATCCAAGAATCCAAAGCACTGTAGAATGGCACAAATGAATGCAAACCCACAAATCTGCTCTAAACATTACATCAATCTAGAATTGGCTTCTGATTGATTTAGCAGTATATGGATGGACAGTTAATATATGATATAAATCGATGTCATCAACCTAATTTTTTAATTTGTTATTGAATTTCATATCACTATCTGTATAAAACCGTTTGCTCTTAAAAATGTAGTCCAACCTCAATAAGTTATCACCTATCCACTGGATAGATGGTATTAGTGCCGCTGCTGGCACTACCGCGGATCACCAGAACAGGGGACTTCTGTCTGTATTTTTCCCTGCGAGATATACCACAACCAGAGCTTATAATGAAAAGACAAATAAAACATGTGCTCTACTACTCCATTCAAGTCTATGACACTTAAAATACCAGCAGTCTATTCAACTTCTCCAGGCTGCACTGCAGCCAGGGAAGAACAGTGGTGATCCGTGAGATTCTCAGGGGTCGGAACCACCGGTCAACAGTTATCACCTGTCCAGTTTTGGAAATTACCCTATAACCAGACATAAAATACATGCATTGTTACTATTAAATTAATATGAATATGCAAAATTTGGCAGCGCTGAAATTAATTGATTATTCTCTAATCTGCCAGTGTCCTACTCGATAGGTCTAACATTGCCCCCTTACCAAATTGTTATGCTTAAAGGGGTGGTTCACTACTCTGCAATAGTGGCCACATCCCTGTAAAACTGATAGGGAAGGCTTTTTTTAAATACCTTCTTCAGTCATTTCTGCCCCTGAGCGGCGCTATTGCGGTCCTCTCATCCCCATAAAGTGACCACCGGGCTCCATGACCTCTGAGATCCGGTGATGTCACGTCAACTTCCAGTTGACCCGACATCACCAGGCCCGGCCCCAGTCTCCTTGAGTCACAGGGCTGTGGGCGGTGTTTCACCGCACATCACAGCCCAACATGTCGCGAGTTCTCTCCTTCATTACAGAGCACTGCAAGCAGGAACGATGCTGGGCTGTGATGCTGGCCTGTGATGAGTGGCGAAACACTGCCCACAGCCCAATCACTCAGGAAGACTGGGGCTGGGCTCGATGATGTCAGGTCAACTGGAAGTTGACCTGACATCACCAGATCTCAGAGGTCACGAAGCCCAGTGGTCACATCATGGGGATGAGTCGACCGCAATAGTACCGCTCAGAGGTAGAATTGGCTGAACAAGGTATTTAGAAAAAGCCTTCCTTATCAGTTTTACGGAGATGTGGTCACTATTGCAAAGTAGTGAACCGCCTCTTTAAGTACTAGAATCAGGTACCATCTTGGAAACTGCAGAAATTATAGTGCTGCCTGCACTGGTAATACCAGCATGTCTGCTTACAGATACTGTGTAATCAATTTTGATGCTGGAAAGTTATTTCCACTAATATTACTACTTCAATTGTTGCTTAAAGATAACCTGTCACTGCGATTTTGTAATATATGGAAAGCCAAGGCTGTAATGACACTGTAATACTGATGAAATTGATACCTTAGGTAAAGAAATCTGCTTTGTGATTCTTCTTTAAGACCATTTGAAATTTGCTGCTAATTAGATTCTTCTCCCTGTGATTTCCTGACCCCTCCGCCTGCCTCCGGTTTTCGATTAACAGGTCACTGTTTTTTAGTGACCTGCCTCCTCTGCTTGAAATCTCAATAGTATCCTGTAATTCACAGATTAGAGGCAAAAGCAGAAGGGCTGGGAAATCATAAAAAGGGAAAAGACCTAGCCTAGTGCACAGTCCCGCTCCTGTGCACGCAAATCTAATTAGCAGCAAATTTAATGCATGACTGACACAGAAATATGGAGCGTCCGTACGAATATGTACAAAACTGATATATATATATATATATATATATATATATATATATATATACTAGCTGTAGTATCCGGGCGTTGATAGTAACTGTCTCTCTGTCTCTCTCCTAGTCTCTGTCTGTGTGTCACTGTCTTTCTGAGTCTTTCTTTGTCTGTCTGTGTCTATGTCTCTGTCTGTCTGTTTCTATCCCTCTGTCTGTATTTGTATCAAACTGTCTGTCTCCATCTCTGTGTCTGTCTGTCTCTATCTCTGTCTCTGTGTGTGTCTGTCTGTCTCTTTCCCCATCTGTCTCTTTCCAGGGCTGTCTCTTTCCAGGGCTGTCTCTTTCCAGGGCTGTCTCTTTCCAGGGCTGTCTCTTTCCAGGTCTGTTTCTTTGCCCGTCTGTTTCTTTGCCCGTCTGTTTCTTTGCCCGTCTGTCTCTTTGCCCGTCTGTCTCTTTGCCCGTCTGTCTCTTTCCCAGTCTGTCTCTTTCCTAGTCTGTCTCTTTCCAGGGCTGTCTCTTTACAGGGCTGTCTCTTTACAGGGCTGTCTCTTTCTCCATCTGTCTCTTTCCCCGTCTGTCTCTTTCTCCGTCTGTCTCTTTCAGGTCTGCCTCGTTCCAGGTCTGCCTCTTTCCCCGTCTGTCTCTTTCCAGGTCTGTCTCTTTCCAGGTCTGTCTCTTTGCCCGTCTGTCTCTTTGCCCATCTGTCTCTTTGCCCGTCTGTCTCTGTCAGTCTCTTTCCACGTCTGTCTCTGTCTGTCTGTTTGTCTCTATCCGTCTCACCACTGACATCTTATTACCTCACACATAAGCTTCTTATACTAACAGTTTATTTTGTTCCTATAGCAACCACTGACAGTTGCCATTAATAGCTTGCAGCTCCCACCTCTATTCAGTTTAATGGAGGCAGGATTCTGGAGATTAACTGTAAAGCACGGGGTTACATTTTCCCGTCAAAACATAGTCTATGACGTTCCCTGAGTCATATGAGGTGTCTGTGCAAAATTTCGTGATTGTAAATGCGACGGTTCAAAGGGAAACACATACTGTATATTGTATAGAGTATTACACATAAAGTGATCTATTTCAAGTGTTTATTTCTGTTAATGTTGATGATTGTGGCTTACAGCCAATGAAAACCCCAAAGTCATTATCTCAGAAAATTAGAATAATTACTATAAAACATCTGCAAAAACTCCCTAAGTTTTTAAAATGGTCTTTTAGTCTGGTTCAGTAGGCTATACAATCATGGAGAAGACAGCTGACTTGACAGATGTCCAGAAGGCAGTCATTGACACACTCCACAAGGAGGGTAAGCCACAAAAGGTCATTGCTAAAGAAGCTGGCTGTTCACAGAGTTCTATATCCAAGAATATCAATGGAAAGTTGAGTGGAAGGAAAAGGTGTGGTAGAAAAAGGTGCACAAGCAACCGGAATAACCGCAGCCTTGATAGGATTGTTAAGAAAAGACCATTCAAAAATTTGAAAGCAATTCACAAGGAGTGGACTGCTGCTGGAGTCAGTGCTTCAAGAGCCACCACACACAGACGTGTCCAGGACATGGGCTACAACTGTCGCATTCCTTGTGTCAAGTCACTCATGACCAATAGATAATGCCAGAAGTGTCTTACCTGGGCCAAGGAGAAAAAGAACTGGACTGTTGCTCAGTGGTCAAAGTTGTTGTTTTCAGATGAAAGTAAATTTTTAATTTCATTTGGAAATCAAGGTCCTAGAGTCTGGAGGAAGAGTGGAGAGGCCACAATCCAAGCTACTTGAGGTCTAGTGTGAAGTTTCCACAATCAGTGATAGTTTGGGGAGCCAGTAGATACCCAGTTATGAGATATGCCGTGATGTGGCAACTAGGCAGATATAAAAATGTCCATTTTTGTATGCAAAATATTTCATTTTTCTTAGGTTTCCTTTAGCAGTAATGCATATCTATATTACATTCATGGTTTTCATGCTTTATCATTTTAGAGTGCAAACTGTCTCTTTTTTGTAATTTTATGTCAAGTTCAGTTATGCACCTGTTCACATTGCAGTTTTGGGAGTGCTTTCAGGTGTTTTTGTCTAGTTTTGGGAGCCATATCATCTGCTGGTGTAGGTCCGCTGTGTTTTATCCAGACCAAAGTCAGCACAGCCGTCTACCAGGAAATTTTAAAGCACTTCATGCTTTACTCTGCCGACAAGCTTTTTGGAGATGAAAATTTAATTTTCCAGCAGGACGTGGCACCTGTCCACACTGCCAAAAGTACCAACAACTGGTTTAATAACTACAGTATCATTGTGCTTGATTGGCCAGCAAACTCACCTGACCTAAACTTCATAAACAATCTATGGGTTATTGTCAAGATGAAGATGAGAGACACCAGACTCAACAATGCAGATGAGCTAAAGTCTGCTAACAAAGCAACCTGGGCTTCCTTAACAGCTGAGCAGTGCCACAGGCTGATCACCTCCATGCCACACTGCATTGATGCAGTAATTCATGCAAAAGGAGCCCCGACCAAGTATTGAGTGCATTTAATATATAGATTTTTCAGTAGGCCAGCATTTCTGAGTTAAAAATCATTTTTTCAGTTGGTCTTATATAATATTCTAATTTTCTGAGATAATGACTTGTAGGTTTTCATTGGCTGTAAGCCATAATCATCATCATTAACAGAAATAATGACTCTATATAATATATGTGTTTCCCTTTTTGTTTTGAATTACTGAAATTAATTATCTTTTTGATGATATTTTAATTTATTGAGATGCACATATATATAGAAGTCTTTTGCAATGCAAATATTGAAAAAATAATTATTGTTTTTTTTACTATTTTTACTATTCACATTTCATACCAATTACCTGTTAAATAAATTCTATAGGTTATTACGATTGTGTGCATACCTATTATATGAAGATTTTTATTTTGTTATATGTATGTAATTAAATATATATAAAATGTGGCGACATATTATTTCTTATTACTTTTTGTTTTTCAAATGTTTTACACATTTTTATATTTTTGCATAAAAAAAAACTTTGAGCATATTTGTTTTCTTTTATTGTTATTTTTTCCCATTGCAAAAAAGTGTATAGTAGCCCCAGTTACAGGAAAAACAATCCCCTGTTAAACGAGACATCACTGACTAATCACCGCATAATCTGGGTCTACTGAGACACAGCCACTCTGCTAGATTGGTGGTCATTTGATTGCCAGTCCCTATAGAAGTATTGTCAATGCCAATTACTCTGTTTGCTGCGTAGCACTCACTGAGAACTATGTAGCTAGGAAAGAAGAAGACGGAAGCAGTAGTAAACCACTTCTGTCTTTTCCCTGGGATTTCTGGTTGTGTGTTACAGCCATGACTGAATCTGTTCATGCAAGACTACAGGAGCTTTAACCACATGTTATAACTTTAGAATGGCACAAGGTTAAAGCCCAGGACTCTGTTTGCTGTATAGAGTTCACTGAGCACTATATAGCTAGGAAAGAAGACAGAAGCAGTAGTAAACCACTTCTGTTTTTTCCTTGGGATCTTTGGCTGTGTGTTACAGCTGTAGACTGAATCCGTTTAATGTTAGACTGTAGGAGCTTTGACCACACTTTATAACTTTATAATGGCACAAGGTTAAAGCCCAGCACAATGTGCCGTAAATTTACGGCACTTGGTCGTTATCTGGTTAACAAATTAATTCAGATGTTCTTTTAAGTTAAAATCTGCTGTGATATACTGACAGTATTGAGGAACAAAAATTACTTGAATCGTAGAGACTGTCCACACTCTTCCAACTTGGCAATGTAGAAGGTCTTGCTTCTTTAAGTCTCCTCTTGTGGATTCTTTGTGATGGGTAGCGGGATTCTGGGCTGCTAGATTTTACCTCTGCATGGTTACTTGCTGCATCTTCACTCATCAGAGAGAAAGCAGAGTGTGATCTCTAAAAAAAAAGAAAGTGAGACAATATTGAAGCATTTTAGGTGTTATTTTGCTGTAATTCCAGTAAAATTGGATAATTTTTACTGCTATTTTTGAAAATAACGAAAACAAGCAACAACTGAACACAACCTAAAGTTTTATACAACTTACATTAGTCTCTATCAGTAAATATATCTGTGGTGAACTATCCAGCAGTACCAGTATGTAATGACATTTGCCATTTTGTGACCTCAGACATTAGTATTTCCTGCTAGTAACTGATATTGTTTAGTATCTTTACCTATAACATGTCATGGCTCCACTCCAGGGTTCGAAGCCCTCTTGGTTGGACCACAGCCTCTTTTGTGTTGGTCCAACTGCTGAAGGATCTCTTGTCTTATTCTGTCTCCTGTTTCACTTCCATTTAGGTGTGTGCACTTTCTCATTTGTTTTGCCCAATCACATTTTGGGAGGAGGGATTTATACTTAATACTCATATGCCTCGGTGCTGGCTATATTTCTGGATGGATGGTGGTTGTCTGGAGTTCCAGCTGCTTGGGTAAAGTTTCCTTACTGAGACATTGCGATTGCTGTTTCCTGCAGTTTATTTGTGTGAATCTCTTCCCAGCTATGTCCTATTTTGTTTCATTTAGGTTTGGGAGGGTTTCCATGTATTCTGTTTTTCTTTTTGTTTTTTTTATTCCATCATTCCTGTACAACTGTGTTTGCATGTTCCTAGCCCTGTGTCTCACCCTCTGCTTGTGTGCACTTTATTTATGTATATTGTTTTTGTGTTACACTTGATTTATAGCTTAAGGTGGAGTTAAGGACACTCAGAGTCTGCCGTTGATGAGTGGGGGCGCCATTACAGGATTTTAGGGTGTCAACCTCCGCTGTCACACAGTGGCCAATCAGGATTTGGTCTAGGGCAAGTACTAGCCTGTTTTGGGACCTGTGGATTTCTGGTTTTCCATCTCTCCTAGTTTTTCCATCCACCTGAGAGTGATAGGGTTAAGTCGTAACATAACAGTAAACAGTAAATGTTATTAAAAGGTAGTTTTATAGGAAAAAGTTTCCAATCTAAGCAATCCTCTGTAAACTTATGGCTCTCAATTGCCCTACATCCAGTGGGACAGTTCTGAATTTCAGAAGCGCTCCTAGAAGGTCAGTGGTATGTCCTGACTTTAACTGTATCTAGAGCTGTTAGGTACAGTTAAAGTTAGGACATACCAGCTGTTTTCAGAGAAAGAAAAAATACCTGCTACAACTTTCAGGATTTAAAGAGTGTTTGTGTAGAAGAATGGGCCAAAATCACGCCTAAGGAATATATGGGACTAGATTCTTCATACAGTAAAGGGGGCTTTACACGCAACGACATCGCTAACTAGATGTCATTAGGGTCACGGAATTCATGACGCACATCCGGCCTGGTTAGCGACATTGTTGCGTGTGAAACGTACGAACGACTGCTAATGATCAAAATTACTCACCTAATCGTTGATCGTTGACACGTCGTTCTAATCCCAAATATCGTTGCTGTTGCAGGACGCAGGTTGTTTGTCGTTCCTGAGGCAGCATACATCGCTATGTGTGACACCCCAGGAATGAGGAACAACACCTTACCTGTGTCTTCCGGCAACGAGGAGGGCGTCACTTTCTTTCGGCTGCTTCTCCGCCCCTCCGCTTCTATTGGATGGCTGCTGTGTGACGTCGCTGTGACGCCGCATGAACCGTCCCCTTAGAAAGGAGGCAGTTCGCCGGCCACAGCGAAGTCGCTAGGTAGCTAAGTACGTGTGACGGGTCCTAGCAATGTTGTGGCCACGGGCAGCGATTTGCTCGTGACGCATAACCGACGGGGGCGGGTGCTTTCACCAGCGACATCGCTAGTGATGTCGCTGCATGTAAAGCAGCCTTAAGTGTCTTGAAGCTGTCATCACCAACAGAGGCTTTTGTACGAAGTATTAAATAAATGTCAGTAGGCGTGTTCAATATTTTTTTTCCTGTGTAATTACTCATTATTAAACATAACTTAATTTATGGACATCTATGGCTTGATTTCTTTGCTGTGGATTGGACGGATTGTTACCGACACCTGGCGAGAAATTAATGTCAATAGCACATTTAGAAATATATTTACTTAGAAAATAGCGATGTGTTCAATACGTATTTCACCCACTGTATCTCTGTCCTCGGGACATAGCTACAATTGATTATAGTTGTAGAGCAAGTGCTGTAAAGACCCCACTCAACTATTCAGTTTAGATAGACACTGAATAACCTGCAATGGACATTCAGGTCATATAACATTCTCAGGTCATGTGACTGGGCATTAGAGACCAGCTTAGTTTCAGAGGAGTAGGAATGTAAAACGACATACAGGCAACTGGGATGTATGTTTGGCGGAAATAGACCCTGTGGAGGCCACTGTGAGGGAGTCATAATGTGGGACCATTATATTGTGTGGGGCCCATTGTGGGAACTCCTACTCTATGTGTCTCTGTGTGGGCAGGGGATCTGTGAGGACATTATATTGTGTTGGGGCCATAATGGGGAATTTATACTGTGGAAAGAGGGAGAGACTGCAAGGGTATCATAATGTGGAGGGGAGACTGGTGGCTTTATAGTGTTTTAGGGCCATTGTGGAGAATTCATGCTGTGCGGGGCATGATTATGTGAGAGAGCTGTGAAGACATTATATTGTTTAAAGTGTCTGGGGGGCATAATACTGTGTGTGGTTGCTGGGCCATCATACTGTGTTGGGAGGTTGTGCGGACATCATATTTTAATTCTTAGTGTGGGGTGGGAGAGGCAGATGGGACATCATACTGTTTGCAGAGGAATCACACTGTGTTGAGGAGCAATGTGGATAATGTGGGGGCATCATGCTCTTTGGAAGGAAATGTGGGGGAATTATGCTGTGTGTGGGGGGCATTAAATGATGGGAGGAGTCTCTGGGGCATCACACTGTTTTGGTGGAAGTGTGGAGGCATTATACTGTGTAGCATTATACTGTTTGGAATCAAATGTGATTGCATTATCCTGTGGGGGTGAGCTGTGGGGACATAATACTGTGCAGAAAAGAACTGAGGGTCATCATACCATGTTGGGGGCATTGTGAAGATATCATAGTGTGTTGACACAGGTGGCAATGTGGGGAGGGCTGGGGTGGACTGTGGGAATCTTATTTTTTGTGGGAGGCCACTATGTGGAATTCATATTGTGGGAGGGGACTGTAGGGGCATCATACTGTGTGTGTATTTGGGGGTGAAAGGGTTGTGAACATCATAATGTGTGTGTGGGGGGAGGGGTAATTTGGCATCATATTTTGAGTGGGGAACTAGGGGCATCACAAGTATTGAGACATTGGAGGAGTATCATACTGTGTTCAGGATGACTGTGGGAAGCATACTGTTTGGAGGTGGTGTAGGGACATCATACTTTGTGTGTTGGGCACTGTGTGGGAATCAGTGTGTGGTGGGTACTATAGAAGCACCACCGTACTATGCAGAGACACTGTGGGCTCCATACTGTATGTAGTGAGCACTTTGTGGGACAACAAAACGTGTGGTGAGCACTTTGCATGTATAATACTATGTGAGTGAGGGGGCCACTGTGAGTATGATACTGTGTGGACTTTGAGAGGGATATCGTACTATATTGGAACACTAATAGGCTTGACTAGTGTAAAAAAAAACCTGCCAAGCCATGCTATACGTGCCATAGTATGTACCCTCTTTCTTAAATTTCAAACTTGGATGTATTTTTGTGCTTATTGGATTGTCTTCTCTGGATAAAATCTTTTTTTCAACATAGAGTCGGAGATGTTTTTTCCACACAATATTATAAACCACCTAACATCCACTAGGTGGCGATACAGGATAACACATAACAGATAAGCTCCATAAGTGATGCGGAAGATGCATCAATAAAGACGCAATTCTGGAGATACCGTATGTAAAAAATCATCTGTTTTGTGTGGCTCATTATCATATGTTTTATGTTTTATGTAGGGAACAAGGTACCATTGTATTAAAAGGACGTGTCACTCCACTAATAGAAATAGGCTGAAACCCGAATGCATGTTTAACCCCTTCCAGAATTAGTTTTTTTCACCTTCGTTTGATCTTTGTTTTCTGAAAACTTTTTATTTATTTTTTTAAGTAATATTTGTAGTTTTTAAATGTCAACATTTCTTCTACCATATATGAAACCCCAATGCACCATATTGGGAAAATACTGATGGTCACATGTGTATCGTGTACCAGTAGTGTAGCATAAACTCCACTAAAACATAGAGAAAACTGGAGGAGTAAATCATGCAAAAAACTGTGAAAATATTTTATTAGACAAAACAATTAAACACTTAAGAGTCTATTCAGGGATTACATGCAAAGTATTACGGTAGTTAATACTTAAATACAGGATACTACATTAAGATAACATCTAAACATTTAGAATTATTTAAGTGCTATAGTGGATATCATATAAAAGCAGTTAATGTCATGGGATGCAAAAGATAAATGCCACATGTGTATCAATCCTGGAGAAAAGCTAGTATATCTGGGCAACAATAATTCTACATGTATTGACAATGTGCAAAGGATTTGTTGCTGATAGATAACATACCAATCTAGAAGAATAGCGCTGCCCCAGAAAAGCCTAACCAAAAAGCCCCAACGTACATTTCACATCTGTTGTGGTCAGTCTGCTTCATCAGTGGGAAGGTTAGTGACTGCAACTTCTGAGGTCAGAACTTACGCCACAAGGTCTCAATGCAAGTGTGCCGCCCCCCTGGGAAGCAGCCAAGCTGCTCGTATCCAGATTTGCTGTGGCTCGAGGGTCTCCGGACCGGTCGTGCGGCAACTCAAATGAAGGGGGAAGTATGTACAGGGGAATTTAGATATAGTTCGTGACACCACCCGTGGTGTATGATAATTGGGAGTACCGCCACTGCCGTTAGGAGTACCTGGGGTGATGAAGTGGGGCAGCAAGGTGTTGTAGTCCTCCACGGGTAGGGGGATGCCCCGGGACTCGGTGAGGGATGTAGGGGTCACTCTCGTACTCACTCAGTCAATAAGCAAATGCTGACAACCGGGTAAACCAATTCTGTGGGTACCGCTGCCGCTGAGGGGAGCTCGTCCGGGTTCCGTCCCCTATATTGTTGCCTGGTGATCCGTGACCTGCCTCCTGGCACTAAGTTTAACTTCAACGTGGTGGCCCAGTAGTCTGAAACTCGCCGGGCCCCACTCCCCACTGTGGCTAAGTGTAGGAGCTTGCTCTCAGGGCTCACGCTTGGGATTTTCTGGACTGTTTTGGATTGGAAATTCCTATCCCCCTCGTTGCGCTAATGCCCCGATTCTGAAGCGGGTGGGAACAGATCATAAAGACTCCGTTCTCCTTAGGTAAATTGTCGGGTTGCCTGAAACTACTCCCCAACCTAGGGTCCGTGTACCCCGTCGTGCCTTCGGTCCCAGACCGGTGACAGTGCTAGGCTCCTGGCTGTCCTCCTCGACAGGTAAAGGCCCCTTGTCACAATCCCCTGTGAACATCAATCATCTGATCTTTCTCCTTCTACTACTTCTACTCCTACTTCTTTCAGGTGATATCTCTCCCAATCGCAGGCCACCCCATGCTAACTTTACCCCCTCCCCCACCTCCCATAGAAACCCTGCTAACCTTACTAACATTAGTTGTACACCCTCACTTCCCTCTTTTAATTGTGCTTTCTGGAATCCACGGTCCGTATGTAACAAGCTTCCTTACATCCACAATCTCTTTCTCAATAACTCTCTTAATCTGCTAGCCTTCACTGAGACCTGGATTCCAGATTCTGACACTACTTCCCCTGCTGCCATCTCTCACAGTGGTTTACACTTTTCCCATTCACCAAGACCTGGAAACAGACATGGTGGTGTAGTCGGTTTACTCCTGTCTCCACAATGCACTTTCCAGGTCATCCCCCCACCTCCATCACTCTCATTCCCATCCTTTGAGGGCCACACCATCAGGCTCTTCCATCCCCTTCCCCTCAGAGTAGCTGTCATATACCGTCCACCAGGCTCACCCACCCAGTTCTTTGACCACTTATCAGCCTGGCTGCCGCACTTCATGTCCTCAGAGTTACCAACCCTTATCCTAGGAGACTTTAACATCCCGATAAACAGCCCCTACTCCCCATCTGCATCCCAGCTTCTATCTCTCACCACCTCCCTTGGCCTCTCACAACTCTCATCCTCTGAGACACATGAAGATGGTAACACCCTTGACCTGGTCTTTATCCGCCTATGCTCAATCTCTGACTTTGACAACTCACCTCTTCCCCTCTCTGACCACAACATCCTCTCCTTCAAACTCACAAACCCTTGCCCATCCCAGCACACTCCCACCAATCACACATTCAGAAACCTACAGGCCATCAATTCTCAGACACTTTCAGACTCTTTACACGCATCACTGTCCCCTATCTCCTCACTTTCCTGTCCTGATATGGCTGTAAAGCACTACAATGACACACTCAGGATTACACTAGACCAAGTAGCGCCCCTCACCTTCAGAAAGACCAAACACAGAGTAAAACAGCCTTGGCTCACATCCCAAACTCTATTTCTTCAGCGATGCTCCAGGAGTGCCGAACGCCTATGGAGGAAAAACCGCACACCAGAAAACTTCATCCACTACAAGTTCATGTTAAGGACCTACAACTATTCCCTTCACCTCGCCAAACAGACCTACTTCACCACCCTTATTTCCTCACTTGCCAACAATCCAAAAAAGCTCTTTGACACCTTTCACTCCCTCCTCAGTCCCAAAGTACAGACCCCTGTCACAGCCCTTCATGCTGATGACCTGGCCTCGTATTTTACAGAGAAAATAGAAAACATCCGCCAAGAGATCAGCTCCCAGCCACCAAGCACTGTAAATCCCATCCATTCCCATATCCCATCCAGCTCACTTTCCACATTTGACCCAGTCACAGGGGAGGAAGTCTCCAGGGTCCTATCCTCCTCTCGTCCTACCACTTGCCCTACTGATCCCTTCCCCACATCTCTACTCCAGTCCCTCTCTCCGGTTGTCACCACTCACCTAACTAAAATCTTCAATCTCTCTCTCTTTTCGGGTATCTTCCCCTGCTCCCTCAAACACTCTATCATTACTCCATTATTAAAAAAACCTTCTCTCGATCCGTCCTGCACAAGCAACTACAGACCAGTCTCCAATCTCCCCTTCATCTCCAAACTCTTGGAGCGCCTGGTCTACTCTCGCCTCACCCGCTACCTTTCCACTCACTCTCTTCTAGATCCTTTACAGTCTGGCTTACGCCCTTTACACTCAACAGAAACTGCCCTTGTCAAAGTGACCAATGACCTATTGACAGCAAAATGTAACGGTGACCACTCTCTGCTTATTCTTCTTGACCTTTCTGCCGCCTTCGACACTGTTGACCACCATCTCCTTCTCTCTATGCTCCATTCTATCGGCCTAAAGGACACTGTGCTCTCCTGGTTCTCTTCCTATCTTTCTGGCCATTCATTCAGTGTATCATTTGCTGGCTCCACATCTTCTCCTCTCCCTCTCACTGTTGGGGTCCCTCAAGGTTCAGTCCTTGGCCCTCTTCTTTTCTCCCTCCACACTGCCCCAATTGGAATGACCATCAGCAGATTTGGCTTTCAGTACCATCTTTATGCTGATGACACACAGCTATACACCTCATCCCCTGAGCTCACCCCGCTGTACTACAGAACACAAGTGACTGCCTGACTGCAGTTTGCAACATCATGTCTGCTCTCTATCTGAAACTTAACCTTTCCAAAACTGAACTTCTTCTTTTTCCTCCATCCTCCAACCTTCCTAAATCTGACATCTCCCTCTCTGTGTGTGGCACAACGATAAGTCCTAGGCAGCAGGCCCGCTGTCTGGGTGTTATACTTGACACTGATCTCTCCTTCACCTCCCACATACAATCTCTTGCCCGCTCCTGCCGCTTGCACCTCAAGAACATCTCTAGAATCCGCCCCTTTCTCACTATGGAAACGACAAAAACCCTCACCGTGGCCCTGATCCACTCTCGCCTTGACTACTGTAACTCTCTATTAATTGGTCTCCCCCTAACTAGACTCTCTCCTCTACAGTCCATCCTTAATGCAGCAGCCAGGGTCACCTATCTGGCTAACCGCTACTCGGATGCCTCTGCTCTGTGCCAGTCATTGCACTGGCTGCCCATATATCACAGGATCCAATTCAAACTGTTTGTTCTCACCCACAAAGCTTTCCACAGTGCGGCACCCCCCTACATCTCCACCCTCCTCTCTGTCTATCACCCCACCCATTCTCTACGCTCTGCAAGCGACTTTCGACTAACATCCACACTAATTCGAACCTCCCACTCCCGGATCCAAGACTTCTTCCGAGCTGCACCAACCCTCTGGAACACTCTACCCCAAGAAGTTAGGACAAATCCCAACTTACTCAGCTTCAGACACACCCTAAAGACGCATCTTTTTAGGGCGGCCTATCACACTCCCTAATCAGATTCGATTCACATAGTCCCTCTACAACTTCTCACAACATAACTCCACATCAAACTCCATGGCACCCAAAGGCATCTCAAGGCTCTGGCCCACTGGTCCAGGAAACCATTATCTATCCCCCATTTCCGTGAGATGGCTGGATTGTCATTCTAAATAAACATTTGAACCTTGCCTCTCCCCCCCCATCTCATTGTAGATTGTAAGCTCTCACGAGCAGGGTTGTGTTTTTTCTTTTTTTTTTCCTCTAAATATTGTATTTCTATAACTGTTACTTGTTTGTATATGATCCTCCTGAATTGTAAAGTGCTGTGGAATATGTTGGCGCTATAGAAATAAAGATTATTATTATTATTATTATTATTATTAACAGGGGTACGACTCCTCTAGGTCCAGACCACCGTCTGCAACCTAGACAGCTTCTCTTGGGAGCCACCGCTCCCGACCTCCTCTCACCCTCTTCACTCTCTGACTCACTACTCTTCAATGACTCCTCACCTCCCCTCCCTGACCCCCCAGGTGGGCGACTCTATTCCACTCAAGCCGTCCACTGGTGGGTGTGGTGCAGGGTGTATCTAGGATGTGATTTGCTGTTGGAGGCAACACTATTTAGATAGGGACCCAGAACCATGAGGGACTTGGAATACTGCACGTAAGGGCAGTTTGTGCAGTACCCTGTGATTACCTGATAGTCCAGGGGCGTCACACAAGTCTATGATAGCCAGATCAAGGCAGGAATGAGGCTCTCATAGACTTGTATTGAGATATGACCTCTGGTGCGCTCCATGAAACATTGGAGATGTCAACAGGTCACAAATCGCCGGAGACTGACCGTAGTGGCAGTGATAACAGAAGAAGACAGCGGCTGGTGTGTATGAGAAAGAGGTCAGTGGACTTAGATTTAAAGCCGTGAAAAAAAAAATTCAAATCTGCTCTTTTTGCTTTGGAATTTACACAAAACATCTGGTTTCTTTGTCATAGTTTTAAAATGATTGTGCAAAAAAAAATCTAAAAAAACCCTTACTTGTGTGAATACAGTGCAAAAGCAATATGTGAATTATCACACATGACTCTTGATATCCCATAAAATAATTTGTACTGCAACCTGTGGCTTTGGAAGTACAACTTGTTCATTTTAACCATGTACTTAAAGCCTCTTTCACATGTCAGTCAAAAAAAACACGTTTTTTCACTGACGCATTAAAGATGCATTTGGCCCTCTGTGTGCAATGATTTTGGCCACTGTGTGGTCCATGTGAGATCAGTGTTGCCGGAGAAAAACGGACATGTCTTCCACGCGGAACACACGGTCATCTGTGTATGCCGCACGGAAAAACGGCCAGTTAGAAATCACTGATGTGTTCACAGACCCATTGATTTTAATGGATCTGCATATGTCCGTGATTCCGGAATGTGTAAAAACAGCAACATACGTACCAGAATGACTGACGTGTGAAGGAGGCCTAACTGTGATATTTTAAGATGAAAAAGCCCACATTTACAAAGCCGTTTACGACAGTTCTGGGCATAAACTGAGCCCTAAAATGATGCAAAATTACACAAAAAGTTGCAGAAAGTCGTGAAATGCACTAAATGTTTTATTTTTACAAACTGTTTGAATATGAAAAAGTAAACATGCAGTACCTGGACGAGGCATAAGTAATAACCTTTAGACCACGTACAGACATTGAGTAATTTGAGACTTTTTGTACACACATTGAGTTTTTACCTCAGTATTTATAAGTCAAACCCAGGAGTGGGACAGGCAGAGGAAAAGTATAATAGAAACACAGGAACCACTTCTGAATTTTTTAACCACTCCTAGTTTTGTTGTACAATGCGGAGGTAAAAAAAAACCTCACAAAATACTCAACGTGTGCACATGGTCTTAGGCGGGCTTTGCACACTACGACATCGCAGGTGCAATGTCGGTTGGGTCAAATCGAAAGTGACGCACATCCGGCGTCACAGTCGATATCGTAGTGTCCAAATCCTTTTTGATACGATTAACGAGCGCAAAAGCATCGTTATCGTATCATCGGTGTAGGGTCCGACATTTCCATAATGCCGGTGCAGCGACAGGTATGACGTAGTTCCTCGTTCCTGCGGCAGCAGACATCGCTGTGTGTGAAGCCGCAGGAGCGAGGAACATCTCCTACCTGCGTCCCGGCTGCAATGCGGAAGGACGGAGGTGGGCGGGATGGTTACATCCTGCTTATCTCCGCCCCTCCGCTGCTATTGGCCGCATGCCGTGTGACGTTGCTGTGACGCCGCACGACCCGCCCCCTTAGGAAGGAGGCAGATAGCCGGCCAGAGCGACGTCGCAGGACTGGTGAGTGCATGTGAAGCTGCCGTAGTGATAATGTTCGCTACGTCAGCCATCACAAGATATCGCTGCTGCGACGGGGGTGGGGATTATTGCACTCGACATCGCAGCATCGGCTTGCAATGTCGCAGCGTGCAAAGTACCCCTTAGAGTTATTAAGCTTTACGTATTTTTTCCCCACAAACCTGCATATTTTCCACCTTTAGGGGTAAGTTTTCTTTTTTTCTTAAAGGAATACAGTATATTTGG
The DNA here is from genome assembly GCF_048569485.1 of Anomaloglossus baeobatrachus. Lineage (NCBI taxonomy): Eukaryota > Metazoa > Chordata > Amphibia > Anura > Aromobatidae > Anomaloglossus > Anomaloglossus baeobatrachus. The sequence continues at coordinate 428,202,870 of NC_134358.1, forward strand.
GACTATAATAATTTTTGCAAATGGGTTTTGTGTAAAAGTTTTACTCCATTTGCCTTCTATAGCCTGTATATTGCACTGTCTATTGCTGATTGCAGAATGAAGTAGCTGAGATTCCATCAGTCAGCCTGCTATGATAATCTGAAGGGTTGTTTGCAGTTCTTTTATCAGTTTTTTTTTCTGTGTTCCACTCAGCTGATTAATGAAATGACAACAGACCACAAATAATCTGTAAAGTCTACCAGAGTCTGGCCAAGTGTATGCAGTAGTTATCTTCCAGGCTGAGGAGTTAACTTCTAAGATCCTAGTCAGCCCTTTCCAGCCCATTGATGTCTATAGGCAGTTAGCTGCTCACCTTCCTCCCTGCCCTTTCAACTGGTGACTGAACTGCTAATATCAGTCCTGCATAAATCAACCATCAATTTCTGGAATAGTTCTCCTAATCACTGCTCTAATTTTTCTAAGCTTTTTCAAATGCCGTTAACTCTGTTTGCAAATTAGAGATAATAGGGTAGACTTCAGAACAATAATAACAGCATAAAAAAACTGACCATAACTGACAACAGTCCTTCAAGGAGGAGTGTTCTCCCCACCCAGCAACCAGGAAGTAAGGAGACTGCAGAGCTATGAGTTACTCAAGAGGAAACTTGAGAATAATACTGTAAGTGCTATTTGCCTTTTCCTTTCAAGAAAAATTGAGCAATTTACTTCCAACATCTTATTGTAGACTTGAGTACTGCATAAAACTCCTATCATGATCAATCTATTCCCTTGATTTTTTTTTGGTGTGGAAATTGGAATCTGAAAAAGAGGCACCAGGCTTCTCCTGTGGTCCTTTATTACAAACGAATATAAACTAATAATTTTTTTAAAGCACCAGTGTACTAACAATATGACGACTTCCTAAAATCTGCAATGTCCTATTTCTTTTACCAAGCACAGTTTCAGTTTTATATCATAATCGTATTTCACCAAGTCTATTGCACGATATAACCGGTAGCACAGAGTAACAAATGATTTACTACAACCTATAAATGGCAGACACTGAGGAATTGATGTCATATATCCAACCTTCAAGCTCTGAATGCAGAAAGTTATGGCACCTGTCCTGTTTATTTCTATTAACATTGGGCAACCTTTTACCTCCTATAAATAACACATATATACAGTAGCTCTAGAGTTCATAGAATTCATTATGTGGAAAGATGCATTTATTTATCTGATTAGAAGTTAAAGAAGATTAGTCATATGTTTAGAATTGCTCAAAAGCTGTAAAATAGAACTAAGAAGAAATAGAATGAGAACAAAAAAGAAGGTAAAATCCATTGTAAAAATGCCAGTAGGAATATGCTCTCTATCACCATGGACATAATATGGTATAGAAAAAATGTACTTTTTTCCAGTATATTTTGACTCGTTTTACAATATTTTGAGGCCTCCTGGCACATAATGAGGTGAGTAATTGGAGTTAGGGCCCATCCTCATTTGGTACACCTTGTGGGATGGCTTCTACACTTTTTTGATAAAAAAAGTCAACATGTATGACCACTATTTCTTTATTACTGCAGGAAATGTATTAATGCTTTTATTCTAGGTTATATCCATCCACCAAAAGCTTTCACAGAAGGATTTTGGCTTACTCATGTACATTTTGGCAAAGTGAAGTGTAGCTTTTTTATGTTCCTGTGTCAGAAGTGGGGTCCTCCTGGGTTTCCTGCCATAGTGTTTTATTTCATTCAAATGTCTACCGATAGTTCGCGCTGCCACTGATGCACCCATGCACAGCATGCATAATAGATTGAATTTCTGTGGAACTTGATTGGGGCTGCTTATTCACCATCTGGACTATCCTGCGTTGCAGCCTTTCATCTATTTTTCTCTGCCGTCCACATCCACAGAGATTAGCTACAGTGCCATGGGTTGTACATTTCTTGATTATGTTTCACACTGTGGACAAAGGAACATCAAGATTTATAGCGATGGAATTGTAATTTTAAGATTGTTGGTATTTTGTAACAATTTTGGTTCTCAAGTCCTCAGGTAGTTCTCTTCTCCTCTTTCTGTTCTCCATGCTTAGTATGGGACATACAGAAACACATTGCAAAGATTCAAAGAGTCAACTTCTCCCCTTTGTATCTGGTTTCAGGTGTTATTTCATATTGATCACCCCTGTTACTTGCCACAGGTGCATTTGAAAAAGCCTCACATGCTTGAAACAAGGTTATTTACCGCAAGTTTTTCTCCAGAGACTGGCATCTTCAAAGTGGACTGAATAGGTATGAGCTATAACAGACATAGGGAGAAGTGAAGCATGGGTATTTATAGCAGTGGGGAATGGCTGCAGCTGAGGTTACAACTTTCTGTTAGATCAATGCAGAATAGAAATGAACCTTAACCCCTTCAGTGCAGGATGGAATTAAATATGCTCCAACTCAGGGTAAACAACAAGCGAGCACTAAAGTGGATGTGCATTCAACAATACGCTGTGATCTTCTGATCAAAGATTCCCCCTTGATCACATCAGGTCAGGATTAGAGTTGAGCGCGGTTCGTGGTTCGTGGTTCTCCAGTTCTAGGCTCGAGTGATTTTGGGGCATGTTCTAGATCGAACTAGAACTCGAGCTTTTTGCAAAAGCTCGATAGTTCTAGAAACGTTCGAGAACGGTTCTAGCAGCCAAAAAACAGCTAAATCATAGCTTGGTTTCTGCTGTAATAGTGTAAGTCACTCTGTGAATCAAACTATTATCACATTTCAGTGTATAGTGTGCGTGAACAGCGCCTTCAGATCACTGCTGTTTCTATAATGGCGATCGCCATTTTTTTTTTTTTTCTTGTCTTCCTTCCCTAAGCGCGCGCGTCTTGTGGGGCGGGCCAGCATGTCAGCCAATCACAGACACACACACAGCTAAGTGGACTTTGAGCCAGAGAAGCAACGGCATGTGTGATAGGATCTGCATGTCACATGTCCCTGCATTATAAAACCGGACATTTTCTTCACGGACGCCATTATCTGCCTTCTGCGTCTTTGGTGTCAGACATCACTGTCGCAGCTCCGTCCTCCTGAGTCCTATAGCCGATACAGCTGTATGCGCTGCATACACAGCGTTAGACAGCTTAGGGAGAGCACTTTATAGCAGTCCTTTTAAGGGCTCAAACCGGCAGGGTCAGAGAGCCATAGGTGACAGGTCCTGCAAACAGCAACAGCGTCTGTGTAGCCAAGGTCAGGGATTTCCTCCCTGCATTTCACCATTAGGAGGGAATAGAAAGGCAGGCTTCCATTCCTCTACCCAGAGCACCACAATCCTGCCACTGTACCCTCTTGTCCTCTGCACACTCCAACTCATTATAACTACGCCATTATACTAGCAAACACTCAGTGTACCTAGTGGCATCCTATCTGTGGCTATTGGACTTTGCTATAGTCACACTAGTGCAAAGACATTTGCAGAGCACGTCTGCCTGCATTGCACACTTCAACTTTTTTAAACTAAGCAATTTTACTAGCAAACACTCAGTGTACCTAGTGGCATCCTAAACGTGGCTATTGGACTTTGCTATAGTCCCACTAGTGCAAAGACATTTGCAGAGCACGTCTGCCTGCATTGCACACTACAACTTTTTTAAACTAAGCAATTTTACTAGCAAACACTCAGTGTACCTAGTGGCATCCTATCTGTGGCTATTGGACTTTGCTATAGTCCCACTAGTGCAAAGACATTTGCAGAGCACGTCTGCCTGCATTGCACACTCCAACTTTTTTAAACTAAGCCATTATACTAGCAAACACTCAGTGTACCTAGTGGCATCCTAAACGTGGCTATTGGACTTTGCTATAGTCCCACTAGTGCAAAGACATTTGCAGAGCACGTCTGCCTGCATTGCACACTCCAACTTTTTTAAACTAAGCAATTTTACTAGCAAACACTCAGTGTACCTAGTGGCATCCTAAACGTGGCTATTGGACTTTGCTATAGTCCCACTAGTGCAAAGACATTTGCAGAGCACGTCTGCCTGCATTGCACACTCTAACTTTTTTAAACTCAGCCATTATACTAGCAAACACTCACTGTACCTAGTTGTATCCTAAACGTGGCTATTGTACTTTTGTCTATTAACACTATTGTAACGATATTTGCAGCACGTCTGCCTGCATTGCACACTCAAACTTTTTTAAACTCAGCCATTATACTAGCAAACACTCAGTGTACCTATTGGCATCCTAAACGTGGCTATTGTACTTTTGTCTATTCACACTACTGCAAATCTATGTGCAGCACCTCTGCATGACAACCTCGTGCTCTGTTTTTAATAAGCTATAATGATAGCACAAAATACTGCCATTTTGTGGCATCATAGAACTGGCTGTTGTATTCCATTAGTGCCCCACTGGTGACAAGCTATTTCTAGCACCTCTACATCACACCCTCATGCACATTTTGCTACGCTAATGTTATAGCAAACTCATGGAATTCATTGCTGCATTTCATAATTCGGAGGGATAGAAAGTCAGGCTTCCTTTAGCTTTTCCTTCTGTTCATAGACAGCATCTCCAAGACAAATTTCCCCTCCACGTCTAAGTGTGGAGAGGCAGCTAGTGCGCATGCGTGTGCCGATGTACCCCAGCTGCAGCATAATTACAGTGTTTCGCCTAGTGAGTATGCTCAGCCTGACTGTGCCATTCCTGACGCTAAGTCTTCATTTCGGGATACAGCGCATGCTCCCACACTAAGTGTGAAAAGCCTCTTTGCACAGGTGCTTGCATTCCGTGCCGGGTCTAAGTCCTGTTTTGTGCCTAGACACCATGCTAAAGCTGATAGTCTTTTTTCAGAGACTGTATTTCATGCTACTGAGCATGCTCAGGCACTTCCTGCATCAGAGACTAGGTCCGGTAATGAACTCTTTGGCCCTGGCCCTGATGTGGGGGTCCCATATAGACCACAGGGCATCAGGTGTCCTCCCAAATGGCTTGCAGAGGCCCACACCTATGACTTGTCACCGCATTATTGATGCTCAGACGATGACTGGTGAGGTGTTTGGGTCATGGCAGCCATGAGGTCATCATTGAAGTTGCGTTTCCAAATAGGACGCTAGTTATGCCACTCATGACGTGTCACTCTACTTTTGTCTCCAGGAGGTGCATTGTGGTTCACCCTGGTTTGGGGCGGACCCAGGTTATAAAAGGGGCTGGAGCCAACAAGGAGGTGCGCAGTCTTCTATTATGCTCCGAAAGAGCACACCTCCATGTGTTGAACCCATTGCGGCTTTAGGCCAGAGGTAGGCAGGGATAGGGTGGTGGATGCAGGCCACCACCACAGTTGGTAACGCAGAACGGTTAAGACCAGCTCCTGTCCTAACAGTCCTGCTTGTGCAGCCCAGTGGCATTAACAGGCCTGCTGCTGCTGATGCGCCTGCTGTCCACAGGTGTGGCCCCTACGCACACGGTCAGCGTACTCAATGGCCCCTGTGTTGTTAACAGGGAGTTCCTGGGCTGGGTGGGCATGTGGACCCTGTGACGCTAACAGGGCTCACAGTCTCCAGATCCGAATGGCGTCTAACTCGGTTCAGGCTACTATTAGTTTCATAGCCACACAGCTCTGTATCCTCCACCAAACCTTCAAGTTGCCAACCTCTCCTTTTCCAACTGGGAGCACGGTGGACACTGACTGCTGATGGGGATATATACCTTTCTCTTTCTTTTCTTATTAATTTTCGTTATATAGCGGTCACAGATTATATACCACTTTATCCAAATCTGCCAGTCCCACTGTAACAGATGTTGTTTCTTCAGCAAATGTTACAGTTGCTTAACCACCAAATCCACGGACCAAAATTTTTTTCCCCTTTCCAACACACCTGTTCCCCTTTCCAACAGCATCTGTCCTTTTTCAACTCATTTTGGGATATGACCAAAAGTGCAACTGTGCAGGGACACCGCACTCAACGCCATCTCAGCACAGCAGCCATCCCTCGGTCCCTCCGATGTGGACAAGTAAAAGACCATTTCCTCCTATCCATGACAAAGCGTTGAGATTCACTCTGTGCAGCACTGGTGTTTAGTGGAAAAGTAGATCTAAGATTGCGTACCACATTCTGCAGATACTCCTGTATACGTGCGTCTATTTCTATGGCAGGAATTAGTTCGCCAAATTTTGTCTTGTACCGGGGATCTAACAGTGTGGCAACCCAGTATTCAGGGTTACTTCAAATTCATACAATCCGAGGGTCATGTAGGTAGTGCAGCAAGAAGGCGCTCATGTGTGTTGTGCATCCAGGAGGACCAAGTCCTTGGTGTGTTGGTGGCAGAGAGGTGAGAATCGTGCATCCTTCCTCTGCCCTCTACCCACAACCTCGCACAACCGAAATGTGAGCAAGCTCTCACTCATCTGCTGAGTCTTCCATGCCCATCGCCAGTTCGTCCTCCATTTCTTCATGGGCTCCTGCACTTTCATCAACACTTTTTGCTGATACTATGCGCCCTTGTTAATCCCTCTCCCTCACCATGACTGCCGCATAGGTGCCGCTGACCATCTGGACCTCGTAGATCTTGTTATCCCTTCCGCATATGACTCCTCCTGTACTTCCTCCCCTTCCTCTTGTCCCAACACCTGACTCCGAATAATAATTACAGTGTGCTCCATCATGTAGATGACCAGAATTGTCACGCTGAGAATGACATTGCCAGTGCTAAACATCTTCGTCGACATTTCAAAACTGTGTAGCAGGGTGCATAGGTCCTTGATCTGACACCACTCCAGCAGCGTGATCTGCACCACCTCTGGATCAAGTTATCCCAGGCTATATGTCTTACCGTATTTCAGCAGGGCTCTGCGGTGCTGCCACACATGCTGCAACATGTGCAGATTCCAATTCCTGCGTGTCGAAACATCGCATTTCCGGCATTTAACTGCCAGACCCTAAGACTTCCGGAGTGATGAAAGTTGTTGAGCTGCTGTGTGCGCACGATGGAAGTGAGCACATAGCGAGCGTGCCCGCTGCACAAGGCCATGTAGGCCGGGATGGTGTTTTAAAAATTGCTGGAGAATTCGGTTCAACACGTGAGCCCTAAAAGGCACGTGTGTCACATTGCCCTGAGGATGGCCCGCAGCCAGGTTTGCATCATTGACGCACACGGCTGTTAAGTCACCAACGGAGTCCGCTCCGTCAATTTGTACTCCGGTCGCCAGGTGACAACGTGTTCCTTTCATGAATAGTGCTGATGATGGGAGAGTAGTCGATGCCAGCGGCGCAGGTGGACGCAGGTTATGCTCACCCACTGGGCTGCATTACCTTGACAGATGCAGAATCTCTGGCTGAATGTAGCTGGTGGGTATCTCACAGATGAAATACCATCATTCAGCTACAACCAATGGGAAGACACCACACCCTTTTTTATGCCCATCCTGTCTGCAGACCACTGCCAGACATAGCTATGAACCTCTGGTTAATTTTACCCCCAGTTCAGTTTTATGATTTTGTGTGCTTGTTACCTGACTACTTTTCCTGCTTGCTGTTTATGTACCTTGTTGGCCGATACGCATTTCACCTCTGCTTGTTTTCTGATTAAGTCCTGGCCGTCCCATTCTGTTCCTGTTCCTCAATTAATGTTTTGACCCTGCCTGACTACTATTCTCTGTAATAGCGGTGTGACTCACATTTCCCATACATTTCAAAGTAAAACTTTGACCGCCTGATGGCATTGAGCTCTGCTGCCAGCATAGTAAGGAGGTGTGTGGTAGTCCTTGTGCGCAGTTGCAAGGAAGGGTGGCCTGACCACACAGGGTTTGCGCCAAGGTAGAGGACCCACACGAGGTTGAAGAGGCAGAAGCAGTGTATTAACTTCTACATACGGAACAAGGATTGAAACAACTCGTGGGGACGGCAAGACTTGTACAGCAGACCCTTCTCCATCTCTCACCATAGTTTGCCAGTGCCCAGTCAGTGACATGTAATGACCCTGTCTATGCTTACTGGTCCAAGTATCTGTGTTGAAATGCACCCTGTCGCACACAGATTTTCTCAAGGAAGTGGTGATGTTGTGTGCGACATGCTGGTGTAGCGCGGGCATGCTTTTCTTGGAGAAGCAGTGGTGATTGGGCATCTGGTACTGGGGCACAGCGACAGACATAAGGTCTGTAAAATCCTGTGTGTCCACTACGCGTAAAGGCAGCATTTCGGTAGCCAACAGCTTACAGAGGGATAGAGTCAACCACTTAGCTTTGTCATGGGTCGCAGTAAGTGGCCTTTTATTTGACCACATCTGAGGGACAGAGATCTGGCTGCTGTCTGTAGACGGTGTTGAGTAGGGTGTCCCTGGAAAAATGCAGGTTTGTGAGAAAAGTGCAGGCGGAGACATGATGTTGCCTTCATCTTGCCTTCAGATCTGTTCATCTTGTATCATTTTTAAAAAACACAGCAAGCAAGGGTTACTCCAAGCGGAGTCTACCTTTTTTCCCAAAATTGGGCACACAGACACCCCATCAGTGGCAGCACTTGTGCCCTAGTTGCAAACAGGATGTTTTGATTTGCATCAAGCACATTCCAAATCCACAAGCATTTACTCTCCCCAGGATGACACAGGGGTAGTAAATTCCTTCTGGATCCATGACTTGTTCATTTTGATGAACGTCAGTCTGTCCACATTGTCACTGGACAGACGCGTGCGCTTATCTGTCAGCACACACCCAGCAGCACTGAAGACACGTTCAGAGACAACGCAGGCAGCTGGACACGACAAAATCTTCAAGGCGTAACTGGAGAGCTCTTGACATTTTTCTAGATTTGAAGCACAAAAGGAGCAAGGCTCCATTTGCAAAGTCATTGCATCGATGTTCATTTGGAGATACTCCTGTATCATCCTCTCCAACCGTTGACTATGTGTCACACTTGTTGTCTCTGGTGGCCTTGCAAAGGAGGGTCTAAAAAAATTATGAAAAGATTCCATAAAATTGCTGTTACCAGCACCAGATACGGTCCTACTGGTACGGGTAGACTGTTGAAGATGACGAGGCCGTCCCATGTTTGTCAAGTTACAACTGGGAGAATCACTCCCTTCACCTGCACGGTTGTTTGGTGGAAAAGCCGAGCTAAGATCGAGTAACAGCTTCTGCTGATACTCCTGCATACGTGCGTCCCTTTCTATGGGTGGAATTATGTCACAAAATTTGGACTTGTCCCGGGGATCTAATAGTGTGGCAATCCAGTAGTCATCATCACTTCTAATTTTGACAATACGAGGGTCATGTTGGAGGTAGTGCAACAAGAAGGCACTCATGTGTCTTGCGCAGCCATGCGGACCAAGTCCACGCTGTGTTTGTGGCATAGAGGTGCTAACCGTTCTTTCTTCCTCTGTCATCTCCCCCCAACCTCTTTCAACTGAAATTTGACCAAGGTCCCCCTCATCTGCTGAGTCTTCCATGTCCATGGACAGTTCGTCCTCCATATCTTCATGTCCTCCTGCACATTCCTCAACATCTCGCCTGCTACCATGCGCCCTTGTTGATCCCTGTCCCCCATGGTCCCATGCCTGCCGCGTTGGTGATGATGAACGTCTGGACCTTGGTGATGTTGTTGTGTCTTGCGCATATGAATCCTCCTGTAGTTCCTCCCCTTCCTGTTGTCCCACCCCCTGACTACGAATTGTGTTTAGCGTGTGCTCCAGCATGTAAATGACTGTAATCGTCATGCTGATAATGGCATTGTCAGCGCTAAACATATTCGTCGCCATGTCGAAACTGTGCAGAAGGGTGCATAGGTCCTTGATCTGAGATCACTCCATCAGGGTGATCTGCCCCACTTCTGCATCTCGTTGGCCCAGGCTATACATCATGACGTATTGCACCAGGGCTCGCCGGTGCTGCCACAGTCGCTGTAACATGTGGAGAGTTGAATTCAAGCGTGTCGCCACATCGCATTTCAGGCGATGAACCGGCAGGCCGAAAGACTTCTGGAGCGATGCAAGTCGCTCAGCTGCGGCGGTTGAACGGCGGAAGTGAGCACTGCAGACAGTTTCCGTGCCCTGGTCAGAAGGCCATCTAGGCCGGGATAGTGTGTTAAAAATTGCTGGACGACAAGGTTCAACACGTGAGCCATACAAGGTACGTGTGTCACCTTGCCCAGGCGAAGTGCCGCACCCAGGTTTGCAGCATTGTCGCACACGGCCTTACCAGGCTGCAGGTTGAGTGGAGACAACCATTTATTAAACTCGGACCGCAGAGCTGACCACAACTCCTCAGCTGTGTGACTCTTATTCCCAAGACATGTCAAGCTAAAGACCGCCTGATGCCGTTGCGCTCTGCTGCCAGCATAGTAATGAGGGGTGCGTGATTCCTTCTGCGCAGTGAGAACGCTGGTGGCCTGACCAGGCAGGCTTGGGGCGGAGGTGGAGGACCCAGATGAGGTGGAGGATGCAGAAGCAGTGGCGGAACTTGGACAGACAGAGGATTGACACACAAGTCGTGGGGACGGCAAGACTTGTGCAACAGACCCTTCACCATCTATCACCATAGTTACCCAGTGGCCAGTCAGCGACATGTAACGTCCCTGTCCATGCTTACTGGTCCAAGTATCGGTGGTGAAATGCACCCGTTCACACACAGAGTTTCTCAAGGAAGCGGTGATGTTGTGTGCGACATGCTGGTGTAGCGCGGGCACACCTTTCTTAGAGAAGTAGTGGCAACTAGGCATCTGGTACTGGGGCACAGCGACAGACATAAGGTCTCTAAAATCCTGTGTGTCCACTAGGCGGAAAGGCAGCATTTCTGTAGCCAACAGCTTACAGAGGGATAGAGTCAACCTCTTCGCTTTGTCATGGGTCGCAAGAAGTGGCCTTTTATTTGACCACATCTGAGGGACAGAGATCTGGCTGCTGTGTGTAGACGGTGTTGAGTAGGGTGTCCCTGGAAAAATGCAGCTTTGTGAGGAAAGTGCAGGCGGAGACATGATGTTGCCTTCATCCAAAGTTGGTGCTATCGATGTCTGAGAGAGCTGTACACACTCACTTGTTTCCCCTTCCAAACCAACTGACGACCTACCAAGCAAACTGCCTGTTGCGGTTACAGTGGTGGAAGTTGTGGGTGGAAAAACAGGTGTGACAGCTGTCCCCACAGTCCTAGAAGATGACGAGCGCGCGGATGCCCTGGAAGGGGCAGGCGGTGGATGGTTGGCTCCACTAGGCTGCATTGCAGCACGGTGAGCTTCCCACCAGGCCATATGATATTTATTCATGTGACGATTCATGGAAGAAGTTGTCAAACTGCTGAGGTTTTGACCTCTACTAAGATAACCATGCCAAATGTTACAGATCACATAATTTGGGCGATCTTTTTTTATGTCAAAAAAGGACCAGGCTAGGCAAGGCTTAGAGGCCATGCGACCTGTTGATCCACCCCGAATAATGCTCAGAGGCAGAGTGGTGGCTGAGGATGCAGTTGTAAACGTGCTACCAGTGCTCCGGCTGTGTCCAGGAAGGCGCCAGGTTACTTCGACGTCGGTTGCATCCTCCTCCACCGCCTCTGTTGACCTCCTCGAGTGTCTGACTGTGGGTTGACAGTAGGTGGGATCTAGAACTTCATCATCAATTGTTGTGTTTGCACTCCCCTCCCCCTCAGACCGAGTTTCTTCTTGCCCTGACCGAATATTTAAGTTGTCATCCCAATCGGGTATCTGCGTCTCATCTTCATCAGTATGTTCCTCATTGCCTATAACCACAGTTGTTGGAAAGGCAGCATTTTGGTAGCCAACAGTTTGCATATGATGAAAGTCAACCTCCAAGCCATGTCATGCCCTTCTAAAAGCATGTAAAACACAGCGAGGGGACTCCAACCACAGTCTCCCTCGTTTCCACTAACTGGGCCACACACACCCCACTTGACTGGCATCGGTTGAGCCCCCTTTTGAAAAAGAAAAAGATGCTTTGCATGAAGCACTCTCAAAAATACGCGTGCCTTTCCCGTCCCCTGGCTGACCCAGGGGAAGAAAAGTCCTCTGAGAGCCATGACTTGTTCATCTTGGTTCTTTTAGAGACACAGCGAGGGGACTCCAACCACAGTCTCCCTCGTTTCCACTAACTGGGCCACACACACCCCACTTGACTGGTATCGGTTGAGCCCCCTTTTGAAAAAGAAAAAGATGCTTTGCATGAAGCACTCTCAAAAATACGCGTGCCTTTCCCGTCCCCTGGCTGACCCAGGGGAAGAAAAGTCCTCTGAGAGCCATGACTTGTTCATCTTGGTTCTTTTAGAGACACAGCGAGGGGACTCCAACCACAGTCTCCCTCGTTTCCACTAACTGGGCCACACACACCCCACTTGACTGGCATCGGTTGAGCCCCCTTTTGAAAAAGAAAAAGATGCTTTGCATGAAGCACTCTCAAAAATACGCGTGCCTTTCCCGTCCCCTGGCTGACCCAGGGGAAGAAAAGTCCTCTGAGAGCCATGACTTGTTCATCTTGGTTCTTTTAGAGACACAGCGAGGGGACTCCAACCACAGTCTCCCTCGTTTCCACTAACTGGGCCACACACACCCCACTTGACTGGCATCGGTTGAGCCCCCTTTTGAAAAAGAAAAAGATGCTTTGCATGAAGCACTCTCAAAAATACGCGTGCCTTTCCCGTCCCCTGGCTGACCCAGGGGAAGAAAAGTCCTCTGAGAGCCATGACTTGTTCATCTTGGTTCTTTTAGAGACACAGCGAGGGGACTCCAACCACAGTCTCCCTCGTTTCCACTAACTGGGCCACACACACCCCACTTGACTGGCATCGGTTGAGCCCCCTTTTGAAAAAGAAAAAGATGCTTTGCATGAAGCACTCTCAAAAATACGCGTGCCTTTCCCGTCCCCTGGCTGACCCAGGGGAAGAAAAGTCCTCTGAGAGCCATGACTTGTTCATCTTGGTTCTTTTAGAGACACAGCGAGGGGACTCCAACCACAGTCTCCCTCGTTTCCACTAACTGGGCCACACACACCCCACTTGACTGGCATCGGTTGAGCCCCCTTTTGAAAAAGAAAAAGATGCTTTGCATGAAGCACTCTCAAAAATACGCGTGCCTTTCCCGTCCCCTGGCTGACCCAGGGGAAGAAAAGTCCTCTGAGAGCCATGACTTGTTCATCTTGGTTCTTTTAGAGACACAGCGAGGGGACTCCAACCACAGTCTCCCTCGTTTCCACTAACTGGGCCACACACACCCCACTTGACTGGCATCGGTTGAGCCCCCTTTTGAAAAAGAAAAAGATGCTTTGCATGAAGCACTCTCAAAAATACGCGTGCCTTTCCCGTCCCCTGGCTGACCCAGGGGAAGAAAAGTCCTCTGAGAGCCATGACTTGTTCATCTTGGTTCTTTTAGAGACACAGCGAGGGGACTCCAACCACAGTCTCCCTCGTTTCCACTAACTGGGCCACACACACCCCACTTGACTGGCATCGGTTGAGCCCCCTTTTGAAAAAGAAAAAGATGCTTTGCATGAAGCACTCTCAAAAATACGCGTGCCTTTCCCGTCCCCTGGCTGACCCAGGGGAAGAAAAGTCCTCTGAGAGCAATGACTTGTTCATCTTGGTTCTTTTAGAGACACAGCGAGGGGACTCCAACCACAGTCTCCCTCGTTTCCACTAACTGGGCCACACACACCCCACTTGACTGGCATCGGTTGAGCCCCCTTTTGAAAAAGAAAAAGATGCTTTGCATGAAGCACTCTCAAAAATACGCGTGCCTTTCCCGTCCCCTGGCTGACCCAGGGGAAGAAAAGTCCTCTGAGAGCCATGACTTGTTCATCTTGGTTCTTTTAGAGACACAGCGAGGGGACTCCAACCACAGTCTCCCTCGTTTCCACTAACTGGGCCACACACACCCCACTTGACTGGCATCGGTTGAGCCCCCTTTTGAAAAAGAAAAAGATGCTTTGCATGAAGCACTCTCAAAAATACGCGTGCCTTTCCCGTCCCCTGGCTGACCCAGGGGAAGAAAAGTCCTCTGAGAGCCATGACTTGTTCATCTTGGTTCTTTTAGAGACACAGCGAGGGGACTCCAACCACAGTCTCCCTCGTTTCCACTAACTGGGCCACACACACCCCACTTGACTGGCATCGGTTGAGCCCCCTTTTGAAAAAGAAAAAGATGCTTTGCATGAAGCACTCTCAAAAATACGCGTGCCTTTCCCGTCCCCTGGCTGACCCAGGGGAAGAAAAGTCCTCTGAGAGCCATGACTTGTTCATCTTAGTTCTTTTTTGAAAAGCGAGGGGACTCCAACCACAGTCTCCTTCGTTGCCACTAACTGGGCCACACACACCCCACTTGACTGGCATCGGTTGAGCCCCCTTTTGAAAAAGAAAAAGATGCTTTGCATGAAGCACTCTCAAAAATACGCATGCCTTTCCCGTCCCCTGGCTGACCCAGGGGAAGAAAAGTCCTCTGAGAGCCATGTCCACATTGTCAGTGGACAGACGCGTGTGCTTATCTGCCAGCAGACCCCCAGCAGCACTGAAGACAGGTTCCGAGAGAACGCTGGCTGCAGGACACGACAAGATCCCCAAGGCGTACGTGGCGAGCTCAGGCAATTTATCCAGATTGGAAGCCTAAAATGAGCAGGGCTCAAGTTGCACAATAATGGAATCGATGTTTCTTTGCATATACTCATATATCTGTGTGTCCTCCTCTTTTTCCTTGTCCAGCTGTTTTGTTTTCACATGAGTATATGTCCTTGTCACTTTCCCATGTGTTTGTGTTGTGTTGTGAGTTGTTTGTCACCTTTTGGACACCTTTGAGGGTGTTTTCTAGGTGTTTTTCTGTGTTTGTGATTGCCTGCCATTGTTTCCTATGCAGTTCGAGTTCGGTTCGTCGAAAGTTCGACGAGCCGAACTCGAACGGGAGGTCCGTTCGGCGAACCGACCTCGAGCCGAACCGGGACCGGTTCGCTCATCTCTAGTCAGGATACACTCATGACACTTGGTTGGTGATTACAGTTTCAAAACACCTCTTGTATTGAGAAACTAGTTGCAAGCATTGCTTCAGTGTGATTTTGGCCCATTCTTCCACACAAACACTCTTCAAATCCTCAAGGTTCTGTGGTTCCTTCTATGAGTTTCTGCCATGTATTTTCTATTGGATTTAGGTCAGGTGATTGGCTGGGCCACTATGCAGTTTTATTTTCTTTTGCAGAAACCAATTGAGAGTTTCCTTGGCTGTGTCTTTGAGATCATTGTCTTGCTGAAATGTCCACCCTCATTTCATCTTCATCATCCCGGTAGCAGATTTTTCTCAAGAATGTATTTGTACATTTGTCTATTCATCTTTCCTTCAATTATATGAAGTTTGCCAGTGCCATATCCTGAAAAAGAGCCCCATGCCATGAAATTCCCACCTCAAAACTTCACTGTTGGTATATTTTTGGGGTGATCAGAAAAGCTTTTTGGTCTTCAAATACGGTTCATATTATGGCATCCAAAGAGTTCAATTTTAGCCTTATGTGGCCAGACGATATTCTCCCAGTATTTCACAAGTTTGCTAAAAGTTGTTGAGCAAACTTTACATGCTTTTCGTTCAGTAATAGAGTCTTGCATGTTGAGAATGCATACAGGCCATAGAGGTTAAGTGCATTACTTATTGGGTTTTTTTTTAAAACAATTGTACCTGCTAATTCCAGGTCTTTCTGTAGCTCTCCACAGGTGGTCTTTGGCTCTTGGACAACTCTTCTAACAATTCTTTTCACTACTCTATCTAAAATCTTGAAAGAAACAACCAATTGTGACTGGTTTATGGTGAAATGTTCTTTCCAGTTCTGAATTATGGCCCCACAGTGCTGAAAACCTAGTTTATAAATTCTTCTGTAATATTATCAGTATGTTTTGCAACAATAAGGTTGTAAAGATCTTGAGACAGCTCACTGGTTTACCCATCATGAGATGTTTCTTGTGTGGCACCTTGGTAATGAGACACCTTTGTATAGGCCATCAGTTGAACTAGCTGATATTATTTTTCACTATCTGGCAGGATTACTTTGTAATTAGTGATAGATTTCAGCTGGTGTCATGACTTTCCATGGCTTTATGCACTTCTCTTTCTCCATGTGTTCAACACTATATTTTATGTCTCATTTCTTAATATTGCACATAACTTAATTTATATACATCTATAGTTTGATTTCTTTGCCTGTGTGGATTGGATACGTTGAAACTAATATCTGATGACAAATGAATGTTAAAGGCACCTTTAGAATTATATTTACTTAGTAACTTGGTGACTTGTTCAATAATAATTTCACAAGCTCTATATATTTAGGTTACAGTTGTAACTACTCAATACCTCTCTTCTCATTATGACATATTTTTTCAAATTCCCATGCTCACTAGGCATGACCCAATACTAACAAACACTAACTACTACTGACCATTTTCTCTGCCACTGTGTGTCTCCTTTTATAGAGTGGCATGCAAAAGGTTGGGCACGCCTGGTCAAGATTACTTTTATTGTGAACAGTTGAGCAAGTTGAAAATGAACTAATCTGTAAAAGGCATAAAGTGAAAGATGACACACTTGCTTTGTATTTTAGGCAAAAAAAATTATCATCTTTTCCATTTTAAAACAAAGAAAAAAGGACAGTGGGCTGATGCAAACGTTTTGGCACCCTGCATTGATAGTACCTAGTAGCCTCCCCCCTTCCTTTTTGGCAAGTATCACAGCTTGTGAACTCTTTTTGTAGCCAGGCAAGAGTCTGTCAATTCTTCTTTGGAAAAGTCTTCCAGTTCTGTGAGATTCCTGGCTCGTCTTGCATGCATTGCTTTTTTGAGTTCTAGTCACAGATTTTAAATGATGTTCAGATCAGGGAACTGTGAGGGCCATTGTAAAACCTTCAGCTTGTGCCTTGTGTGGTAGTCTATTGTGGATTTTGACATGTTTTAGGATCATTATCCATTTGTAGAAGCCATCCTCTTTTCAACTTCAGCTTTTTTACCGATGGTGTTATGTTTGGATAAAGAATTGTTGAAATTTCATTAAATCCATGATTGATCCACTCCCATGCTTAATGGTTGGCGACATGTCCTTATTCTGAAATTCTGTGCCCTTTTTACTCCACATTTATCTTTGATCATTGTGGTCAAAGAGTTCTATATTATCCTCATCAGTCCACAGGACTTCTGACACTGAATTTTATGGGGAGGATGCTGAAGAGCTTTTCTTCTGATCTTCCATGAAGGCCATATTTGTGCAGGTGTCTCTGAACAGTAGAACAATGCGCCACAATTCCAGAGTCTGCTAAATTTTCCTGAAGGTATTTTGCAGTCAAGTGGGGGTTCTGATTTGCTTCTCTAACAATCCAACGAGCAGCTTTCACAGAAATTTTGCTTGGTCTTCCAGACCTTATTTTGACCTCCACTGTTCTGGTTAGCTGACATTTCTTAATTACATGTTGAACTAAGGAAAAGGCAACTTAAAAAATCGTTACTATTGTCTTATAGCCTTTTCCTGCTTAGTGAGCCTCCACCATTTTCATTTTCAGAGTGCTAGGCAGCTGCTTAGAAGAGCTAATGGCTGCTGGGTTTTGACATAATTTTACAGGAGGCTGGATTTTTATAAAGATTAGTGATGAGCGAGCATGCTTGTTACTACTCGGTACTCGCACGAGTATCACTGTACTCGGTCTACTCGACGGGGACCGAGTAATCTCGCGATACTCGTGCTGTACTCGTGGTCTTCATTTCTGCATGTTGGCGCTCTTTTGAGAGCCAGCCCTCATGCAGGGATTGGCTGGCAGACCACTGCAATGCCACAGCCCTGTTAGTTGTGGAATTGCAGTGAATGGCCGGCCTGCACAGCGTGACCGAGCCTTTATACCGGCGGGCGCGCTGTGCTCTGCTCACAGCTATCCAGACAGTCAGTGCAGGGAGAGGGTCGCTGCTTCAGGGAAAGGTTTGCGGCCCTTTATAGCTATTTCCGTAGCAGGGCTGCAAACAGTGTGACCAAAAGTCCTTCTCAGGACTATTCTAGTTGTATACAGGCAGGCAGGGTATAGCCAGGTCGGAGTACAGTAGCAGAGTCCTTCTCAGGACTATTGTTGCTGTATACAGGCAGGGTATAGCCAGGTCGGAATACAGGCTAGTGACCAAAAGAGTCCTTGTCAGGATTATTGTAGCAGTATACAGGCAGGCAGGCAGGCAGGGTGTATAGCCATTCCTAGTGGTGACCGTATACCAGCCTTCATCATATCTGGGGCTGGTGTACACGGTCTAAAACAGTCCTGATAGTGTCAGACTTCTCAGTAATTGTCGCTCCTAAAAACCTGTTAGGTTCTTATTGCATCCGTGCTTGCATTTAAAAACCGCACGTGTGTGCCTGTCGGTGGCAGCGTACAGGTGCACTTGTGTGCGTTTTTCACAAACTATTATATAACGCACAAGTCTAGTGTATAATACACGTCAGTCAGCAGTGCCTGATAGTGTCAGACTTCTCAGTAATTGTCGCTCCTAAAAACCTGTTAGGTTCTTATTGCGTCCGTGCTTGCATTTAAAAACCGCACGTGTGTGCCTGTCGGTGGCAGCGTACAGGTGCAGTTGTGTGCGTTTTTCACAAACTATTATATAACGCACAAGTCTAGTGTATAATACACGTCAGTTAGCAGTGCCTGATAGTGTCAGACTTCTCAGTAATTGTCGCTCCTAAAAACCTGTTAGGTTCTTATTGCGTCCGTGCTTGCATTTAAAAACCGCACGTGTGTGCCTGTCGGTGGCAGCGTACAGGTGCACTTGTGTGCGTTTTTCACAAACTATTATATAACGCACAAGTCTAGTGTATAATACACGTCAGTCAGCAGTGCCTGATAGTGTCAGACTTCTCAGTAATTGTCGCTCCTAAAAACCTGTTAGGTTCTTAGTGCGTCCGTGCTTGCATTTAAAAACCGCACGTGTGTGCCTGTCGGTGGCAGCGTACAGGTGCACTTGTGTGCGTTTTTCACAAACTATTATATAACGCACAAGTCTAGTGTATAATACACGTCAGTCAGCAGTGCCTGATAGTGTCAGACTTCTCAGTAATTGTCGCTCCTAAAAACCTGTTAGGTTCTTATTGCGTCCGTGCTTGCATTTAAAAACCGCACGTGTGTGCCTGTTGGTGGCAGCGTACAGGTGCACTTGTGTGCGTTTTTCACAAACTATTATATAACGCACAAGTCTAGTGTATAATACACGTCAGTCAGCAGTGCCTGATAGTGTCAGACTTCTCAGTAATTGTCGCTCCTAAAAACCTGTTAGGTTCTTATTGCGTCCGTGCTTGCATTTAAAAACCGCACGTGTGTGGCAGTCGGTGGCAGCGTCAGGCTCCATATTGTCCCTGGATAGAGACGTGCATGATGGCCTGTAAACATGAAGTGCCCATTGTAAGGAAGTGGGTCTATTGTAGTATAGCCCTTAGGCAGGGCAGCCAAAAATTTGGAGGCTCCACATTGTCCCTGGATAGAGATGTGCATGAGGGCCTCAAAACATTGTTCCCATTGCAAAGGAGCGGGTCTCCTGTCGTTGTAATGCCCATTCTGAAAGAATGGGCGAAAAAATTTACCACTGGGGGTATACCTGAAACAACGGCTTAACTATTGTAACGGTGATCATGATGGCGCATGAGGAGAAGGAGGAGCAGTCCAGCAATTAGCCAAAGTCCAGAAGTGTGTTACCATGGGTGAGTGGAGGTACATGGCAAATTCCCGTTACAAACTTTAAATTCCGCTGTCATTTGCTGGTGGTGTGGTGAAGTCTGGCCCAATCCAACCCTTGTTCATCTTGATCAGAGTCAGCCTGTCAGCATTTACAGTTGGCAGGCGGGTGCGTTTATCTGTAATGATTCCACCTGCGGCACTAAAAACACGCTCTGACAAAACGCTAGTGGCAGGGCAGGCCAGGACTTCCAAGGCGTAGAGAGCCAATTCATGCCACGTGTCTGTCCAGCTTGGATACCCATTAATTGTAAGGCACAGAGGAATGTCGGAGTACAGTTGTTTGATCTGCAAGGTACTCCTTGAGCATCTGGGCAAACTTAGGATTTCTTGTGGCACTACCCCTCACCTCAGGGGCTGTGGTATGTGAGGGGCTGAGAAAACTGTCCCACATCTTAAAGACTGTTCCCCTACCTCTGGCGGATTGGACTTGTGCCCCTCTCGGCTGTACGCCTTGGTTGTCCACTGATTCCTGACCTATGCCGCTAGCGTTTTGTGAGGGGAATGCTTTGCCTACTTCCGTGACTATGGCCTTCTGGAACTGTTGCATTTTGCCTGACCTCTCCGCCTCGGGAATAAGAGACATAAATTTCTCCTTTTAGCGTGGGTCTAACAGTGTTACCAACCAGTAATGATTGTCGGCCAAGATATTCTTAACGCGAGGGTCACGAGACAGGCAGCTTACCATAAAGTCAGCCATGTGTGCCAGACTCTTAACAGCCATCACTTCAGTATCCTGACCAACACGATGACTGAACATGCTGTCCTCCTCCTCCTCCTCCTCATCATCTACCCTGTCCTCTGGCCAGCCACGCTGAACCGAGGATATGACTGCATGTCATATCCTCAATTTGGCCAGAGAGTTGCTCCATGTCTTCATCCTCCTCCTCGTCATCGTCCTCCACTGCACGTTGTGATGAGACGAGGCTGGGCTGTGTGTTATCACCCACACCCACTACTGTTTCTTGCTCAAACTCATCGCGCTCCGCCTGCAATGCATCATGGTTGTTTTTTGAGCAGAGACCATTTTAGAAGGCAGAGAAGCGGTATGGTGACGCTAATAATGTCGTCATCGCCGCTCACCATCTTGGTGGAGTCCTCAAAGTCTTGGCGGATGGTACATAGGTCGGACATCCATCTCCACTCCTCAGGTGTTATGTGTGGAGTTTGACCCATTTCCCGACGGCTTAGGTGATGCAGGTACTCAACAACTGCCCTCTTCTGCTCACATATCCTGACCAACTTGTGCAGAGTTGAATTCCAACGCGTGGGGACATCACACAGCAGTCTGTGAGCCGGAAGATGAAAACGGCGCTGAAAGCCGGCAAGGCCGGCTGAAGCAGTAGGTGACTTTCGAAAATGTGCAGACAGGCGGCGAACTTTTACCAGCAGATCAGACAGCTCTGGGTATGACTTTAGAAACCGCTGAACCACGAGGTTGAGCACATGGGCCACGCATGGAACATGTGTCAGCTGGCCTCGCCTCAAAGCCGCCACCAGGTTCCGGCCATTGTCACACACGACCTTTCCTGGCTTTAGGTTCAGAGTTGTGAGCCAGTGATCTGCCTGCTGTTTCAGAGCTGTCCACACCTCTTCTGCATTGTGGGGTTTGTCACCTATGCAGATTAGCTTCAGCACTGCCTGTTGCCGCTTCGCCGAGGCAGTGCTGCAGTGCTTCTGTGTCGCCCTGGACAAGCCAGGGGCCACAGAGCACAACACTTAAACACCCCACACTCCCTGCAGGCATATCATAGTCAAAACACAAAATCCTTGTTGCCTTCCCCAGGGGCTGTTGTCCACACCAGGGTGTGGAGCCAGGCGGTTGGTCTCCACCCACCAAGGAGGAGGGAAAACACAGGCAGTGAGAGTTAAGCTAAGGAAGTGGAAGGAGGAAAGTAGTAGAGAGGAGAAAAGTGACAGCAAAGAGCCTGAAGTTGGTCCGGGTGTGTGGCCCGGACAGGACAGCAAGGTTGGCAGGATGTGGTGACCGTCTGCAGTGGAGGCCGATTGGAGTCTGCCGTAAGGACCGTGGACGGGTGGTGACCCGGCCGTACCGGACCGGTATACAAAGAGAAGCCAGCACCATTGGCAGAGGACTTTCGGATCCCGGCAAGGCTTGGTGTCGCCGTGAATTTGCCAAATCCGTTAGTGAAGGGGACCTCAGGGTTTCCAAACAGCCAAGTCCCGATAGAAGGCAACCGTCCAACCGTGAAGGGGAGACACCGCCACCGCCAAGGGCAACCGTCTCCCAGGGCCAGCGCCTGTGGGCAAAAGGGGCTCCTCCGGCCCATATCCAGGTCGGGGAGCGGGTTACAGGTGGGAAACCATCACTACCAACACTGAACTTAGGTGCAGGGAGAGACAGTCATCACTAACCTGCAGGGAGGAACAACCGCAGCCGTCCGAGGGACCCGTCCATCCAGCCACTTGTTTTACCGTGAACTGTGTCATCATCATTGGGCTGAGTGAGTACCTCCGTGCCGTGCGGCACAGCGCTGACCCTGCGACCCTGCACCTCATCAGGCCCCGCAACCCGCCTGTCATCCATCTCTACCCCATCACCGGGCCCCGGGACAACCAACCCCCCTACCCACGGAGGGGAGAAATAACAACAAAGCTGCTCCCTGTCACAGGCTCCCGGGATCCCCGTCCAGAGCAGCGGTGGTGTCCACACAATTACCACAACCGTGGGTGGCGTCACGGACAATATCCCCAAAACCCAAACCACCCCTTTTCACTCACGGGCGAGTAGCGCCGCTCGAGTCCCCGGGATCCGGCCATCGCTCGAGCCAACGAGCAGCAGCAGCCGTAGAGCAGCGGCAGCCGGACCCGAGCAGTGGGAGAGCGCACCGTCCCCTCCTCCGCCCGCGACACTTCCAGCTTGGCACTGGTGTGGAGGGTAAAGTGGATCAGGATGCGCAGGAGGAGGAGGAGGCTGAGGAGCATGACATTCCGGAGCTGTAGAGTGTGGGTGAAACCCTGACTGAGGTAGGGCCTGCAAAACTTGGTGTGTGAAGGACGTGTTCCGTCCCTCGCTCAGACTGGGTCCCAGCTTCCACAATATAAACCCAGTGTGACGTCAACGAGATGTAGCGGCCTTGCCCACATGCACTTGTCCACGTGTCTGTGGTTAGGTGGACTTTGGCTGAAACAGCGTTGTTCAGGGCACGTGTGATGTTTTGTGACACGTGGTTAATGGTTATGCAATGCGGGGACGGCACACCGGGAGAAATAGTGGCGGCTGGGGACCGAGTAACGTGGGACAGCTGCCACCATCAGGTCGCGGAATGCTTCTGTCTCAACCAGCCTAAAAGGCAACATTTCCAGCGCAAGCAGTCGCGAAAAGTTAGCATTTAGAAGTGTGGCATGTGGGGCGTTGGCAGTGTATTTGCACCTGCGTTCAAAGGTTTGCTGAATGGATAACTGAACGCTGCGCTGGGACAAGGACGTGCTTGATGATGGTGTTATTTCTGCGTGGGTAACTGCAGGTGCAGGGCCGGAGGAGGCTTGTTCGCAGGCAGCATGGACAGGGTATTGGCTCGCATGCACAACCAGCGAAGACGTAGCAGTGACATCAGCAAGCACTGCTCCTCGACTCTGTTGTACTTCCCACAAAGTCGGGTGCTTGGCTGACATGTGCCTGATCATGCTGGTGGTGGTCAGGCTGCTAGTTTTGGTACCCCTGCTGATGCTGGCATGGCAGGTGTTGCAAATGGCCTTTTTAGAATCATCTGGAGCCAACTTAAAAAACTGCCAGTGTCAGAGTTCCTGGTTTTCCAGTTTTCTTTTGAAAGAGCTTGCCCTTTGTTAACATGAAGTTTTCTGTTCTGTTGCCCTACTTCCTGTCCATCTGTTTAAAAGCCGCCCCTAAAGCTTAGTCCAGTGCCTGAGTATACTGCTTCCTGTGTGCTCCTGCCCTGCTGCTTTTGGTTCCTGATTGTTATTCGGATCCTCTTGGAAAACAACCGACACCGACTCTGGACTTCATCTGGTATCATCTAGCTGTGCCCGGACTCCGTTTGCCGTCTTTGGTCGGCACTTCTGCCCGGTTCCTTCCGTTTAATACCACTCTGGACTCACATCACGTACGGACATTTTTGGACTTACCTATTGCCCTTTTGTGTCCCGGCTGCTGCGCATTTAGGCCTTCTGGGGTGATTGCCAGACAGTCCCTGTATAGGGGTTCGCTCTTGGTGGTCTCCCTGGGGGAGTCCGGTGCCCGGTCCCGTGAATTCCCTTTCGCTCCGTCCCTGGAAGGTATTTCCTGTATTTATGTTCTACTGTGTTTTTGTTCCGTTTATGTACATATTTGCTGGTTGCATATTATAAACGTCTTGCACCAAGAACTCGTCTCTGGTTGTCATTGCCCTAACGCAATCGAAATCCTCAATACATACAATAGTATTACAGCCAGACTCGGGAAGACCTAACATTTGTACAGGCACCTTGTGTCGTGTTGTTCCGGGGAACAGTTGCCTGACGTCTGCCTGGGGCCACCACTCTGCTTCTTACTGCCTGTTGGGATGCTACGCCTCCCTCCCCCTGTGCACTGCTGTCCTCGCTCTGCATATCCTCCTGCCAGGTTGGGTCAGTTACTGGATCATCCACCACGTCGTCTTCCTCTTCCGCACCCTGCTCCTCCTCCTGACTTCCTGACAATTGTGTCTCATCATCGTCCACCCCTTGTTGAGACACGTTGCCAACTTCGTGAGAACGTGGCTGCTCAAATATTTGGGCATCTGTACATACAATCTCGTCATGGCCCACTTCAACAGGAGCTGGCGAGAGGCCAGAATGTGTGAATGGAAACGTGAACGAACAGCTCTTCCGAGTGTCCAAGTGTGGGATCAGTAATGTCCGTGGACGTGTACTCGACCTGGTGGTAGGAAGGAGGATCAGGTTCTGAAATGTGCGGTGCAGTATCACGGCTACTGACACTTGACCGTGTGGAAGACAGAGTGTTTGTGGTGGTGCCAATCTGACTGGAAGCATTATCCGCTATCCAACTAACAACCTGTTGACACTGGTCTTGGTTCAAGAGCGGTGTACTGCTGCGGTCCCCAAGAATTTGGTACAGGACGTGCGAGCGAGTAGATGTGGCCCTTTGTTGTGGCGAAATTAGAGCTTGCACACAACCTCGGTCTCTGCCTGCACCACCATCACGTCCACTTCCTTGTTCGTTGACAACGCCCTTGCGCATTTTGCAATGCTGTGCTGATGTGTATTCACTAGACTTGTGCGTTATATCCAAGTTTTTGCAAAACTCACACAAATGCAGCGGAAAGCTGCCACCAACAGGCACACACGTGCGGTTTTTAAATGCAAGCACGGAGGCACTAAGAACCTAACAGGTCTCTATCCAGGGACAACGTGGAGCCTCCCAATTTTTGGTTGCCCTGCCTAAGGGCTATACTACAATAGACCCACTTCCTTCCAATGGGCACTTCAGGTTTACAGGCCCTCATGCACGTCTCTATCCAGGGACAACGTGGAGCCTCCCAATTTTTGGCTGCCCTGCCTAAGGGCTATACTACAATAGACCCACTTCCTTCCAATGGGCACTTCAGGTTTACAGGCCCTCATGCACGTCTCTATCCAGGGACAACGTGGAGCCTCCCAATTTTTGGCTGCCCTGCCTAAGGGCTATACTACAATAGACCCACTTCCTTCCAATGGGCACTTCAGGTTTACAGGCCCTCATGCACGTCTCTATCCAGGGACAACGTGGAGCCTCCCAATTTTTGGCTGCCCTGCCTAAGGGCTATACTAACAATAGACCCACTTCCTTCCAATGGGCACTTCAGGTTTACAGGCCCTCATGCACGTCTCTATCCAGGGACAACGTGGAGCCTCCCAATTTTTGGCTGCCCTGCCTAAGGGCTATACTACAATAGACCCACTTCCTTCCAATGGGCACTTCAGGTTTACAGGCCCTCATGCACGTCTCTATCCAGGGACAACGTGGAGCCTCCCAATTTTTGGCTGCCCTGCCTAAGGGCTATACTACAATAGACCCACTTCCTTCCAATGGGCACTTCAGGTTTACAGGCCCTCATGCACGTCTCTATCCAGGGACAACGTGGAGCCTCCCAATTTTTGGCTGCCCTGCCTAAGGGCTATACTACAATAGACCCACTTCCTTCCAATGGGCACTTCACGTTTACAGGCCCTCATGCACGTCTCTATCCAGGGACAACGTGGAGCCTCCCAATTTTTGGCTGCCCTGCCTAAGGGCTATACTACAATAGACCCACTTCCTTCCAATGGGCACTTCAGGTTTACAGGCCCTCATGCACGTCTCTATCCAGGGACAACGTGGAGCCTCCCAATTTTTGGCTGCCCTGCCTAAGGGCTATACTACAATAGACCCACTTCCTTCCAATGGGCACTTCACGTTTACAGGCCCTCATGCACGTCTGTATGCAGGGTCATTGGTGAACCTCAAAATTTTGGACTGCCCTGGCAAAGGAAAATACTACAAAGACTCAGTTCCTCAAAATGGGCACATTAGACTCAGAGGCCTTTATGTACGTCTCTTCTCAGGGACATCGGAGTGCCACACAATGTTTTACGTAAAATCTTTCATGTATTGATCTCAAAAAGTAACATACATTAGCTCTATCTCTCTATTGGGTATGTGCCCTTAACATTTCCGCCATGAAAATTCATTTTGGTGTCATTTTGGAAGGTTTTCTGGTGAGTCCGTAAAAATGGCGTAAAACGCGGACAAAATTGTTCACAGCTGTGACTTTTGAGTGATAAATGCTTCAAGGGGTCTTCCCCATGCTGTTGCCATGTCATTTGAGCACTCTTCGGAGACTTTTGTGCCATTTTTAGGGTTTCTACATGCTGCCGGTGGTCATTTCACAAAAATACTCGGGTCTCCCATAGGATAACATTGGGCTCGGTGCTTGGGCCGAGTACACGAGTATCTTGGGAGGCTCGACCCGAGCTTCGAGCACCCGAGCTTTTTAGTACTCGGTCATCACTAATAAAGATGTAAAGTTTACATCACCTGACCTTTCCTAACAATGATAGTGAACAAGCCATAACCCTAACAGATTAATCAGATTAATTAAGGTCTGAAGCCTTCGTCAAAGTTATCTGAGCACACAAATATCCAAGAGTGCCCAAACTTTTGCATTGGTTAATTTTCCTTCTTTTAATTTTTAAAATGTAATAGATGAAATTTATTTTTTTTTGGTCTAAAATACAAAGGAAAAGTGCCATCCTTAATTATATGCTTTTCAGAGATTTTTTCATCTTCAATTTGCTTAACTGTTCACAATAACAGTAATTATGACCAGGGGTGCCCAAACTTTTGCATGCCACTGTATATCAGCCTGGAGATGCCTTATGATTTTAATATCATGGTTATTTTTCATGTTAAGCATTATGTCTGATCTGTAGGCAGCATATATTAAAAACACAGTAATTGGTCCTACTTATTGATTGACAGCCTTCATCGCATTCTCATATTCTATGTATATAAATAAAAAGATGACTGATGCTCAGGATCGACCACTGCATGTCTAAATGTACAATGATCAGAGATGTAAATAAATAGATACAAATAATACAGAATAATTTCCCACAAAACTATACATCCATCTGAGGAGTATTGTGAGCTCTACACCATACAGTCCGCATGTACATTGAGATGGGTTCCCCTTAAAGACTCTTATTTCCAGTTGAATTCAAGTCCATAATCAAGCAAGTGTCCTGATTTTCATCAGTGTTTTGCATCAGATATTAATCCATGAAATATATCAATAAAACATGTATGAGCCAGTCAGACTTGTGAAAGATACCTTATATTGAAGAATTAAATCTACATTCTTGTCTTGCTAGAAACAGAAAAAAAGTACTATTCCTTTTTATTAATATTATAAAGGTGGCCAGACTTTCAGTGAATTCACAACTGCTCTTACAGTAAAGAATCCTTATCCATGATGATCTTTCCTACAGGCGTGCTAGATACCCCCCCAAAAAGTAACCCCAGGTTAAGTAATTTGAGTATTGCAGTACTCCCATTCACTTTAAGAATTTGGCTGCCATCCTCTGTACCCATTGAGATTCAGTTATGTGCCATTATATAGATATGGGATATGTAAGCTCACCATAGAAGTGTCAATTTGACGACAACCACATAAATATTGATTTGTTTTTACGCCTATATTCTCAGCTATCTCTGAAATAATTTGGACAAAGAAGGAAGGATATAAAAAGCATTAGGCTGATATAAAAGAAATGAAATCCACCTTTAAAATAAGTGACTGATAATAAGTTAAATGATTTGAGTCAAATACAAGAATCGACCACTCCAGCTGTCCTTGATCATACGTGCAAGGTTACAGAACTCCGCCACAGAAGGATAATGCAGCTGGCAAACAATCAATGGCTCATGATTCAAAGGAAAAGGATTTTCTTAAAGAAGCCGTTCTATGCGATGGCTTATATGGTAAGTCACACCATGAAAATTCTATGTATATGTGCATCTTAATCAAATGAAACACTTACGAGTCAAGAGAATCATTATGTTACAGAGGCTGTCGGCCAGAGAATACACATTAAATGCTCCTTCAAGGATTGTTTCATTTTCTGACCGTTTTCCCTGTAATCAATGAATTAGTATTCACAGAGTACTGTCCACTTACCCACAACATGTCTGATCCTCTCTCCTGCAGGGTCAGCATGCTCCTCTCCGACGCAGCGGGTGAGGTCAGAACACTGGCCGTGGACTGCGGCCACTCGAACAACGCCTCAGCCTGCTCGCCTTTGCTATTCTTCCTCTTGATAATCTACATGATTAGAATAAAAGCACATTCTAATATCGCATTATACATGTTAAAAGCTAGATGTCAAAGACAAAGATTAAATCAATCTAGGTAGTATAAAACCATCATAAATCTGAGGCATCATGTACATGGAGGGGTTGTATACATTAAAGGGAACCTGCCACCTGTAAAAACGCTATTAACCTGCAGACATGGGATTAATCTGCAGGTTACCAGTGTTTGAATCCTGCACTTTAAACCCCGATGCCGGGAAGAAATTAACTTTCATCCACTCTAGTCACAGGGGCGGCTCCGGCACGGGTTCAGTCACTGGTCTGTGTATGGAGAGTGGCGGCTGTAACCATGCCATCACACTGACTGACAGCTGGTTCTAATGATGAGTGAATGCCAGTCAGTGCGGGAGGCGGTTACAGCTGATGCTCTCCAAACACACAGCGGTGACTGAACCCACACGGGCACCACCCCTGTGACTGGAACTGGAATTCTGCCAGGAGGTTTAAAGTTCATTTCCTCCCGGCAGCAGGGTTCAATGTGCAGGCGCCGGGCAGGATTCAAACCTGCAGATTAACCCCCTATCTGCAGGTTAATAGCATTTTTACAGATTACAGTTTTTACATTAGTTAGCCATAGGCACTCGCTGTGACACTGTATATTACTTTTGTACGGCACGCTTGCTGTGTAATAAAATGTGTTACACCACACCCTGATTTATTTTTTAGTGGATCTTATATAAAAACTTTGTGTGCACAATTATTAAGAAATTTGTATTTTGATAATTAATTACATTATTGAAGAACCATAGTGCTATTGGTCAGTCCAAAAAGTTAATAAACCTGAATATTTAAGAAAGTAAATGTGAGGTTTTGTTTTTCTTAGGAGAATATCTATCTGTGCATAATTATTGGGCAACTATTAGCTTGCAAAAATATTTTGTAACTAAATGAAAATGTACATTTTCCCATATCAATTGTTTATTTTCATCTGTTAATGTGAGTCAAAATGTACAAAAATCATTTCCGACATTTCATAAAAATATCAGTGACTACTCTAGCCACCCTTCTTTTCAATAAAAGTCAAAAGCTGACCTCCATGGAGACTCGGTTTATGAATCTATTGAGGATCAAATTTTTGGGCAGCATCAACCACAGCCTCCCAGACACTGTTCAGAGAGGTGATTGTTTTCCTTCACCATAAGTCTACATTTAAGAAAGGCCACAAGTTCTCAATAAAGTTTAGGTCAGGTACGGAAGGGGCCATGTCATTATTCTCTCATCTTTAAGGCCTTTACTGGCATCCAAGCAGTGGAGTACATTGATGCATGTGATGGAGCATTGTCCTGTTCAAAAATCATGGTTTTCTTGAAAGATGTAAACTTTATACTGTGGTACTGCTTGAAGAAAGTGTCTTCTAAAAACTAGCAGTAGGTTTGGGAGTTGAGTTTGAGATCATCTTAAACCTGAAAAAAGGTCCAACTAGCTCATCTTTAATAATACTAGTCAATAGCAGTGCGCCACCTCCACCTTGCTGGCACCTAAATTGAAGTGGAGGTCTATTGCCCATTACTGATCCATCCATGGGTCCTTCCATCTGGTCCATGAACAGTCATTCTCATCATCAGTCCATAAAACCTTTAAAAAAAAAATCTGTCTTCAGATATTTCTTGTCCCAGTCTTGACATTTCAACTTATGTGACTTGTTCAGTACTGGTCGGATTTTAGCCTTTCCTATCTTGGCCATGTCTCTGCGCACGTTATAGATGCCACCGCTTTTAAGAGGTGCCAATTTTCAAGCAGCGCAGTTATCCGAAGTGACCTGGTGACTCGTCAACCCTAAACAGTGGTAATGTTACTGATGTCACCGCTCTTCAGTGCAGTATGATCTGGAATTGTCTATAAGCAAAGTCTATGGAGTGTCAGAATGATGTTTGTCAGAATCGCTGTGGACTATGTCAGACCAGCTATAAAATTTTTTGTCTTTTGAATAAAGTGGTAAACAAGGGTGAGTGTCTTGTTTTATTTCTCTGTGCTTGTAGGTTTATGATTTTTTTCAGATATCCTTTTTTGGACTATGATGGATTCGGTGGACTATGGCAGACCTGCATGTTTGTTTGTTTGTTTGTTGTTTTTTTTTAAATATAAATGGTAAAAAAGATAAAGTTTTGGGGAGTCTTTATTGAAGTAAATGTTTTTTTTTGGTAATAGACACCTCTCCATTACTGACACCACGACTTGATGCCAGCTGGCACTACACAGCTTATATATAGCATAGAATCTGGCTCACAATAATTTAGGTGCCACCGAGAAAAAAGTCAATGTTACAAGAAGTAGCTCGGGCACTCAAAGAATTGAAAAAACGAAAGTATTGATGCTTGTCAATGCCAATTTTTATTTTTATTTTTCATGCAAAGGTTTGTGCTATGACGTTTCGGCCATACAATTCTGGCCTTTATCAAATAAATGTGCTGGAACAAAGGAAAAAAGAAAAATACAATATCAAATCTCATATACATATACAGTTGATTTTACACATACAGTCAATTATATACGTAGTGCATGTAACAAAAATTTGGCCAATGTTTTTTGGCGTTTTTAGAACTATACGTATAACAAACAGAAAACCTAATGTACAATAGTATAAATTATCAATTCATGATCGTACAATTGAGAGACCCTAATATACATGACATACATGTAAAAAAGGATTATATAGAGAATAAGTACCACAGGAAACGTATATGTGGTTAAACTGGTAGAACTAAGTTCACATATGTTGATCAGTGGTACCCTAGTGATCAACCTGAAGTGAAAAACAAACCCATCTTAGGAATATTATAGATATTTCATGTATACATATATGAAATGTATACATATATGAAAGGGACCATAAGGAAAATACATGAAATCAGTAACAAAATTTACCTTTGCTATTCTCTATGTGAAATGTCTCTTAGAGACCCAGATGTTCACTAACAAGCTGTGGTGTATGGTCCGCTATAACACTTGAGATACACAAAGAGTGATAAGAATTAAATTGGAACCACCATCTGGTGAAAAAAAGTAATGATTCTGAAAAGACTGGGGGGGAGGGGGGGGGGGGGGGAGTCAGGCAGGGCTTAGTCCAGATTCAGTCACCATGTTGGGCGCAGTAAGAAATGTAGTATTACCTTAGTCAACGTCATTTAACCTCTCAAGGGGATCATACTCGTATTGTTGCTGTGCTATGGGACCAAGTTCCTTCAAATATGAAGAGTAAAACATAAAGAGTAAAAGGCTGACAGAGAAACATGGAAGGAATGAAACATATATGAACAGGATAGGATTTTCATCACTCACCACTGTGTGTGTTGAAATTTAATCCTTGGTGTACTTTTAAGGATCCTTTAGGAAATATCTCCTTGTGTGTCTATAAGTTTTTGTATGATATATTAAAAAATGATGATTAACCTCTCTACACCAGGAGTGTCAATAAATCCCTGTTCATTACCTGGATAGGTCAGATGCAGTGGTGATTCAGTGGAAATCCACTGTCAGTAATCCTGTAGGTCCTGTATCTACAGCCCCCCAGTGAGGATCTGTAGGAATTATATTAAAAGATGATTAACCTCTCTATGCCAGGGGTATTCATTAATCCCTATTCATTACCTGGATAGGTCAGATGCAGTGGTGGTTCAGTGGAAATACACTGTCAGTAATCCTGTAGGTCCTGTATCTATAGCCCCCTTGTGAGGATCTGTAGGAATTGTATAATCAATAAACATGTCATAGTGAATTCTGCAAAAGTGAGGAGGGAAAAACCCCTATCCGTTACCTGAATACGTAATTGCAGTGGTGATTCCGTGGGGATGAAGGCTGCGTGATGACCGGAGGTACCGGCGGGTGTGTGGCGGCCGCCATTTAAAGCTAAAACATGTACACAGGAAATCCTGTGAGTGACACGCTGCGCCGTCCGTGGAACGCATCAGCGCGCAGGCGCAGGGGGCATCCCGGTCAGGAACGCCCCCCGCGCATGCGCACAAGCGGACCACACGCGGCGTAATGCCGGACGTGGAACAGGAGCGCGCGCCAGGTTGGACGCGCGTCCATGCCCCACACACGGCATGTGAGAGTGAATGGGGCGTGATACCCTTGTATGACTGACGCTAGCGCGGGCACGGGTCTAGTTCCCCGCGGCCGCGCACGCATGCGTACATACTCAGGATGAGTGTATACAGTACGAAGATACAGTAAGGTGAAGACGGAGTGATCCATAGGTAAACGTGATGTGGTGATGACGTGACATCCGTGTTGGTATATTAAGGTGCCTAGGGAATAAAAGAAAAATGATTAGTCTTATGGAGTAATAATATAAGATAATAAAAAACTGTCTAAAAGCCCCTAAAAGCCTGCCTGTAAAATCCAATAGTAAGTATCCCCTATAACCCCAATAAATTCAATTAAATTCTCAGGTCCCTTATTACATATAAAGTTCTACTTAGACTAATAAGACACCTCATATTCACGATTGAGGCCATTGGGCTCGAGTGTCTGTAGAGTATAAATCCAAAAGGATTCCCTCTCTTTCAGTTTTAAGATCCTATTGCCTCCCCTCCTACTAACCGGGATATGCTCAATCACCTGATAGCGCAATTGTGATACCGAGTGGCCTGCCTTCATAAAATGCGCCGGGATTGGTAGAAGTTCATATTTACATCGAATAGTAGACTTGTGTTTACTAATTCGGTCTCGGATATGTTGGGTGGTCTCCCCAACATACCCGAGACCGCACGGACACTTAATGAGATAGATCACGTATGACGAATCGCATGTAAAAAAGTCCTGGAGATGGAAAATTCTACCCGTACGAGGATGAGAGAAAGAGCTACCTTTCGTCATATTCGAACATTGCATACAATGTAAACATGGGAAATTGCCCTTTCGTGCAGTATGAAGAAATGTCTGACGGGGCTCCTTCTTTTGAGAACCCACATCTGCCCTAATCAATGAATCCCGTAGATTTCTTGGTCGTTTGTCACAGAACAAAGGTGGATTCTGGAAGGCTTGCACTTCGGGATAAGATTTACCCAACAAGGACCAATGGCCAAGAATGGCCTTTTTGATCTGCGACTGAAAGGGGTGGTATGTAGAAACGTATGCTACCCTAGGTCCCTTAATCACGGGTTTCCCCCTGTCGGTAGGGCAAGGCACTGCAATACTTCGTGGGTAACCCCTGTTCATAAATTTTTGACTGATTTCTGCACAGCGTTCTGTTTGCGTAGCCGGATCAGACACTATGCGTTGTACCCTCTTGATCTGTGACATTGGCAAAGCCTTTTTCACGTGCTTAGGATGCGCACTCGTGAAATGTAAAAGACTATTTTTGTCAGTTGGTTTCGTATACAAATCAGTGATTAGTCTACCATCCGGGCACTTCACTATCATAGTGTCTAAAAAGCTAATGTTCTGTAGATCATGGTGCAGCGTGAATTGTAGACCCTCTAAGCAGCTATTCAGATCCATGTGAAAGGAAAGCAATGAGCTCAAATCGCCATGCCAGATCAAAAATATATCATCTATATATCTGCACCAAGTGGTGACATGAGAAGCATATAGATGATGGTTATAGACAAAATTGTCCTCAAAGTGTGCCATAAATAGATTCGCATACGGCGGCGCCATATTAGAGCCCATTGCGGTCCCCTTCCTCTGCATATAAAATTGATCCTCGAAGAGGAAAAAGTTGTTATGCAGTACAATCTCAAGAAGATCCAGACAGAATTTTCTTTGATGACGTGAAAGTGTGGTTTGTTTATCCAGAAATGTGGTGACAGCCTCTATGCCCTGTTGATGACCAATGCTCGTATAGAGACTGTTTACGTCCAGAGTCACTAAAATGTCGTCAGGAGAACTGTTCTGTAATGTCCCAAGGAGCCGAAGGAAGTCTGAGGTGTCCTTAACGTAAGACTGGGTGAGGGGTACTATTGGATTCAGAATTTTTTCAAGAGTTATGGCCAGTGGAGAAAGAATGGACTCTGTCGACGCTACTATTGGACGCCCTGGTGGTTGAGTTAGATTTTTATGCACCTTCGGTAGGGTATAAAAAACCGGTGTAATGGGATGGTCCTTGATTAAGAAGTCCGCCAACTTCCCATCAATGGTACCCAATCCTATGTATTCATCCACCAGGTGCCTAATAGTCTCCCTAATCCTTGGTGTAGGGTCATGTGGAATGGGAGTATAGGTGGTTATGTCATTTAGCTGTCCATAAATCTCATTCACATAATAGGACTTATCCATAACTACGATCGCCCCACCCTTATCTGCTGGCTTAATTATCAGTTTCTTATTGTCCTTCAGCCCCTGTAAAGCTTGTGTCTCCTCAGGTGTTAAATTATGGCGTATGTGCATATGACCGTCCCTTATGTCACCAATAACCTTCTTGGTATCTGCAGTAACTAGACCAATAAAGGTCTCCACAGGATGATAAACTCTTGGAGGAGAAAATGTACTGGGTATGGACAACCTAAGATCATTCAATCTAAACATATGGGGATCAGTTGACAAAGCAGTAGTGTGATTGCTATCTAAGGAGCGAAAGTGAGCTTTCAGTCTGACAGACCTGAAGAAACGGCGCAACTCCTGATCTACTGAAAACTCGTTGAATGAAGGGGTTGGACAAAAGGAGAGTCCTTTCTGTAGGACTCTCGTCTCTGTTGGTGATAAGTGGTATGAGGAAATATTAAAGACGATGTTGGTCCTACCTGTGACCGGGTCGTGATCTTGTGTGAGGTCCCGGGATTTCCTCTTCCCCCTCCTCGTTTTTCTTTTGGGGGACGGCGGGGTCCTAAAAAAGATGCCCCTCGTGAGTGGCTCTGGTCACTGTCCGAGCTGGTAGAGCTCTGGTAGGATGACTGATAGGTTTGCCGTTTATCATATGAATCAGAGAAACGCCACTTATATACACGGTCCCTTAGATAGTCCTCCTGGTCCCTGATGAACTTAGACCTTTTTCGATCCTGTAATGTTTTTCTAAACTCTGTGATGGTCTCCTGAGTCCGAGTCTTAATTAACCAATACTCTTCCTACAGCAGAGTGGAATAATATTAAGACTCGGACTCAGGAGACCATCACAGAGTTTAGAAAAACATTACAGGATCGAAAAAGGTCTAAGTTCATCAGGGACCAGGAGGACTATCTAAGGGACCGTGTATATAAGTGGCGTTTCTCTGATTCATATGATAAACGGCAAACCTATCAGTCATCCTACCAGAGCTCTACCAGCTCGGACAGTGACCAGAGCCACTCACGAGGGGCATCTTTTTTAGGACCCCGCCGTCCCCCAAAAGAAAAACGAGGAGGGGGAAGAGGAAATCCCGGGACCTCACACAAGATCACG
The DNA here is from genome assembly GCF_048569485.1 of Anomaloglossus baeobatrachus. Taxonomy (NCBI): domain Eukaryota; kingdom Metazoa; phylum Chordata; class Amphibia; order Anura; family Aromobatidae; genus Anomaloglossus; species Anomaloglossus baeobatrachus. The sequence continues at coordinate 428,238,722 of NC_134358.1, forward strand.
ACCCGGTCACAGGTAGGACCAACATCGTCTTTAATATTTCCTCATACCACTTATCACCAACAGAGACGAGAGTCCTACAGAAAGGACTCTCCTTTTGTCCAACCCCTTCATTCAACGAGTTTTCAGTAGATCAGGAGTTGCGCCGTTTCTTCAGGTCTGTCAGACTGAAAGCTCACTTTCGCTCCTTAGATAGCAATCACACTACTGCTTTGTCAACTGATCCCCATATGTTTAGATTGAATGATCTTAGGTTGTCCATACCCAGTACATTTTCTCCTCCAAGAGTTTATCATCCTGTGGAGACCTTTATTGGTCTAGTTACTGCAGATACCAAGAAGGTTATTGGTGACATAAGGGACGGTCATATGCACATACGCCATAATTTAACACCTGAGGAGACACAAGCTTTACAGGGGCTGAAGGACAATAAGAAACTGATAATTAAGCCAGCAGATAAGGGTGGGGCGATCGTAGTTATGGATAAGTCCTATTATGTGAATGAGATTTATGGACAGCTAAATGACATAACCACCTATACTCCCATTCCACATGACCCTACACCAAGGATTAGGGAGACTATTAGGCACCTGGTGGATGAATACATAGGATTGGGTACCATTGATGGGAAGTTGGCGGACTTCTTAATCAAGGACCATCCCATTACACCGGTTTTTTATACCCTACCGAAGGTGCATAAAAATCTAACTCAACCACCAGGGCGTCCAATAGTAGCGTCGACAGAGTCCATTCTTTCTCCACTGGCCATAACTCTTGAAAAAATTCTGAATCCAATAGTACCCCTCACCCAGTCTTACGTTAAGGACACCTCAGACTTCCTTCGGCTCCTTGGGACATTACAGAACAGTTCTCCTGACGACATTTTAGTGACTCTGGACGTAAACAGTCTCTATACGAGCATTGGTCATCAACAGGGCATAGAGGCTGTCACCACATTTCTGGATAAACAAACCACACTTTCACGTCATCAAAGAAAATTCTGTCTGGATCTTCTTGAGATTGTACTGCATAACAACTTTTTCCTCTTCGAGGATCAATTTTATATGCAGAGGAAGGGGACCGCAATGGGCTCTAATATGGCGCCGCCGTATGCGAATCTATTTATGGCACACTTTGAGGACAATTTTGTCTATAACCATCATCTATATGCTTCTCATGTCACCACTTGGTGCAGATATATAGATGATATATTTTTGATCTGGCATGGCGATTTGAGCTCATTGCTTTCCTTTCACATGGATCTGAATAGCTGCTTAGAGGGTCTACAATTCACGCTGCACCATGATCTACAGAACATTAGCTTTTTAGACACTATGATAGTGAAGTGCCCGGATGGTAGACTAATCACTGATTTGTATACGAAACCAACTGACAAAAATAGTCTTTTACATTTCACGAGTGCGCATCCTAAGCACGTGAAAAAGGCTTTGCCAATGTCACAGATCAAGAGGGTACAACGCATAGTGTCTGATCCGGCTACGCAAACAGAACGCTGTGCAGAAATCAGTCAAAAATTTATGAACAGGGGTTACCCACGAAGTATTGCAGTGCCTTGCCCTACCGACAGGGGGAAACCCGTGATTAAGGGACCTAGGGTAGCATACGTTTCTACATACCACCCCTTTCAGTCGCAGATCAAAAAGGCCATTCTTGGCCATTGGTCCTTGTTGGGTAAATCTTATCCCGAAGTGCAAGCCTTCCAGAATCCACCTTTGTTCTGTGACAAACGACCAAGAAATCTACGGGATTCATTGATTAGGGCAGATGTGGGTTCTCAAAAGAAGGAGCCCCGTCAGACATTTCTTCATACTGCACGAAAGGGCAATTTCCCATGTTTACATTGTATGCAATGTTCGAATATGACGAAAGGTAGCTCTTTCTCTCATCCTCGTACGGGTAGAATTTTCCATCTCCAGGACTTTTTTACATGCGATTCGTCATACGTGATCTATCTCATTAAGTGTCCGTGCGGTCTCGGGTATGTTGGGGAGACCACCCAACATATCCGAGACCGAATTAGTAAACACAAGTCTACTATTCGATGTAAATATGAACTTCTACCAATCCCGGCGCATTTTATGAAGGCAGGCCACTCGGTATCACAATTGCGCTATCAGGTGATTGAGCATATCCCGGTTAGTAGGAGGGGAGGCAATAGGATCTTAAAACTGAAAGAGAGGGAATCCTTTTGGATTTATACTCTACAGACACTCGAGCCCAATGGCCTCAATCGTGAATATGAGGTGTCTTATTAGTCTAAGTAGAACTTTATATGTAATAAGGGACCTGAGAATTTAATTGAATTTATTGGGGTTATAGGGGATACTTACTATTGGATTTTACAGGCAGGCTTTTAGGGGCTTTTAGACAGTTTTTTATTATCTTATATTATTACTCCATAAGACTAATCATTTTTCTTTTATTCCCTAGGCACCTTAATATACCAACACGGATGTCACGTCATCACCACATCACGTTTACCTATGGATCACTCCGTCTTCACCTTACTGTATCTTCGTACTGTATACACTCATCCTGAGTATGTACGCATGCGTGCGCGGCCGCGGGGAACTAGACCCGTGCCCGCGCTAGCGTCAGTCATACAAGGGTATCACGCCCCATTCACTCTCACATGCCGTGTGTGGGGCATGGACGCGCGTCCAACCTGGCGCGCGCTCCTGTTCCACGTCCGGCATTACGCCGCGTGTGGTCCGCTTGTGCGCATGCGCGGGGGGCGTTCCTGACCGGGATGCCCCCTGCGCCTGCGCGCTGATGCGTTCCACGGACGGCGCAGCGTGTCACTCACAGGATTTCCTGTGTACATGTTTTAGCTTTAAATGGCGGCCGCCACACACCCGCCGGTACCTCCGGTCATCACGCAGCCTTCATCCCCACGGAATCACCACTGCAATTACGTATTCAGGTAACGGATAGGGGTTTTTCCCTCCTCACTTTTGCAGAATTCACTATGACATGTTTATTGATTATACAATTCCTACAGATCCTCACAAGGGGGCTATAGATACAGGACCTACAGGATTACTGACAGTGTATTTCCACTGAACCACCACTGCATCTGACCTATCCAGGTAATGAATAGGGATTAATGAATACCCCTGGCATAGAGAGGTTAATCATCTTTTAATATAATTCCTACAGATCCTCACTGGGGGGCTGTAGATACAGGACCTACAGGATTACTGACAGTGGATTTCCACTGAATCACCACTGCATCTGACCTATCCAGGTAATGAACAGGGATTTATTGACACTCCTGGTGTAGAGAGGTTAATCATCATTTTTTAATATATCATACAAAAACTTATAGACACACAAGGAGATATTTCCTAAAGGATCCTTAAAAGTACACCAAGGATTAAATTTCAACACACACAGTGGTGAGTGATGTAAATCCTATCCTGTTCATATATGTTTCATTCCTTCCATGTTTCTCTGTCAGCCTTTTACTCTTTATGTTTTACTCTTCATATTTGAAGGAACTTGGTCCCATAGCACAGCAACAATACGAGTATGAGCCCCTTGAGAGGTTAAATGACGTTGACTAAGGTAATACTACATTTCTTACTGCGCCCAACATGGTGACTGAATCTGGACTAAGCCCTGCCTGACTCCCCCCCCCCCCCCCCCCCCTCCCCCCCAGTCTTTTCAGAATCATTACTTTTTTTCACCAGATGGTGGTTCCAATTTAATTCTTATCACTCTTTGTGTATCTCAAGTGTTATAGCGGACCATACACCACAGCTTGTTAGTGAACATCTGGGTCTCTAAGAGACATTTCACATAGAGAATAGCAAAGGTAAATTTTGTTACTGATTTCATGTATTTTCCTTATGGTCCCTTTCATATATGTATACATTTCATATATGTATACATGAAATATCTATAATATTCCTAAGATGGGTTTGTTTTTCACTTCAGGTTGATCACTAGGGTACCACTGATCAACATATGTGAACTTAGTTCTACCAGTTTAACCACATATACGTTTCCTGTGGTACGTATTCTCTATATAATCCTTTTTTACATGTATGTCATGTATATTAGGGTCTCTCAATTGTACGATCATGAATTGATAATTTATACTATTGTACATTAGGTTTTCTGTTTGTTATACGTATAGTTCTAAAAACGCCAAAAAACATTGGCCAAATTTTTGTTACATGCACTACGTATATAATTGACTGTATGTGTAAAATCAACTGTATATGTATATGAGATTTGATATTGTATTTTTCTTTTTTCCTTTGTTCCAGCACATTTATTTGATAAAGGCCAGAATTGTATGGCCGAAACGTCATAGCACAAACCTTTGCATGAAAAATAAAAATAAAAATTGGCATTGACAAGCATCAATACTTTCGTTTTTTCAATTCTTTGAGTGCCCGAGCTACTTCTTGTAACTGTGGCACTACACAGCTGACCTCAACCCCATAAACCATTAATGAGATTGCCACTATACCAGGGAAATCAGGAAGAATCTAGTTGAAGCGCCAGAACTGGAGCATCTAATATGATATGTCACTTTCTGGGGTGGCCGCAGGCTGCTATTTTTAGGCTGAGAAGGGCCAAATAACACTGCTTTACATTTGCTGGTTATTAAAAAAGGGGAGGAGCCCATGCTGATTTTTTTTTCAATTATTTATTTATTTGGCTAATAGCTAATATCTATTTTTCCATGTATCTCTCTATTTATATATCATCTTTCCACATCTTTAGGCCTCCTTCACGGTACGTGCTAGGTCCGTTCCCACATGTACCGGAGACACGAGCACACGTATACCCATTAAAATCAATGAGTTTATGTGCACACACGTGTTCAGCCATTGGCCCGTGCCTCCGTGTGGAGCAGAGGTGAGCTTGTGTGCTCCATATGGGGGCATGTCCGTTTTTCTCCGGCAGCATGGGTGTCATGCGGCCCGCACACGTACCACACGGATGTAGTGTGGATGCGGTCCCACGTGACACATGCCGGAGAAACACACGTGTCATTGTAAAAATAAAAAAAACACATACTCACCTCCACCAGCCCTGCAGTCTCTGCCGTGGCTGTCACCTGCATCCGACACCCAGTGAATTTGAACAATGCATCTTCTTCCCTGGGTGCCGGAAACAGCGTCAGTGGGGCGTGGCCTGTGCCAGACGCTGTCATTCAGCACCACTGACAGCTCCTGTTAGAATCAGGTAAGGCGGGACTTTCTGTTCTCCATGTGTTATTACGTATAACACACGGAGAAGAAGCATGTGCCACAAACACGGCACATGGGGAGCAAACCACCCCTTTAATACGTCTGTGAAAAAACGGTCCGGTTTTTTCACGTGCGTGTGAAGGGGGCCTTAAACATAAAAATCTTTACTTTTTTTTTTAATTCATTTAATTCTGGTACGTGTAACATGGTTGGCACATGGATGTCACACTGATGTCATCCATGTGCTGTACGTGTTGGTCATGGACCCTGTAGACTTCTATTGGCCCTTGTCATGCTTTTTAGTGCTAAAAAACGGACATGTCTCCATTTGGATCACACGGGCACAGGTGTGGTTCATATGGACACACGGTCCATGTGAAAAGATGGAGCTGTGAAGATCAAAAAAAATTTTAATTAGCGTGCATGTGTACAGGTCTCTAGACCATATGAAAATGGATACCACATATACTGGAAACACATATGTGTGAAGGAAACCTAAGATAATCATAAGGGGAGAACCTGCTATTGAAGTCTTAATTCTCAAACAAATGACACTACACCATCACTCCACAACACCTGTTATGACAATGGAAATATAAGAATTGGTAATGTGACACAAAATCACAACATTTCACCCCCTTGTTATCCAGGTTACGACTTCACCAGCCATTTACCTGACCATTTACACTATAACCAGGCCACTGATTCCTGGCTGCAGTGACCCCTCTACCCTTTATGGTTCATTTTGACCTCTATATCCCTGTATTACTTGCTCTTTCTGTATTGCTAAATATAAAAATGTCAGAATCTGATCACTTTTATAACATGCTTAAAAAAATCTTAAAGAGGAACTGTCATCTTGGAAAAGTTGTAGGTCTATGTTAAAAAGCAGAAGTAGCTGAGTAGTCTAATATATAGGTTAGTGGGAAAAGATTCAGTATAAGGCTACAGTTACACAATCGTAGAGCCTCTCATCTGAGAGGTTTGGATCGATTATGTATATGACACTTTGATCAAACTCTGATCAGAGGTTGATCAGAGTGCCAGCTTAGTTTGATCTAATTCTCTCGGATGTGAGAGTCAGAGCACACTCAGGAGAAAATAACGAACAAAATGTCTCCATCTTCTCCATTCTGTCTAAGAATCCGTGGAAATCAGACTGCACTTGGATGTCATCTGAGTGCAATTCAATGCATTCCACATATCCATAATTTTGAATGGGTGAGCAGAATCCAATTTGCGCATCACATGGCAGCAAGCAGAGATTTTTTTTCACTGACAAACTCTCAGTCAAAAAATCATGCATCAGCGCTGCACTACTGAATACCATTGGTTAAAGTGCTAATCCCCCCAAAATAATCAAATAGCTGTTGTGCAGTGTTCTGTGCTGCACTCGCTGGGTGTCATGGTGGCGTCAGACCCTGTTCACATTGTAGAGTCCGACAAACTGCCTGGGATTCTTTAGTTGCAGAGTTGGTTCTGGCTTCACTGCTCTCCAGTTCAGCAAAAGTTAATTTCTGCTGCCCTGGAATCAGCTTCTAGGAGCTCAGGCTGCTGATCACCATCTCAAGCCTTTATAAGGTTCTAGATTCTGGGGCTGTTTGCCGGATAAATCTCTTTGCTTCCAGATTCTTGTTTATATCCAGTTTCATGGTGATCTTCAAGTTGTGGTTCAGCGTGGTGTGAGTCCTCCAGTTGTGTAATTTCCTACCCCTTTTGAGTTACTCCCCTGTTCAGATACTGTCCCTCCATTGTGTTTGAGTACAGTGTGCATGAGTTTTTGTTTACCCTTGTCTGTGACTATTTGTAGGGTGTTGGTTGCTGGGTTTCCGGCTTGCTCCCTTGGTGAGGAGAAGTAGTATCAGGGCTTGGACAGGAGACAGTGCCATGTTGGAGGCTTGAGCCTGACTACCATCAAGTCTACCCTCAAGATAAGAGACAGTACAGGAGCCCGAATCTTATAGTCAGCCCAGGAGCCCCTGTTCCATCCGTGCACCCCTGTGACAATAACACTCGTCCGATGTATATGATCATGTGAGTGAGCCCTAACTTGTATTTTATTGACTGAAATTCCTGCTTGTTCTGGTCTTACCAGTCAAGAGACCTTCCTAATCAGTGATTGACAGGCTACTCTGGGTGCACATATTGAAATAGCTGACAATCAGCAGGTAGCACTGCCTACTGGAATATTAAAGCGCACCAATCACCAAGATTTTCCTATACAACCTAAAGCCAATGCTACACTGGCACTATCATGCTGATTCTATACATACCTTTAGTTGTCAGCTAGAATGTAGAGGTTTTGAAACACAAACAAGTAAAGTTTGTAAAATGAGCAACTTTTTGAAGGACAGCAGCTGTCGATCAGCTGATAGCTGGGGTGGGTATTTATAGTGATTTCCGCCCCCTGCCTATCCATCCTTTCCCTGTTATTTATGCTAAATCTATTAGAGAATTGTTTTACTATCTGACTAGAAGGACCTGTGCTGATGTCATACCCATGTGACCAGAAGGGGCAGGGCCTCAGACAACACAGCTGATACCAGGAAGCAACATTATTTTTCTGTTGTCTGAGGCACCACCCCTTCTGGTCACATGGGTATGACATCAGCACAGGTCTTTCTAGTCAGACAGTAAAATGATTCTGTAATAGAATTAGCATAAATAACAGGGGGAGGATGGATAGGCAGGGGGGTGGGAATCACTATGAATATCCAACCCAGCTATCAGCTGATTGGCAGCTGCTGTCACTCAAAACGTTGCTGATTTTACAAACTTTACTTGCTTGTATTTCAAAACTTACACATCCTTGCTGACAACTAAAGGTATGAATAGAAGCAGCATGATAGCACCAGTATATCACTGGCTTTAGGTTATATAGGAAAATCCTGGTGATTGGTGTGCTTTAAGTATATAATGGTGCAGGAATTTCAATGAAAAAATGCAATATTTGTTGAAATTTTTTCCTTACAAATCTTTCTCAATTTGTTGAGCTCATCTTGTTCTATGACAGTAGTCTCCAACTTTTCTTATTATGAGAGCCACAGTCAGCTCTGAGTGGTGAGTGGTGGTCGCAAGCCACATTCAGCGATTTCCACCCCCCAGTACTAACACCCACAACACGGTATAAAGAAGGCCAAAGCTCCCACAAAAGGTACATTGAAACCTTGTACCTCCTCTCTCATAAGTTGAGATGAGCGGACCTGTTGAAGTTTAGGTTTGCCAGGTTCAGCTGAACTTTAGATATTATTCCCTTCAGGACCTGGACTTCACCTGAACTTGATCCCGGAGATCAAACCCCATTGGAAGTCAATGATTGGGCAGTTCGGCTCTTTGCCCACATACAGCCAGCCATAAACAGTGCATTTCCAGGGGAAAGAGGGCGGTGCTTTGTTATTTTTTTGGACACACTACATCCAAAAATATTGGTTTTCACCCCCATTGAGAGACATTCAGAGGCTGCAAGCAGCTTGCACTGGGCCGATCATAGAGCGTAGCTGAGCACCACAATGCTCAATCGAGTGGTTGTGACGCCCTGGACCCCAGGGGTCACAGGTCACAACATCACCACATACACCCCCCACACTAAAAAGGTACCATCAGTCAACCACAAAGACCTGATTGCCTCCCTCAGTGTTAAACAAGCACACCAGGTGGGTGGAGTCAGGCGGAAAGACACGCCCACCGAGGAGTCTGCTGGCCTGAGGCAGGAAAACAGTGAGCAGAAGAGTTCAAAGGAGTTGAGTGCAGGACAGTGGAGTGGAGAGTTGGTCCAGAACAGTCAGGCAGGCAGACGGCAGTGACCACCTGCAGGAGACCGGGAACACAACCAGCGGAGCCATAAGGGACCGGGACAGGGTGGTGGCCCGCCGGAACCGAACCGGGGAGCTAACAGGATACCGGAGCACCAGGCAGGGTACTCAGACCCTGAACTAGGCTATATGCCACCACCATAGTCGAATTAACTGATTGCGGTCTGGACCTCAGGGGTTCATTCCCACCAAAGTCCCGTTTGATAGCAACAGCCCAACCTGTCCGGATAGTAGCCACCGCCAAAGGCCAGAGATCCAAGGGCCAGCGCCTGCGGGCAAAGGAGCTCCACCGACATCTACACGCTGGGAAGCTGACTACCAGTGCTCAGGCACAGTGGTCAAACTACAACATAGGTGCAGGAGAAAGGTGGACATTGCCAACCCGATTAGGAAGCTGCAGCCGGCTGTGGGCCCCGTTCATACCTTTGTTTGGTTTACCAGTGACTCTGCGTGGTTTAATCATGAGTACACCAGTGCCATCAGGCACTGCACCGCGCTGCACCGCAACCCTGCGCCCTGCACCCCGGCCTTCGCACTACTGGGCCCCGGGACCAACACCACCTACCCACGGAGGGGTCAACACCTAGCTGCGCCACTACACCGCTCCTGGGAGTCCCCGTACCTTCACCGCAGCGGTGGTGTCCTCCATCACCACAAACCGTGGGTGGCGTCACTAACAATCACCCCAAAACCAAATTGCCGCATTTTCCCGTGTGTAACGCCAACCCCCTTGCAGAGCGACGTGACCCCCGGGTCCGTGAGAGGCTCGAGCCACCAACCGTAGAACGCGAGCACGGATCCGAGCGGCTCGGCGGCCGCAGCCGAGACCGCGGGGCGGTACAGTGGTTAGCATATGTACAGACCCAAACTCAGAAACTGATTTTTTTTTCCCTAAAAGTTTGTCTTCGGTATTTAACAGTTCGGGTTTGCTCATCTCTACTTATAAGCAATACGCTTAAATCCAGGGATGTCCCCTTTACCCACATTAAGTAGTATTACATCAAGCATACTTATCACACTATTGCATCCAACTTCAAGCACTAATCTAACTGGCAATATCATTCTATCTCCAGCTTACCATAATTATCTCTCCCTACCTAGTATTTTCACATCTACATCTGCTCTTCTGTGCAGGGCTACCCATAAACATCACTATCTGGAGACCTGCTCTTTATAGCTGTTTTCTAGATCTGGAGTCATTAGCCAGCAAACCACATCTGGCTCCTGAGCCACAGGTTGGGGACCCGTGCTGTATAATATCCATCTGGTGAATTAGACAACATATGCAATGTAAACACAGAAATTTGATCAAAAACACAGACCGTACAACAACACTAAATAATTAAAGTGTAAAGGAATTGGTACATATCCAAAAATGATAATAGTGTGTGGGTCATATGGACGTGGTTGACCTACGGTAACATAACAAGGCACCAAAACAGAACAAAGAATTCAAGAGGAAACCGATTAAGTCAAACAGTATAACAATTTTATTATTAAAAATGATTGCCAACTGGCAGAAAACCTAAAAACAGTGGCATCACATGTATAAATATTTTGTACAGTGGGAGCCGGTATCAAGGTACAGGTACTATATTATTCATCTGAGGCCAAAAATGGCATACAAAAATGTAAAAACTTCAGCTGATAGTTTGTTAGAATACAATGAAAGGGGGGGGGTGGAGTACCAAAATGATTCAACATCAATAGTGTAGTCATACAGGGAAAAACCAACAGATAACAGCCTGCACATGTATCTTAGTGTGAATAGTAGTAATGAGTGAAGGTTAAATGAAGGAAGTGTACCAGTGAGGCATATGCAAGAACAGTTGATATGGAACATGCATGAGGATTATAAGATCTATGGTGCAAGGGGTAACTAAGGCAAAGAATTCAGAATTCAGAATTCAGGGGGCCCCTGACGAAGGTGACGCCGAAACGTGCGCGTCGGGGCTGGCATCACATGCGAGTACTGGTATCTCTGTGTCCAGGTAAAAAAACCCTCTTCATATGCTTTCTTATACTTAAACCCTGGCTGAATTCTTTGCCTTAGTTACCCCTTGCACCATAGATCTTATAATCCTCATGCATGTTCCATATCAACTGTTCTTGCATATGCCTCACTGGTACACTTCCTTCATTTAACCTTCACTCATTACTACTATTCACACTAAGATACATGTGCAGGCTGTTATCTGTTGGTTTTTCCCTGTATGACTACACTATTGATGTTGAATCATTTTGGTACTCCACCCCCCCCCCTTTCATTGTATTCTAACAAACTATCAGCTGAAGTTTTTACATTTTTGTATGCCATTTTTGGCCTCAGATGAATAATATAGTACCTGTACCTTGATACCGGCTCCCACTGTACAAAATATTTATACATGTGATGCCACTGTTTTTAGGTTTTCTGCCAGTTGGCAATCATTTTTAATAATAAAATTGTTATACTGTTTGACTTAATCGGTTTCCTCTTGAACATATGCAATGTGACAAGGTTCCCTTTAAAAGAATTATTTGCACAGTTTACAAAAATGCTTTTAATGCTGAAAAAACTTTTTTGCATAAATTCTCTGGAAGAAACCAGGATAAAGAGGTGCACTTACCTTTTGAACAATAGTTGTAGCCAGTTCCTCAATCAGTTCTTCCTTGTGCTCCCGCAAATAACAAGCCTCATTCTGTTTATCCTGAAGGGAATGAGAAAATTTATTTTTTAAGTCTCTGCTTTATGAAATCTAGGACACAATACAAGATTAACCCACATCTCCCTGGAGGGTGTTGCAAGGTCATGACTTAATTCCAGGATACTACCGTCTGCTTCCATCCATAACAGCAATAATAAGAATGTCACATGTACAGAAGAGGATTATATATGGCTGAAAAGTAACCATAAATCTGAGATTGTATCAAATAAGCCTACAAAGCATGTTAGAAGCTGATACAAGTGAAATATGCCACCGATTTGCTCTAAACTTTGAAACTGGAAAACATATTCTATCTACCATATTGGTGGGACAAAGCTCTGGGTACTAAAGGCAGGAGTATGAGAACTTGCTTTCCTTACCTAAAGTTAGAAGCATGATATTAGTTGGATAGACAATCATTATTTTAATTGCCTCATCTCCCCCTGTCAGTCCCTAGTGTTCTTATTAATAATTAGAAATGAGTGAATAGCTTCGTGCAACCCCAGTCCACGGTCCATGTCAATGCTCTCTGGCCATAGATGAGAGCTTTGAGAATATACTGAACGTCTGGGCTTTCCAACGCAAAGTTTGATGTCCTGGCCTGGCATGACATTTTGCTAGCCCGACAAATCATTAGCCAAGACTGGGATCCCGAAAAGGAAGGAAATTTTCGTAGCTCCTGTCCATGGCCAAAGAGCACTGCCTTGGACCATGGATTAGAGATGTGCGATGCGATCTGCAATAAACAGTATATATTTCCATACACCTCTATGCTGTTCAAATATTTCTCAATGCAGAGTAGTTACTCTAACAGGTATCTGTAGTAAGGACCATTTACATTTCATGTTTTCTTGTTTTTTTTTTACAAATGAATTAATTACCCTTATCCTGCCCCCCATCAAAAAAAATCCAAATTGAGCTACCAAACCAATGTCTAAATTAAAAAAAATCTGTACAGTTTAGAAGAAGTTAACCAATCCCTTCATTAACTATCTAGAGCGAAGGTAATATTGCTATCTAAAGTTACTTTCATTCTCATGAGGAGTATAACGTGAGTGTTTGATGATGCAGATTTTCCAAATTGAATGTAATTTTATGTGGAAAATCCACAGATAAAATTCATAGTATTCACAGTATTCACACAGGTCACTACACGCAGCATAAAAACAAAGCACAGCTGGCATGAGATTTCTATAAATCCCATCCACTTTGTTGGAACTGTAAGATGCTGCATTTTTTTTAACTGACCATGCTCCAATTTATTTTATTTAGTATCAAATAGCCAGCCAGTCGGATCTGTCGAAAAACGGATCTATCACGTTAGTTTTGCCACAATCTACGATGGATCCGTCGATCTGTCGAGCGTACGGATTGTGACTGATGGCAAAAAAACTGATGTATGAAAGGGGCCTTAGGGGTATGCTATGACCTTCTTGCATAAAGTGGAAGTTACTGGGCCCAATCTGTTAGTCTGATAAACCCTCATAAGCCATTTACATTGACATAAGGTCACAGATAATTAAATAAAATACCTTGATATCGGCAATGCGATGCCATTGATCCAGAGAAATCCAACTTTTTCACAATATCCTAATAATCTATTAAGCTCTGTGGGCGAAAACAGATCTCACCGAAAATCTGTCTACTTTTTCTGTGAAAAGAAGAATTAGCAGTGTGAGACAGCCAACTCTCCCGATCTACAGCTGCTAAATTTAAAATAAGCTCTCGATGCAGAGTCTCAGGGAGATCTGTGTCCGGATCATAGATCTGAACAGCTCATTTACATATTTTGAAAAATGTGGATTTACTCAGGAATAACACATCGGATTAAACATATCAAAGTAAGACTTTTGAAGTACTGCTAAAAGACTTCCCACTGGGACATAGTATGTTTTATAAATACCTGCATTTGAATCGCAGAACAGAATAACACCAATTGTTATACAATCAGATAGTGTAATTAATATATTAGGGACGCAGCGAAGGACGGCAGGATGTATATCCATGGTCTACGGGGGACTTCTGTCCATGTCGGTTGGGAGGCAACAAATTGGGGCATATGCAAGGTGGGTGGAAGATTTGGGAGAAATTGGGGAGGAGAAATAGGAGTCTATTTTGCAATATGTCATCAAAATATCTCTGAGCGAGGCAAAACGGCTATCACAATTATATGTTATATACAGAGTATATAGAACCCCCGTGTGGATGAAGAAAGTGGGAGTGAGAACAGATTCCAAGTGTCCAAAATGTACTGTGGAAGAAGCAGGGATCATGCACATGTTGTGGGAATGCCCATGTTTACAAGGGTTCTGGATCACAGTGTTAAATTTAATTCAATCAGTGATGAAAGTGAACCTACCCAGAAACCCGCTGGTGTGTGTGCTGGGGTATGTGGATAAAGTGGGGTGGATGAACAAGAGAAACTGGCAGTGGCACGATTGTTGTATGCAGCAAGGAAAATAATTGCCTTGTATTGGCTATCTGAAAAAGCACCGACACATAAGGAATTTGTTGAAAAAGTGAATTATATTATTTATATGGAGAAAAATGTTTATATTAAAAGGGGAAGGAGAACTCAATATGAGAAGATCTGGAGCAAGTGGCTGGACTTTCCAGGATTAGCGTAATTTGATCTACTGAAAGATAGGATATTTAGACTATAGGTAGGAAAGGAAAGATCGCAGTGGCTGAGAAATAAGGAGGGCAGGTCATTATGTGAATAAAGAGGGATGTAGAGAGTGGAGGGGTGAGACGGTCAACCGGAAGAGGGAGGGGGGGGGGGAGGGGAGGGAGGGGAGGGGGTATGTGTGAGGACTACCCTCACAATTTGTTGTTATGTTTATGAAAGTTTTAAAATGCAATAAAAATTTATCTGATTTAAAAAAAAAACATATCAACGTATAATTTTATTCATCTTCCTATGACTTCCATGCCCATATAGACGGCTTAGAACGGTTGAGCCTACTGACAGATTCCCTTTAAATCCCTCTTGTTCCCTGCAATTTGTCCTGGAATGAGCTTTTGACTCCTCTATAAACTTCTGTACAGGGGAGACAGGCAGAGAGAGCAAAATAAAATTTCACCAACAGTTAGCCCCCTTAAGGGAAGTGTGAGTGTAGTGATATACAGTCATATGAAAAAGTTTGGGCACCCCTATTAATGTTAACCTTTTTTCTTTACAACAATTTGGGTTTTTGCAACAGTTATTTCAGTTTCATATATCTAATAACTGATGGACTGAGTAATATTTCTGGATTGAAATGTGGTTTATTGCACTAACAGAAAATGTGCAATCCGCATTTAAACAAAATTTGACCGATGCAAAAGTATGGGCACCCTTATCAATTTCTTGATTTGAACACTCCTAACTACTTTTTACTAACTTACTAAAGCACTAAATTGGTTTTGTAGCCTTATTGAGCTTTGAACTTCATAGGCAGGTGTATCCAATCATGAGAAAAGGTATTTAAGGTGGCCACTTGCAAGTTGTTCTCCTATTTGAATCTCCTATGAAGAGTGGCATCATGGGCTCCTCAGAACAACTCTCAAATGATCTGAAAACAAAGATTATTCAACATAGTTGTTCAGGGGAAGGATACAAAAAGTTGTCTCAGAGATTTAAACTGTCAGTTTCCACTGTGAGGAACATAGTAAGGAAATGGAAGAATACAGGTACAGTTCTTGTTAACGTAGGAAGGGGAAAAGTTGGACCCAGCACCAATTCCAAATTTATGTAAAAATCAAACTTCTTTATTAATACATGGTTAAAAAATTCTTATATGAAGACCATGGTGAAGAATATGAAACATAGCACTTTACGCGTTTCGGACTTCATAAATTTAAAAACAAATAAACTAGTCCTTAATCTACTTATGATTAAGGACTAGTTTATTTGTTTTTAAATTTATGAAGTCCAAAACGCGTAAAGTGCTATGTTTCATATTCTTCACCATGGTCTTCATATAAGAATTTTTTAACCATGTATTAATAAAGAAGTTTGATTTTTACATAAATTTGGAATTGGTGCTGGGTCCAACTTTTCCCCTTCCTACGTTACCTGCTGGCTGGTTTGGACTTACCAGCGGACCACGTGCATCCCTAGGATCTTATGGCTTCGGGTGTCAGGTGAGCTGAAAATCTCTTTTTTCTTCCCACAGTTCTTGTTAAGCCCAGAAGTGGCAGGCCAAGAAAAATATCAGAAAAGCAGAGAAGAAGAATGGTGAGAACAGTCAAGGACAATCCACAGACCACCTCCAAAGACCTGCAGCATCATCTTGCTGCAGATTGTGTCAATGTGCATCGGTCAACAATACAGTGCACGTTGCACAAGGAGAAGCTGTATGGGAGAGTGATGCAAAAAAAGCCGTTTCTGCAAGCACGCCACAAACAGAGTCACCTGAGGTATGCAAAAGCACATTTGGACAAGCCAGTTACATTTTGGAAGATGGTCTTGTGGACTGATGAAACAAAGATTGAGTTGTTTGGTCATACAAAAAGGCGTTCTGCATGGAGGCAAAAAAACACGGCATTCCAAGAAAAGCACTTGCTACCTACAGTAAAATTTGGTGGAGGTTCCATCATGCTTTGGGGCTGTGTGGCCAATGTCGGCACCAGGAATCTTGTTAAAGTTGAAGGTTGCATGGATTTAACTCAGTATCAGCAGTTCTTGACAATAATGTGCAAGAATCAGTGATGAAGTTGAAGTTACGCAGGGGATGGATATTTCAGCAAGACAATGATCCAAAACACCGCTCCAAATCTACTCAGGCATTCATGCAGAGGAACAATTACAATGTTCTGGAATGGCCATCCTAGTCCCCAGACCTGAATATCATTGAACATCTGTGGAATGATTTGAAGCGTGCTGTCCATGCTCTGCGACCATCAAACTTAAGTGAACTGGAATTGTTTTGTAAAAAGGAATGGTCAAATATACCTTCATCCAGGAACTCATTAAAAGCTACAGGAAGCGACTAGAGGCTGTTATTTTTGCAAAAGGAGGATTTACAAAATATTAATGTCACTTTTATGTTGAGGTGCCCATACTTTTGTACCGGTCAAATATTGTTTAAATGCGGATTGCACATTTTCTGTTAGTAGAATAAACCTCATTCCAATCCAGAAATATTACTGAGTCCATCAGTTATTAGATATATGAAACTGAAATAGCTGTTGCAAAAACCCAAATTGTTGTAAAGAAAAAAGGTTAACATTAATAGGGGGTGCCCAAACTTTTTCATATGACTGTATAATATATGCATATATATTATTAAAACGTTACAAATCTAAAATAGAGTAAAAATTTTGGGAGCAATCCTAAAGTTTGCTTTCATAGTGTTGTTTGCTGTACCACTAAGATACAAAGTGAAAAAAACACCATAAATACTGTAATGGTCATTTAAAGAGTAAAGGCCGCTTTACACACAGAGATAAATCTGCGGCAGATCTGTGGTTGCAGTGAAATTGTGGACAATCAGTGCCAGGTTTGTGGCTGTGTACAAATGGAACAATATGTCCATGATTTCACTGCAACCACAGATCTAACAAAGATTTATCTCTGTGTGTAAAGTGGCCTTAACCGTCATCTAAGTTTTATTACATAAATCAATACTAGTACAATTGAATATAACACACATTGTCATATATCTTACCAGACAAATCTGCGCCTTTCTCTGCCAGGACTGATTATTTATTTTTAAAATTCCCAATTCTAGGATAAAATCTGTATTCAGGGAAGACAGATATTACATTTCTGAGCTAGTAAATGACTGTTGTTGCTGATAAGATTCTATGTAGAGCTTATGCTCCACCTCTATATCCCACCTACATAAAATCTTATCAGTAAGAAAGGTCAAATTCAAAATCAGTAATTAGTGATGGGCGGACTCGGACTATAAAAGTCTGGATCTGCATGGTTTCAAAAGTATCTAGGTGCTGGTGCCAGGCCTGGAGTTCTCAGGGAATTCCAGCTAATGATCGAGGTGCAGCAACTAGGGAAATAAAAATAAGAAAAGGAAAACTAAAAATAAAGCAAGTGCGCTATACTTACCAAGTCTCCAAGCGGCTTAAACTGCTGTCGTGGCCGCTGACTCTTCTTCCAGGGCTGCTCATAATTGCTCATCCATATTCACTGCTTCCCCCGCCCACCAGCAGTCCTGGCGTCTGTGATTGGTTGAAATCAGACGCGCCACCAGCCTGTGTGACAGCATCTGACTGCTTGCGATCACAGACCCTGTCTGCGTTTCATTATCATGGTATAAATATAAATAAGTAAATAAAAAATTGGTTTGGGTCCCTCATATTATGATAACGAGCACAGATAAAACATTTGGTTACAGGCTGCGGCTCCCAGCTGTGCAATTATCTTGCCTGTTTATTGAAATAAGAGGAACCGCATGCGGCTTTTTTTAATTTAAATGAATAACACAGGTCTGCGACTAAAAAGCTGTTTGATTATTTTCATCTAATTTCCATGTATTTTGGTGTGCTGAAAATGAAAAAAATATTGAAAAAAATCCTGGATGTCAGGATTTGCCACAAAATGCAAAATTCTCTTCAAATTTAATAAAAAGTCAAAATTACTATTAATTAATTCACATCAATGCATTTATGATATATAATGCCAAAAAATATAACTTTCAAAGAAAAGAACTTTCAGAGTGAGCTAATGAAACCAGCATCAACATTTTGCAAGCTGAATGAGCGGGCTCTGACATGCCCGGGCTTGTTTCAATTGTTTTATCTTTGTTCTCACCTGTTCTCACTTTTTAATCTCAGTTCGTGTTAGCTCTTCATATTCAACCGTATTTCCCAAAATTAGCATTATGGCTCAGCGGAAGTGTATTGATTCGCCTGACAGTTTCTGTTACATTTGTGGTGAATATACAGTGTTGAAGCAACAGCTGAATATTACAGACTTTGTGAAAAAAGTATACTTCGCATATTTCAGACTAAAGCTTGGAGATCAAGATAAAGCTTGGGCGCCTCATAAATTGTGCAAACGGTGTGTTGAGGACCTCCGAAATTGGTTCAAGGGTAAGAAAAAAGCTTTCTGTTATGGGATTCCTATGGTATGGCAAGAGCAAAAGAACCATAGTGACGATTGTTACTTTTGTTCATGCGATGTGAAAGGGTATAATTCAAAATGGAAGCATTCCATTTCATACCCCAATATTCACTCAGCAATTCATCCCATACCCCATGGCACAGATATACCAGTACCCAAGGCCCCTGCTACCTTGGAAGAGATAACTATGTCCGATGAAGGTGGAGTCATACCTGAACCAGATGAATCAAGTTCTGACTTTGAAGATGATACAAGACCAAAATAGTTTTCCCAGGAGGAGATGAATGATTTGGTAAGAGACTTAAATCTTCCCAAAGATGCCGCTGAGTTACTCGGCTCAAGGCTCAAAAGCAAGAATTTATTGTTGCCAGAAGTGTCTTTTTCATGATTCAGACATCGTGAAGACAAGTTCGTTCCTTACTTTGCCCAGGAAGATAACTTGGCTTATTGCATCAATCTCGAAGGTTTGATGGGTCAATTCAAAATCCAACATGATTCAGCGCAATGGTGTCTTTTTATAGATTCTTCAAAAAGAAGTCTCAAAGCAGTTTTACTCCACAACAGTGGTTTTTATGCTTCCATCCCTGTAGGTCATTCCGTACACCTCAAGGAAACCTACGAGAACTTGGATTTGGTTCTTCGTAAACTTAAATATGAAGACCATGGTTGGCAAGTGTGCGGGGATTTGAAAGTCTTGTGCATGCTGTTCGGGCAGCAAGCTAGGTATACCAAATACCCTTGTTTTCTGTGTCTATGGGACAGTCGAGACCGACAAAATCACTGGACCAAGAAGAATTGGCAGCCGAGGGTGCTCACAGTTGGTGAAAAAAATGTCCTCCGAGAAACTTTGGTTCCACCCCATAATGTTCTTCTACCACCTCTCCACATCAAATTGGGATTGATGAAGCAATTTGTAAAATCACTTCCAAAAGATGGAGAATGCTTCAAATACTTGGTCGCCAAGTTTCCAGGCAAAATTGAAGGAAGGTGTGTTCATCGGACCAGACATTATAAGGCTTATAGCTGATCAAGAGTTTATCAATACCATGACGCATCCTCAAAAAGAAGGATGGATTGCATTTAAAGAGGTCGTAGAGAAATTTTTAGGCAATAACAAAGACGCTGACTACAAACAAATCGTCGGACAAATGCTGAAAGCATTTCAAGCTTTAGGTTGCCTGATGAGTTTGAAAGTGCATTTCCTCCATTCCCACCTTGACAACTTTCCTGAAAATTTGGGAGCTGTGAGTGAAGAGCAAGGTGACCGATTCCACCAAGACATTAAAGAGATGGAAAGAAGATACCAGGGAAGATGGAGCATTACAATGATGGCAGACTACTGTTTTACTGTGTGTTAGTGAGCTCATTGCAGTTAAAAAAAAATATTTTCATGAAACATTTGTAATAAAAAAAAATTTCTGAGTCTATTTTCATTTATTGTGAGATATTGTCTTATTTAACATAGTTACTTAAATTGTCAGAAAATGTGATGTCCTATGACAAAACGGAGGTCATTTTCGGATTCGGCACACTCAAAAATATACAGATTACGTGGAATAACCAAAACAGCTCTCGAAAAAATTTTTTTGCAAACCTGTGTAATTTAAAAAAGCGACATGTCACCCCCCCAATTTTGATACCCAGCCAAGATAAAGCCTGACAGCTGAGGGCTGACATTCTCAGGCTAAGGAGACCCATACTTATTGAGCCCCAAGCCTAAAAATAGCAACCTGCAGCCGCCCAGGATTGCCGCATTCATTAGATGCAACAATCCCAGAACTTTAATCGGCTCTTCCTGATTGCCCTGGTGCAGTGGCAATCTTGGTAATAAAGGGTTAATAACAGTTCACAGCTGCCACTGAGCCCTAAATTAGCAATAGGGGGTGTATTAGTCTCTCCCATTACTAATCTGTAAGTGAAAAGAAATAAACACAAACACCCAAAAATTTATTTATTTTGAAATAAAAGACAAAAAAAAACCCACACTCTTTCATCCCTTTATTACCCCAAAAATATCCCTGATGGTAAGCCACATGAGGTTCCACAACGTTCCTGGCTCTGCTACTTCTGAAGTGACAGGGGGCAGCCATAGAACATGACCACCTGCTGTAACTTCAGGCAGAAACTGAGTCTCAGCGATCAGCGGTGACATCACTCAGGTTAGTTGTGGTCACAACTGGAGGTTCCTATGATCCTCCATCCGCAGGTAACTTCACATCAAGTGACTTCATGAAAATTAATGACCTGAGGTAAGGTTACCTGTGATCACAGGTGGGGGACCATGGGAACCTCCAGCTGTGACCAAAACGAACCTGAGAGACATCCCCACTCATCGCTCATTGTTCTATGGCCGTGCTCTGTGCCTTCAGATGTAGCAGAGCTGGATTACGTCGGACTTCGGTACTTTTGGGGTTAAGAAATTGGTGAAAGAGGGTGTTTTTTTGTATTTTATTTCAAATAAAGGACTTTTTTGGTGTTTGTGTTTATTTATTTTCACTTACAGATTAGTAATGGGGGGTCTCATAAATACATATGCTGGACCAATTCCGGGCCAGAATTGTTTTTTTAAGTGCAGTTAGTCCAGCCGATCTTGGATAACTGCAAGTTCGCCCACCAGTATCAGTAATGCAATCTATGCTAATCAGTAGTAGGTTTGTGACTGGACTACGAGGCACAGGGCACTTTGTCCCATAGTAATCTCCTGTTAATAAAACACTGATTGTATAGAAACAGAAAAACAGTAAGTGATAGACCAGTAAGTGATAGATTGCTGGAAACATTACATAGCAAAAAGCTGCTGACAGATTCCCTTTAATTGTATATAATAAAAATGGATTTAATTTCAAGAAATGAGAATGGATACTAAATGTTTGTTCATCAACATACTGTAGCTCATATTAAAGGTGTGCAGCAACTGAGAACCGGAGGAACTGAATAGCAACTGAAGGCCTTCATTCCTAAGAGAGCTGTTTAGACCTTGTATAACTTCACTTGGTTCCATGAGATGATAGGAGAAAATCCTACCACAGTACAACCCTGTTCTCAGCATGTAATGAGCTCTTGTGGGAGTTGCATCTAAAATTAGACATTCTTTTACCACCTACATCATACCTCCCAACATTTGTTGAACAGAAAGAGATACAAATTATGCGGCTTGGAAATAGTGCTTGAGATCCTGATTGACTCCCATTATACTTGAGTACTCGAGTCACATCCATCTGAGCATCAAACTACTTATTATGAGTGCCGAGCACCCGAGCATAGTAGTGCTCACTAATCACTAGTGAACATATATAAAATAGACTTTAAAAAAGGTGCAAATTAAATTTAGGATAGGGGCAAATTAAAAACAAGTTAAAAATACCAAACTAGACAAAAAAGGTGCACATGCAATAATGAATAGGGTCCTAGTCTTTTTGTAGACCTCAATTCTTCTCTATAAGAGTCTTCTTGATGACCACTCCAAGTTGCTAAAACCGTAAAGGCACAAAAACTGACAAGCTCAGGAACAAAAAATAAAAAATGGCAGATTCAGGAGAACTGGAGCATTTACTGTAGGTACCAACTACATATTTATGGCAGGTGACAAGTCCTCTATACATTTGGACTTACTTTTCACCTGAAAAATGGGCTTGTATAGCATGGAGTTGGCAGAATTAAGCCAATTAGATTTTTCTAAACCCTGAGCTTGGTGCACTGATGCTTACGGTACAGTTTACAAACAGCCTATGAATGACATTTTCCTCAACTCAGTTTTACAATATTCCGTGAAGCAGAAAATAAGTTCTAGGGTGGATTTATTAGAAAAGAACATGTGTCACTGCCTAGAGAGACAGCATGAAATAAGCTTTCAATGATTAATAAATACACTGAACATACCAGCTCATTATTTCCCTTGCGTTTTGTACTACAATGGATGGCTAATTTTATGTTTAATGACAATAACTGGATTAAAACAACATAACAAGATGTGCAAACCTCTGACTGCTAATAGGTTTTCCTATGAACAATAATAAGTGGTCTTCTTTGGGCCTTGTTCTCTTGACTCTTTCTTTGGAGAGTGACTGCACCTTCTGTGATGGAATCGAAGGACCTGATTCCATGTTCCTGGAGTTGTGGGGTTCCTCACAGACTCCACACTGTTCAGGTATTTATGGCATATTAAATTTACATGTCTCAATATTTTTTTAATGGAAAAACCACATATTATTTGTGTGCAATTTACCCAGGAGCAGTACTACTTTAAAATATTATAGTGCTCCCTATTGTCTAGTATATGGCATGGTATTACAATAGTATCGGTCAAAAAAATTATTAGCTAATTGCCATATTGGTTACTGGTTTTCTGGAGATCCATAAATGAAGCTGTACGGTTGGCATTTTACTGTCACAAAAAGTCATATGTAAAACAGGGAGACCGATTCTTTGGTGTTGCTTGCCTGAGTGCAATGTGCATAACTCATTAAGGCTAAGTTCACATGTCTAGTAATCAGCCGTTAGAGTGGATCCAGCAGAGATCTGCTGGCAGAAAAGTTTGTGCAAATACAACTTTTTTATCCATTTTGAAAAAATATATTTTTGCAGGATCCATTTTTTCAACTTTGAAGTCAATTGAAAAAGTATCCATTAACGGTTTACTACTTATCTTCCATTTGAAACCGATCCAGAAAGAAAAAAAACAAATCCTTTACAAATGAAAAAAACAAAATGGATTTCTAAGTATCAATCTATTAATGAATCCTTTCCCCACAGATTCCAATGTTAAAAAAATGGATCCTGCAAAAATTAATTTTTTCAAAAAAATTGGGCATGCACCAACTTTTTTGCCAATGGATTGCTGCTGGATCCGTTCTAAATAATGATTACAGGACACGTGATCTTAACTGTGATCTGTTAACTGGAAACATTCCTGGCTAGTAAAAGACAAGAATATATTTGTGAAGCAAGTTACAGCACAAAAGCATAACTTTGACCTAAATTTGGTGCCCTCATCCATGTTCAACCTATGCTACATCCCTATTAGCGTAGCTGTCCGAGAGTGTTGTATGTACGCCAAATGGGCAATATTTTTGCACAACTTCCGAGTTGTACCAAAAATTACTGCGACTAATTAAGGTGTTTTAAACCAGAATTAAGGTATTTAGTAAATTGGTTCCCTTATGTTTTTCTTACTCCACGGCTATCTGTATGTGCCCCCAAGGAAGACCACCTTTCAGAAAAAAAATATTGCAATAGATTAATCTAGTTGGTTGTTTTATTTTCTATGTTAAATTAATCTGGTTATTTAGGAATATCTGCTAAATAACCCTTTTCCTGGACAGAAATATAAGAAAAAAAAATCATATATCGCATTTAGTTATCTTCTGAAAGTAAACACTTAGCACACAATGAAAATTTTATCCAGCACTCTACACTTATGGGTGCCTTCATGCAATTTTGCATCAAAACATAATATTTTGGTAATATACCTATAAATTTATGTTGTATCTAAAAGTCTTGTAAATTGCTAGAAGTGGGGTGGATCATGTATTACTAGGAACATTTTTGAAGTCACCTTTTTAGGGTATGTTTTTGTGTCCTGCCATTGAGCTTTGTGCCAAATTTATCAAAATGTTACTTGGAATATGATGAATTTGACACAAATTTAATACAACACAAGAATTTGTAAAAGGAGTAAAAGAAAACATTAAAGAGGACCACCAACCAGGATTTTCCTATATAAACTAAAGCCATTGCTATACTGGTGCTATCATGGTGATTCTATACATACCTTTAGTTGTGAGATCGGATATATACTTTCTGAAATATAGGCAAGTAAATTTTGTGAAATTCACTGTTATCAGATGATAGGTGCAACGGAATATCTAATAGGTGGGTCGGGTTTTGCTAGTTATTTCCGCCCCTGTCTGCCTGCCTGTCCTTCCTCCCTCCTGTGTCTGTTATTACAGGGGGAGGAAGGACAGGGGGGAGGAAGGAAAGGCAGGCAGACAGGGGTGGAAATACATAGCAAAACCCAACCCACCTATTAGATATTCAGTTGCACCCATCAATCAAATAATAGTGAATTTCACAAACTTTACTTGCCTATATTTCAGAAGGCATACATCCGATCTCACAACTAAAGGTATGCTTGCTATCAGCATGATAGCGCCAGTATAGCACTGGCTTTATTTCATTTAGGATAAACCTGGTGGTGGCACCTCTTTAAGAGGTTTCAGAAATACATTTCTATTTTTGCATCCGTAATGGTATAAACTAATAAAATATCACATTATTTTGCAAAAATTCTGAATGGTGTAAGAAATAAATAAATAAAAAACAGAATTGTCAGGTCACATTACCTTAAAATACAAAAAATGACACCAGTATAAAAGGTCTAGGTCTCATATACAAATTGAAAAATAGGAAATGTGCCTTTTTCGAATATGAGGAGGAAGATATTCATATAAGCATCTTCAAGTCATTTCACCATAAAGATTCTATCTGATATTTTTATATTTTTAAAATAAAAACCTCATCCTTTTATTTACTGTACACCTTTTGATGTCTATTAGCTTTGCCTCTCAATACAAAACATAAATAAAGAATATACCAGTAAAATCCTCCATAATAGTATACGGTAAATAAAATGCATTTCTTCAGCCATGAAGCTAATAATTCAGGAATCTTTTCCTGCCTAGGAATCTACGCCACCAAGGAAGTGAAGTAGATTTTTTTAAAAAGTCACAAGTCATAAATTTGTCTTATAATATAACATCTATCACAGTTTAGATAGAAAATAGATGGAAAATGTCACAAATGAATAGTAAATTTGGTACACGACAAAATAAAAACACAAAAAGGGGCACAGTACACTAATCATAAAATTCATGTAATATGATGTCAAACGATAGATGTAGAACGAAATGTAAGACTCACAAAACAATGCGGAGTTTAAGAATTGAATCAAGACATAATTCAATATCAATCATAATATTGAAAAAAGAAGCATCCCTCGCTAGAGCAGCGGAAAGTGAGTATACAGTACAGGATTTTATCATTTTTATCTGAAGCAAGAAAATGAAATTTATTCATGGAAAACCTTCTGAAAAAGAGAGTTGAGACTAATATGAGGAAAAGAAAGCAGAGATACAACAATGTGCAGTTTTGGCTTAGTTGCCTAAATTACTTGTCCGACTGGAAGGGATAAAATTTGGTGTTATTATGGGAAATGAGAGTGAAGAGGATGAATTCCAAAGCAAGAATAAAAGGAATACGATATGTAATAAATGTGTAATAGATATACTACAGGAGTTTAATGGTGACTGTCCGCTATCTACTGAATCATGGAGAATTGAAAGAAGAGAACTCCCTCTGCTGTCAGCATTCAATGGCATGATTAAACTTAGTAGGCCAAGCAAAGACTATATGACTAATGCATGCACTAAAATATAAAATTTGCCAATTAATTGCTAATTAATGTTGTTATTGGGAGAGGGAAAAGTAGCTAATACTTAAAAGGGGCACAGTGCTGGTTAATTAATTTATAGTCTGGATGATGGGTTGCATAATCACTAATTATATGTTAATGGCGCAGTGCATATTTGTATTCAGCAACTCATTGTGGGTTTCTTTTACAGGAAATATATGTACTGTATGTATAAATATTTATATGTGTCCCTTTTATTTTCAGTGGTGCAGTGATAAGTGCGGCAAACTCTGCAATGACCACATCACAGTTTATGGCTGTCAACAAGAGATGGCAGCAGTAAGTAACTGGATGCAAATATTTATTCTGTATCTGTACCATGCAAAGGCCCATTTACACATTTGACTAAATGACCGCTGATTGGTAAAACATTAGCAATCGGTAGTTGTTTAATAACTTGATTAAACATGCAGACTGCAGTAAACGATGTCCATTGAGCAATCTGTAATAGATCATTAATTGAACATAGGCTGCCATTGTTCCCGTCAGCATGAGTCTTGTTTACAGAGAACAATGCTGTCCTGATGACTTTGGAATAGCGGGTAACTGGGTCTCCTAAGCTGACCCTTAAGCTAGAAGATCCAAAGCTATCCCTAATCTCAGGGATACTCCTGATGGTGGTGAAACCTAAAGCCTGCTTTACACGAGACGATAGATTGTGCGATAGCACAATCGATTGCACCCGCCACCGTCGTTTTTGCGTCACGGGCAATTAGTTGCCCATGGCACACAAACTCGTTTAACCCCCGTCACACGTATTTACCTTCCGGACGACCTCGCTGTGGGTGACGAACGTCCACTTCCTGGAGTGGGCGGGACGTTCGGCGTCACAGCGACGTCACACGGCAGGCGGCCAATAGAAGCGGAAGGGCGGAGATGAGCGGGATGTAAACATCCTGCCCATCTCCTTCCTTCCATTAAGCCGTCAGGTGCTGCGGGAGGCAGGTAAAGCTGCTGTTCATCGTTCCCGTGGTATCACACGGAGCAACATGTGATGCCACGGAAACGATGATCAACCGCCGCCATTTTAATTAAACAATTTTATGAAACCTAGCGACGAGTACATGACTCACGATTTGTGAGCGATACTGCATCGCTAGGAGGTGTCACACGAAACCACGTCGTGCAGTATGCCGGATGTGCGTCACGAAAACCGTGACCCCAACGACATATCGCACAATCTATCGTCTCGTGTAATGCCCGCTTAAGTCTCCTTCCTGGCCTTCCTCCTGACCAGTCCTGATCTAATTACCCCCCCCCCCCAGTCTCGTGCAGGGAAGGATTGGACAGGAGTGTATTGAAACCACAGCTAAAGACAGACAAGGGAAAAAACAAAACTCTGTCACACAGCACACACACATACAAGACAGGAATATAAGACATTCAGGAGAAACAAGAGCAAGAAAGAAGTACAAAACAGGGATACACTCGATAACTGCACCAAGCCAAAAACACCACTAAACACAACTTCACCAGAGAGAGTCTGGGTCATCACACCTCACCGACCAACACAGAATGAACTGTAGCTGGCATGGGTAGAAGTATAAATATGATCGGCAAATTTTGTGCCGGCAAAGTTTGTGCAAAACTGTGTGACAACTGCACTGCAGAGAACAATGATCTTATGCGCTGTGCAAAAGATAATTTTGCCTGCTGAACGAGCATTTTCCTCACTCTTAAGGTGATAAGATCCTGTTTACACTATAAAGGCCCCGTCACACTAAGCAACATCGCTAGCAACATCGCTGCTAACGAACAACTTTTGTGACGTTGCTAGCGATGTTGCTGTGTGTGACATCCAGCAACAACCTGGCCCCTGCTGTGAGGTCGTTGGTTGTTGCTGAATGTCCTGGGCCATTTTTTAGTTGTTGCTGTCCTGCTGTGAAGCACAGATCGCTGTGTGTGACAGCGAGACAGCAACAACGAAATGTGCAGGCAGCAGGAGCCGGCTTCTGCTGAGGCTGGTAACCACTGTAAACATCGGGTAACCAAGAAGCCCTGTCCTTGGTTACCCGATATTTACCTTTGATACCAGCCTCTGCCGCTCTCACTGCATGTGCTGCCGGCTCCTGCTCTGTGCACATGTAGCTAGCTGCAGGACACATCGAGTTAATTAACCTGATGTGTCCTGCAGCTAGGAGAGCAAGGAGCCAGCGCTAAGCATTGTGCGCTGCTCCCTGCTCTGTGCACATGTAGCTGCAGCACACATCGGGTAATTAACCCGATGTGTGCTGTAGCTAGGAGAGCAGGGAGCCAGCGCTAAGCGGTGTGCACTGCTCCCTGCTCTCTGCACATTTAGCTGCAGCATACATCGGGTAATTAACCCGATGTGTGCTGTAGCTAGGAGAGCAGGGAGCCAGCGCTCAGTGTGCGCTGCTCCCTGCTCTCTGCACGTGTAGCTCCGTGCAGTGGTAACCAAGGTAAATATCGGGTTGGTTACCGATATTTACCTTAGTTACCAAGCGCAGCATCTTCCACGCGGCGCTGGGGGCTGGTCACTGGTTGCTGGTGAGCTCACCAGCAACTCGTGTAGCCACGCTCCAGCGATCCCTGCCAGGTCAGGTTGCTGGTGGGATAGCTGGAGTGTCGCAGTGTGACAGCTCACCAGCAACCTCCTAGCAACTTACCAGCGATCCCTATCGTTGTTGGGATCGCTGGTAAGTTGCTTAGTGTGACTGGACCTGAAGAGTATATCTTAACAACACTTGTTATTATCTTTCAGTATGAAAGATTTATTTGCAGAGAGGTGATGGGAGTAACACATTTGTCTGCAATAGAAACTCCCCTATATGTAAAGCACTGTCCATTAGCATATAGGGTCATCCCTTGTTATGTTCAGTGCAATACGTAAATGAAAGTTTTTCCCTTATTCCATAGTATTCCTCCTTGTTATGTGTAGGCCTGTCCCTTATTACATAATACTCTCTAAAGCTATGTATAGCACTCTACGTAACGGAAAAAAAATTGCCTCCTTACATCTACAGGTGTGCACCAGAACACCTGTGTGTTCATCACGTACCTGTCACATGACCTTCCAAAAATATCATGTGATATGGAACATGGTACATTAGGTGCTAGGGTGCTCACGCACCCTTAAGTTCCTGGTGCCCTGACTATGCTTCATCAGCTCCTATCTGTCATACCTTATTTTCAGCCATGTACACATAGTTGAGGGGCAGCAAGATGTGTTTGATTGTGGGAGTTCGTACGTACGCCCAACAGAGCCACTGAGCATTGGGGCAAACGTGATGTGACCATAGCCATATATGTTCTGCAGGACTGGTACCTACAATTTTCAGTAACAGCATGGTCATATGCTGAGGTTTCCTGTATACTTTCAATTAGGGTTTGCCATGGTTACCTGGTTAGGGGTCCTCTCAGACATTCTGCCCCCTCGGATCCCTAGCTATGCCTCAGGTAGGAATAAACCATATACAGTATCTGCACATAGGAAAAATGTGCCAACACATAAATGACAGCACTGCAGCACAAAACGCCTCTCTTTGCAATATATATGCAAACTTCTGAAAGTTTCGAAGGAAATCTGTCACTAGATTATGTCACCCTATATAATGGCAGCATAAAGAATTGACAGAGACTCTGATACCTGCGATATGTCCCTTTTATTTGCCGTAGATTCATAACATTACTATTAATCAGCTGCAGCATAACCCAAGATTTGGTCAAGCAATGATGTGCAAGCTTTGTAGTGTTCAATATTCGTGGACTGTCAGCCACCCTCCCCGCCAATCACTGACTAAAAGCTTGCTTTTTACAGAATAGAGAAAAAGCTGTCAATTGGGCAAAAAGTGCAATGGCAGCCTGCAGCTCATGAATACAAGGTCTCCTGTGCACTGCAACTGATAAAGACTGATAGACAAAAGTGACAAATCACTGGACTCACTGGGTCTGATTATGCTTTCCCTAAAGACCCAGTCACACACAACGACTTACCAGCGATCCCGAAAACAATGCGACCTGATAGGGATCGCTGGTAAGTCGCTGGGAGGTCGCAGGTGAGATGTCACACAGTCAGATCTTACCAGCGATGCAGAAACAATACAGGTCGCAGTAGCGACCTGTATAACGATCTCAGCAGTCACTGTGACCCTGTCACACAGTGTCACACACAGCGATGTGTCCAGCCCAGCAGGACATCGCCTTTGAAGAAAATGGCCTCGACCATTCTGCAAAGACTAGAGATCTCACAGCAGGGGCAGGATCGCTGGTAGATGTCACACATAACAAGATCGCTAACGGGATCGCTACTGCGTCACCAAAACTGTGACTCAGCTGCGATCTCGCTAGCGATCTCGTTATGTGTGACTGTACCTTTAGGGGTGCTTCACACATAGCGAGATCGCTACCGAAATCGCTGCTACGGCACGGTTTTGGTGACGCAACAGTGACCTCATTAGCGATCTCGCTGTGTGTGACACTGAGCAGCGATCTGGCCCCTGCTGTGAGATCGCTGCTTGTTACACACAGCCCTGGTTCGTTTTCTTCAAAGCCGCTCTCCCGCTGTGACACACAGATCGCTGTGTGTGACAGCGAGAGAGCGACGAAATGAAGCGACCATGGAGCAGGAGCCGGCATCTGGCAGCTGTGGTAAGCTGTAACCAGGGTAAACATCGGGTAACCAAGGTGGTTACCCGATATTTACCTTAGTTACCAGCCTCCGCAGCTCTCACGCTGCCTGTGCTGCCGGCTCCGGCTCTCTGCACATGTAGCTGCAGTACACATCGGGTTAATTAACCCGATGTGTACTGTAGCTAGGAGAGCAAGGAGCCAGCGCTAAGCAGTGTTCGCGGCTCCCTGCTCTCTGTACATGTAGCTGCAGTACACATCGGGTTAATTAACCCGATGTGTACTGTCGCTAGGAGAGCAAGGAGCCAGCGCTAAGCAGTGTGCGCGGCTCCCTGCTCTCGCGGTTATGATCGCTGCTTCGGCTGCTGTGTTTGACAGCTAAGCAGCGATCATAACAGTGACT
This sequence comes from Anomaloglossus baeobatrachus, assembly GCF_048569485.1. Classification (NCBI taxonomy): domain Eukaryota; kingdom Metazoa; phylum Chordata; class Amphibia; order Anura; family Aromobatidae; genus Anomaloglossus; species Anomaloglossus baeobatrachus. The sequence continues at coordinate 428,269,970 of NC_134358.1, forward strand.
TACAAGGTCGCTGTTACGTCACAGAAAATGGTGACGTAACAGCGACCTCGTTGTCACTGTCGCTTAGTGTGAACCAGCCCTTAGACAGGATAACATAAACCCCATGACAGATTCCCTTCAATTGCTGAGATAATTTGTAAGGTGATAAATATTGGTCTGTCCTAGCTGTTAGCAATTTATTTTCCAAGACAGAAATTATATTCCCTAGTGGAGCCATGAGTGCAGTGACCCATGACTCAGCTATATAGGACAAGACGGGGGTTCAAAAATAGTTTGGATGAGTTTAGAAAGTGTGGTACAAATAGTTCAAAGCGAGGAAAAGGTGGGGAGGAGTTGGGAAAACAGCAGGACTATATATAGTGGGAAGGGGTGGTGGCATATTAGTTTGGCACCACTGTGAAAAGGTCCCACCTGTCTCCTTTTAATCACCTCAATCCTGCAATACCCGGTGTCTGATTTTAGCAGTGAATGAGATCTTGGCGTGGCTGCTCTCTGCTGCCTGCGGCTTTGGTGAGGATGTGACATCTGTGGAACAGCTCATGTACAGATCTTGACCACCGTTTGCTGCCCCTTCAGTGGCGCGCCCTGAGGAAGTCACACAAGACGAAATGCACGTCGGGGACTGATGCACACAGGTTTACTTGGCCACATACCACGTAATATACATGGACTATAGTTCAAACTATTGCTTTGGTTATTAATGCTCATATTGTATCACTACAGCTTCTGATTAACTCAGCATATAAGCAGAGGCCACTGTGCCTATACATTTTCCTATTCTGCTATTATCACTCATATATATATATATTTCTACCATACCAATTCATGACTGTAATCATGCCATATGTCATTGTATTTAAATATTGCCATGACACTGATCATTTATTATAACTTATAACTACAGTGACTAGCTGTTTCATGATTTTAGTCATTACATTATGAATCATTTGTCTGTCCTGGATGGTCCTACTTCTTGATATTATACCGTTTTGCCTTTTTCAGGAATACCCTGTCTTTTTTGCATTTTGCACATTTAAATTTATTGGATGAAATTATTATTTTATTCTTTTTAAAGAAAAATATATTTTTAAATACAATATGGTTGCTTATTGTCGCATCGCCCCCCCCCCCCATATAGGGCTCTTTCTATCTGTGAGGAACCCTTTTAGATTTCTGTACATATCGGTGACAATAATTATAGGGATTTTTTATTTTGTTAAGTACTAACCATGCAGGGTTCCCAAACATTTGCATCGGACCATTTTCCTTTTTTTGTTAAGATGAAAATATTTTTGGGGGGGCCTAAAATACAAAGGGAATCTTTATCTTTAACTTTCGTTAACTTTAACTTTATTCTTTTTAGGGATCATTTCATCTTCCTCAACTGTTCACAATAACAGTAATTTTGACCAGGATGCCCAACCTTTTGCATGGGACTATAACTCTTTAAGGACGTAGTCAATTTTTGGTTTTGTTTCAATTATTTTAGATTTTAGATTTTTTCCGCTGACATAGGCGTATTAGCACTTCTTTTTTGTAGAAGAGTTGTAATTTTGATTGACATCATTAATTTTAGTAAATGAAAGGGAAAATAATTTCCAGCATTTCCTGGTAGACGCCAGCTATGTAAAACAGCATCCCTGTGTGGAGCAGGCTCAGCTCCTGAGCCTGCCCTAAACACTCTAATATGCTCCATGGCATTTACATACATTATGGTGTGTTAGGGGGTTAAAAGGAAAAGAGACTTACCAAGCTATCAGTGTAAGATTCAGCCTTGGCGATCGCTTCTTCTACAGCTTCTTCTGCGACACGTAAGGCCACTGAGAGGGTGTCCATCATACTGTGCCCTGAAAGAAAGAAGGTATATTCTTCAATAGTAACTTTGGAAGATTCATTGATTTCCTGTCTGTGTTTCTAGCTTTTTAGTTACCTACTGCTTGGAAGCACAATATGGAAGATTTAATACAATTTTTAGACAACGTGAACTTAGACAATCCGAAAAGTCACAAAATTTACCATAGTCGCTCATGAGGGAAGATTTTTGCATCTTTACATTGTGCAAAATTTTGACTATCAGGACAGAGTAATCGTAGTTTTAATTTTTATTTCTTAAATAGTACTTAAAAAAATAAGCAACTTTGTAATATATTTTAATAGAAAAAACAACTTCTGTCACTTCCCTAATTGATCTTTCACTCTCAATTTCCAAGTGAAATATTTATTTAATGAAGAAAGATTTCCATTACTCAGTTAAGTGATGACAGTTGGTGCTTTTCAAATTCTTTGGCGAGAGGAGGTGCATAGACGAGCAGACACACACATACTTCTGCAAGTTTTCCTGAAACGACAGCTTCATTTTCCATGGAACTCTATAATCACCAACTGTCATCCCATATTTCAGTAATGGGAAAATCTAAAATCACTGAAGACAGATTTTACCCGTGAATTGAGAATTTTGAGAAAGAATCTTAAGTCCAGGAGGAGAAAAAAGCTGATTTCTCTGATAAGATAAACAAATTGTTCTTTTCTCACATGTACTATTGATTTGTGAAAAAAAAAATGGTTATTCTTTAATTGAACTGTGCCGCCCCTGCAGCGGTCGAACTGCTCAGATCCGGGATTGCTGTGGCTCGAGGGTCTCCGGACATGGGGGTTCACGGAAACTCAAATGTAAAAGGGGGCTATTTACAGGGGATAATAGTTTGTGACGCCACCCGTGGTTTGTGGTAAGGGAGTACTGCCACTGCCAATAGGAGTACCCGGGGGAGATGGGGTGGAGCAGCCAGATAAAGTTCCCTCCACGGGTAGGGGGGTCCCCGGGACTCGGTGCAATGGTGGAGCGGGGGTGCGCAGGGCCGGCTGGAAGCAGGGGAGGACCATGTACTCACTCAGGCAACTTTGGTAGTAGTGCAGCCGCAAAGAAGACGTTGACAACAAGGTAAACCAAATCCCTGGAAGCCGCTGCCCTCCTGGGGGATCCCGTCTGGGTATCCATTCCCTGCAGTACTGCCTAATGGTTCGGAGCCTTCCTCCGCGCACAATTTGTAAAGTGTCCGTGTGGCACATAAGCCTAAAGCTGTCTGGGCCCCGCTCCCTCCTTTTTGGGATATAGGAGCTGTGCTCTCAGGAGCTCATGCTTGGCATTTCTGTGGGCTCCTTGTTTTAGAAAGCCCTATCCCCCTTGCTGCGCTAGTGCCCCTGATCTCTGAGCTTCTTGGAGACAGTCTATAAAGTCACTATCCTCCGCAGGTTAATTGTTGGGTTGCCTGAAGCTAGTCCCCGACCTAGGGTCCAGTACCCCGCCGTGCTTTCGAAACCCGGACCGGCTATTGAACTCGAGCTGTTGACCGTCCTCCAAGATTAGGTCCAGGCACCCAGTCCCAATACCCTGCAACCGGGTTTCCGACTCCTCCAGGTCCAGACCACCGTCTGCAACCCAACCTCTAAATCCCGGGGAGCCACAAACTCCCCCAGCTCCTCACTACTTGAGGGCTACTACTTTTCTGCTTGTCAGCTCTACTCTGCTCTCTACTTCCTCCCTCACTGACTTCCCCCCTCCCACCAATCTGCCAGACCCCTAGGTGGGCAGCCCTACTCCAGCTCAGCAGCCCACTGGTGTGTCTGACAGGGTGTGGTGTGAGGTGTGGTTGGAGTTTGGATGCTGATGGAGGCAGTACTATAGGTTGGGAACCCAGAACCATGGGGGGTTGAGTCCTGCACTAAGAAAAAGAGCGTGCAGCACCCTGTGATGACCTGAATAGTCCAGGGGCGTCACAGAACCACAATTTTTTCCACTATGCCATGAATTTAATCGACTGAGCTAAAAAAAAGTGTCCAAAACACATAAATATTGTGCATATTTCTGGCACATTTAGCTCATTAAATGTTCCTGCTATGTGTACAAAGCACTTCTAACATATTTATGTATTCTCTAGCATATACTGTACATTTTTTTTTGTAAGATTTCAAACCTTAATTAAATTTACTCCTTAATGACCTCCCACCATCTTATGGGAATGTGAAGTTCAGGTACTGAATCTACATTATTAAAGGGAATCTGTCAGCAGCTTTTTGCCATGTAATATGAAAACAGGAAGAGATTGGGGCTGACACACATAATTCATGATGTGTCACTTATTATGCAAAATAATAGCTGCACTCAAATAATGAGGGAAAAAACCTGAAGGATGTGAGTACTGAATATTGAAATGTGAATATGCATTACTGTCCAGAAAACATGACACATTTTTTAGAGAAAATTAGTTACTTTACAAATAAAAATGGACAAATTTACTTGAGCCCAGTTACCACACCAAGGTATAACTCTCAACTGGGTCCTAATCTAATTTCTGCCTCTCCTCATGTCAAAAATGACCTCTTATATGGGCTAGAAAAGAACCTGCAAAAGAACAATTAAAACACCTGTGGTAATTGGGAGGATTTGCGCAGACAAAGGACATGACTCCTAAATACAAAAAAAGAAGAATTGCAGCCACTTCTTCATCTTATAGTCTGAACTAGTGCTAACTGAACATACCATATATTATCCAAAATAACAGTTAAATTAGGACCGAGCTGAAAGTTACACCTTGGCGTGGTAACTGGGCTCAAGTAATTTTGGGAGGAATGAGAGGAATAGAACTAGGTGATAGCAGCGGGGAAGAGGACTTGGGCATAATAGTAGATCACAGATTCAACATGAGCTGACAGTGTGGTGCTGTTGCTAAAACGGCAAACAAAATTCTGGAATGAATCAAGACAAGCATTCAATTTAGATCAAGTAAGATTTTTTTTGTTTGTCTTTATTTCTTTTCATTTACAGATTAGTAATGAGGGGTCTCATAAACACGGCACTCTAGGTAAGTTAACTGTTTGGATAGGGTCTCCATCAAATCAAAAAGAAAAAATATACAGCACTCAAATGAGAGAAAAGTGAAAAAGGGGAAAGTTTATTTTAGAGGTCCAGAAGACACTGTGTATGAGGCGCTCTGACAGAGGTCACACTCCCCATAAGCGCTGCATCACTCAATTATCTAACCTGGTGCTCAGATTCTGATGTGCATGTTTGGAAATGGTCTATGATGGACCAAAACGTCACATTTTATATACATAGTGTCTTGTGGACCACTAAAATAAACTTTCAGGGTTTTTTTCACTTTTCCCACTCTTGAGTGCTGGCTTTTTCTTCTTCTTGACCAGAGGGGATGAAAATAGTTAGACCTTCATAAAATGAATGCTGATGGCTTAAAGGATAAGTAAGTACTCTCACATGATTAGAAAACCCCTTTAACGTGATCAAAAGTAGACATTACCTTGTGTCTGCCTGTAAAATGTTGAGTCACTCCCACAGATACTTCCTTCATTTTCTAAACTTTCATCAATAAAACTTCCCTCTGAAAAGAAAGAAACCATGTAAGTATCAGATTAAACAAAAAAGGACTTTATCTGAAAAAAACATATACATTAGACTAATGTCGGCAGAACCCGCTAATATAGAACAAAAGAAAGGCCTAGCTCAACCGTCAGTCGGTGCTCAGAAGTAAATTTATGTGGATCTCAAACAGTCTCATATACTTTGCCACTCAAAAAGGAACAAAGTGAACTTGATTTTTCATGTGAAAAAATATTACTTTATTTATCACAGAAATTCTTTTGGTTATCAAGGATTGACAATTGTACAACTGTCAATAATTGATAACCAAAATAATTTTTGTTGTTAATAAAGTATTATTTTTTCATATGAAAAATCAAGTTCACTTTGCTCCTTTTTGAGTGGCAAAGTATATGAGACTGTTTGAACCCGCCAATATAGACGGGTTTGGACGACTGACTGTTGTGTATGGAGGCAGCGTACAACTGATCGAGAAGAGATATTTGATCCAACATGTTTGATTTTAGATTTCTGATAGCTTAGTTCCCTGGAAATAAGCGTTCAACAGACAAGACTGCTACATCTGGACGCCACGGTCTCATGGCAACTATCATACTGGTAACTTTAAAGGAGCTTTTACGATTCCTGTAGTTCCCAGCTGCTGAGACATCTGGAGGCTGTGTGAACTCTTACCAGAGTTCACAGCCTCCAGGTATCCCAACAGCTGGGAACTCCATAAAATATAAAGGATCCCTTAAAGTTAATGGGTTGACAGCTGCTGTGAGACCCAAGTTCCAGAGTTACCAGAGTTTACAACCATCATGTATCCTGGCAGCTATGAAACCCAGAAACCTTAAAGGAGACTTTAAGGGAGCCTTTAGGTTCCTGGAGTTCACAGATGCTGGGACATCTCGAGGCTGTGAACTCGTATGTCTTATGCCTGTGTGCCGCCCCTACGCCAGAAGCCATGCTGCTCGGATCAGGATCTGCGGTATGGCTCAAGGGACTCTACCGGACCCGGGGTTCACGCAGACACTTTGAATAAAAAGGGGACGTATTTGTACGGGAGTTGTTGAAAACTGTCTGTGACGCCACCCACGGTGTGTGGTGAGATGTAGCACCACCGCTGCTGTTGTGGGACTCCCGGGGGCGATGGGCTGGCAGCTGGATGATAACCCCTCCGTTGGCAGGGACGGATGCCCTGGGGCCCAATGTCTCTGTGCAGGGGATGGTAATGACTGGGGCCAGCGCACCCGGTCAGACTGGGAATGTTACTCACAGTTGAATAAATCACACAAGTCCTTTGGTAAACCAAGGTGATGGTGGTCGGCTGCCGCAGACGGGTGTATCTGGTTCCACACCCGGGCCTGTGGTCAATGCCCCTTTCCTCTGCACTTTGTGTTTTCTGTGGTGGACTTCCCGGTGTGTAACGCAAGAGTCCGCTCCTGGTCCTTTGGTTGGGATCCAGGCCCGTCAGACGCTCACCCGTGGGATCTGTCGGGCCCTGGCGGATGCCCTATCCCTCTCGGTGGGTGGTTGTCTACTTTTCGGGACTTAGGTTGGGACAGGACTTAAAATACTGCCCTCAATTGGTTAATTAGCTAGGCCGTTGGTGCCGGTCCTGGCTTCAGGGTCCAAGTACCCCCTTTTGTGCACGGTTTCCGAGTCGGTTCTCCAGTGTGGGTACCGGCGGGCTACAACCCTGCCCCGGTCCACCTCGGATCTCCGGCAGCCATCTCCCCATCTCCTGCTGGCACTGACCACTGTCCGCCACCTAGCCAATGTGTCAGGGCTCCGACCCTGGCACCTGTCAGCTTGAACTCCAGACCTTGACTGCCTGAGCTCCACTCCTCCACTCCACTCTGAACTTGACACTAGACATATCTGCTCTGTTTTACGGCCCCGGGCTCTCCAGACTCCTAGGTGAGCATTTCCCTTCCACCTTGTCCCGCCCACTGGTGTGTCTGTCCTTCCCTGAGGGGGTGACTAGGATTTGGTCGGCTGATTTAACCCTGTGTGGAAGCGGTGTTATGCGGGGGCCTAATCTGTGTGACTACCTGGTTTTTGCCAGGGCGTCACATTCCCCCTTGGTTTAATACAGACCGTCCGCGGGCTGTCCGACCACCAACATTTATTTTAACCGGAACTGGAATGAAAAAGACAGAAAAACAGGATACAAATATAGTAACTTTTACAATTTCTTCCCTTTACGGGAGGCACAAATCTTAAACATTGCATTACTTAACGGAATGGGACGGACCGGACCACCTTCTTGCCGCGCCCCCACCCAAAACAACCTGTTCCCTGGTGCCACCGCTAAACACTGGTACACACTCCTTTGTCCGAGTCCAGGAACAAGTAAAAATTTCCTTACCCGGCAGTCCATCTCAAGGGCCCCAAGTCCGGGGACCCCTGGCCTGGAGGGTAGTCACCGGTTTCAGTAGTGCCTTGGCCTCTGCCAACTCTACCGCAGGCCCTTCCTCCAATCAGCCTCTCCAGAGACTGCACGGTGTGTAACAAGAAGGTGGATGGGAGTATTTACAAGACCCAAAAGTTTTTGAGTTGGCCTGCCAGTTCTCGGCCATGGTCCATATAAAAGTGAAGAACTGTGAACTGTCAACTGGGTTTAACTGGGGTAGCCGGGAACCGCTACCTTAATCATCATCTTCCTGGTGTGGAGATGGTGGAGAGGAGTGGAGGTGCAGCTGATCACCAATCTTCACCCACCTCTTGACATCGAGGGTGAACCACCCCCTCTCTCCGCAGTGCCGGGTATATGAGACCAACTCTTCGGGCTCCAGGTCTCGATCCGGGTGGCCAGTTGGTAGGTGTGGGGACACATCTCTCCGGGAGATGAATATCTCGGCCTCCAGGCCCGGCTCGTATATAAAACCCCATCCCTTTTGGGGGTTAAAGTGCCGGACCTGTCCTTGATACGTAGGGTGGCCTGTCGGAGGTTGTCCTTGTCCCAGTATGCTCGGCTCAGCACTTCGGCCTTCCTCTTCTCCCGAGCCGCTATATCGGACTTCAGCTGCTGCTGCTCCCAATACGGGGCACTGGTTCCGTGCTCCGCCTCCGCCTGCCCAGGGGCTTGGACCATCCAGACGCCCTAACTGCCGGGCACGACTGGACTCACGTGAAGTGAAGGGTTCTGCAGATCCGCGGCCTGCTCTGCCACCCTGCAGGTGCATCCCAGCTGCGCCTAAGCTGGGACCAGGTACTGGGGAGCGGTCGGCGTCTTTGCTGGTGCCCACTTCCGTTCGGGCGTCGCCCCTGTTGTGGCCGGGATTGCCGTCATCGGGGTTGCGGCCTGGCTCGGGGCCGGAGGGGACGTCTTCCAGGCCTTGGTCAGGCGTGGGGCTGGTACGGATGCTGCAGCGGTGGTATGCTCATGGCCCGAGGACTCCATGGCTGGGTCCTCGTGGGCAGTAGGAACGGGTACCGCTGCCGTGGCTTGGGGCAGCGGACCGATTGGGTCACCAACTGCAGGTACGGGCAGAGAGGGAGGCGATGTGGCGGACGGGGGCAGACCAAGCGTCTCAGCCAGTTGGGCCGGTTCTGGTGGAATATAGGGGCATGGGTCGGTTACCCGCTCCTCCGAAGCCATCTCATCTTCGCGTGCCCGCATGGCTGCAGCCAGTTCCTTCATCTCGGCCGTCCATCTTGCCAGCATGTGGTTGGCCTCGTCCTGGATATTGCGGCACATCTTCGCTGTCTGGGCTTCCACCCATTCAGCAGTCCCCGGAGCTGGCTCCTCCATCATCGGGTCGCCGGACCGGGCAGACATCCTCTCGAGATGGTGTCCAGGAACAGAAGATGGCAGAGTCCTGGTGTCCCTGCCTCTTATCTCCTCGGATCACATGCCGCAATTCTCGCCCGCCCCCCTGGTTTTTCAGGAGCAGTCTCTAGACGTGGCTTGCTAGTTTCGTTTTCGGCCTCAGGGTCTTCCTTCTGGCAGTGTTCCCAGGGGGCGGGGATTCAACTTCGCGCCCTTTCTCGGGGAAGAAGACGCTGAGTTGTCATTTTTCGCGCCTAAAAATGGCCGCAAAAATGGCGATTTTTCAAAATTTTGCAGCGGAGCACCGCTGACTGTCCAGAACAAGGCGCACTTTCACCAGGTAAGTGAATGGGTAAGTATCCTGTTTGTGACGCCAGGTTTCGAGGTGTGCCGCCCCAAAGCCAGCAGCCATGCTGCTCGGATCCGGATCTGCGGTATGGCTAAAGGGACTCTACCGGACCCGGGGGTCACGCAGACACTTCGAATAAAAAGGGGACGTATTTGTACGGGTGTTGTTGAAAACTGTCTGTGACGCCACCCACGGTGTGTGGTGAGATGTAGCACCACCGCTGCTGTTGTGGGACTCCCGGGGGCGATGGGCTGGCAGCTGGATGTTAACCCCTCTGTGGGCAGGGACGGATGCCCTGGGGCCCAATGTCTCTGAACAGGGGATAGTAACGGCAGGGGCCGGCGCACCTGGTCAGACCGGGAATGTTACTCACAGTTGAATAAATCACACAAGTCCTTTGGTAAACCAAGGTGATGGTGGCCAGCTGCCGCAGACGGGTGTATCTGGTCCCACACCCGGGCCGATGGTCAATGCCCCTTTTCACTGCACTTTGTGTTTTCTGTGGTGGACTTCCCGGTGTGTAATGCAGGAGTCCGCTCCTGGTCCTTTGGTTGGGAGCCGTGCCCGTCAGACGCTGACCCGTGGGATCTACTGGGCCCTGGCGGATGCCCTATCCTTCTCGGTGGGTGGTTGTCTACTTTTCGGGACTTAAATTGGGATAGGACCTAAAATCCTGCCCTCAATTGGTTAATTAGCTAGGCCGTTGCCAAGTACCCCCTTTTGTGCACGGTTTCCGGGTCAGTTCTCCGGTGTCAGTACTGGCGGGCTACAACCCTGCCCCGGTCCACCTCGGATCTCCGGCAGCCGCCCCCCCGTCTCCTGCTGGCACTGACCACTGTCTGCCACCTAGCCAATGTGTCAGGGCTTCGACCCTGGCACCTGTCAGCTTGAACTCCAGGCCTTGACTACCTGAGCTCCACTCCTCCACTCCACTCTGAACTTGATTCTAGACTTATCTGCTCTGTTTTCCCGCCGTGGGCTCTCCAGACCCCTAGGTGGGCGTTTCCCTTCCATCTGGTTCCGCCCACTGGTGTGTCTGTCCTTCCCTGAGGGGGTGACTAGGATTTGGTCGGCTGGTTTAACCCTGTGTGGGAGCGGTGTTATGCAGGGGCCTAATCTGTGTGACTACCTGGTTTTTGCCAGGGCATCACACTTGCAGCTGTCTACTTTCCTGCGTTGGTTATAACAAATAGGCAAGGGAATACACTTTTTATTTTCACTGTGCCTGCCAATCACAGTAATGCCCCTAGCAAAGATGGTGTCAGGTCCGGGAGGACTGGTAGGCCCAGGAGGTGGATCCACTGGACCGAGCACCCCACCGGAGGGCAGGGTACACGGCAGCCGGAGCACTGGCGTGGCAGGGATGTGTCCCTCCGGGGATGGGTAGAACAAAGTCACACGGTACTAGGGGACCAGCGTCCCTCCGGGGACAGGTAGAACAAAATCACCGGGGTCACAGAGTTCCTTGAGACAGTGCAGGACACTGGTATAGGTGCCGGGTAGTAAAGACAGGCAGTAGTACAGGACACGGCACAAGGGGACCTGAGCACCTAGCTCACAAGACAAAGCTTCAAGACACGTTGATCAGGCGCCGCCCACATGGAAAGGCCAGTCTTATATACCCAGCACAGCCTCAAGTCATTTCCTGCTGCAGGTGTGCTGGGCCTATAAGACCAGGAGAGTGGGCGGGGCCCGGTCCTATACAGAGGCATGAGTCTAAGACTCAGTCAGACTCATGAGACCAGGAGCAGGACGCAGGAGAGCACGAGCGGGAGCGACAGACATGACCGCTGGACACGTGGGCTGGATCAGTGGTTAAGGAGCGGTGCAATGACGGTGAAGCCGGATCAGTGGGTACAGAGCGGTGCAGCGATGGTGAGACTGGACTAGTAGGTAAGGAGCGCTGCTGGGACACCGGGAGCGTGACAGATGGCTACAGCATTACTGTGGTTGGCAGGCAATCCCCGCATGTTTAGTGGCAATGTTTTTCACTTGGCCATTTGGAAAGGATGAACTTATCAGACATTGTTATATGCCTAATTCCAGTAGTGGTCAGATAGATAATACTAACAAGATAAGCTGAATGGTCACTGTTCGTTCATTGTTCTTAAATGAAATTCCTTTGTTTGGAATAGATATCTGACCTTATGCTTGTCTTATGAAAAGCTGACAGAGGTCATCTGTCCTCAGGTCTTCAAATTTCAGACTTTTTCTAAAGGTCCAGTCACACACAACGACTTACCAGCGATCCCGAAAACGATGTGACCTGATAGGGATCGCAGGTAAGTCGCTGGGAGGTCGCAGGTGAGATGTCACACAGTCAGATCTTACCAGCGATGCAGGAACAATACAGGTCGCAGTAGCAACCTGTATAAGGATCTCAGCAGTCACTGTGACCCTGTCACACAGTGTCAAACACAGCGATGTGTCCTGCCCAGCAGGACAACGCCTTTGAAGAAAATGACCTGGACCATTCTGCAATGACTAGCGATCTCACAGCAGGGGCCTGATCGCTGGTAAGGGTCACACATAACGAGATCGCTAACGGGATCGCTACTGCGTCACCAAAACGGTGACTCAGCTGCGATCTCGCTAGCGATCTCGTTATGTGTGACAGTACCTTAAGGCTTAAGACACATGAAAAGCAGACCAAGTGGAATGCGATAAAACATCGCATTCCACTCGGACCAATATTAGCCTATGTGCCAGCACCTATGAGCGATTATTTTCCCGACCCCAATCAGACCGAGAAAACAATCGCAGCATGCTGCAATTGTACTGTGAGTCTCTTTCTCTCACACCCATTCAAGTCTATGGGGCGAGAGAAAAATCGCACTGCACTCACAGTACACCGGTGTACCACGAGTGCAGGGCGAGAATGGCAATAGCCGGCTACGGAGGAGAGAGGGTGATAAATCCCTCCCTCCCCTCTGCAGCACCAGCCCTCCCTTCCTGAGTGCCGGCCCGCCTCCCACAGCTGTGGTCCGATTGCATGAACGGACCTCAGTCGGAGTGACACTTTGATGACACTCGGCTCCCGCTGTGCTGCCAGCAAGAGCTGAGTGTTATGCGAGGATCGCATTAGTCCCCGTGTGGCGCCGGCCTCAGTGTAAATACGCCATCCACAGGATAAAGATGATCACTGCAACCACATGTTCAAATGGCCTATAGGCCACTTTACATGCGCCGACATCACTAGCGATGTTGCTGCCGATCGCACCCGCCCTTGTCGGTTGTGCGTCACGGGCAAATCGCTGCCTGTGGCGCACAATATCGTTAGTCCCCGTCACACATACCTGCCTAGCAACATCGCTGTGGCTAGCGAACCGCCTCTTTTCTAAGGGGGCGATTCGTGCAGCATCACAGCGACGTCACACAGCAGCTTTCCAATAGAAGCAGAGGGGAGGAGAGCAGCCGAAAGAAAGACATGCCCACCCCATTGCCGGAGGACGCAGGTACGGTGTTGTTCCTCGTTCCTGGGGTGTCACACGTAGCGATGTGTGCTGCCTCAGGAACGACGAACAACCTGCGTCCTGCCACGATATTTGGGATTAGAACGACGTGTCAACGATGAACGATTAGGTGAGTAATTTTGATCGTTAGCGGTCGTTCGTGCGTTTCACACGTAACGACGTCACTAACGAGGCCGGATGTGTGTCACGAATTCCGTGACCCCAACGACATCTCGTTAGCAATGTTGTTGCGTGTAAAGCCCCCTTAAGTCGTATTACCAGATGTTGATGGGATGGATTGTCATAAGGATACTGGAGACATGGTAGAAGTGTGGATTGTATGTGGGTGTGAATATTATTTAGTTTGATTTATATGCAAGGTGTTAACAGTGGAAGTTATATTTTTTAATGATTAGATGAGTATATACAGTACAGACCAAAGGTTTGGACACACCTTCTCATTCAAAGAGTTTTCTTTATATTCAGGACTCCTACATTGCACACTCTTGGCATTCTCTTGATGAGCTTCAAGAGGTAGCCACCGGAAATAGTTTTCCAATAGTCTTGAAGGAGTTCCCAGAAATGCTTAGCACTTGTTGGCTCTTTTGCCTTCACTCTGCGGTCCAGCTCACCCCAAACCATCTCGATTGGGTTCAGGTCTGGTGACTGTGGAGACCAGGTCATCTGGCGTAGCACCCCATAACTCTCCTTCTTAGTCAAATAGCCCTTACACAGCCTGGAGGTGTGTTTGGGGTCATTGTCCTGTTGAAAAATAAATGATGGTCCAACTAAACGCAAACTGGATGGAATAGCATGCCGCTGCAAGATGCTGTGGTAGGCATGCTGGTTCAGTATGCCTTCAATTTTGAATAAATCCCCAACAGTGTCACCAGCAAAGCACCCCCACACCATCACACCTCCTACTCCATGCTTCACGGTGGGAACCAGCCATGTAGAGTCCATCCGTTCTCCTTTTCTACAAAGACACGGTTGTTGGATACAAAGATCTCAAATTTGGACTCATCAGACCAAAGTACAGATTTCCATTGGTCTAATGTCCATTCCTTGTGTTCTTTAGCCCAAACAAGTCTCTTCTGCTTGTTGCCTGTCCTTGGCAGTGGTTTCCTAGCAGCTATTTTACCATGAAGGCCTGCTGCACAAAGTCTCCTCTTAACAGTTGTTCTAGATATGAAAAGGTGTGTCCAAACTTTTGGTCTGTACTGTATTTGTTAATGTATTATTTACTAGTAGTGGACATTGAAGATTTTGCTAGCAAGGCCACGTTCACACGTTGAGTATTTGGTGAGTTTTTTTACCTTAGTATTTGTAAGTCAAAACCAAAAGTGGGTGAAAAATACAGATGTGGTGCCCGTGTTTCTATTATACTTTTCCACAGATTGTTCAGTAATGGTCCTGGGAACGGTACGTGTCATGGCAGACTTCTGCGTTCCCAAACACTATATACATGGGTAATGGGGTGTGTGCACATGTACTGGGTGGAATTCCTGTCACTCTTAGACTGCATACAGCCGCATCTTGGGACAGGTTGTAACCCTTCGTCTTCCAGTAGAATAAGCCATACTGTATGTTTTTATTAAAAAAGGTTTGTGTTTAGTGGTTGTTAAAACTATGTACAACAGGAAGCAGGAACAACACTTGCAGTCTTCATCTGGCAAACATGTTAGAGGCACATACATCATGGTTACAGGCAACGGCACATTGCTTATGTGAAATGTTACACTGATACAACAGGATATACTGAGGACCTCCATCTTCATGGTACAGGGTCAATGTGTTTCGCTGTAACCACTATACCTAAAAACTTGTTGTTGTCTGCACTCTGAGACCTACTAATCCTCAGTAACATGTCCCCAGCCGGGCTGCTCCCTTTCCTCTACAAAGTCCCCTGAGTCTGGCCACCTTTGGACTCAGATTTCCAAGTCTCTTCCTGGCAGATCATCCAACTTGCCTATTCTGTAGAGTTCAGTTGCCACTGTTACTGGATGAAGGTAAAACTTATTTCCTTCAGCATTTCTGGCTTGATGTTAACCCTGTTACCACGGAACAAGGAAAATCGCAGCCTGAAGGGTAGTAGGAACATATCAAACACAGGTAACATAGCAGGTACATCACATCACATGAACTACAGTCTTCAGAGAGGGTGTTGGACATCTCTCCACCTTTACAGATCCACGCTCGGTCTTGGCTTACAAATACAGAGTAAAAATATTGATCAAATATTGAAAGTGTGAATGTGGCCTTACTGTGTTCCTCCATTATATTGATAAGCCTTATTTTCATTTTTATATTAAATAAGCTTTTTATTTTAAGCCTGGACTGCGCCTAATTTAGAAGCCATTTCAGGATAGGGTAATGAACAAGCAAGAACTTTCTATAGTCACAAACGGTGCCCAACAGACCGCATTGATTGTAATGAGCCTGTAAAGCAGATGTGAACACAGATTAACTATGTGGCGTAACCTGGGAATAAACAAGTCATATAAATCAGACATGACCAATCATAATGAAAAATCACTGTGAAAAGCTACTACTAAATAAATATACAGCAAGTTCTCTTCTGCTATGGTAGTAAACATTGTATTCAGACGTTCTTTATACCCATTTATAGGAAATATTGTTCTTAAACTGAGATTCTGAAGTCCTAGTTCCTCAACTATTCAGCAAATGGCCTTTCCTGACGGCTTTAATAGAATGATGAATTTGGTTTTGTCACTGTTGAGTTTTAGGAACAAGGCGGATATAGCTGAGAGATACTCTGAAAGTCTAGATAGCAGAGATGTAACAGCTGGGACAAAGAGGTAAATTATTTTCTGCCATGTTCACATATGTTCCACACTGAAAAATGGTGAGAAATTATAGTACAAAGAATACAATTAGGATTTGCAATACTCCATTCTCATGCTGCTGGTTTTCATATATCATCTTGTGGAGTAATTGTGAAGTTTGATGTGGGTTAATTGCAGATTCTCCATAGCATGGAAGATGATAGAGAAAGGAAAAACATCCATAATCATCATTATTGCCATCCATTGCTCTTCATACATCTAGAATATTTAGAGATCACCCTGACACTCAAATCCCCAAAAATATAATTAACAGTTATATAATTAAGAAAGTGCCATGGATCTGCACAATGATTGGCTCCATACAATGTGGAAAATAAGTATAAAGCTAGGCCAGCTTTTATATACCGTATTTGTGCCAAACACCCACATCAGAACTATGATGTACCTTTAAGCTAAATACATAAAATAGAGATTGTGAAAATCGATTTGAAGGACCCTGTGCAGTGGTTACTTCAGTAATCTGTGTCTGCCGTAAAGGATCCCGATGAACCTTCCCTCACCTGACGGCATCTCTATCTTCTTGTCACAGGTGTGTCATGTGTGACAGACAGTCATGTGATTTCTGCCCACAGAAGGTCACAGCGTTTGGCTGTGCAGAATGCTCCCTGACTTTCCATTGTTACTGCTGTCAGTATTCATTGGCATATGTAGCTTTCCTGCTGGATTAATCTCTCCAACTTTTGGACCCAGGAGGAGCTCACTTTCCATCCAGCTGCTGATCATCAGCATTATCTTGGTGCTTAATATACCCTGTCCTTTCTTGGACTGGTGCTGGTGATATTGGTGATATTTTTCATTTCATTCAAGCTTTGGTTGCTAGCAGGTGGCATGGAATACTCTGTGGTATTGTTGCTGAAAACGTTCCTCAACTTCTACCTGTGTCATCTGTAGATAAGTAGTTCATGCATTTTTTCCCTGTGTGTCCTCCTTGTGTTGTCTATAGTGTTTAGTGGGGTTGACAAAGGGCTCATCCCATACCTTCCTTATTTAGGGCCCAGCACTAGGGATACCATACCTAGGGTCAGGTATCCATTTTAGTGCATAGGTGTGGAACCTATCTAGGGTGGTGAGGCACCACAGGGACCAGCAGTAGAATTGGTCAGGGGTCACCATTTTCCCTTTCAATAGACACAGGGTTTCCCTACTCTTTCACCATTCACTTGGTACTTCCCCGTACCTAGCGTGACACATCTTTTTTGATTACCAGTCTAGTACAACGTTATTGTTAGCAAAAAAGGGCAACCAGTCCAGTTAGCCCAGGCCAACACATCTAATGCACAAACAGGATGCAGACAAGCCTCTCAACATGATGGACACTTCACAGGTGCAAGGTAAATTGCACACTAGTGGCGCGCATAGGGCACTGTTCACACTTGTATGCGCATGGTGTCCAGCCAGCAACCTATTACCACGCCCTTACTATTAGATTAGGCGGGTTACTCGGACACTACTCACTGCAGCACGTAAGGGACAGAAATTCCACTATGCACCTGTGAAGTGTCCATCATGTTGAGAGGCTTGTCTGCATCCTGTTTGTGCATTAGATGTGTTGGCCTGGGCTAACTGGACTGGTTGCCCTTTTTTGCTGTGAGTACATTTTATAATACATTTTTGGGGGAGTTTTTATCTCCTCTTTTTGTTGCTATTTTTGATACAACGTTATTGTTGCCAAATGATACACCAGACTGGCTAATAAAAAGAAAAGCCGCAATGACGGAGGAAGTAGGTGGTTACTGATGTGCCCATTGGACCCTTCCTGTGAATCGATACGCACCATCGCTAATATAAACCTAATAAGTGTGAGTATCCCCTTAAAAGTTATATAATATGGATGTTTATTAGCCAAAATTTTAAAGTAGTTGTACAAAATTTGAAAAAGCCTTTGCCAGATTTTCTAATATCAAAAAACCCTTATGAATGCAGAAGGGCTTTGTAACATGTATTTATAGAATTATTTTTGCTTCTGTAATGGTTGTTACTTTCTTTTTATGCTTATCTCTTTACAATGAACTGAGGACCACACAGAGACATTTTCAGATATTGTGGTTTTTTTCCCCTGAAAATCAGCATGAGTTAAATTAACTCCTTCATAAAACGGCCAATTTTGGATGTTGGGTTCTCATTTTTTCCTCCCCTTCTTCCTAGTGCCATAACTTTCTGTCCACGCAGACATACGTTTCTTTTTTGTTGGACAAGTTGTACTTTAGTATGTCAACATTCATTTTACTGTGTACTGTGTACTGAAAAACAGGAAAAAATTCCAAGTGCGGTGAAATTGTGAAAAAAAAGCAATTCTGACATTGTTTTTTGGGAATTGTTTCTACAGCATACATTGTGTGGTAAAATGACCTGGAAATATGATTCTACTCATCAGTATGATTGCAGTGATACTAAATATGTCTAGTTTCTTTATGATGTTAGTGGCGAAAATAATCAAAAGTGTATAAATATCACCATTTTCCGAGACACATAACATTTTCATTTTTTGGTCGATAGAGTCAAGTGATGGCTTATTTTTTGCAGGATGAAATGATGTTTTTATAAATACCATTCTGGGATAGATATGACATTTTGATCGCCAGATACAGCATTTTTTGTAGTATTGCAGTAGCATAAAAAAATGTAATTTTAGTGTTCTTGAATTATTTTCGTTTATAGTGGTTACCAATTGAGTTATTTATTTGTATATGTTATAGATCAGACTTTTCTGAACCAGCACTGCTGTATATAGCACAAATCAAATATATATATATATATATATATATATATATATATATCACAAATCATGGTCTCCTTTAAAGCCTAGCCACAGGCAGGGTTTCAATGGAACTCCATAATGACAAGTTTGTCTTCAATAGACCTCCAGCTGTCATTACAACCCATCAGCACGATTACGTCATGGGCAGGCCAATAAAAGCATAGAATGGCGCACCCCCATGTCGGCACATGTTAAATGCTGCTGTCAGAGTACAATTATATCTCTTTTACTATGGCTTGATAAAGGCCCTGCATGGTCGAAACATTGTCATTTTTCTGCACTAAAAAAATTACCAAAAGAAGGATGTCTGATGCGCTGGTTCCTGGATTTCTCTATATTGTTAATATCAGGTGCTGTGTGTGGTAGGTGGAGCGTGGTCCTGGCTGTAACATGCAGCTATTACCTGCAGAGTATGTAGCGAGCTTACTCAGTGACCCACTCAATACACCTGCTTCTGACTTGCAGTGTATGTGTACGACACGTCGTGAAGGGGTTAAAGATTATGGACTCATTTAGTCCCTATGTTTTCTTATATTTCTTAAATAAATGTATTTTGAGAAATTAATTGTACAGTTGGGTCTCATTAAAAATGTTGCGTCGTCTGGCTTATGCAGACTCTTTTGATTCTCTGCATTGCTGACTGCAGAATAAGAATTTGTCAATCCGCTGTTCTAACCCAGAGAATGCAACGCTTTTCTATCTGTTTTTTACTGAGATTCTCTCAAGTGATTTACGACCACATCAGAAATGAGCGGAATTTTCATATGAGCATAGCTGAGAGGAGCTGAGAAAAGTCAGATAAAAGAATTGCAAATGCTCCGCCAAAACAAGGTGACTGACAGATTCTTAATGGAATTATTTTGCAATTAGGAATAAGAATGGGAAAAAGAGTGGTAAAAGCCCAAAAAGGGAAAATTTTCAATGAAAGTCAATTGCAAAAAGGATGTTTGGACCAAAATACATGCTGTTGAGTAAAATAAAATGCCTGATGGTGCGCATGCCCTTTAAGAGGGTGGAACTGATAATTCGCATACTCTGCAACACATTTTCTGATTTCATGACCTCATTTAGATTTTTTAATATTTAATTTCGAGGGGGTTACTATTGCCAATTCATTACCTGTAGGATTGCTAAAATTTGCTCTTACTCTGTTTTTACAAACACAAGTTAATATTGACTATTTTAGTAACACTGACTTGGTTTCTATCACAGCAGAGACCTGAGTATATACCTACAAGTATAAAGTCAATTAGATTTGACAGATTTCATTTATTGGTTACATCAATAATTGTACAGTTTGGATGACTATAAATTACTATTATTCTCCTGCAGGAAAATGTTTGGCCAGATGCAGCTTTGGAATGGATCCAATATTTAAGAAAAAAACCTGTATCTGTTGCAAATGAAGCAAAAACAAGCGAAATGTAAATCAAACTTTATGTTTTTGAATGGATCTGTCTATTAAAATTGGTTTCAAACGGACACTATTTTCCATTCTGTATCTATTTTTGTTCTGTTTGTAACTGATCCATTTTTACTAGAGTGTTTCTGGACGCCTCTAGTGTTCTTGGTATGTGCAGTGCTAAACCCCCCAGCGCTATTAAATGATGATTTATATAATTAATGACAATCTGTTATAATTAGTGTTGGGCAAAACCGAACTATAAGGTTCGGGGTCCATACCGAATAGTTAGTGTCCGTGCATGGACCCCGAACACGGACTTCTCAGAGAAGTTCCGGCCGCTCATCTCCGCCCCTCTGCTTCTATTGGCCGGCCGCTTAGTGATGCCGCAGTGACGTCGCTATGACGCCGAACGCACCTCCCCCTTGAGAGAGGGATTGTTCGGCGGTCACAGCGACGTCGCTGACAAGGTATGTGCGTGTGACGCTGCCGTAGCGATAATGTTCGCTACGGCAGCGAGCACCAAATGTCGCACGAACGACAGGGGCGAGTGCTATCACGCATGACATCGCTAGCTATTGCTAGTGATGTCGCAGCGTGTAAAGCACCCTTTAGGCTCTGTTCACATGTTCATTTGGAAAAGATCCAGTACTAAAAAAATAAAATAATGGATCCTTTATAAATGCAATAAAGAAGTGATGCAAAATGGAAACCAAAGCCTCTGATTTTGAAAGGATCTGTCTTAGCAAACAATGAATCTAGCTGCAATTTTTTTTTTTGGCTTGTACAAAAAAAGTTAAGTTAGGGTTATTTTCCATTGTTGCTAAGAGGATGTTGCTGTTTGAATAAGATGGGAAACCTAGCTAGGTTATTGAATGCTTTGTTAAATTTGGCAATGGTAATTGAAAATAGTCACCTTAGGTACTTAACCCCTTAACTACCCATGATCTGCTATGTACATCATCCATCGTCTCTCTGCCTTTGATGTGGCCCCCACCAAAAAAAATAGTTAAAAATTGCTTTTCTATAATTGCTTCTAAAATTAATTATATAAGTTACAATTTAATTTAAATGTACAAAAGCAGCACTAAAAAATATTAGAATTTGTCTTGCCTAAAACAATTTCTCATACAGCCACGTCAATGAAAAAATAAAAAGATTTTTGGCCTGATATATGAAGGTGTATTCGCTAGTTTTCTGGCTTAAAATTCTCTCAAATGTTGCAAAATTTTAGATGAACTCAAACTCCAAAAGGGCAGCACCGGGACGAGGAGGGGGTGGCTAATTCTGCCTTTGCAATACATCAAATTTTACCCCACTGTAGTAGCATTAATTTGCCAGAAATGCAGGCTAGTCCTCGACTGAAGTACATTTCTGGTAGTAGTGCACACCAGTTATAATATCTTACTTTTAATGAAGGCGTATCTCACTCCAGTGGACCCGTTCAGTAAGACTGGTGTGCAAAGTTTCAGTTTTAATGAATCGGGAACAGCATCAGCAGTTTTTATCTGTCCCTCTCGTCTGTCTCCCTCCAGTTTCTTCACCCTCCCCATTGCATAGATTTGTATACCAAAAGGTAAACTTTGATCCTTCAGTGTTGGCAGATCTGAAGACAGACTTGAGCAGTTATTGGGAGTGAATGATCAGTGCAAAACATAAGAAATTGCTAATAAGAGGGGAAAGAAGTATATTTCTCAAACAAAATACATTACGTTGTAACTTGGGGCAGCATGGTGGTTTTGAAACACTGGGGTCTTGGGTTCAAATCCCACAAAGGACAACATCTGCCAGAAGTTTGTATGTTCTCCCCATGTTTGTGTGGGTTTCATCCGAGTTCTCCCGTTTTCTCCCACAATCCAAAGACATACTGATAAAGGTTATAGCTTATAGTATATCTAAGTATTAAAAAAATAAGAAATACACTCACAAGGGTCCACTAGGCCAAAATCAACATAAGAAACAGCCGACAGATGGGTGAAATGAAACTTCCATGGCACCCGTGCCCAATAAGTATAGCATGGTGATTTGCATAATTGTCCCTGTCACAGTACAGCTGGCTTTGATCCATATATACTCTCCACCTCACCACTCCCTCAAGAAGCGTTAGCAAAACATGTGTTGGAGTGTGAGGTGGAGGAACCACAGCCCTGTTTAACATACATCATTTTGGGTCTGTATTTTATTTATCATTCAGACTCCCCATAATGAATTTAGTACATCTTATTACTGCACCCTTGTGCCTCACCCAAAATGTCACTCCTGTCACTTAATGGTGCGACATTTCTGTCATAAAGTACGCTGCAACATTTAACCAATTTGTTGGGCTGCTGTTTCCATGCCCGGTCCTGCCCCAGATACGCCCCGCTCTGTCCACTTTAGCGGAGTTGGTCAAAACTAAGGTGAAAACAACAGAATTTGCTACATTTTTGAGTAACTTTCTGCTGTGCAAAAATTTGGCAACATTTGAAAGTGTTTTACACAAGCAGTCGGCTATAACCACTTCAATGAATCGGGGTCATAGACGCTATCCGGCTTTTCAAAGTATGTTTTCTCCAAAACGCCACAGCAAGAATAAGAAAACAAATATATATTATTAAAAATTGGGAAAACTATTTCCCTTTCCTTGCCAAGGAAGCGATTCTAATATTAGATTTCACTAGAGCTGCGGTTTAAAGACTCTGGCTATAGTTGTGATCAAATCTAAGATACCGCGGATTGAAGTGAGCGCGGAATAGACTTTCATCTCCCACTCCCGATGCTGTTACTAAGGGCTGTAGCTCAGGCAAGATTGCCCGAGGTGACAAACGAAAAGGGATTTATTTCCCTTTATTAGTGACCTTTTACACTCAGGCGAAGTATATTCTATTTACTTAAACTGATTAATCTGGTACCTTGCTGATATCAGAAAGCTGGTTGCAGTAAATTGTTCTAGTCTTTCAGATGTTGTGCCACATCTCTGATCCAGCTAGGCTAAAGAGATTCCAGGTCTATCACTGGGTATAAAAATGTAAAATGCTGGATATATCTTATCCATTTAGAGTGTTGCTAGATCAGATGAATGGTATAGTTTGGATGTTCATTGGCAGCTGCTACACAGCAAGAATGTCAAATTTCTGAAGTACAGCTAGACAGCAGGCACATTCTGTTATGTAAGCATATGGTATATTTTGGCCAGTGCCAATGTATAGACAACATTGCTGAACATAATGTGCACACCTCATTTAGTTTCTCATTCTACCCGCATTGATTATTGAAATCTTTGCTGATTTGGCAGCAGAGGATTGTGCAGCTGTAAATCACTGCACAGTTCTCTACCTGACAAAAAAACTGAGTCAATCAACTTGGACTTCTACTGTTGCCCATCAATGACCTCACAAATCTGTCCCAGGTAAGGGAAGGAAGTCCAACAATTTTCTCATTGAGGAGAAAGGTTGATTTATAAGCACTCTGCCCATTCATTAAAGGGAACCTGTCAGGTCCAATATGCACCCAGAACCACAAGCAGTTCTGGACGCATATTGCTAATGCCTGCCTAACTGTCCCTGTATACACTATCATAGATAAAGAGATCTTTAGAAAAAGTATTTCTAAAGATTTTTTATTGTATGCTAATGAGCAAGGGAACTAGTCCCCTGGGCGTTAGTTCCCCTGGCTAGTCGCCCCCATTAGCATGTTAGTACGCCCCTGTGGGTGTACTAACGAGCTAATGAATGTGCAGCGTTAGAGGATGATATCACTCACCTCTCCACCGCCATCGCATCCGACGCTGGATTTGGTCATGCGCACTATCAAGCCCGATGTATGCGTCCTGGCTTCAAACTGAAGTAGTGCGCATGAACGAAAGTCCGGGATCATGCACTCCAAAATCAGGGCTCAAACGCGATGGCAGCACAGGTGAGCACGAAAATACTCTGACGCTGCGTATTCATTAGCAGGGGCACAGGGGCGTACTAACATGCTAAGGGGGCCGACTAACCAAAGGAAGCAACGCCCTCATGATCAGTCGCTGGCCTCATTAGCATATGATAAAAGATTTTTAGAAATAGTTTTTGTAAAGATCCCTTTATCTATGCTACTATAGGCTGGGACAGTTAGCCAGGGATTAGCAATATGCACCCAGAACTGCTCGTGGTTCTGGGTGCATATTGCACCTGACAGGCTCCCTTTAAGTATATTATAAGCTTTTATATGCCTGATATTGCATCGGTATTAGTAAATGAGCAATATGTCTTCTGGTACATGGACAATATATCACTATTGTGAGACTGTGACCGGGGTTGTCTATGACGGCCGGTACGTCTCGCCCCGGTTGTGCTCCCTCCATGTATAGAAAGCAACTCCACTCCAGGGTTAATGCTGTTTCCCTGCAGGCTGAAAGGAGGGTTAAAAGGAAACAGGAACATGGGCGTGGGTCCCTAGTGTGAGGGAGTGAACACAACTCCCTGAGTTTCTGCCAGAGAAACACATGTGTGCTGTTTTGGACTTTTGGTTTGTGCAATAAACCGTGTGCTGTGACCATTGGTGCCTGGATCCCGTGTCTTCTGCCGCGCAGCCGACCACGCTACCTCACAGATGGTGGAGAATGCGGGCATGCCAGCCCGGTGAGGTGTAGCATCCATCCCTGGTGACCCGGTAGCACATGTCCTGGTTTCGAGTGGCTATACTACAGCCCAAACTCGGCGACGCCATGGAGGACATACTAAAGCAGCTGGCTCAGGCTAATGCACAGCAACAACAGGCTAATGCACAGCAGCAACAGACCAATGCACACCTGCTCCGGTCGTTGGATTGTCAGCAGCAATCCTTGCAATTGCAGGAACAAAGGCACCAAGAACAGATTGTTCTCCTGGCTAAGTCGATTCGTGCCGGACCGGCAGCAACAACCCCGGGACCGGGTGACGACGGCAGCGTCCGGAAAACGGTGAGACAAGCGTTGCAAAAGATGACCCCGGGGGATGATGTGGAAGCGTTCCTGGTGGTGTTTGAGCGGGTGGCTGAGTGGGAAAAGCTGCTGACCCCCCAGTGGGCTGAGGTATTGTCACCCTATCTGACGGGGGAGCCCCAAAAAGCGTACCTGGACCTCTGTACCGAGGACGCCATAGAATATGCGACCCTGAAAGCCGAAATACTTGCTCGGTTGGGGGTGAATACCTATGTACGGGCTCAGCGGGTAAATCAGTGGTTCTATGAGGAAGTCAAACCCGTACGCTCCCAGGCCTATGACTTGTTGCATCTGGTAAAGAAGTGGTTGCAGCCTGACACTCTGAGCCCTGCGCAAATGGTGGAAAGGGTAGTGGTTGATCGCTTTGTGCGCACTTTACCCGTCACCATTCAACGGTGGGTAGGACAGGGCGACCCAAGTACCCTGGACCAATTAGTGTGCCTGGTGGAGCGGCATGTGGCTACGCAGGACTTGATACGGGACACTGAGACTTTGCGTGCCGCCCGTCGGTCCGGCCCCTCCAAGCCTCGGGCCAAGGACCCACCGCTGACACCGGTGCAGGAGTCCGCTACCGTCCCGTCTGAGGCCGCGCCCGCCGTCCCTGAGGTCCGGAAGGCTATGTACCCTAAACGACAACTTGTCAAGGGGGTTTCCTTCCCTTTTAGATGTTGGCGGTGCCAGCGGGTGGGACATATGGAAGCCCAGTGTCCACTCACCACGGAGCCCATGGATTGTGGGGTTACCCGGCGGGGTTCAATGTATGCTCAGGCGGTGTGTACCGCGGACCTTGTCTCCCCGGAGACTGAGCCCCACTTGTGCCAAATACAGGTGAATGGATGTCCGGTTACAGGCTTGTTGGATTCCGGAAGCTTAGTGACCCATGTGCGATCAACCCTAAGGGCTGAAGTAAAGGCCACAGGACGTACCGTGGGGGTGGTTTGCATACATGGGGACCGCCGAGACTATCCCACGGGGGTTGTCACCATCACAGCACCCTGCGGGCAGGTGCAACATGAGGTGGGACTTATGAACACTCTTCCCTATGACGTGATCCTAGGAAGGGATCTGCCGTATTTTTGGACTCTATGGAAGGGGCCTCCTAAGTCCCCTCAGGTATTGGACAGTCCAGGACCTGAGCCCGACAATCCCGAATCCGGGACGCCTGCCGTAGGGGTCCCCATGATAGGACAGAATGTGAACCCGATAGGTCGCCCCTAGAGGTATTGGCAGGAGAGGCTGAGATGGTCGAGCCCATCCCGGAGTTGGAGGCGTCCCCGGATACGTTTGGGACAGCCCAACTCCAGGACCCTACATTAATACATGCCCGGAGTCGGGTGACAGTGGTTGACGGGGTGGCACAGCTGCCCGGTGCCCAGGTAAGGTACCCCCATTTCGCTCTTAAGCAGGATTTACTCTACCGGGTAGATGAAATACGGGGCGTGGGGGTAGAGCAGTTGGTGGTGCCCCAGCCGTATCGCCGGCGGGTCCTCGACTTGGCTCATAAACACCTGATGAGTGGCCACCTAGGGGTCAAGAAAACGCAGGAGCGAATATTGCAAAGGTTCTATTGGCCCGGGGTCTTTGGGGAGGTAAAACGGTTCTGCGAAACCTGCCCGGAGTGTCAGCTTACCGCACCCCTGGCCCACTTTCGCAGTCCGTTGGTACCGTTACCCATTATAGAAGTCCCTTTTGAACGGATAGGGATGGATCTGGTGGGGCCCCTCGTAAAGTCCGCTCGAGGGCACCAACACATCCTAGTGATCGTTGACTATGCCACCCGGTATCCAGAGGCGATACCTCTCAGACATACTGCGGCGAGGCTTATAGCTCGGGAGTTGTTTGCTGTGTTCTGCCGGGTGGGGTTGCCCAAGGAGATCCTTACGGATCAGGGGACCCCATTCATGTCTAAAGTGACCAAAGAGCTATGCCGGCTACTCCAGATCAAGCAGTTGCGTACGTCTGTGTATCATCCTCAAACGGACGGTTTAGTGAAGCGATTCAATAAAACCCTGAAAACCATGCTCAAAAGGGTGATTTCCAAAGACGGGAAAGACTGGGATATGATGCTTCCCTATTTGATGTTTGCCATCCGAGAGGTGCCACAGGCATCCACGGGGTTTTCACCTTTTGAGTTGTTATACGGGCGACATCCCCCGGGGATTGTTGGACCTGGCAAAGGAAACATGGGAGCAGGAGCCCACCCCCCATAAAAGTGTGATTGAACACATTTTAGGAACGCAGAACCGCATAAGCGCGGTCATGCCAATTGTGAAGGAGCATTTACAGGAGGCTCAGGCCGCGCAAAGCGGCCGCTACAATAGACAAGCCACCGTGCGGACCTTTAAACCCGGGGATCGGGTGTTGGTATTGATCCCCACGGCGGAGAGTAAATTCCTGGCTCAGTGGCAAGGCCCCTACGAGATAAAGGAAAGAATCGGGGTGGTCAACTATAAGGTATTGCAGCCCGGTAGGCGGAAACCTGAACAAATATACCATGTCAACCTGTTAAAACCCGGCTCCAGCGACCTCCGGAGAGGACGAACCGGAAGGAAGGATTGGAGAAGCCCTCACCAAGCAACAGAGGCGAGAGGCCAGACGGCTGGTTCAGCAGAACCCCGATGTCTTCTCCAAGCTGCCTTGGTAGGACAAGTCTGATACGACATGACATTGTCACCGAGCCTCACTTGAAGGTACGCCTGAAGCCATACCGGGTACCGGCGGCTCGAAGACAAGCCATATCAGAGGAAGTGAAGACAATGCTACGTCTGGGGGGCATCGAAAAATCCCGGAGTGAATGGGCTAGTCCCATTGTCCTAATACCAAAACCCGATGGCTCCTTAAGGTTCTGCAATGACTTTAGGAGATTGAACGAAATATCCAAGTTCGATCTCTACCCCATGCCCCGGGTGGATGAGCTGATTGA
Source organism: Anomaloglossus baeobatrachus (assembly GCF_048569485.1). Classification (NCBI taxonomy): domain Eukaryota; kingdom Metazoa; phylum Chordata; class Amphibia; order Anura; family Aromobatidae; genus Anomaloglossus; species Anomaloglossus baeobatrachus. The sequence continues at coordinate 428,297,812 of NC_134358.1, forward strand.
TAGGCTGGGACAGGCGCGATATTTCACCACGCTCGACCTGACCAAGGGGTACTGGCAGGTGCCACTGACGGAGTCCGCCAAGGAGAAAACCGCTTTTGTTAGGCCGGAGGGTCTCTTCCACTATGTTGTCTTGCCTTTTGGGTTACATGGCGCTCCGGCCACGTTCCAGAGGTTGATAGACTTGGTGCTGGAACCCCACCAGGCGTATGCATCAGCGTACCTTGATGACATCATTATTTACAGCTCTGAGTGGCAGACCCACTTGGAACAGGTACAAGTGGTGGTGAACGCTCTCCGAACAGCCGGATTGACAGCCAATCCCAAGAAATGTGCGTTGGGGCTCACGGAAGCCCGCTACTTGGGCTACGTAATAGGCCAAGGAGTGATTAAGCCCCAAATTAACAAAGTTGAGGCGATCCAGAAGTGGCCTAGACCCCTGACCACGAAGCAGGTTAGGGCCTTCCTGGGTATCGTGGGGTACTACAGGAGGTTTGTAACAAATTTTGCGGGACTATCGGCCCCCTTGACGGACCTTCTCAAAGGCAAGAGGTCCGTCATGGTGCGCTGGACTCCGCAGGCCGAGGACTCCTTCCGGGCCCTGAAGGGGGTCCTGTGCGGACAGCCCGTTCTTGTCAACCCTGATTTCCGGAAGGAGTTCGTAGTACAGACTGACGCCTCTGAGGTCGGCCTGGGGGCAGTGCTGTCTCAGGTGGTTCAGGGGGAGGAACACCCCGTCACCTTCTTAAGTAGGAAGCTCACCCCTCCCGAGCGGAATTATAGCGTAGTGGAGAAGGAGTGCCTGGCGATCAAGTGGGCCTTGGAGTCCCTACGCTATTACCTGCTGGGACGGCAGATTTGCTTGGTGACGGATCACTCTCCACTGGTCTGGATGAGGTCCGCCAAGGAACGGAATGCCCGGGTTACCCGGTGGTTCCTTTCTCTGCAGAACTTCTGGTTTACGGTTGAACACTGGGCCGGTAGGTTGCAGGGCAACGCCGATGCCTTGTCCCGCGGCCCGTGTTTGATGGCGGGAGTTCAACCCCGCACGCTTGAACTGAGGGGGGGGGGGTATGTGAGACTGTGACCGGGGTTGTCTATGACAGCCGGTACGTCTCGCCCCGGTTGTGCTCCCTCCATGTATAGAAAGCAACTCCACTCCAGGGTTAATGCTGTTTCCCTGCAGGCTGAAAGGAGGGTTAAAAGGAAACAGGAACATGGGCGTGGGTCCCTAGTGTGAGGGAGTGAACACAACTCCCTGAGTTTCTGCCAGAGAAACACATGTGTGCTGTTTTGGACTTTTGGTTTGTGCAATAAACCGTGTGCTGTGACCATTGGTGCCTGGATCCCGTGTCTTCTGCCGCGCAGCCGACCACGCTACCTCACACTATGAACTACTGTATGAGCCATTAAAGGGAATCTGTCAGCAGGTTTTTGCTATGTAATCTGAAGTTAGCATACTGCAAGGGTTAGAACATAGAATTCAGGGATGCCTGTCCTGTCACAATCCGATCTATTGTTTATTTGCTGTGTTTGTTTAACCATCAGGACTTCTCATTGCTTGGACTACAAAGTCATATACAGGGAAGTCTGACCCGACCCCTCTACTGACTGACTCCTTACTGTCAATGTATAATCTCTATTGAGAGACTGGTGTGGGCAGGTGCAGCTGTCTCAGCTCTGCTACGTGGCTAAATAATTCTGATTGTGTCAGAACGGCTGCACTCAATAATCTACCGTAAGTGATAAGTTGGATTCCAGGATGTTTTTGCCTACGTCATGCTGCTCTCAGATGAGGTAGCAAAAACCTGTTGATATATTCCCTGTAACTATTTAATATGCATTATTAAAGTAATAGGACACTCAATCACTAGGATATTTATAGCAAATCACTCAGACATACTTGAGGGATTAAAATCGAGAAAATCCAGCATCAGCATAAAATGAAAAAGTTTTGGAACATGGAAACGTCTCCACGTTCTTATTATGCCCTAAACATGTATGTGTAATGGGTTCTTAATATCTGCAATAAACTTTTTCAATTTATGCTGGTGCTGGATTTTCACGATTTTTATTTGCTCTTCACCTGGGAGCCGGACCAGGATATCCGAGAACCGCACCCTTCAATTACTCTCCAGGGAGCTGCTATTCTCTTCTCTGATACTTGAGGGATGTATGTGTCACACTGTCAGAGTGGCCTGTGCATTCAGACCAACAGATGTCCGATGCACAACGAAAACAAGGGGGACACTGGGAATACAATAACAATGGTAAGCGCTGGCACTAGTGAGAGGGTAAAAGGGACACCTCCTGCTCTTACCTGCCACTGTACCCTGCACTCCTAGCCAGACCCTATACAGGTTCCTTACCTGTTGCCGAGCAGGAACCTGAAGCCCTGAGAGGCCCTACAGTAAGCCCTGGCTAGTGAGTGGCAAGGTAAGTTTCACTAAACCCACCGCTGCACTAATACAACATGAGGATAGATGAGAAAAACAGGAATAAAAACCAAAGTGAAGAAGATACAACTTTTTGACAAATCCACAGCAGCTCCTTTCACCCAGGCGGCCAGAATAAAAATGGTTTGTATAATAAACAAGGATTGCTGAGAAACCCTTCTACTTAAACATAAAGGGGCGTGGCTACAGTGCACCTGCAGCTGACATGCACTGCTGGGAAGCTGCTGGCAGAAAAACTAACATTAACTGTTTAAGCACCAAGAGAAACCATTCAACATTTAAATATAGAGTTCCAGATAGAAATGAGATATGACCATGACAATACACCCTTCACCTTTAATGAGAGGTTTCAGAATTCTAAAGACAGGAAAATTAGTTCACCTTAAATGTGAACAGGTCCTTCTGGTTCCAGTTATGCACCCAGGAAATGGAGGTAATGATGTAGGCTCTGGAGACACAACATATCTCCAAAGCAAGGACCCATGGACCACATTATGGGTATTAAGTTCTGGGGTAACTTACGGCCATAGTTTTAAGAATGTCCATAACTCTAATGGGACCAACAAACCTTGAGCCTAGAGCCCCAGATGCACTCTTCCACCTGGTGTTTTTAGTGGCTTCCCATACATACTCATTTACACTCAGGTCCAAACCTGTATGCTTATTCCCAAGTATGCCTCTTGTAGCAGGGAAAAAAGCCTATCCAATCTGACTGCAGAGGTGTCTCTCCAGCTTTTCAACACCTTATCCTCTGGTAACAGACACTTAGTGGAAACGACCCTCCTCCCACTATCACTTCTACCGGGGCAGCACTGAGGCCTAATCTTCCCTTGGTGTAGGGGTTGTGTGTCATTTTCTTTCTTAGGTACCACAGTAGTTACTACAAGTGGACAGGGTAATGGGTCTTTGATAAGTACTGCAGAAATAGTAGCATCCAGACACTTGCTTTTGCAGAATATGCCCCAACTGACTACCCCCCGAACACCAGTCAATTACAGGATTATGCTTCTTCAACCAGGGAAGACCCAACACGATGGGAGTGGGTAGGTCCTCCAAGACATAACAGGACAAACATTCATGATGAAAGAAGCCCTCTTGCAGATTTATATTAGGCACAGTATGAGTGACCTCCCTCTGGAGGAGAGGAGCCGAGTCAATAGTCAGTATAGGGATTGATCTTGTCAAAGCACTATGAGTCAGGCTAAGAAAAGCAAGAATCCACGAAATTAGCACCTGCTCGGCTGTCCATCAGCACAGAAATTGTCTCAGTTTTTCCACCAATAACCACCTCTACTGTAATGGTGAATTGGGACATGTAGATGGAGGAAATATATACTGCCTGGTTGCTTCCCTCCACACGACCAGGAGAACATGACTTACTTCCAGAAGGTCTTAATGAACAGAGCCCATTGTAATGGCCCCTATCCTCACAGTAGACGCAAGCCCCAGACCCACGATAAACAGCAAATAATTCCATTGCAAGGGAAGCTCCCCCAACTACATGGGTTTGTCGGCTGGCAATAGCGGTCTCTTCTCCATGGCTAGTATAAGTGGAGACAGGGTCTTAGAGGGTATCTTTCTGAGGCATCTGCCCACTCTAACAGCAAGGGCCATGCCGACCTCCGGGACGGTCTATTGGACCAGAGAGTCCCTAAGCTGACGTGAAAATTACTGGCAGAAGTGACTACTGTGCGCAGGGTCATTCCACTGTTCATGTCAATGGCCCATCTCCTGAACTCTGAGCACCACTCCTCCATTGGTCATGCCCTCTGCTGGACCTTGCGGAGTTTGGACTCAGCAGGCATGTGTGACGCCCTGGGCAAGCCAGGGGTCACAGGTCACAACACCACCACACCCCACACTCCAGGTAGGCACATCACAGCTAAACTACAAATCCTTGTTGCCTTCCTCCAGAGGCTGATGATTCACACCAGGGGGTGGGCCAGGCGGTTGGCTCCGCCCACCAAGGAGATCACAGCTCTGGAGGCGGGAAGGACCAGGCAGTCAGCTCAGGGACGAGCTTGAGTAAACAGAGAGAGTAGCCCGGGGAGGGCAAGAGTCAACAAGTAGTGAAAGTGGAAAAGGAGGAAAGCAAGTGAGGTGAGAAGAAGAAAGGAAAGCCTGAAGGGTCCAGCTTTGTGTAGGGCCAGAACAGCAAGGTCAGCGACGGCGGTGACCGTCTGGAGTGGGACCGTTTGGAAGTTCCTGGAAGGACCCCGTTGGCTGTGTGCCCGGTGGTCTGGAGCAGTGTTCCGAAAGACAGTCAGCACCAGGGCAGGGGCCTCTCGGACCCCGGCAAGGCTAGGAGTCGCCAAATTTGCCGAATCCGTCAGTGAAGGGGACGTAGATCCCCCAGCAACCAAGTCCCGATTGAAGGCAACAGCTCAACCTGAAGCAGAGAGACATCGCCACCGCCAAGGCACCAGTTTCTCAGGGCCAGCGCCTGCGGGCAAAGTGTAGAGCTCCTCCGGCCCAGATTGTAGTCGGGGAGCGGGTAACCGGAGGGAATCCACCGCTACCACAAGTCAACCATAGGTGCAAGTAAAAGGGACATCACCGTCACCTACCGGGAGTGCAGGTGCAGCCGTCTGTGGGACCGTCCTACCAGCCGTTTGGTTTACCGTACAAACTGTGTCCGTGTCTCAGGCTGAGTGAGTACCACAGTGCCGCAAGGCACAGCGCTGCCCCCGCGTCCCTGCGCCCACCAGGCCCCGCACCTCACAAACCACCACCGGGTCCCGGGATCACCAACCCCTGCCCACGGAGGGGCAACACAACACCTGGCTGCTCCGCATCACCATCCCCGGGACCCCCGCATTGAGCAGCGGTGGTGAAATCACCACAACCGTGGGTGGCGTCACGAACTATAACAATCCCCGCACCCAACAAACCCCTTTCACTCACGGGCGAGGAGTGCCGCTCGAGAAACCCCCGGGATCCGGCCTACGGCTCGAGCCACCACTGAGCAGCGGCCGCCGGACCCGAGCAGAAGGGGGCGAGCGCGGTGTGCTGACACCCTCCTCCCCGCCCGCGACAACTTGGCGTCACAAACAGGATCTTACCGCTCTGCCGTCTGGTGGAGGTGCGCCTTGTTACCGCCGGAGGTATCCGGCAGAAAAAGTGCAGAAGCCGCCATCTTTGGCGCGAAAAGTTCCCGCTCGAGCGTCTTCTCGAGCAGTAGAGGCGCGAAGGCCAAGACCCCGCCCCGAGAGAGGAGGGGCCGGAAAGAGCTAAGGGGGATGCGATGGCGGCTGGCCGCATGTAGCTGCAGCCATAAAAGCAGGGACGCCAGGACTCTGCAGACTGATTGGGTTCCTGGAAATCACCATTGCCAAGATGTACGACCCAACTCCCAACGAGGAAGCCCCCGCGCCCGGCACGGCGACGTGGTTGGGGACCGGACCGTCCCGCTGAGTAACCGTCTGCAGGCTCATATGCAACTCCTCCTGGAGGAGTGGGAGACCGACATGGCGGACGTGGTGGCTGCTATGTGGCGACGCGAGGCAGAAGGGGATTTGGAGGAGCGGGTAAGCGACCCACGCCCCTGTATTCCTGAGGGATCGGCCGTTGGAGCTGAGGGGCCCGGCCGGCTTCCGCTCACCCTGCCTCTCTCCCCGCTACCCCTGATAGTTGATGCCGCCCCGCCATTAGGCCCGTTACCTGCCCAACCGGTAGCGATACCCTGCCCAGCCGCTCCGGCAGACCAGCCGGCTGCCGACGATCGGGACGTCCCTGAAGTACACCAGGGGGAACCGCTAGAACCGCGGCCCCTTAACAGCATTGTGCCAGAAGCCCCGGCAGTGATGGTGCTAGGCCCTGAGTCCGGGACCGTGGCCTGGATGAGGGCCCGGGTGATTCAGTTCCACCAGCGCCAGCAGGAACAGATCTTCAGGATGATGGAGCAGTGGACCAACGAGGTGGAAGAGCTGATTACAACTGCCCCGATGTGCGGAGGGGAAATGGATGTAGCAGAGTCGACTAGTGACCCACGTCCCTATGTCCTACCAGGACCGGCCGCTGCGGCTGAGGGGCCCGGCCTAGTCTCGGCCTATGCACCGCCCTTACCGTTACTGATGAGGCGCCTCAGTGTAAGCTCGCCTAATATGCTGCTCCGTGCTACTGCGGAAGGGTCTGAAATGCTGGATGCTGGAGGTCAGGAAGCTGCGACAGCTGGCGGCAACCCGCCTGACGCAGGAACAAGAGATGACGACTCCTGCCCTAGCCTCGGGTCTGCTGTTGAGTGCGAAGAGGCAGGTGAGCGTACCTGCTGTGTAGGAGACCCTGTGGTTGTTCATACTCCGTGTACCGGTGGAAATGGGTACCGGATGCCCCTGTCACCGCGGGCATGTCAGTGCATGTTGGATATGCTGGTGGCAGAGGATGGGTCCGCCGCAGCCGAAGACATCGAGTAGGGCAGCGGACGCCCGCAGCACCGTCCCCGTTGGGACCACCATTGTTTGTTTGTTGAAAGTTTGAAAAAAAATGAAAAATGATAATTACCGAGTTTTCACCAGATTGTCTGTTGTGATTGAACCGGCCGGAGCCGGCACCGTTGTCCCCGTGGGGACCGTTTAAAAATGCATGGGAACTATCCATGGACAAGCCCGTAAACTTGCAGGGCAACCACAGACGTTAGTGGCTTGTAAATATGTTGGTTACCGTTACCGTTTTCCGCAGTGCCGCCTCCGGAGAGGCAGGTTGGAGGGAGGGCCCTCAGCAGAGCAGGCTGGGGCCCAGCCACCAAAGGAACCGGTGGCTACCCTCTGGAGGGAAGGACAGATCCCGCTCGGGTACCGTGTGCTGGACTGTGGGTCAAGGGGTGCTGCCTGGGTTTTAGGGGCAGCATCAGGGCCAGGTTGCTTGGGTGGGAGAGAGCGGAAACCGTAACCGTAAACCGTTGCAACGTTTAAGAAATGTGCCTCCCGTCTTGGGAAGATTTATTAAAAATGTCATATGTTATGTTTAACCCTGTTATCCCCTTTTTTCAGAAAAATAAAACCGGTGTAGGACGGCAGCCCGCGGACGGTCTGCATTTTGCTAAGGGGGAATGTGACGCCCTGGGCAAGCCAGGGGTCACAGGTCACAACACCACCACACCCCACACTCCAGGTAGGCACATCACAGCTAAACTACAAATCCTTGTTGCCTTCCTCCAGAGGCTGATGATTCACACCAGGGGGTGGGCCAGGCGGTTGGCTCTGCCGACCAAGGAGATCACAGCTCTGGAGGCGGGAAGGACCAGGCAGTCAGCTCAGGGACGAGCTTGAGTAAACAGAGAGAGTAGCCCGGGGAGGGCAAGAGTCAACAAGTAGTGAAAGTGGAAAAGGAGGAAAGCAAGTGAGGTGAGAAGAAGAAAGGAAAGCCTGAAGGGTCCAGCTTTGTGTAGGGCCAGAACAGCAAGGTCAGCGACGGCGGTGACCGTCTGGAGTGGGACCGTTTGGAAGTTCCTGGAAGGACCCCGTTGGCTGTGTGCCCGGTGGTCTGGAGCAGTGTTCCGAAAGACAGTCAGCACCAGGGCAGGGGCCTCTCGGACCCCGGCAAGGCTAGGAGTCGCCAAATTTGCCGAATCCGTCAGTGAAGGGGACGTAGATCCCCCAGCAACCAAGTCCCGATTGAAGGCAACAGCTCAACCTGAAGCAGAGAGACATCGCCACCGCCAAGGCACCAGTTTCTCAGGGCCAGCGCCTGCGGGCAAAGTGTAGAGCTCCTCCGGCCCAGATTGTAGTCGGGGAGCGGGTAACCGGAGGGAATCCACCGCTACCACAAGTCAACCATAGGTGCAAGGAAAAGGGACATCACCGTCACCTACCGGGAGTGCAGGTGCAGCCGTCTGTGGGACCGTCCTACCAGCCGTTTGGTTTACCGTACAAACTGTGTCCGTGTCTCAGGCTGAGTGAGCACCACAGTGCCGCAAGGCACAGCGCTGCCCCCACGTCCCTGCGCCCACCAGGCTCCGCACCTCACAAACCACCACCGGGCCCTGGGATCACCAACCCCTGCCCACGGAGGGGCAACACAACACCTGGCTGCTCCGCATCACCATCCCCGGGACCCCCGCATTGAGCAGCGGTGGTGAAATCACCACAACCGTGGGTGGCGTCACGAACTATAACAATCCCCGCACCCAACAAACCCCTTTCACTCACGGGCGAGGAGTGCCGCTCGAGAAACCCCCGGGATCCGGCCTACGGCTCGAGCCACCACTGAGCAGCGGCCGCCGGACCCGAGCAGAAGGGGGCGAGCGCGGTGTGCTGACACCCTCCTCCCCGCCCGCGACACATGATGTCAGGGTCACCGTAGACTGGAACAACTGAGAGTCAGTTGGCAGAGAGAACTCAGGACTGGGGATCCCCCCACAACAGAAAGACAACTATCCCCACTCGCTGTTCCTCAATACCTGAAGAGCGAGGGCAGAGCTTGAAGTATCACTTGCAAGCTTCACTGAAAGTAACAAATGTATCCCTCCCTCCAGAGAACCTATCCACAAGGCTATCTTGGCTATTCTAGTTGTGCCTGGTCGTGCGCCGAGACCAGGAACCCAGCAATTTGTTGTAGTTGCTACACCACCTGAGCACGCAGATCCATGAAATCCTGAGAGAGGGTCTACATCAAGTGTACGAGCGCAGCAGTCTGAGCCATAGAGACACATAGAAAAAATGTAAGAGCTGATAATATTGTCATGCTAGCAGCATGGCACGTATGTTCAGACCAACAGATGTCTGATGCACAAGGAAAACACACCATAAAAACACTACAAACAAGGGGGACACTGGGAATACAATAACAATGGTGAGCCCTGGCACTAGTGAGAGGGTAGATTGGACATCTCCAGCCCTTATCTGCCGTTGTACCCTGCACTCCTAGCCAGACCCTATACAGGTTCCTCACCTGTCATTGAACAGGAATCTGAAGCCCTGAAAGGCCCTGCAGTAAGCCCTGGCAAGTGAGTGGGAAGGTAAGACTCACAAGATCCACCACTGCACTAATACAACACAAGGGTGGATGAGTCAAACAGGGTTATAACAACCAAAATGGAGAAGATACGACTTCAGGAAGAATCCACAGCAGCTGCTTCAACAAAGGTGGCTAGAATATAAATGGTTTTGTATAACCAGCAAAGATTGCTGGGAAACCCTTCTACTTAAACACAAAGAGGCGAAGCTACATAGCAGCTGCAGCTGACATGCACTGCTGGGAAAAACACTGAGTGAAAGTCCGGCTCACTGAAGAAGGTGCTCAGGGGAAATAACGTGTAATAAAAAATAGAAAACCCCGGCACACAATGATGAAACTTGGAATAATAATTTTATTCAGTTTTTTATTTGTTGACGTTTCGGCAAAATTTGCCTTTTTCAAAACTAAATAAAGAAATGGACACATATACAATTATTAGTACCATAAATACATAAGATATTATCAGTCATATCCATATAAATCATGGTAACATCATATATACCTAATTAAATCCTAGATATAATTTGTCTTGTGAGGAATATCTTTGGACTTGACAGGGATTTTTATCTAAAATAAAGGCCCATATATTAGATACAAACAAAAAGAAGAAAAAACTTTTTCATATATATAAGGGATTTCTCCATGCATATACCAAGGTCTCCCCATAAAGAAGATGGTATTATATAACATAATATGGCATAATATATCTATGGGACAAAGGTAGAGTTTATACATAAAAAAGAAATAGCAAAGGAATATATCTGTATATAACAATAAACTTATTAAATTACCTTAAATGGCATAAGAGTAGAGGATCCTAGTGAGGATATAAGAAGCAAGTGCCACTAATAAGGTAAACTGGAAAGTAAAAACATAGCGGTCAAAAGTAGGTAAAAAGGAAACAAATCCCATAGAAAGACAAAGCGCCAAACCATTACCTGTACCATGGGAGATCAGTGGTGGAGTGGAAAGACACAGAGCCGCAGTGAGGTTTAAATACCTAGTGAGGGCGGGCCAACTTAATTGAATAACCCAAGGAGGAACGCATGATGAAACACAAGCTTGCGCATGCGCGATACAATGTGGAAGTACGCGCATGCGCAATAGCAAAAGGAAACAGTAAGGTGGAACGCATGATGAGACACAAGCGATACGGAAGTGCGCGCATGCGTGATAACAGAAGAAGAAGCGGTGAGACGGGGTGACCCGGATAGAAGCTCCATGGAAACCGAAGTAACCTCATCGTGTCTAAAGAGAAGAAAAAGAAGGAATATGAACAAAATTAATGATAGGGAGTATGACTATCATTGAGCAGGAGATATGGGGTCCATCCTATGTTTGGTTCTGTTTAAATATGAGTATGGATCTTTTTGCAATAACATACAGTATACATGAGTGTTTACACGGTTATGTGAAGTTTTGCAAATGTTACTATAATCCTTTAGTCCTTATAGTTAAACAAGTAATTATATAGGGTTATAGTTTTGTATCCTTAATTTTGTTCATATTCCTTCTTTTCCTTCTCTTTAGACACGATGAGGTTACTTCGGTTTCCATGGAGCTTCTATCCGGGTCACCTCGTCTCACCGCTTCTTCTTCTGTTATCACGCATGCGCGCACTTCCGTATCGCTTGTGTCTCATCATGCGTTCCACCTTACTGTTTCCTTTCGCTATTGCGCATGCGCGTACTTCCGCATTGTATCGCGCATGCGCAAGCTTGCGTTTCATCATGCGTTCCTCCTTGGGTTATTCAATTAAGTTGGCCCGCCCTCACTAGGTATTTAAACCTCACTGCGGCTCTGTATCTTTCCACTCCACCACTGATCTCCCATGGTACAGGTAATGGTTTGGCGCTTTGTCTTTCTATGGGATTTGTTTCCTTTTTACCTACTTTTGACCGCTATGTTTTTACTTTCCAGTTTACCTTATTAGTGGCACTTGCTTCTTATATCCTCACTAGGATCCTCTACTCTTATGCCATTTAAGGTAATTTAATAAGTTTATTGTTATATACAGATATATTCCTTTGCTATTTCTTTTTTATGTATAAACTCTACCTTTGTCCCATAGATATATTATGCCATATTATGTTATATAATACCATCTTCTTTATGGGGAGACCTTGGTATATGCATGGAGAAATCCCTTATATATATGAAAAAGTTTTTTCTTCTTTTTGTTTGTATCTAATATATGGGCCTTTATTTTAGATAAAAATCCCTGTCAAGTCCAAAGATATTCCTCACAAGACAAATTATATCTAGGATTTAATTAGATATATATGATGTTACCATGATTTATATGGATATGACTGATAATATCTTATGTATTTATGGTACTAATAATTGTATATGTGTCCATTTCTTTATTTAGTTTTGAAAAGGGCAAATTTTGCCGAAACGTCAACAAATAAAAAACTGAATAAAATTATGCACTGCTGGGAAGCTGCTGGCAGCAAAACTGAGATTAAGTAGTTAATCACCAAGAGAAACAAAACAACATTTAAATGTAGAGTCCCAGATAGAAGTGAGACATGACCATGACATTATGGTTGTATGAACTAGGCACATTAAGACCGTTTATGTGGGGACTATACAGTTTCATGTGTGCACTGTATAAAAATAATGTATGAGACTAATATTCTAGATGTGTCACAAGTGTGGCATGACCTCATTTGATCTTGGGGCGATCTGGCACCAGAAGGTCACAGTGCACTGTGGATCACAAATTTATTTTTCATTGCCCACTCGCCATTTACCCTGAGTTGGTGTATATTTAATTCCATCCAGCATTAAAGGGGTTAAGGTTCATTTCTATCATGCAGTGATTTAACAGGTAGTTGTAACTCCAGCTGCAACCACTCTCTCCTGCTATAAATATACGCTCTTCACGCAAATCAATGTCAGCTATAGTTCACTCCTGTTGCTGTTCACTTGGAAGGAACCAGTCTCTGGAAAAAGGTGAGGTGTTGATTCAGTTGCAGCTGAGAACTTCTGCTGGAGTTTTATTTATGTTTTTCATCCGTTTGTTTTTCCTACCTCGTGTTGTCTCATTGTAAATGAAAGACTAACGTCTCCCTGGCCCCCACTTGCCTGGGTGAGTTTAGGGTCAGTGAGGACCTAGGCATGTGATCGGCGTCTGGGGGAACGACCCGTATAGGGAAGTTAGGGGGGGCAGGGATCAGACTCAGGTGAGTGTTAAGGCGTGACACCGCTTTCCTCTCCCTAGCACCAGGTCCCACCACTGTATCGTTTTTTCCAGTGTACACTGTGTGTTGCGGCGCCTGCCAGGAGTTCTCTTATACCTGGCGGAACCTGATGTGTCACTTACTGGGCTCCTTGTTGCAGTTTTTTTTTACAAAATAATTGCTTTACCAGCAAGAGATTATCACTAGGGAAGTTGTAAACCTGTTGCCATGGATGTTTGTAGCATATTCATGAGCTCTGTATAACCCAACCCCCGCCACTGATTGACAGCTTTCTGTGTGCACTGTGTACAGGCAAAAAGCTGCCAATCAATGGTGTGGGTGGGGCTAAACAGAGCCCAGCAGCCAGATAACTGCTTGATCTGTAGCAGATAAAAAAAGTGATTTAATTAACATGACAGCAACCAGTAAAATAAGTGACAGCTCTGGAATCAGAGTCTCTGCCCCATTATCATCCTGCTTTCAGATGGAATAGCAAAATCCTGGCAACAGATTCCCTTTAAAGAGGTTAATTTATTAATACAATTTTTACCCCCAAATGCCTATTTTGTTCACATAAAAAGGCCTATATCCTAATCTATTGGTAGGCTATATTTGGGTTATTTTGACAAAATATGGCTTGCTCAAGTTATAGATTAATGTTAAAATACTTTCTAAGCACTTTATACTAATGAAAAATTGTTGGCTAAAGTATGAGGCTTTAAGAGATGCATGTTGTGAATATCATCATAGATGGTGCTGTTCCTGGGAGTGTTTCTGGGCTCCCTCTGGTGGCTAGTACTGGTAGTGAGTCTGATTCTGCATCTGTCACTCAGACAGGTGTTAGAGATGATTGCTGTTTCAAGAAGCCTATGGAGTCCAGCCTGGGGGGATATAGCAAGGAAGTCTCTGTCTAACCTTTGCCGGTGATAATTGTTTTTGTTCCATGTTAAGATGCCCTGACATTTTTTCTCCAGCCTTTAGGCTATTGCCTTTCCCTGTAGGTTTTGTTTTACCTTTTTTCAGTGCCTTTTTGGATATTCCAGACATTATTTCCACAGCGGTTTTTCATTCCTTTGCATCAGGTTTTGCTTCCATGTCATCCTGAGTCTGTAGCAATGCCTGATAAATATTTTGTTCTCTTAGTCTGGGCTTGGGTAAAGTCTGAATTTGCAATGAAGGGTGTTTCTGCTTAATCTATGTCTTTTTCTAAATCTGTGTTTGAGAATATTCCCTTTTGTTTCTTGCAAGTGAATAAGTGGTCTTCCTGCACTATTTTTGGAGGACTATTTATTCCCAGCAAGAAAGGGAGTTGTTACTCCCTGTCTGATCAGGATTTGTATCTTTGTATCCCATGTGTTTTTGTAGTTAAGATCTTTTGTATTATATTTTGCATTTTCTATTTAAATGTATTTGCACAAGAGTTCCTGATATAGTGGGAGGAAGATCGTGTGATCTTTAAGGGAATTTTTGATTATCAAGTGCTGGTATTATTCAGGGTTTTTACTGGCTGCAACCAGCAATCTATCCTATACTTTGTTATCTAGCTAGCAGGGCCTCACTTTGCTTAATTCTATATCTACCATCTGTGTGTTGTTTTTTCTTACATCACCGTCGTTATATGTTGGGAGCTTTGACTTTCCTTTGGGGCTGCTCTGAGGGAATTCAGGATTCCTCATTCCATCTATGAGCTTAGTTAATTCTCCGGTGGTGACGAGGCATCTAGGTTTGTTAGGAACGCTCCACCGCTACTTCTAGTTGTGTTTGTTTAGTCAGTGGAATGCAGCCAGCAAAGTTTGCAACAACTCTTGTGCATTATCTTCTACCATTTTTTATGGGATTTTTGCAAGATCTTTTGTGGTCTCCTGACCATAACAGTTGCACCTTGACTTTTTTCTAGTAAAAAAATTATTTAACACTCTTCAAATAATAGAAAAGTATCTTACCTGAAATCTCTGCACAGGCTCCTGTCTCCAACCTGTGCTTTCTGTATAAATTCTTCAATACTTTGGCACTGCCGAAACGTTTAAAGCGGCTTTTCACATTGTTGTAGTACCATTCCAATGATTGGGTCCTCAAAAGCCTGTAAGGACAAAGACCATAAAGAAGGTTCAAATGAGTTAACATTGTAACTTCATAATATGAAGTATTATACATGATCATAATAAACAGTATTCAGTATGCTTGGATATGGTCAACTCTTTATTTTGTCGTAAAGTATTTCTCATTTCTCTTTATTTCCCAGGTGAGTTACAGTCAATATTTTGCAAATAAAGTATCTGCACATATAAATATTTTGGGCGCGATTAATCATGTGTGACGTCTTGAAGTCATGTTTCTTTTTTTTTTGTTTTATGGTATTTGCTGACATTTTTTTTTGCATTTTTTTGCATTTTTTGCTGCCAAATTCTTCAAAATGACACACACGGTACATAAATTTGGCACAAAATAAAAAATATACTTTATTTTTCACTGTGACCAGTTTTTGTGGCTTTTTAGCACCAAAAGTTACAAATTCCGTAAAAAGCCACAAAAATGTGCCAAATTGAAAACCCCTCTAGAAACTTTACTCATTTAGTAAGAGTCACATTTCATGAATCTATCTAACACATCTGGAGAAGCAAAGTTGTCGAGGAAAAGAAAAATAGACTTAAAAAGAACAACTTTCAAAATGGCGCAAAACATTTAGAGAATAAGGCGCAACTACTGAAGTCACTAAAAAGGATCAAATCACTGCAGAAAACTGAAGAAACAACACTTATGAATCAGTGACTTTGTGCCTAAGTCAGAACTTAAAGGGAACCTGTCAGGTCCAATATTCACACAGAACCACGAGCAGGGATCTTTAGAAACAGTATTTCTAAATATCTTTTACCATATGCTAATGAGTGAGGGTACTAGTCCCAAGGGCATTGCTTGCCTTGCTAGTCCGCTCCATTAGCATGTTAGTACGCCCCTGTGGATGTGCTAACATGCTAATGAATTTGCAGTGACACACCCCAGGGCTTTGGGGTACTCAGTTCCGGGGCTTGACTTCACTGGGATGTATCACGGGTGGCCGCTTAAAAAAGGGTATTGTACAAGGAAAAAATAAAAATAAAGTATTTTTCGTGACGCCACTTGTGGTATGCGGCTATATACAGTTAGGTCCAGAAATATTTGGACAGTGACACAAGTTTTGTTATTTTAGCTGTTTACAAAAACATGTTCAGAAATACAATTATATATATAATATGGGCTGAAAGTGCACACTCCCAGCTGCAATATGAGAGTTTTCACATCCAAATCGGAGAAAGGGTTTAGGAATCATAGTTCTGTAATGCATAGCCTCCTCTTTTTCAAGGGACCAAAAGTATTTGCACAAGGGACTCTAAGGGCTGCAATTAACTCTGAAGGCGTCTCCCTCATTAACCTGTAATCAATGAAGTAGTTAAAAGGTCTGGGGTTGATTACAGGTGTGTGGTTTTGCATTTGGAAGCTGTTGCTGTGACCAGACAACATGCGGTCTAAGGAACTCTCAATTGAGGTGAAGCAGAACATCCTGAGGCTGAAAAAAAAGAAAAAATCCATCAGAGAGATAGCAGACATGCTTGGAGTAGCAAAATCAACAGTCGGGTACATTCTGAGAAAAAGTGAATTGACTGGTGAGCTTGGGAACTCAAAAAGGCCTGGGCTTCCACGGATGACAACAGTGGTGGATGATCGCCACATACTTTCTTTGGTGAAGAAGAACCCGTTCACAACATCAACTGAAGTCCAGAACACTCTCAGTGAAGTAGGTGTATCTGTCTCTAAGTCAACAGTAAAGAGAAGACTCCATGAAAGTAAATACAAAGGGTTCACATCTAGATGCAAACCATTCATCAATTCCAAAAATAGACAGGCCAGAGTTAAATTTGCTGAAAAACACCTCATGAAGCCAGCTCAGTTCTGGAAAAGTATTCTATGGACAGATGAGATAAAGATCAACCTGTTCCAGAATGATGGGAAGAAAAAAGTTTGGAGAAGAAAGGGAACGGCACATGATCCAAGGCACACCACATCCTCTGTAAAACATGGTGGAGGCAACGTGATGGCATGGGCATGCATGGCTTTCAATGGCACTGGGTAACTTGTGTTTATTGATGACAAAACAGCAGACAAGAGTAGCCGGATGAATTCTGAAGTGTACCGGGATATACTTTCAGCCCAGATTCAGCCAAATGCCGCAAAGTTGATCGGACGGCGCTTCATAGTACAGATGGACAATGACCCCAAGCATACAGCCAAAGCTACCCAGGAGTTCATGAGTGCAAAAAAGTGGAACCTTCTGCAATGGCCAAGTCAATCACCAGATCTTAACCCAATTGAGCATGCATTGCACTTGCTCAAATCCAGACTTAAGACGGAAAGACCCACAAACAAGCAAGACCTGAAGGCTGCGGCTGTAAAGGCCTGGCAAAGCATTAAGAAGGAAGAAACCCAGCGTTTGGTGATGTCCATGGGTTCCAGACTTAAGGCAGTGATTGCCTCCAAAGGATTCGCAACAAAATATTGAAAATAAAAATATTTTGTTTGGGTTTGGTTTATTTGTCCAATTACTTTTGACCTCCTAAAATGTGGAGTGTTTGTAAAGAAATGTGTACAATTCCTACAATTTCTATCAGATATTTTTGTTCAAACCTTCAAATTAAACGTTACAATCTGCACTTGAATTCTGTTGTTGAGATTTCATTTCAAATCCAATGTGGTGGCATGCAGAGCCCAACTCGCGAAAATTGTGTCACTGTTCAAATATTTCTGGACCTAACTGCAGGTAAAGCCGCAGCTGCAAAGTCTCTCACTGCTGGGGCTGGTGGTATTGGGCAGCTTCTATATTATGGCTCTCTGCAAGTAGAGCTAAGCACCAGGGGAGGATGATGGTGGTTGTAGTATGGAGATGCAGACGTATATGAAGAATTCAGAGAACACAGGGGCTGAGGTTTAACTTGTGCTTTACTCACTGGTTTGGAGTGGCTGCAACCTGGTTGGTGCTGGTCTCTACCAATCCGGTATTCCCTTTGTTCCAGTGCCGGTGTAGTGACCTGGTGAGCTTTACTTCCATTCACCCTTCTGTAGGTGGTGGGTCCCCGTGGCCTGAAGCATTTTGGGATCCCCTCCTGTTGTCACAGTTTTGGCCTGTATGGCAGGCAGCTTGAACCTCTCTTGGGTAGGACCTCTGTCCCCATTCCTGGGTTCCCTCTTTGCTGCTGTGCCCTGGACACTAACGTCAGTGAAGTCCTTGATGGTCCCCTCACCGGGCAGGTTTTTATCAGGTGAGCCTGAAGCGTCCTCCTGAACTAGGGCTCGGACCCTGCCGGTGCTCAGTCCAGTGAGTACACTCACCGTATTCTCCCTGGCAACCTTACTCCTTTTACTCAATCAGTCACTTTACACTTTCCATCTGTGTACTGACTTCTGACTTGACATCTTACTGACTAAACGTCTAACTGACTTCTGCTTGACAACATGTCCGTCTCCCATCACTCCACTGACTAGCCCCTCCTCCTCGTAGGTTTCTGACTAGTGGATTGGATGAGTCCCAACCAATAGGTGGGAAAAAAAAAGATGGGAAAAAAAAATAATACTTATCTTTTAATAAATATTCCAGCAAACCAGGACTTAATAGAAGATAACAAAATAGGTGTACTGAACAGTGCAGTCTGCACAAGAACAGGACAACCACCATAAATGTACTGGCCATTTGAGCCCCTGAGACATGCTAAAGGGGATATGTGGTATGTGGCACTTTTATGGATAACTTTTTTTGAAGTGAGGATCCCTTACTTCCTTTTAAGGAATATTTACTAAAAGTTAAGTATTATTTTTTTGTACCCATCTTGCTTTTTCTGACCTGTCTGAACTGCGATACTGTACCAGTGGCTAATATTATATTACCAACCAATAGGTGGCCATCCATTAGATCTGCCTCTAGCCTGTTATCCAGTCTAGGGAAAAGGGCGTGGATTTGTGTGTTTGTTGTGGTGTTTACCGGCACTGGTCTTCCAGAAATCCGGGGTTAGATGTAATACCCTATGGCACCTGACACTCAGGGGCACCACAGCAGCGTCACAGGATGATGTCACTCACCTCTCCGCCGCCATCATTGCCCGACACTGGATTTCGGCTCAGCGCGTATGACCCCGGAGTTTCGATAATATGCACTATGAAACCGGAAGTACGCATCCTGGCTTCAAACTGAAGTACTGCACATGACCGAAAGTCCAGGATCATTCGCACTGAGCTGAAATCCAGCATCGGGTGGCAATGGCAGCGGAGAGGTGAGTGAGATCATCCTCAGGAACTGCGCATTTATTAGCATCTTAGCACGCCCACAAGGGTGTACTAACATGCTAATGGAACCGACTAGCCAGGGGAACTAACGCCCAGGGGACTAGTACCCTCGCTCATTAGCATACGAAATAAGATCTTTAGAAATACTTTTTCTAAAGATCCCTTTATTTATGCTACCAGACACATGGACAGTTAGGCAGAGAATAGCAATATGCACCCAGAACTGTTCATGGTTCTGGGTGTATATTGGACCTGACAGGTTCACGTTAACCAGTTCATGATCGGATCATTAACCTCATCTTGACCAAGGTTTTTTGTTTGTTTTTTTTTGTTTATTTTTATTGGCATACATATGTACATACATACAATGGCCCAATATATTGTCCTCATTGAGATATTCAAATAATTTTTGCCTTTTTCTTCTTGACACATGGGGCATCACTTTATGCTCTTTTTAGATTACTTTTTTAAATTTTTACTGTGGGGAAAACATAAGGAAAATTAAGATACACGTGATGGTTTCACTTTTTAGTTTTTTTAGTTTGTATTTACTACCAACGTACCAAAAGACAAATAAAACCATTTAAATTGAGTTCCCTTTCCATAGAAATTATTTTTAGAGATGAAGAGGAACATATTTTTTCAATGGCGGCAGCACTAAAAACAGCGATTTAGACTGGTAGTGTCTCTTTTTTTTAATTTTTTGTTCACTTTTGCTTATATTTTTACTTTTTTTTCATTTATTTTATAAACTGTACTTCCATAATATCTTGAAAGACCTCTGGGGGTGAGACATTCTAATACAAAGTATATCTCTTTTTTGCTGATGACTGGACATCTTATAATAAGCCCACATACAATGGAATTTCAGCCTCATGGAAACATAGTAGACCTCTCCAGGTTCCTTAGGATCTTGCAGCTCCTGCTCCCTCCCTGCAGTCAGCGATCACATGATCACTGGGTTTGGAGATTAAAGCAGGGCGAGTGCTTCCTTTTGGACGGTTTCACATTTGCGTCATTTTGACGGAAACAGAATCCAGCACAGATGCAGTACAGTTCAATTACTTATAGTGGAAGCGCAACACCATGTGGACACATGCGGTTATGTATGAAGCAGACAACCGCATGGTGTTGCGCTTCCACTGTAAATAAATGAACTGTACTGCATCTGTGCTGGATTTCGTTTCCGTTAAAAGGACGCAAATGTGAAACCGGACTAATTTGTATACACAAGTGATGGTTCATGATTATCTTCTGTGTGGAAAATCTGGCTGATTGTTAGTTAACTCCCTGCCCTACAGCTTCAATATCTTGTTAGAACTGATTAGACTGCTTAGAATAATCAGAGCAGGAATAAAAGAGGACTGCCAAAAATTTGAAGTCTATGAGCAGTCCTGAAATAGTTAAAATCACTGCTTGTCATGCTAGGTATACCTGACCCTAGGTATTCCTAGTGCTGGACCTTAAATAGGGAACTGGTGGGATTAACTTTTCATGAACCCCAGTAAACGCTAAAGGAAGACACAATGGGGGACAAACAGGGGAAAAAGCATGAACTACTTATCCACAGGCAGGAGTTCAGAAACACTACTACAGACGAGAGCAAGCCACCCGCTTGCAACCAGAGCTAGAAAGAGCTGAATACTATCACCAGCACCAGTCCAGGGAAGTAGGAAGTATTTAAGCACCAAGAGAATACTGATGGTCAGCAGCTGAGTGGAAGGTGAGCTTCTGCTGGGGCCAAAAGGAGGAGAGATGAAAATCCAGCAGGAAAGTTACCTAATAAATTGAATACTGACCACAGAAACAATGGAAAGTCAGGGAGCGTTTTGTGCAGACAAATGCTGTGACCTTCTATTGCCAGAAACCACATGACTGTCTGTCACCTGTGAAATACCCATGACACTGATGCTTTAATGTTAATATAATATTATTGCTTGCTCAATTCTGCCTTGTCAACCCCAGAGCAAGCAGCAAGGCTATGTGCGAACGTTGCGTAACTGCATGCGTCCTGCGTCCCCAGCATAATCTATGCGCATGTGGCGTATTAGAGCGCAGCACTTCGGCTGCTGCCCAAAGCACGCATTCTAAGAAATGACATGTCACTTCTTCCCTGCGCTCTGCCTGCAGCCCCTGCTCTGTCTATGGGAGGGGCTGCAGGCAGAGCGCATGGAATCGGCTTTTTTTTTTCACTACGGACTCTTTCTGCAGCGATTTGAAGCGCACGTGTGCTGTTCAAATCGCTGCAGAAATTTCTGCAGGGCCAGTACACAACGTGCACACATAAACATAGACATTTCTGTAGCCCTTAAGAAGTCAATAAGACAGAAAGTCACAACTATGACCAAAATTATGATACTTTAGGTAAGTTACAATATGATTTTTAAAAATCCAATTACCTTTGGCATATTTTCCAAAAAGTTTGTCAAAGTAAGCGTATGATCCCACTCAGAAGACTAAAATCACATTCATTGATATAAATATGCGGATCAATTCTAAAACAAAAGCCTTCAGAGATGTATCAGGAAGGTAGTGATCTGGCTCCGGAAGGCTGTGGCCATTTACTTCACATAATTGCTTCATCTGGTTGTGTCATCAATGTGCCGTACTGATGAATTCTCTCTACACTGCAGAACATTGTTATTTTTCCATAATCAGACAATACATAGTGAGAATCATTATTGAATTCAAGCGTATAATAGATGCAGGAAGTTAAAGGCCATTCGGGCCATCAGTCACAGCGAATATTGTCATGTTTTGTCTCAAATATAACTCATCCAATTAGGCAGAACATTTGTGCTGAAATGAAATTGCAATTAAATTTCTACTTTAGAATTTGTCAGCACAGTTTACACGTAATAATAACAGTGATGACCCGAAGGCCGAGGACATTGATTGT
Organism: Anomaloglossus baeobatrachus; assembly: GCF_048569485.1. NCBI lineage: Eukaryota > Metazoa > Chordata > Amphibia > Anura > Aromobatidae > Anomaloglossus > Anomaloglossus baeobatrachus. The sequence continues at coordinate 428,319,615 of NC_134358.1, forward strand.
CTACAAACCACCACTTATCAATTGTACAATATTTACTGTGTATTTCAATTTGAACTTAAGGATACATTTTCACTATATTACAATGAGACTACCGTAACATTTTTATTATAGGGAATCTGTCAGGAGGTGTTTGCTATGTAATCCGAGGCCAGCATGAGGTTTGGGCTGAGACAGATTTTTGGGATGTGTCACATCAGGCTGTGTGCTGTTGTTTGCATAGAATTAAGGTTTTATCACCAGTAGATTATCACTGCTTGGACTACATGACAATTGAGCGCTTGTCCAACCATGCCCCCTTGCCTGAAAAGCAGCTTACTGTCAATAGACAATGTACACAGAAGGCTGTGGTTTGTAACAAAGAGTAGTAGAATAGGGTGTCCAAGCCGCGCCAATGACTAGCCGATCATGGAGATTGTAGATTAATGTTGCTTTTATTCAATGCACAGGTCAACGCGTTTCGGGAGACACAGCTCCCTTCCTCAGGACAGACTGGCAAGAAACATCACATCTGCCGGCAGATTTGATGTTTCTTGCCAGTCTGTCCTGAGGAAGGGAGCTGTGTCTCCCGAAACGCGTTGACCTGTGTATTGAATAAAAGCAACATTAATCTACAATCTTCATGATCGGCTAGTCATTGGCGCGGCTTGGACACCCTATTCTACTACTCTCTGTTATCTGCCATTTTGGGGACCGCAGCCGTGGCTTGGAGTAACTTACATGCTGTTATAGGAGTTGTGACTTTCACAACCCCTATAGGTGAGTAATACCACCCCTCTTCATCCCCCCTTGCTACCGGGGTAAGACCCTATTGCGCTTCATTTTCCACAGTTTATCTCAAGGCTGTGGTTTGGGCAGGGGCACCCTTCTGAGCTCTTCTCCATCTACAAACTCAGATTGTGTCAAAACTTGTATTATTTTACTGACTGATAAAACTGCTTTTATTCTCCTAAACTGAATCTAGTGATTATACATATTATCTTGGATACATACATGTACTTGGATATTTTCAGCTATAAATGGATCCAAGACACCTGAAGAAGCCCTATAAGATGCCTCTCTGTATGTGAGCACCCAGGAACTGGTGAGTATGAAATACCAGAAACTTCTTTTGGATATTGTGTTAAATGCATAAATGGATTGTAATGTTATCTACAATACATTCTGGACTTTAATCACTTGCATGGAGTTGAACCTTGTGATATGTCCATGGCTTTGCATACTGGGCAGAAATAGGGTGTTTTGCTCTGGAAGATATTCCAAAAATATAGTATTAGTGAGACAGTTAAATAGAACCTGTCAGCTAAATCATAGACCAACTCCATCATTGAGACAAGTACTGTATGCTTGCTCTGGAACGCTGCCATGCTTCAGAGAAGACATATTTTTAATGCCAGCAGAGGATTAGGTGACTAAGATGACTAATCATCACCTTGTTGGCTTCTTCCTGCCCCGCTCAACTAAATTGACAGGTCCCTATATACACGTATAAGGAGAAACCTGTCAGTCTAGAGGGGGCTTTACATGCAACGACATCGCTAACCAGAAAAATAAACTCCTGTTTACTGAACATTACCTTGATAAGACCTATGTATATCAGATAGTAGGCACAACACTTCATGAATGCTTCATTTGTAGTACAGTTATAGGAACTTTTTGGTTACATATGATACATTACATTCCTTCCAATTCACAAAAGTCCAACAAATCATTATGAGGATCGCACAAGTTGAGATGTAATGATCCAGCCCCTTACTAGAGTTGAGCGATGTTCAAGGCTCGAGGGTCGCCAATTTCATGTTCGAGTGATTTTGCGGGGTGTTCGAGCTCGAGCTCAAACTTGAACTTTTTGCTTAAAGCTTGACAGTTCCAGTTACGTTCAAGAGTGGTTCGATCAACAAAAACGTGGCTTTTCACAGTAAGACTATGTGCACACGTTGCTATCTGCATGCGTCCTGCGTCCCCAGCACAATCCCTCTCTCTTTCCTACTCACCAATCACGGGCGTCTCGCAGCACAGCTGTCACAAATCTGCGGCGTCTTTTCTTATTTAGAAAATGGCTGCCGCTTCATTATTCAATCAGGTATTCCGTGCTTTCCCGCCCACCGGCGCCCATGGTTGGTTGCAGTCAGACACGCACTCACGATGAGTGACAGCTGTCTCACTGCAACGGCGGGCGGGTCTGTATCATGCAGTAAAATAAATAATAAAAAAAAAAAAAAATGCGGTTCCTCCATATTTGATACCAGCCAGGATAAAGCCGCACGGCTGGAGGCTGGTATTGTCAGGATGGGGAGCACCACGGTATGGGGAGCCCTACAGCCTAACAATATCACTCAGCAGCCTGCCTGGAATTGCCGCATCCATTAGATAAAGAACTGGATGTTCGAAACGCATCCTCTCTGACATGGGCTTGATCACCATAGTATGGACTTTTTAATGATATGTAAATAAAGAATTTTCATTTTAAAGAAACATTTTGCCTGGACCTAAGTGCTGGTGAATTTCCCTTTTATCATTCCTACAAGGACTGGCTGACCTTTTTCTTCCTCCGTGCACTATCCATGGCATCTGGACTTCTATCAGATTAGGTGAGCTGGGCAACTCCTATTTTTTTTGTCCATCCAGGACTGTATGCAGGAGTTTTTTGCCCCCCAAAAAAATGACGTGGGCTTCACCATATTTTTGTATGCTAGCCAGGTATAGCAGGCAGGTACGGCTGCCCCCAACCCCCAGCTGCTTATTTGTACCCGTCTGGGAACAAAAAAAATAGGGAAGCCCTTTTTTTAATTATTTCATGAATTTCATGAAATAATTAAAAAAAAAAATTGACATGAGCTTCGTTCCATTTTTGTGTCCAGCCAGGTACAACTAGGCAGCTGGGGATTGGAATCTTCAGCACAGGTTAGCCCGAGCTTTCTGGGCCCCTCTGCTGCGAATTGCAGTCCACAGCTGCCTCAGAAATGGCACTTTCATAGAAGCACCATCATCTGGCGCTGTATCCAACTCTTCCAGCTGCCCTGCTGACGGGTGGCTTGCTGGGTAATAATGAGTTAATGCTAGCTTTGTTTTACTAGCTAGTATTAAGTCAGAGATTCTTAATGTCAGGCAAGTTTGACCCGGCTATTAAGAATCTCCAATAAAGGGTTAAAAAAAAGACACCACACAGAGAAAAAATACTTTAATAGAAATAAATACACAGACACACTTAGAGACTCCATGTTCATTACTTCCTCGCATCCCTCCACGATCCATGGTCTTCTGTCTTCTTTCTACTTCAACCCATGCAGCTCTGCTACATCAGACAGCGCTGCATGGGAGGAAGATGCTGCTTCCCGTGCAGTCTATATCACTCAGTGAGTGAGCAGCAGCTGTGTGCTGTAAGTGGTGACATCACCGCTGACAGGCGCGTTTCTATAGCAATGGTGATCTCCGTTATTGACCGGCTGTGGCAGCCGGTGAATAACGGAACGGGGAGCCGACCATGTGCCAGAGCATCTCGCTGATACACGGGGATGCACAAACGAGCACCGCGTACCGGAGAGATGCACTGACAGGACCTAGCAATGACGTCTAGCCATGTGACCAGTCTATAGCCAATGAGATAATAGACACGTGACTGGTCACATGCTTTTTTTGACATCACGGAAGGTCCTTTCATCAGTGCTGGTTACCAGGAGGACGTAGCGATTATCGGAAGAAAAGCGGCGGGAGACAGAGTGCAGGACGTGTCACAAGGACAGGTGTTACGAGGGGGACCCGGGGAAGCGTGCCAAGATGGGAAATGGACTGCTTCCGCCGGTCAAGGTCCACTGTGCGGTGTAAGGGACCGCCGCTATGGTGGGTGAAGAGTGAGCGGGTTGCTGCTAGCGATCGTCTGGAATGTCACAGACGATCTATGTACACCGATCTGCCCTAACCCGTGAGGGTTGTATGGCACAGATCTCACGGCTCGGTGTACCTGTTGCACGGGGAAGCACAGAGGTGCCCACGCACGTGTGCCAGTGGAAGTCACGAGAATATGGCACGAGGGTAGCACAGAGGTGCCCACGCACGTGTGCTTTCAATAACCAGGTGAGTCCAATGGAGACTTGAGGAGCTCACCTGGGACAGGAACACGGCCTGTTGACGGGGGTACTGTCGGAGCAGCAAGGCAGGAACACGGCCTGCAAACGAGGTACTGCCGGAGCAGCAAGGGCCAAGCCCACAAGAGACAGTAATGCCTGAGCAGTGGCGTGGCAGCACGCTGCCAGACATCCAAACATAGAAGGACGGTCGCGCGCCACCATGATGGCAGGGGGAGCTTTTAAGGAGGTGCAGCTCCACCCGAGGGCGGGCGCGAGGCGGAGATGACGGACTTGACCCAATCAGGGTCCACGACGTCCCAGCCTGGCCAGTCAGGATTCACCACGTCACCAGCCTTGTCATCAAGCCGTGTGACGTCAGTGAGCGAATCAGGACCCACCACGCATTGCACATGCTCACCCTCCTGCCTCTGGGAAATAGAGGCGGGATCCTCGGTCTCACAATGTGGAGAGATAACGGGAATCTCACTGCTTCCCTGAACAGCAAACCTCCGCACACTGCGCAGCCTCGCAGACCTTCGGGGCCGCTGAGCAGGAGAGTCTGTGGCAGGCCAGGAATGGGAGACCGCTTCACTCCTTGTAACAGGAGAACCACTAGGTGTCACCCTTCTGCTGCCTCTCTGAGAAGGTCTCTCCTGCACACTGCGCAGTCTGGCAGACCTTCGGCGCTGCCGAGTAGGAGTGCTCGTGGCAGGCAAGGAATGGGAGACTGCCTCAGTCCTTGCCTCAGGAGAGCCACGAGATGTAACATTACCCCCCCCCGTCTAGGCCCCCCCCCCTGTCCGTGCTCGAAGGCCGCTATCAAACCCGGGGCGCGGATATGATCCTCCAACTCCCAGGATCTATGCTCCGGACCACGACCGGCCCACTCCACGAGGTAGTACCTCTTGCCCTGTATGACTTTTGTCTCCACAAGTTTTGCCACCTCAGGGTCGTCGGACGGGGAGTCGGTTTGAGCCGGCAGGGACCCCGAGAATTTATTAAGTCGTACGGGTTTCAGGAGGGACACGTGAAAGGTGTTGGCTATAGCCCAGCGTGGAGGGAGCTGGAGTCGATATGCCACTGGGTTTACCTGCTGTAGTACTTTAAACGGACCCAGATACCTAGGGGCGAATTTGGCTGCCTGTACCCGTAGGTTAACATTCTTAGAGGACAGCCATACTAGGTCACCAGGGGCGAAGGATGGTGCAGGGCGGCGGCGAACACAAGCCGTTGTCACCATCCGGTCTTTAGCCCTTTTAAGAGCCTCTTGGGTGTCATCCCAGATCTCCCGGGCCTTGGTCGCCCAATCCTCCACTCTAGTATCGGGTGACGTAATGGGCATCAGAACCGGGATTCTGGGATGTTGTCCGTTATTGAGTAGGAACGGAGTCTGGCCAGAGGATTCATGGACCGAATTGTTAATGGCAAATTCGGCCCAAGGAAGGAGGTTAGCCCAGTTGTCGTGGTGCGCGGATATAAAATGGCGGAGGTAAGTTACCAAGGTCTGATTAGTCCTCTCCACTAGTCCATTGGTCTCGGGATGGTATGCGGAGGAGATGTTCAGCTCTATCTGCAGGAGCTTACAGAGCTCTCTCCAGAAGCAAGACGCGAACTGGGGACCCCGGTCGCTCACCACCTTGTCAGGGATGCCATGCAACCTAAATCATGCCGAATGAACAAGGTGGCGAGAGCACGTGACGTCGGGAGTCGTGGGAGAGGCACCAAGTGGACCATTTTAGAGAAGTGGTCCGTGATGACCCATACGACCCTGTGCCCTGCTGACTTGGGCAGATCTCCCAGGAAGTCCATCCCCACCACTTCCCAGGGACGATCCGGCACTGGCAGTGGGTGAAGAAGACCTGCCGGTCTCTGCCGGGACGGCTTATTCCGAGCACACGACATACAGGCTCCCACATATTCCTGTATGTCCTGGGGTAGTCTCGGCCACCAATAATGCCTGGTCACCAGGTCTCTGGTCCTTTTGACCCCAAAGTGACCCCCGACCTTGGAGGCATGGGCCCACGATAGCACCTCGTTCCGTAGTTCAGGGGGAACGAGGGTTTTGCCAGGTGGCACCTGGTCCAAAGAAGTGGGAGTGACCATCCTCAAGCTGTCCGGGGGTAGTATAAGACGAGGCTCCTCCTCGTCCTCCTCCAACACAACCATACAACGTGACAAGGCATCGGCCCGTACGTTCTTCTCACCGGCCAGGTGGCGGATAATAAAGCGGAACCGGGAGAAGAATAAAGACCAACGGGCCTGCCTTGGGTTCAGGCGTTGTGCTGTCTGGAGGTATGTGAGGTTTTTGTGGTCAGAAAAAACCTCAAATGGATGCTTCGCACCCTCCAGGAGATGCCGCCATTCCTGGAATGCTAGTTTCATCGCCAGTAACTCCCTATCCCCTATGGAGTAGTTCCTCTCGGCCGGAGAAAAGGTCTTGGAGAAAAAGAAACACGGATGTTTCCTTCCTCGTTCGTTTTTCTGGTACAGGACTGCACCTGCACCGACCGAAGAGGCGTCTACCTCCAGTAGGAAGGGTTTGGAGATGTCTGGACGATGAAGGATGGGAGCTCTGGAGAAGTGAGTTTTGAGAGTGTGAAATGCCTCTACCGTTTCCCGTGTCCATGCTTTAGGATTAGCGCCCTTGCGGGTAAGGGCAATGATGGGTGCTGCCACCGTCGAGAAGTTGGGAATGAACTGGCGATAATAATTGATAAACCCCAAGAATCGCTGGATCGCCTTCAGCGAGCGGGGCTCAGGCCAGTTCATCACTGTCTCCAACTTCCCCGGATCCATTGCTAACCCCTGACTGGACACTATGTACCCCAGGAACGGCAAGGATTCCTGTTCAAAAACGCACTTTTCCAGCTTAGCATATAACGAATGGGTGCGGAGCCTCTTAAGTACTCGGATGACATCCCTCCGATGGGTGGTAAGATCGGGGGAGAAGATAAGAATGTCATCCAGGTATGCAACCACGGAAAGATACAAATCCCGGAAAATGTCATTCACAAAGTCTTGAAATACGGCGGGGGCATTGCAGAGTCCGAAGGGCATTACTAGATACTCGTAGTGACCGTCCCTGGTGTTAAAGACGGTCTTCCACTCATCGCCCTTTCGGACTCGCACTAGATTATACGCCCCGCGTAGATCCAGCTTTGTGAAGACCTTTGCCCCGCGGAATCGATCAAATAGCTCAGTAATGAGGGGCAAAGGGTATTTGTTCTTGATTGTGATTGCATTTAATCCCCTGTAATCGATACAGGGGCGCAGATCCCCTTCCTTCTTCTGCACAAAAAAGAACCCTGCACCAGCCGGTGAAATAGACTTGCGAATGAACCCCTTCGCCAGGCTGTCCTGAATATATTTGGACATAGCCTCCGTCTCTGGAGCAGAGAGTGGATACACTCTGCCCCTAGGGGGCTCGGAGCCTGGCTTCAGGTCTATTCGGCAATCATATGGCCGGTGGGGAGGAAGAGTATCTGCAGCCCTTTTGGAAAAGACATCCCTGTAGGCCTCATAAGGTGTCGGTAAACCCGGCCCCTCAGTATTCCCTGAGGACCCAACCGACCTAATGGTAGCGGGTGGTTCGGTAGTCACGAGGTGCTCTTTACAGGATCCTGCCCAGGATGAGATCTCCCCTGTTGCCCAGTTGAGTATAGGAGCATGCTGTCTCAACCAGGGAAGGCCCAGTAGGATCTCATCCGTCCCCCCTGGAAGCACCAGGAAGGACACCTGCTCATGGTGTCCCGGTGGTACATCCATCCTGAGAGGGATGGTGATCTGGGTGATAGGATCGAGTAGTATGGACCCGTCGACTACCCGGACCCTGAGTGGCTTGGGCAACAGAACCAGGGGAACTGAGTATCGGGTTGCCAGGGAGGTCGAGATGAAATTGCCTTCAGCGCCTGAGTCCAAGCAAGCCAGGGCAGAGAAGAGAGTAGTGCCGAACTGCAACTGGGCGCTGATAGTCAACCTAGAGGGAGAAGTAGCGTCTAGAGTCCCCCCTCTGATAGAAACTAGACGCTGTCTTTTCCCGACGGTTTGGGACATAGGGTAGCTATGTGTCCCCTCTGCCCACAGGAAAAGCAGATGACACAAGACCGAGAACCTGGGGCAGAGGAGACCACCTTGGACACCTCCATTGACTCCACGGAGTCGCCTACAGGACTGGCTGGGGGACCTGTCTGATGGAAGACGGGAGTCAGACGCTTTTTAGGCCGAGAAGACGTGGGTGCTGAAGAGACCTCGAGCCTTCGCTCCGCCTGGCGGATGTCTATGCGAGAGGCAACCTGAATCAAGGACTCTAAAGTGGCAGGCACCTCACGTGTGGCCAGTGCGTCTTTGACAAACCCTGCCAGGCCCTCCCAAAACACAGGGACAAGGACCTTATCCGGCCAGTCCAGCTCTGCGGCCAGTGTCCTAAAGTGTATAGCAAAGTCCCCGACTGAAGCAGACCCTTGCCGAAGTCGTAGGAGGCGCAGCGCGGAATCGTGGGTGACTTGAGGCCCGAGGAACACCATTCTCATGGCCCCAAGATAAGCTGCTAAGTTATTCACCACACGATCTCCGCGCTCCCACAACGGCGTGGACCACTTCAGCGCTCTCCCTGTGAGCAGGGACTGGACGAAGGCTACCTTCGCCTTCTCGGTAGCGTAAAGAGTCGCGGACAGCTCTAAGTAGGTGGTAACCTGGTTTATAAAACCACGGCACTCAGAGCTGTTGCCGCTAAAGCGCTCTGGAAGCGCAAGGCGAGGAGACCTTCCACCCAATAGCACAGCCTGGGTAGCCGCCTGGGTGGCGACTGTCATCAGAGTAGTCTTATCGGAGGAAGACTGCTCCACTGCTGCCAATCGTGACTCCAACTGCTGCACATAACGCAGCAACTGCTGCTGCTCTTCAGCCATAGCCAGACCTTTGGCGCGACCGTAATGTTACGAGGGGGACCCGGGGAAGCGTGCCAAGATGGGAAATGGACTGCTTCCGCCGGTCAAGGTCCACTGTGCGGTGTAAGGGACCGCCGCTATGGTGGGTGAAGAGTGGGCGGGTTGCTGCTAGCGATCGTCTGGAATGTCACAGACGATCTATGTACACCGATCTGCCCTAACCCGTGAGGGTTGTATGGCACAGATCTCACGGCTCGGTGTACCTGTTGCACGGGGAAGCACAGAGGTGCCCACGCACGTGTGCCAGTGGAAGTCACGAGAATATGGCACGAGGGTAGCACAGAGGTGCCCACGCACGTGTGCTTTCAATAACCAGGTGAGTCCAATGGAGACTTGAGGAGCTCACCTGGGACAGGAACACGGCCTGTTGACGGGGGTACTGCCGGAGCAGCAAGGCAGGAACATGGCCTGCAAACGAGGTACTGCCGGAGCAGCAAGGGCCAAGCCCACAAGAGACAGTAATGCCTGAGCAGTGGCGTGGCAGCACGCTGCCAGACATCCAAACATAGAAGGACGGTCGCGCGCCGCCATGATGGCAGGGGGAGCTTTTAAGGAGGTGCAGCTCCACCCGAGGGCGGGCGCGAGGCGGAGATGACGGACTTGACCCAATCAGGGTCCACGACGTCCCAGCCTGGCCAGTCAGGATTCACCACGTCACCAGCCTTGTCATCAAGCCGTGTGACGTCAGTGAGCGAATCAGGACCCACCACGCATTGCACATGCTCACCCTCCTGCCTCTGGGAAATAGAGGCGGGATCCTCGGTCTCACAATGTGGAGAGATAACGGGAATCTCACTGCTTCCCTGAGCAGCAAACCTCCGCACACTGCGCAGCCTCGCAGACCTTCGGGGCCGCTGAGCAGGAGAGTCTGTGGCAGGCCAGGAATGGGAGACCGCTTCACTCCTTGTAACAGGAGAACCACTAGGTGTCACCCTTCTGCTGCCTCTCTGAGAAGGTCTCTCCTGCACACTGCGCAGTCTGGCAGACCTTCGGCGCTGCCGAGCAGGAGTGCTCGTGGCAGGCAAGGAATGGGAGACTGCCTCAGTCCTTGCCTCAGGAGAGCCACGAGATGTAACAGACAGGTAAGTGTTATGGCAATGTTTATTAACTGTATGTGTACATTTATAATGTGTTTTTATGTGTTGTGTTTGCCTGCCATTGGTTTCAATGGGGCTCGAGAGGTTTGTCGAACGGTTCGCCGAACCGAACACAAACACGGCATCCGTTCGATGAAGCGAACCGAACTCAAGCCTTCAGAGGCTCGCTCATCTCTACCCCCTACTTTCAGTCCCCAGCTGAATTTGGAGACCCTACTGGCTAAGGTACGTCTGTATGACTCCCCATTAGCTCCTTCAAAGTCCATTTGATGAGGATCAGAGACTCCTGGCTGTAATGCACCCTCAGCTTCCTATAGGGGAACTCTTGTCCCAATATGGCAACCATGTAGCTTTCCCTATAATAAAGACAATCGTTTGGTAAAATCCTGTTTATCCAATTCCTTCCGTTCAATCCCCTTTTATTGGAACTTCTGCTTACCCTGTGCAAAGTTCAATAGCTTCCTTGGTATGCAATCAGGACCTTGTCCTTCCCTTCAGTCTCTTCTAGGCTTGCTAAAATCCACTTTTGCCAATGCTGTTCCTGTTCATTATGACGTACTATTTAATGCCTCATGATTAGTGATGGGCAGACTCACAAATATTCGGAATCAGGGAGTCCAACCAGGTTTAAGAAAAAAAATCGGTTCCGGCCCTGAATTGATCCCGGATATCTGGCCAGACGCTGGTCCCCATATAAGTTTATCAGGATCAGAATCCGGCACTTTAAAATGGTGGTAGAAGGGATAGAGGGATTAGAGCAGGAGCATTATACTTGCCGTTATAGTCTCCTGTGTGGCTGTAACGCTACTTCCAAAGCCGCTCATTAAAATCATACATATGCACTGCTTCCCCTGTCCTCTGCCAATCTCTGTGTCTGTGATTGGTTGCAGACAGTCTGTCTGCAACCAATCAGAGGCGTTGTGTGCGTCTCTATTGGTTAAAAATAAATAAAAAAAATTGGTGTACGGTCTCCCCATATTATGATACCCAGCAATAAAGCATATGGCTACAGGCTGCAGCCCCCAACCATGCACTTATCTTGGCTATGTTTCAAGATAAGAGGGACTGCATGCGGCTTTTTTTATTATATAAAGAAATAATTTAAAGAAATAGCATGTAGTCTCCCCTGATTTTGATACACAGCAATGATAAAGCTGGAAGCTGGTATTTTCAGACTGGGGAGACCCATGCTTATTGGGCCCCCGCACCCTAAAAATAGCAGCCTGCAGCCGCCCAGGATTGTCGCATCCATTAGATGCAATAATCCCGAAACTTTACCCTGCTCATCTCGATTGCCCTGGTGAGGGTAATTTTTTTCTTTTTTTTTCAATTACCCAAGTTGCCGGACCTGGATCACTACCTTGAGTTCCCTGCCTGAGAACTTCAGGCCCGAGGTTGGTGCTCAAGTACTTTTGAATAGAGATTAGCAAACCTTTCAAAGTGTGGTTCACCGAGCCTTACCAAACAAATGCTACGTTCGCCGTACTTTTCAAACATTATTGGATTCAGTGGGAGGCCAAACCTAAGGCAGAGAAAACACCTTTAGGGGGGGTTAAAAAGCTTCCAAAACAGCAAAAATACCTTTTACAGTGCAGCACCAGTGTTTTGGCATTGCCATTAGCTTCCTAGACTATTGACAAAAGAAATATAGAGGTGGATGAGAGACAGGTGTAGGGCTGGTGCTCCCATACCCTGCAAGTACAGACAAGACAACTTGGAGACCCATCTTGGAGTCTTGAGATTAAAAACCTTTCAGGCAGACAGCAGGACAGGGGCATCGATTGCCCCCCCGCTCCCCATTTCCCTATAGTGTGTTTGCACAGCAGAGACCATGCCTTCTGCAGCAGTGCATCCAGGCCAGAATAGTGCCCTAGTAATTTCAGTACAACCAGGTTAAGCATGTGATCCATGCAATGCACATGTGAGGTCACCCAGGTGTAGTGCTGCCACCTGGTTTGCACTGTTATCACACACGTCCTTCCCTGGCTCCAAGTTCAGTGGAGACAGACACTGATCAAACTGGGCCTGGCATTCTCCAATGCATATTAATTTAAGCACTGTCTGATTGCATTAACTTACACACAGGATGTGGCATGGCATTTTCCTTTTAAAAATCAAAAGATGAATGAGTGACAAGTGTAGGCCTCTTGCTCCCAGAACCCTGGCAATACAGACAAAAGAAAATTTTGAGAAGCATCTTGGAGTCTTAAGATTAAAAACCTTTAAGGCAGTCAGCAGGACAATGGCATCAATTGCACCCCATATCCCCATAGTGTGTTTGCACAGCAGGGAAGTATGGTCCATGCAACACACATGATGTGGCCTGACATTTAAATTTTTTAAAATAAAAAGTTGGATTAGTGACAGGATTAGGCCTCTTGCTCTCACACCTCTGCCAGTATGGACAAGACACAACTTGGAGACCCATCTTGCAGTCTTCATATTAAAAACATTGCAGACAGACAGCAGGACAGTGGCATCAATTAACCCCCCCCCCATTTTCCCAGAGTGTGTTTACATGCCAGGGAGGTATGGTCCATGCAACACACAGGATGTAGACTCGGTGTCTCGCATGGGTCAAAAACACCAAACATGGTCACTACTGTAACAGCTGATGGGCTCTCACTCACCCCGAATGTAGTGGGTAAATAAGTGGATGTTCTGTGGTCGCAGACCTGTGTGTGCATAGTTTCAACGGTGATGCAGGAGGAGGAAGAAGAGGAAGATGCAGTTACACAGTTGATTTGGTGGATGGTGGTTGGGTAGACACGGTAGTCTGAATTTTAGCGCAGTAAGATCCACACAATAATGCATATTGGTTAAACATATGTCGGTTCATGCATGTGGTTGTCAAATTATTTGAATTTTCGCCTCTACTGAGTCATAGGCAAACTGAGGACCCGCGACCACTGCTGGTCACAGCTAGAGTTGTGGCTGAGGATGCAGTACTTCTCATGGTTGCATCACTACATGCTTGTGTGAGAATCACCAATGTAACCTCCTCGTCTTCCTCCTCCCCCTTCTCCTCCTAATCTACTGAGCTGCACAGCTGAGTGCCTCTGGGTTCACACCAAGTTGGATCTACAGCTTCATCATAAGACTCTATGTTGTCCCAGTCCTCCTCTTCCTGACATGACATCACATAACAGTGCGCATGCGCCTCAGGTATCCAAGTCTCATCAGCATCACCTCCACCCCTTGGGGTTAACGTCAGTTAACGAGGGTCGGGATCCTGCTCGGACCCTACTTCGTCCGGGCCAAGATCCAATTGACAAAGATTTTGGGCACTAGTGTAGATGCTTTCCTCCTCTTGAGTCTGGGAGGAGACCTCTGATGCCCATGGGATAGAATGTGTGAAGAGCTCTGCAGACTCGCCCATGTGTGGTTTCCCACAGTCAGTTTGCTGGTTGGAGATTTGTGATGCGGGTGGAAACAAGTGTAATTGAGATGGCACCACCTCTGAGGAATGAATTATGTGTGATGTTAAGGTGCAGGAAGAGGAGAAGAGGCCACTCGATGCAGCGCTTGCAATCCACTCTAGCACATGCTTTTTATCAGCCTCACTTCGAAGTTGAAACAATGTGCGGCTGTTAAAGAAATCTAGTGGCGTAGGCTGTCCAGTAAAGGAAGTTATTCTCATTTCTCTTGGGATATGATGATCGGTGTTTGCTCACTAGAGCTTTGACTAACAATACTTCCCACACGTACACCTCCAACCTCATCATGATTTACCACTCATGGTTGATGTACCCTTTCAAACAGATGTTTCGCAACCCTACGCCCACACCTGTCAGACACCTGGCACAAAAGATAAATTATTTATTTCCTGCTTGAGTTGGCAATGTTGTGAAGGCACTAAAAAGTACAAATAAATCGAAATGTGGTTCACTGCATAACTTGGAGCAGACAGGGAAAAGTGCCAAGACCTTTTTATCCAGTTCATTAGCAAATTTACAGCAGATTTGTGGCACTTACTGTACCTTTCCCTACACTGCACATCCCTATTCTACACTATCGCTCTGCTACCTATCTTAATTACATATGATTAACACTAGAAGTCCCAGAAATTTCAAGCTCCCCCGAAGTCCCGAAAGAGGGTCAAATGACCCTTAGTCCAAACTGAATAGAACTAACTAGAGACTAAATGGCTAAACTCAATGGAAAACAACAACCTCCTGTGGTGCGACAGTAATGGCCTTAATTACAGAACAAAAGACGGTGACTATAGGATGTTAGCTAAAATCCTTCAGGTCATTCGACCCATCTCTGGGTTCCAAAGGTAGAAATGTTAAATGACCCCTCTCTGGGACTTCTAGTGTTAAACCCCTAGTTAAGCTAATTGTCCCCCAGCCCTGGTGGTAGCACCTTTCCTAATGTTTAACATTCACAAAATACCGCCGACGTTGCATGTCTGCATTTTATATGCAGACAGACATGTGACTTTGGCAGCCATGGTTGGCTGCAAGGATATCCACAAATAAAGTTAAGAAAAAAAAAATTGGCGCCGCCCGCCTCTGGCTTCTCCTGTGTCCCAACCCCGTCCACTCATTAAACAAATCCCCCCAGTCATCATACAGCACCACAATCCTATACAAAAGCATAACATGTAATTCGAAAAGCATTTTTTTGAAAACGTGCTCAAACAAAACTGTACATTGCCATTTTTGGGGAAAGAGTTCGAGTAAACGAGCCTGAGCTAAACCGGCTAAGGCTCGTACCAAATTTGAAATTGGCAAACCTTTATTGAACAGGGTCGCTCATCTCTTCTTTTGAACCTGCGCTGATCCTAACTATTCTAGTCCAGGTCCGCCCCTCAATACACATGGTCTCTTCTGTTTGCACATGAACACTCGTTTACGTTGACCTTTCACACCTATGATTTACTATTGTGATGTACAGGTATTTTGTTTGGTGCCATTATGTTTATTGCTGCTGCAGTCATACTGCCTTGTTTTTATGGGTGCGGGGGTAATTTTAAATGTATCTTAGCCATTTTCTGTGTGGTGATTTTTTTTTTTTGTAGATAATTTTGCTAAATTAAATGATTTGCATGGTCTTTGATTATAAACTAAGTTATTAATGTCTGGTTTATCCAATGTATTTTTCTACACTCGTTTACATGCAGGTCTATGGTAGTTAGACCTTAGGTCTTACTTGTCTCAAAAGTGGACCCTATTCTAGTTTTTACCAGGAAGTTGCATCCTGTATGTCCATGCAGTTCCTCCCATCCTGGGCTATTCCCAACTGTTAACCTTGTCTGTACTCATCCATTTGCATGCAAATCACTAAACAGATAACAACACATTTCAAATAGTGCAATGCATTATATAATACCATATTTTCTTCAAGTGGGTGTAGGCACTAGAATCGGAGGTTTTATCTCTGCCGGTTTTCAAAAATGGGGGGATGGCACGTGGTGCCTACTAGAGTCGGACTGGCTACCAGAGGAACCTCCAGTAATACCAGTCCTGGGTGCAGTTACCTGGATTGAACTCTGGAGCTCTCACTTGAGCTCCGGAGTGCAGCCTGGACTGAACTCGGGGTTTGCAGGACTGAACCGCAAGCGCTGACTGATTCCATGGCGATTGCGGTTCAGTTCATGTCACAGCTGCGGACAAGCCAAGCTGAACTTTGGAGCTCAGGTAACAGCAGCTCTGGAGTTCAGCCCGGCCTGCCCGCAGCTGCCATGACCTGAACCGCAATTGCCGGGGAATCAGTCAGCGCTTGCAGTTCAGTCCTGCAAACCCCGAGTTCTGTCCAGGCTGAACTCCGGAGCTCAGGTGAGAGCTCCTGAGTTAAAACCAGGTAACCGCAGCCAGGACTGGTATTACTGGAGGTTCCTCTGGTAGCCAGTCCGACACTGGTAGGCACCAAGTGCCATCCCTCATTTTTGCAAACCGGCAGAGATAATCTCAACCTGGTGCTGTCTATTTTATCAGGATGGGAAGGTTCATTGTTATTGGGCCCTTCACAGCCTAAAAATACCAGCCCACAGCCACCTCAGAAGTGGAGGATCACATAAGATGCACCAATATTGGCACTTCGTTTTGGTTGTTCCCGATTGCCCTGGTGTTCTGGAAATCGGGATAATGGTTTTTAAGGTTCATGGAAGCTGTGTAGTGTTCAAAAACACAACTGACAAAGCCCTGGGGTTAGTAATGGAGAGACCCATATTACTAACCCAGTAAGAAAAAACTAAAATAAAAAAAAACACCAAAAAATACTTTATTGAAAATAAAAACCTCCTTGATACTTTCCCTCCCCTCATTCACCATTTTTTGAAAACAACCTTCAATATACAATATGAACCCCCATACAGACTTCCTATATACAGCATAAGCCCTCACAAAGCCCCCTATATACAGTATGAGCCCCCATATAGCTTCAGTATACATTATGAGCCCTCACAAAGCATCTCTATATACAGTATGAGCCCACACATAGCCCTTCTATATACAATGTGATCCTCTATACACAGTGTGAGACATCAGTCTTTTAAATTCAGTATACGCATGTACATAGCCTTCTAAATACAGTATGAGCCTATAGATAGCCCCCTATATACAGTATAAGCCATCACAGCTTTTAAATTCAGTGTATGCCTGTACATAGCTTCCTAAATACAGTATGAGCCCCTACATAGCCTCCTATATACATTATGAGCCTCACATAGCCTCCTAGATACATTTTGATCCTCACATCTCATCCTAAATACAGCATGAGCCCCAACATAGCCTCCTATATACCGTACTTTATGTGCTCTCACATAGCCTCTTATATACAGTAGGAGCTCCCTACATTGAATCCTATATACATTTCTGAGCCCCCACATAGCACCCTATATACATTATGAGCCCCCATACAGCCTCCAACATACATGCAAACAACCCTTACACATGGAAAAAAACAAACAAACCCCATACTCACCTCAAACCCATTCCCCGACACTCTGCACCAGTCTCCGCGGTGCACTGACGTGACGTTCCCACAGCACACATTGTGATGTAATTACAAAATGTGTGCAAAACACAATGGAGTTTATTTAAATATATGGTTTTTATTTAACATAATAAAAGGGACAATACATCACAAACACCATGTCTATCCCAGATGTAACATTAAGTATAGGCATACAAGGAAGTAACCTCACAATGTGGGGATCAGGATTAGAGTAACAATATATGCACTCAATATTGGCAGGAAATACGGTCATTAATATATAAAGGGAAAACTTTCCCACGTTCATACCTGCAGGGTGCAACGCAAAGTTGGAAAAGAGTCCCCAGTATTCTGATACCTCAAGGGTAACCACACTCAGTCATTCAACTGCTTCATGAATAATCCTATTGCTGTTAAACAGCGTAAAGGCAGTCAAGTGCGATCATACATACCAGTTGGCATTCAGAATAAGGGGGAGTTAGTCCTGGTCCCCGCCCGACGCGCATTTCGGCTGCCTTTCTCAAGGGCCACCACACGTTGTGTGTACCCCGTGGCACATTCCCTTAAATACCCACATGGACCAAATCATTCATCAGTCAAACCGCCCTAATTGCGCGCCCGTACGGCGTGCTCCGGGAGTCAAAAGAGCACACAAACCGGCGGCAGGTAGCGGGATACCGCGCATGTGTCGGAGAGAATCTCCGTGACGTCATTCGCGCATGCGCGGCGCCGCTCAGAAAGCCACCGGGTGTGTGCACCCGGAAGACACGTTCGCACAGCGCGCATGGCAGGTAATAGGCGGATGGATAAGGTAGACGAGTGAATAGGTTTTATGTTATATGGCAGATCATATGTCAATAAGTAGGTGAAAGATACCGCCCGAATAATAATTGTAACAGACATCCAAAGTACATCTGCATTCATCCAGAAATCTGGCATTTTATATACATATTTCATATTCATAGAAAAATAGACTGACATTCCCAGCGGGTGTATACAATTATACATAAAACCCAGCATAACATGGAGTCCGATGGCCACAAGGTCCATTATCCTATAGTTCAACACCAAATAAAGGGAAAGTACTGTGGTATACATGAGTCGCGATCCATTGTACACAGATCCTGTCCTCATGTATACATGCATGAAGGAATTTAACCTTAATAATACATCATAAAAAATATGTGACTGGGGTCCCTCCATATGGACAACAATACAACCAAACGCCAAGGGTGACCCCACTTAGTCAGAATAAATTACATAGTAGGGATGAAATTGCTTCCAGATACACAATGGCTAAAGTTGCGCACAAGTGTTGTAAATTCAATTCATACCCAGTCTCCTGGGTGGACAAATGAGTATCCTCCCAGTATATAATACGGCAGGGACCTCATATAACAAAAAACCGCCCCCCAGAAAAAGCCATTGTGTATCCGAAGTCGCACCATCATAATGCATCAAAGGCCAGTAGTAAATAATACAGCCAGTGCAAATAAATGCACCGAATTTTCCAATTGGATTGTCTTCTTCCATCCTAAGAACGGCTGACACCGTCAGTCTTCCCACTCATCAAAGGTGTGTGGATCAAGGGCACATCAGGTAGAGGGAATGATACCAACCGGATCTTCAATTACAGTAACGTTACTAAAACACAAACAACATGTAAATTAAAAAGAAGCATAGTGAACAGCAGAATTAAAAGCAGACAATAGTATACAAAAGATCTACCCCAGAGAACCAGTAATACACTGTAGATCATCCACTAAGGAAAGGGGCGAAGCTCAACTGTTCGTTTAGACCCATAGGGGATAGTGTCCCAAGGGAAAAGATCCATCTAGATTCCAGCCTTGATAGAGCCGTTTTCAGATTACCCCCTCTTATGCCCCCTTTAATCAGGTCGATCCCCATCACCTTCAGTCCAGAGGGGTCACAATTGTGATGGACTTTAAAATGTCTGGGGAGGGTCCTGAGAAGTGTGAGGTCCGTCACAGATGGGGCCTTTAGAATATCACGAACGTGTTCGCGTATGCGAACCCGTAGTTGTCTCGATGTCAGTCCCACATAGATTAGATCACAGGGACATTTGGCGTAATAAATTACATATACGCTACTGCATGAGATGTAATTTTTAATCTGGAACCGTTGTCTTTTGTCAGCTGAGAAGAATTCTTTGCCTCTCACAATGTTCCCAGATTCACATGTCACACACTCCCCACATGTGAAGCATCCCACTCTAGGGGTATTGTGTCCAAAAAGTCCGCCTGATGTTCCCGCCACATAGTGGCTATCAACCAAAAGGTCACGCAAACTTCTGCCCCTCCTAGATGTTAATAGGGGGGCACCCGGTAGATCACCCACCAACACTGGATCCGTCTGTAAGACGGACCAGTGTTTCGTAAGAGCGTCCCTCACGCGCCCCCATTGTCCACTGAAGGTGGAGATGAACCTGGTCTGGTTGTCCTTTTTGTCCTCTTTCATACCCCGAGGACCATATAACAGTTGTTCTCTAGGGATATGCTTTGCTCTCTTGTAGCCATATCTGATCCCGCGGGCGCCGTATCCCCTGTCCCTGAATCTCAAACGTAGGTCCTTAGCCTGGTCCTCAAACCTCTGGGTGGTAGAACAGATTCTCCTTGCCCTCAGGAATTGGCCAGTGGGAATTGCTCTTATTGTGGATCTTTGGTGAGCTGACGATGCATGCAATAACGCATTTACCGATGTAGATTTCCTAAATAAGTCAGTCTCAATCTGGCCTCCCTCTCCAACCTCCACCACAACGTCCAAGAACTCCATTCTCCTCTGGTCCGCTTTATACGTACGTTTCACATTCATATCATTCCGGTTAAGCTCTTCCATAAATTCATCCAGCAGAGAATGGGCACCCTGCCACAGGAACAGCACGTCATCTATGTATCTGTACCAGCAGACTACCCTCTGGGCAAGTGTTAGACCATGTAAAACATTCTGCTCCCACCTGCCCAGGAATAGATCCGCATAAGATGGCGCACATGCTGCGCCCATGGCGGTGCCACGCCTCTGCAGGAAGACCTGGTCCTTGAAAGTGAAGACGTTGTGGTGGAGGATGAATTCTAGGAGTTCCAGAATGAGTTCACACAAAGACCCATCCCAAGAGCTGCCCAAGAGAAAATGTCTTGATGCTTCCAGACCCTGTTCGTGCGAGATGCAGGTATACAAGGACTCAACGTCCACCATAACCAGCCACATATCTGCATCTATGTGGATCCCATCCAATTTCTTTAGTAAATCATTTGTGTCCTTTAGGTATGACGGAAGATTCTGCACAAGGGGTTTTAAATAAAATTCCACAAATGTGCAGACCGGCCCACAAAGGCCACCAATCCCCGAGACAATAGGGTGTCCCGGGGGGTTGGTGGCATCCTTGTGGACCTTCGGCAGTAGGTAAAAAGTAGGTAACCTAGGAGTCTTAACCAAAAGTCCATCTCTCACCTTAGGGGTAATTATCCCATCAAGAAGGACCTCCTCCAGTATGGACTTCAGTTTTAACCTGTATTCAGGGTCGGGTTAGTGGTGAGTCTGGTATATGTGTCCTTATTGTTCAGTTGTCTGAACGCTTCTCGTTCGTATTTACAAACGGGCCAAACCACCACGTTCCCCCCCCTTGTCCGCATTTTTTATCACAATGTCTGTCATGTTGCGTAGTTCTTTAATCGCCATGCGTTGTTGTTTTGTCAAATTGTCACCAGAGCTATATTTAGGGATTTTCTCCAGCTCTTTGGTGACCAACTTAACAAAAATTTCTATCTGTGGACAAATGGACAGTGGGGGGAACGTGGTGGATCGAGGAAGAATTTCTTTGGGAAACACACCAGATATCCCAGACTCACCCTCCCTCTCAAGGTCCTCCAAAACAGTTATAGCTTCTTGTTCCCTCTCTGTTAGGGTGTCATTACCTTTCTTTACTTTGTTATGCAATCTATGGAGTAATAATTTGCGGGCATAGAGGTGGAGGTCCTTCACAGCCGTGAACAAATCAAAAGTGCCTGTTGGCACAAAAGAAAGTCCCAGTTGGAGAACCTGCACCTGAGCCTCGGTTAGAATGTGGGTGGATAGGTTAATTAACTCCAGTTGACTCTTTTTGCTACGTTGTTCATGAGGTATCGTAGGTGAGATCTCCTTCCTCTTTCCTTGGGGTGCTCCACGATTGTATTTGGAGCCCTCCATAGTTTTTTTGTTAGTCTGGATGGTACGATTATCTTCCTTCTCCTCTATTTCGAGGCTCTCCCCCGAGGTATGGGATGAGATTGAGACCGATCTTGGTCTACCGTGAGAGAACTGATAAGAGCGGCCTTTCTTCCACCTGTAAACCTGTTTGTTTACCTGATCATTCTTATCTCTCTGCAGTTTTTTTGTTTTCGTGGTTCTGATTTCGTTTTCCCACTCACTTAGCAAACTCTCCTTCCACCTCTGTATTAAATTTGGCCATTTGCTCTTCTGTCATTTCTTTTTTCAGTCGTTTCTGGATGGCCTCAATCTCCACCTCCAATTCACCCACATTCACTTCATTTAGTTTGATCAATAATTCCATGAATTGTTTGGAACAGGCGTCCGCGTAGCCCTCCCAGGCATTAATAAACCACTCCTCCTGGATTGGAAATGAGGCAAAGACCTGGATTCTTAGCCCCCGTGGAATCAAGCCCCGGGCTACGTATTGTTCCAGGAAACCTTTGTTCCACCAAAGTTTGGTCCTCTTGTGTAACAATTGTTTCAACTTCTGCATATCTGCTTGATGGTCACTATGCTTACTACTAAAACCACATGCTAGGTTTTCCTTAAAGGCCTCACTGATATGAGAGCGCCAGTTGTTGTCTCGTGCTCTAAAGTCCATGGAACCTGAAAACAGTACTGTGATTAACACAGAAATTAGTATTGATATAGTTTTCATAGAGAACGGGGATATATAATCAAAACAATCAATAAATAGTAACCCCCTGTAAATCCATCATTATAGAACTCCTGAATCAATATTACAAAATGTGTGCAACACACAATGGAGTTTATTTAAATATACGTTTTTTATTTAACATAATAAAAGGGACAATACATCACAAACACCATGTCTATCCCAGATGTAACATTAAGTATAGGCATACAAGGAAGTAACCTCACAATGTGGGGATCAGGATTAGAGTAAGGCGGGCTTTGCACACTACGACATCGCAGGCCGATGCTGCGATGCCGAGTGCGATAGTGCCCGCCCCCGTCGCAGCAGCGATATGTGGTGATAGCTGGCGTAGCGAAAGTTATCGCTACGCCAGCTTCACACACACACTCACCTGCCGTGCGACGTCCCTGTGGCCGGCGACCCGCCTCCTTGTTAAGGGGGCGGGTCGTGCGGCGTCACTGCGACGTCACACGGCAGGCGGCCAATCAGAGCGGAGGGGCGGAGATGAGCAGGATGTAAACATCCTGCCCACCTCCTTCCTTCCGCATATCCTACGGAAGCCGCAGTGAGGCCGGTAGGAGACGTTCCTCGCTCCTGCGACTTCGCACACAGCGATGTGTGCTGCCGCAGGAGCGAGGAACAACATCGGACCATTGCGTCAGCGTAATTATGAATTACGCCGACGCTATACCGATGATACGATTACGACGCTTTTGCGCTCGTTAATCGTATCATCCAGCCTTTACACACTGCGATGTCGCATGCGATGCCGGAAGTGCGTCATTTTCAATTTGACCCCACCGACATCGCACCTGCGATGTCGCAGTGTGCAAAGTGCCCCTAACAATATATGCACTTTTCCAACTTTGCGTTGCACCCTGCAGGTCTGAACGTGGGAAAGTTTTCCCTTTATATATTAATGACCGTATTTCCTGCCATATTGAGTGCATATATTGTTACTCTAATCCTAATCCCCGCACTGTGAGGTTACTTCCTTGTATGCCTATACTTAATGTTACATCTGGGATAGACATGGTGTTTGTGATGTATTGTCCCTTTTATGTTAAATAAAAACCGTATATTTAAATAAACTCCATTGTGTGTTGCACACATTTTGTAATATTGATTCAGGAGTTCTATAATGATGGATTTACAGGGGGTTACTATTTATTGATTGTTTTGATTATATATCCCCGTTCTCTATGAAAATTATATCAATACTAATTTCTGTGTTAATCACAGTACTGTTTTCAGGTTCCATGGACTTTAGAGCGCGAGACAACTGGCGCTCTCACATCAGTGAGGCCTTTAAGGAAAACCTAGCATGTGGTTTTAGTAGTAAGCATAGTGACCATCAAGCAGATATGCAGAAGTTGAAACAATTGTTACACAAGAGGACCAAACTTTGGTGGAACAAAGGTTTCCTGGAACAATACGTAGCCCGGGGCTTGATTCCACGGGGGCTAAGAATCCAGGTCTTTCCCTCATTTCCAATCCAGGTGGAGTGGTTTATTAATACCTGGGAGGGCTACGCGGACGCCTGTTCCAAATAATTCATGGAATTATTGATCAAACTAAATGAAGTGAATGTGGGTGAATTGGAGGTGGAGATTGAGGCCATCCAGGAACGACTGAAAAAAGAAATGGCAGCAGAGCAAATGGCCAAATTTAATACAGAGGTGGAAGGAGAGTTTACTAAGTGAGTGGGAAAACGAAATCAGGACCACGAAAACAAAAAAACTGCAGAGAGATAAGAATGATCAGGTAAACAAACAGGTTTACAGGTGGAAGAAAGGCCGCTCTTATCAGTTCTCTCACGGTAGACCAAGATCGGTCTCAATCTCATCCCGTACCTCGGGGGAGAGCCTCGAAATAGAGGAGAAGGAAGATAATCGTACCATCCAGACTAACAAAAAAACTATGGAGGGCTCCAAATACAATCGTGGAGCACCCCAAGGAAAGAGGAAGGAGATCTCACCTACGATACCTCATGAACAACGTAGCAAAAAGAGTCAACTGGAGTTAATTAACCTATCCACCCACATTCTAACCGAGGCTCAGGTGCAGGTCCTCCAACTGGGACTTTCTTTTGTGCCAACAGGCACTTTTGATTTGTTCACGGCTGTAAAGGACCTCCACCTCTATGCCCGCAAATTATTACTCCATAGATTGCATAACAAAGTAAAGAAAGGTAATGACACCCTAACAGAGAGGGAACAAGAAGCTATAACTGTTTTGGAGGACCTTGAGAGGGAGGGTGAGTCTGGGATATCTGGTGTGTTTCCCAAAGAAATTCTTCCTAGATCCACCACGTTCCCCCCACTGTCCATTTGTCCACAGATAGAAATTTTTGTTAAGTTGGTCACCAAAGAGCTGGAGAAAATCCCTAAATATAGCTCTGGTGACAATTTGACAAAACAACAACGCATGGCGATTAAAGAACTACGCAACATGACGGACATTGTGATAAAAATGCGGACAAGGGGGGGAACGTGGTGGTTTGGCCCGTTTGTAAATACGAACGGGAAGCGTTCAGACAACTGAACAATAAGGACACATATACCAGACTCACCACTAACCCGACCCTGAATACAGGTTAAAACTGAAGTCCATACTGGAGGAGGCCCTTCTTGATGGGATAATTACCCCTAAGGTGAGAGATGGACTTTTGGTTAAGACTCCTAGGTTACCTACTTTTTACCTACTGCCGAAGGTCCACAAGGATGCCACCAACCCCCCGGGACGCCCTATTGTCTCGGGGATTGGTGGCCTTTGTGGGCCGGTCTGCACATTTGTGGATTTTTATTTAAAACCCCTTGTGCAGAATCTTCCGTCATACCTAAAGGACACAAATGATTTACTAAAGAAATTGGATGGGATCCACATAGATGCAGATATGTGGCTGGTTACGGCGGACGTTGAGTCCTTGTATACCTGCATCTCGCACGAACAGGGTCTGGAAGCATCAAGACATTTTCTCTTGGGCAGCTCTTGGGATGGGTCTTTGTGTGAACTCATTCTGGAACTCCTAGAATTCATCCTCCACCACAACGTCTTCACTTTCAAGGACCGGTTCTTCCTGCAGAGGCGTGGCACCGCCATGGGCGCAGCATGTGCGCCATCTTATGCGGGTCTATTCCTGGGCAGGTGGGAGCAGAATGTTTTACATGGTCTACCACTTGCCCAGAGGGTAGTCTGCTGGTACAGATACATAGATGACGTGCTGTTCCTGTGGCAGGGTGCCCGTTCTCTGCTGGATGAATTTATGGAAGAGCTTAACCGGAATGATATGAATGTGAAACTTACGTATAAAGCGGACCGGAGGAGAATGGAGTTCTTGGACGTTGTGGTGGAGGTTGGAGAGGGAGACCAGATTGAGACTGACTTATTTAGGAAATCTACATCGGTAAATGCGTTATTGCATGCATCGTCAGCTCACCAAAGATCCACAATAAGAGCAATTCCCACTGGCCAATTCCTGAGGGCAAGGAGAATCTGTTCTACCACCCAGAGGTTTGAGGACCAGGGTAAGGACCTACGTGCGAGATTCAGGGACAGGGGATACGGCGCCCGCGGGATCAGATATGGCTATAAGAGTGCAAAGCATATCCCTAGAGAACAACTGTTATATGGTCCTCGGGGTATGAAAGAGGACAAAAAGGACAACCAGACCAGGTTCATCTCCACCTTCAGTGGACAATGGGGGCGCATGAGGGACGCTCTTACGAAACACTGGTCCGTCTTACAGACGGATCCAGTGTTGGTGGGTGATCTATTAACATCTAGGAGGGGCAGAAGTTTGCGTGACCTTTTGGTTGATAGCCACTATGTGGCGGGAATATCAGGCGGACTTTTTGGACACAATACCCCTAGAGTGGGATGCTTCACTTGTGGGGAGTGTGTGACATGTGAATCTGGGAACATTGTGAGAGGCAAAGAATTCTTCTCAGCAGACAAAAGACAACGGTTCCAGATTAAAAATTACATCTCATGCAGTAGCGTATATGTAATTTATTACGCCAAATGTTCCTGTGATCTAATCTATGTGGGACTGACATCGAGACAACTACGGGTTCGCATACGCGAACACGTTCGTGATATTCTAAAGGCCCCATCTGTGACGGACCTCACGCTTCTCAGGACCCTCCCCAGACATTTTAAAGTCCATCACAATTGTGACCCCTCTGGACTGAAGGTGATGGGGATCGACCTGATTAAAGGGGGCATAAGAGGGGGTAATCTGAAAACGGCTCTATCAAGGCTGGACTCTAGATGGATCTTTTCCCTTGGGACGCTATCCCCTATGGGTCTAAACGAACAGTTGAGCTTCGCCCCTTTCCTTAGTGGATGATCTACAGTGTATTACTGGTTCTCTGGGGTAGATCTTTTGTATACTATTGTCTGCTTTTAATTCTGCTGTTCACTATGCTTCTTTTTAATTTACATGTTGTTTGTGTTTTAGTAACGTTACTGTAATTGAAGATCTGGTTGGTATCATTCCCTCTACCTGATGTGCCCTTGATCCACACACCTTTGATGAGTGGGAAGACTGACGGTGTCAGCCGTTCTTAGGATGGAAGAAGACAATCCAATTGGAAAATTCAAGGAAGAAAAATGTCCAGCGCGGTCCAAATTCTCGTATAAAAAGTCATCTTTATTATTTAATCCATAAAAATAGGGGTTTACAGGCGGTCAGCAAGATACATGAATTAATAGGACCCCACATTAATAGGTCATATTAATTCATGTATCTTGCTGACCGCCTGTAAACCCCTATTTTTATGGATTAAATAATAAAGATGACTTTTTATACGAGAATTTGGACCGCGCTGGACATTTTTCTTCCTTGATTTCTACATGGCAGCCCAGCCCTCCGTGCCCAGCCCTGGATACACAGCGGATCACAGCAACTCGGTGAGCTGATTTTTTTCTTCTTTAATTGGAAAATTCGGTGCATTTATTTGCACTGGCTGTATTATTTACTACTGGCCTTTGATGCATTATGATGGTGCGACTTCGGATACACAATGGCTTTTTCTGGGGGGCGGTTTTTTGTTATATGAGGTCCCTGCCGTATTATATACTGGGAGGATGCTTATTTGTCCACCCACTGGGTGAGACTGGGTATGAATTGAATTTACAACACTTGTGTGCAACTTTAGCCATTGTGTATCTGGAACCAATTTCATCCCTACTATGTAATTTATTCTGACTAAGTGGGGTCACCCTTGGCGTTTGGTTGTATTGTGGTCCATATGGAGGGACCCCAGTCACATATTTTTTATGATGTATTATTAAGGTTAAATTCCTTCATGCATGTATACATGAGGACAGGATCTGTGTACAATGGATCGCGACTCATGTATACCACAGTACTTTCCCTTTATTTGGTGTTGAACTATAGGATAATGGACCTTGTGGCCATCGGACTCCATGTTATGCTGGGTTTTATGTATAATTGTATACACCCGCTGGGAATGTCAGTCTATTTTTCTATGAATATGAAATATGTATATAAAATGCCAGATTTCTTGATGAATGCAGATGTACTTTGGATGTCTGTTACAATTATTATTCGGGTGGTATCTTTCACCTACTTATTGACATATGACCTGCCATATGACATAAAACCTATTCACTCGTCTACCTTATCCATCCGCCTATTACCTGCCATGCGCGCTGTGCGAACGTGTCTTCCGGGTGCACACACCCAGTGGCTTTCTGAGCGGCGCCGCGCATGCGCGAATGACGTCACGGAGATTCTCTCCGACACATGCGCGGTATCCCGCTACCTGCCGCCAGTTTGTGTGCTCATTTGACTCCCGGAGCACGCCGTACGGGCGCGCAATTAGGGCGGTTTGACTGATGGATGATTTGGGCCATGTGGGTATTTAAGGGAATGTGCCACGGGGTACACACAACGTGTGGTGGCCCTTGAGAAAGGCAGCCGAAATGCGCGTCGGGCGGGGACCAGGACTAACTCCCCCTTATTCTGAATGCCAATTGGTATGTATGATCGCACTTGACTGCCTTTACGCTGTTTAACAGCAATAGGATTATTCATGAAGCAGTTGAATGACTGAGTGTGGTTACCCTTGAGGTATCAGAATACTGGGGACTCTTTTCCAACTTTGCGTTGCACCCTGCAGGTATGAACGTGGGAACGTTTTCCCTTTATATATTAATGACCGTATTTCCTGCCAATATTGAGTGCATATATTGTTACTCTAATCCTGATCCCCACATTGTGAGGTTACTTCCTTGTATGCCTATACTTAATGTTACATCTGGGATAGACATGGTGTTTGTGATGTATTGTCCCTTTTATTATGTTAAATAAAAACCGTATATTTAAATAAACTCCATTGTGTGTTGCACACATTTTGTAATATTGATTCAGGAGTTCTATAATGATGGATTTACAGTAAGTTACTATTTATTGATTGTTTTGATTATATATCCCCGTTCTCTATGAAAACTATATCAACACGTTGTGATGTGACATCATCGCCTCTACTGTGCCTCACGCTGATTGGTAGAAGATGGAGCCAGTGGCCCTTCCTCCAGCAATGTATTCACCGTTATCTGTATCCTCAGGATGCAAATAGTGGTGACATAGAGCAGAAGTGGCGTTAATGGGAGAGAGCTCAGTGCGGCCCGCGGGCCACTGATTTCAGCTCTTTGTCTGTCTCGGTCCATGGGCTGCACTGGAACAGCCAGAGGGCTCGATGTGGTCCCATGCAGTACTTTGGACAGCCCTGATCTATGGTATTCTTTACCATGATGGCCCTATGTCATCAACCCTATAATTTATAGGCCATTTCTAAGAAGTCAATTAAAAAAAAGATTGGAAGTAGATCTGCTAATTCACGGCTTCTTCAGAGATTTAGCCAGTTAGAACATGGTTTAAGGCCTTTGCTGCCTGGAGAATAACCTATTTGTCATTCTGCTACACACACACAGATTTCAATCAAGCGTACTTGAGAGCTTGCCATCAGCATAGTGGCCAAATATACAAAAATATTTCTTCTGGGAGCAGCTGGAGACTGACATAAAGCAAATAATGAGGAGGTCAATAGTTATAAACAGTGTGCACATATTAAATATTCACAGCACTGACATGGTCCTGAATATAAATCTGAATGCATTTACTTCAAAGAGGTTGTCTCATAAAAAACATTTATTACCCATTCGTAGGATAGGTGATACATGCATGATTGCCGGGGGTCTCATCGTGCACAGGTCTCCAAATCCGTGTGCGAAGAGAGTGGTAGTACTTATGTATAATCACCACTTATAATAATCACCACTCTATTGATTTCTACTGGACTGATGGCTCAGCTATTTATGTCAGTTCCATGAAATTAAATCTGTCAGAAGGTTTTTGCTATGTAAACTGAGATCACCATGATGTAGGATCAGAGAACCTGATTATAGTTATGGGTCACTTATTGGGTTGTGTTTTGCGGCTTCGATACCATCAGTGTTTTATCATCAGGAGATTATCACTACAGGACTAGCTGTCCTAGTGCCTTCTAGTCCAATTGTGGCGCCCTGGACAAGCCAGGGGCCACAGAGCACAACACCCACACACCCCGCACTCCCAGCAGGCACACCGAAGTCAGACACAAAACCCTTGTTGCCTTCCTCCAGGGGCTGATGATCACACCAGGGGGTGGGCCAGGCGGTTGGTCCCGCCCACCGAGGAGTTCACAGTCCTGGAGGCGGGAAAACAGACAGTCTAGTTTTGACAGTGAAAGTGGAAGGAGGAAAGTGTGGTAGTGGAGCAACTGACTTACAACGTCCGGGTGTGTGGCCCGGGCGGAACAGCAAGGTTGGCAGACGGTGCTGACCGTCTGCAGGAGTGGCCTATCCGAGTTACCGTAAGGACCGTGGACGGGCGGTGGCCCGGCGGTACCGGACCGGTACACAAAGAGAAGCCAACACCATCTGGCAGGTGCTTTTCGGACCCCGGCAAGGCTAGGAGTCGCCGTGAATTTGCTGAATCTGTTAGTGAAGGGGACCTCCTGGGTTTCCAAACAGTCAAGTCCCGGCAGAAGGCAACAGTCCAACCAACAGAGGGAGACACTGCCACCGCCAAGGCAACCGTTTCTCAGGGCCAGCGCCTGCGGGCAAAGAGGGGCTCCTCGAGCCCATATCCAAGCTGGGGAGTGGGTTACCGGTGGGAACCCATCGGAACCATCAACCGTACTTAGGTGCAGGGAAAGGCAGTCACCATCAACCTGTCGGGAGAAACAACACCGCAGCCGTCTGTGGGACCCGTCCATCCAGCCGAGTGTTTTACCGAGAACTGTGTCTTGATCATTGGGCTGAGTGAGTACCACCGTGCCGTGCGGCACAGCGCTGCCCCTGCGACCCAGCACCTCACCAGGCCCCGTAACCCGCCTGCCATCCATCCCTACCCCATCACCGGGCCCCGGGACAACCAACCCCCTACCCACGGAGGGGAGAACTAACAACAAAGCTGCTCCCTGTCACCGCTCCCGGGATCCCCATCCAGAGCAGCGGTGGTGTCACCATTATCACCACAGCCGTGGGTGGCGTCATGGACAATAAATCCCCACAATCAATCCAAACCCCCTTTTCACTCACGGGCGAGGAGCGACGCTCGAGTCCCCGGGATCCGGCCCACCGCTCGAGCCACCACCGAGCAGCAGCACCAGCGGCCGGACCCAAGCAGTGGGAGAGCGCAGCATCCCCTCCTCCGCCCGCGACACAATCACACCCCCACCACTGATTAGCAGCTTTCTGTCAATATACAAAGTACACAGAAACTTGCTAATCAGTGGTGTGGGTGGAGTTATCCAGTGCTGAACATTCTAAGCTCTGCTAAATCTGTAGTAGACAAAACTGTGATTGTATCACAATTGCTACACCCAATAAACTAAATGATACATCACTGGAAGCAGGGTTTCTGTCCCTGCATCATGCTGGTATCAAATTACATGGCAAAACCCTGCTGACAGATTGTCTTTATTGTGAATGGAGCAACAGTCTTGCTCAATTCACACAGTGGAGTTGGGGACCTGGAATCCTGGAATCAGTAGGGGTGTTTCTGGTGCCATCTTGGCAACCATACATTTATTACATATCTTGTAGACCAACGTTTCTCAAAATGTTACTTTTCATTCAATAGAGGGAGGATGTACAGTACCTAGCCGTCAGCCGAGTTGAGGCGCTGCAGTTGAGTAGTTCACACCCCTACCGATGGAACATTGATGACATATTATAATGATAGATCCCAGACAACCCCTTTAATTATGAACAATTTTGCACAGATAAATTCTGTTGATGTTTGGGGCATATTAATATCTAGGTCTCATGTTACCAAGAATATATCTGCCTCCAGAACAGGAATGTGTTATATCTATGGTAAATACAGAGACAACTGTAAAGAGTCTGAAGGACACAGATTTACCAGCAGTCAGATACTTATGAACTGTAGAGAGCCAGGAAGCTTTTTACTGACATTTTTTTTGCTTGCCTAGCAAATCTAATTTTATAGCATAGAAAGGTAAAAGAGCATTGTTAATAAATTACACAGCAAAACTGGTAATTAATATTTGTCAATTAATAAAATAGCTACTTAAAGACCAAACAAAAGTCAGTCTTATCAGACACTTTATAGCACCCTATGGGGATCTTTCAGCAATGACACCATTCTGCTTTTTAACACCTTAAATTATAACTGTCATTTTCATTTGTATTTCATAAATCAATAGTACACATGAAAATAATCAACTTTGTAATATACTTTATCAGACAAATTTGCTTCTTTCTCTGCGAGAATTCAGCAGTCATTATCGAAATTCTCAATTCTGGGATAAAATCTGTATTCAGTGAAGACTTTCCTATTACTGAGATAGGAGATGGCGGATACTGATGAGATTCTATGTAGATAGAAGAGGGTAAAAGGGTGGAGTTCTGCCTCTAACTCTTCCCTCTGCCTTAAGCTCCTCCCTCTGCCTCTAGCTCCTCCCTCTGCCTCTAACTCTTTCCTCTGCCTTAAGCTCCTCCCTCTGCCCCTAGCTTCTCCCTCTGCCTCTAGCTATTCCCTTTGCCTCTAGCTCCCTTCTCTCCCTCTAGCTCCTCCCACTGCTTATAGCTCCTCCCTCTGCCTCTAGCTCTCTCTGCCTCTAGCTCCTCCCTCTGCCCCTAGTTCCTTCCACTGCTTCAAGCTCCCGCCATTGCCTCCAGCTCTCCCCTCTGCCTCCATCTACCCCTGTGCCTCTAGCTCCTCACTCTTCCTATAGCTCCTCCCACTGTCTCTAGCTCTCCCCTCTGTCTCCTACTTCCTCCGCTGCCTCTAGCTCTTCCCTCTGTCTCTAGATCTTCCCTTTGCCCCTAGCTCCTCCCTCTGCCTCTAACTCCCCCCCTCTGCCTCTAGCACCCCCTGTGCCTCCAGCTCCCCCTCTGCCTCCAGCTCCCCCTCTACCTCCTGCTCCCCCCTCTGCCTCCTTCTCCACCCTCTGCCTCTAGCTCCTACCTCTTCCCCTACTCCTCCATCTAGCAGATTTGTCCATTTGGGGTATTTAGGATATAGCATTTTTTTTTCGTATGTCATAGTCATATTCCAAGAGTATTTGTATTTTTTGTCACTCTAAATGTATGAGAGATTTTTTCAAGATTAGTTGTATTTGTCAGTGGCGGAATTTTAATATACATATAACTTATTACCTAACTTTTATTAAAGGGAATCTGTCAGCAGGTTTTTCTTATCTCATCTGAGAGCGGCATGATGTAGGCAATGAGACTAAATCCAACGGTGTATCACTTTACTGGGTGTAAAGGTTCTGACATAATTATAGTTTTTAGATTTAGAAATTCACACCAGGCTCTCTGTGTACAAAGTATATAGACAGTAAGCTGCTAATCACAGCAGTGATATTGCTGAAATAGCTGACCTCTAGGTAATGTAGTGCGGCAATGATTATCTCCTGAAGCTAAAACAAACCTTTTTGTGTGTTTTACTACTCTTTAAAAAAATATATTTTGGGGGTAGATATTTTTATATGTAAACAGAGTTATGTGAGTACATTTTTTAAAGAAAAGCTGTGGTTTTTAATTAGTGCTGTTTTTCATAATTTATTATTTAATATTGTTTGTGAGCCTGGATGAGAAAAAACTGAATTGTGCTGCTGCAATTGCACTGTGTTGGTGTTGATGGCCTGACTGAGGGAATGGTCTTCCTCTGTCAAACGCGTAATGTGCTGCTGTCACTTGGAAAGCAGCATATTAAGATTTAAACTGCTAGGATCGGTAAAAACACCAATTTCTAGCAGTTACAGCAGGAGTCCAGCTGTGTACATCTGTCAGCTTCATGCAGTTGATCGCATGATTGCACCGATTCAGAAGCAGAGCTGTGGGATAAGCATGATGTAAATATGTGTCATGGCGCACCAACTGTAGACATATAAAAATTATATAGTTTAAAGGCAACCTGTCAGCAGTTTTGGGGCCTATAAGCTGCGGTCATCACCCCTGGGCTCTTGTATTCAGCATTCTAACATGCTGTATATAAGAGCCCAGGTCGCTGTGTAGAACATAAAAAACACTTTATAATACTCCGCTACACAACAGTCAGATGGGTGGCGCCGTTCTCCATGACCGGCGCCTCCTCTTTCGGCCAGCTTGGTCTTCCATCTTCTGAAGCCAGCGTGCAGATCAAAGTGCGCCTGCGCTGGACCTCAGTGCCGGCGAGTGTGTATGACATAGGATGTGTCATGCACGCCGGTTTCAGAAGAAGGAAGATTAAGATGGCCGAAAGAGGAGGCATCGATCACAGAGAACGGTTCCACTCAACTGACTGTTGTGCACCAGAGTGACCTTCTAGGTGAGTATTATAAAGTGTTTTTTATGTTCTACGCAGTGGCCTGGGCTCTTATACACTGTGTCCACCCATATCCTGTCCACTGCCATTAACTTGAGAACGGCAGCAGCTAAAGGAATAGAAGTGGTGTCTAGGTATAGTAAAGTAGCAATGCGCTACACAATGAAGCCACCTATATTGCCACCTGGTGGAAAACAACGGAGTTAGCATTTTTATCTCAAAAACAGAACGAGATAGAGAAAAAAAGTGAATTACAAAGTTGTAGGGCATCATCAATTCAATACGAATCGACACCTTGCATACAGAAATACTATGATTAAAACGTGTAAAACTCACAAGGCTGTGGACGTGAAGCGATACCTCATGGAGACCTTCCTACAAGTTATAGGGTATGGTGGTTGCGTGGAGTGGCCTCCACGCTCACCTGACCTGACCCCATTGGACTTCTTTCTGTGATGTTGTTGAGGATAAAGAATTGAGTATCCAAAAATACTTAATTCAGCCATTTCATAGACTCAGTTATATAGTTCAGTAGATGTGAACTAACACACATATTTGTGAATGTTTTTGTTTCTTACTAACATGTATATATGTATATTGCATATTCAGTGTATTTTCCTTAGACACAGTATATACCAGCACATGTAATTGTAAAGATGGCTGCTATTTCCTGTTCTACACCCAAGACAGATGGACAAAGGAAATTCCTGGAGTCTGGACTGACCAATCCAAGGAGGATGTGCAGATCTCTCTACGTCATGAAGCCCTGCCCTGCGATACTTGATTGGACTAAAACTTTTGTTTACACCCCCTTACTGTTTGGTCTAGAGTTTCTTTCAAACAATAAAAAACACACTTGGTCAAGAGCCAGTCATGGAGATAGATGTAACTGACTTGCTGTCCAGTTATTTAGTCTCGTGTGCACTCATGACATTTTTAATTAGAAACAGCAGCCGGATATCGAGAGATCCTTTGAGTCTCATCATCATCGTCATTCTGACCTTGACAATGTCACATCAAACAGCAGGTGTATGCGACCCCTCCAAAAACATTGCAGGACCTACGACGACGTATCACAGATGCTTGTGCAAACGTGTCACCTACCATATTGTACAACGTGCAGCAAGATACAGTATGCTGTCCAGAGTCCAGATGTGCATTGCAGCTGACGGGGACCTCTTTGAGCATCAAACTTAAATGAGCGCCATATGCGTGACCAGCATTCAATGTTTTGGGGGGTCATGGGTTTCATATCATAGCATTTCTGTATGCAAGATGTCGATTTGTTTTGAATTGATGATGCCCTACAATTTTTTAATTCACTTTTTTCTCTATCTCATTCCGTTTTCGAGATAAAAATGCTAACTCCGTTGTTTTCCACCAGGTGGTGATATAGGTGGTTTCATTGCGCAGCGCATGGCTACTTTACTATATCTAGACACCACTTCTATGCCTATAGCTGCCGCCGTTCTCAAGTAAATGGCGGTGGACAGGATATGGGTGGACACACTGTATACAGCATGTTAAAATAGTGGTGGCCATGGTGGTGGCCGCAGCTTATAGGCCCCAAAACTGATGACAGCTTCCCTTTTAAGGAGTTAAAATATGAACAGGCGTTTGATACAGTGCCATATAAAGTTAGTAGATAAAATGCGAGCTATGTGAACATATGTGGAATTGGGATAACAATCGGTTCAGTGATAGGAACCACATGGTGATTATTAACGGAACACAGTCTAATTGGGTCAAACTAATAACAGTACGGTACCACAGGGGTCAGTATCGGGCCCTCTTCATTTTAAAAAAATTATTAATCCCCTTGTAGAGGGCATGTAGAGTAGAATTTTATTATTGGTAGATGATACTAAACACTGTAAGATAGTCAACACAATTGAACTGTCATGCTCGGACAAGGAAATGTCAGGCACATGGTGCAACTTAGAGGTCACTACGGGGTGGAAAAAGTAAGGAAGGCCCTTACACTAGGGAGAGGGGAGACAGGTCACCACCTGACACAAACTCGTGTCTGCACCCTTAGCTCCCAAACATTCCTAAGCGGGTCCTTCACCCAGCTGAAGTCATGTGCCTAGTCCCTATCTGTCCCTCCACTCACCCTGGCTAATGCAAAACCCGGTGAGTGCAGTAGACTTTACCTCCACTATAATCCAACACAGAGAAAGATAGACAGACAGGGGACTGTAGACAAAAAGGATATACTTCAACTTTAAAGCTGCAGCCAGGCACAAGGGCTGCAGGCAACAGGACTTCAGTAACTACAACTGACTCCCTCCTTCCATGGTGATCAGTTTAGAATGAATCTCTATAACCCGGATTAGGTGATGGAACATGTGACTATTTAAGGTGGAGGGGAGTGGTCACATACCGGTAGCACCTGAGATTGATGTAGTAAGAAACTACCAGCAAGGAAAAAGTTCTCAACCTTTGCTGCAGCTAAAGAAAGCAACTACATTTGTACAGGTTTGACAAAGAAAGCAGACTGTGTTCGAAATGTGTTGCCGTTTCCCTTGCTCTCCTTGCTTCAATCTATTATGCTGATGTATTTCCACTGTTCGTTTTTCTTTTGGATTTTAACTGAATAAGGAAATCATAGAATTTTAAATAGACATATTGGAATCTGGATCCTCCTTCTTTTTGTCTACGTTTATAACCCCAGGATCTCACAAGGCAATGTGAGACTTAGATCTCGAACCTTTCACAAGTCTCCCAAGGACAGGAGACCCTCGTGCCAGGAAGATAATTATTATTACAGTTATTATTAGTTCAAATTATACAGGAATTTATGTAAGCTGGAGGCTTGGGGTCATAAATGGCAATTGAAGTTTAATGTAAATAAAATATAAGGTCATGCATTTCAGCAAAGGAAATAAAATGTATAACTATGCACAAAATGGTAAAACTGTCACTGAAAGAGACTTGGTTGTATAGGTGTACAGCAAACTCAACTTTAGTGGCCAGTCCCAGACAGCTGCTGCCAAGGCAAATAAAATACAGTAATACTTTGCTTTAGGAGAGGACTAGATGCTCATGGTAAGAACCTAGTTTTGCCTCTATACAAGTCACTAGTGTGACCACACTTAGAATACTGTGTACAATTCTGGTCTCCAGTGTATAATGACATAGCTGAACTAGAGCGGGTGCAGAGAAGAGCAACCAAAGTTATTAAAGGAATGAGAGGACTGCAATACCAAGACAGGTTATTAAACGTGGGGTTATTCAGTTTGGAAATTGAAGACTTAGGGGTGATCTTATTACAATGTACAAATGTATGAAGGGTCAGTAATCTTTCTAATGATCTTTTTAAACATAGGCCTGTGACAACGACAAGCAGTCATCCTCTACATCTAGAGCAGGCATCCCCAACATGTAGATCACGAGCCACATGCCCCTGCTTTGTGGCTTGCAGCTCTCTGTAGCGCCCCTGAGCCACTCAGGGCACTACTAGGAACTTCATCCTCACCAGGATGCAGGGCCTACCCCCTGGGACCTGGAACACCAGTGCCAAAATCCCAGTTTCCACTCCAAACCAGGGGTAATTGGCTAGTCGGACACAAGGGGATGGCCACTTAGAAGGCGGAGCCAGACCAAAGGTACTAGACAACCTGGTGGGAGGGGACAGTAATCAGTGCAGTGAAGAAGTAGAGAGAAGAAGTGCCTGAGAGCTGGGTCGTGTAACGGTGACCCGGGGGCACAGGAAAGTTGTTGCCAGGGCAGGTACACCCGAGTATCGCTGGGACCAGAGCACCGACGGGGCACAGGGCCCTAGGTCAGACGCCAGTTTCATACGGTCTGGCAAATACCTGCACAGTGAGGGGACCTTCACGGACCTCACTGACCCACAGATCCGGGGGCACCAGCAGTAAATCAAGGATCAGGGTTTGGGACACAAACCAGCCCTACAGGGTCCACACTGCCCGCCGTACAGACAAGGAGACTACCACAAAAAGGGACAGTCGGGCCCCAAACTGCTCCACGCTATGGGGACCCAACCAGACTGAGGGTGCCAGGGACAGAGCAACCGAGTCATCAACTGGCACTGGAACTACAGGGACCTGAACCAGCTGTCTGAGGGTCAAGAGTGAGTAGCGCCTGTTAATTACAACCCACAGTGTGGCCTCCCTTATTACTCCATAATACATCTTCTGGACTCAGCCCTAGCTGCGGGGGGACTACCACTACAGCTGCCATTACCACCAGCCCTAGAGACAATCAACTCAGCAGCGGCGGTTTCATCATCTTAACCGCAACTCGCAGGTGGCGTCACACAAATTACTTTAATCTCCCCTGTAAATACTCCCCATTAAAAAGCACCCAGGGCACGGGACTGGGCAACGGCCAGCAAAGTGACATTCCACAGTAGTAAACCGCCTGGACCGAGTACCCCTTTCCCTGGCTGACACATTTCCTCGCGCCTTATTGCCTGTAAAGCAGACAGCCATGAGCAGGAGGAAGTGCAGGAGGAGGACGAGCCAAGACGAGCTTCCTCTTCCTTGCTGATGATGTCAGCCCCCTCAGTGTGTAGTTGGTTGCGCCTCCCAAAGTCTGTCTGCACTCAACACTGCAGAAAGGGAGAGCACAGATTACATGGGCTGTCTCCACTGCTTATGAAGCCAGTGCTGGTAGCAGTCTATGCAAACGTTGAGCCTGTGTCAGCAGCAGGAGGTTGCTTCTGGCCATGATTTCTAATGGTGGGTGGTGACGTCTCACTGCCTGTGTGGGGCTGTTATTAGCATTCACTTGATAAGCAGTATAGGACACAGCACCCCCCCAATCAACCACTACTTCTGAGAGTTTATGTCCCTCATGTGTCTGCTAACAGTGTAGGCAAATAGTATGGGAATGCTGAGCTTAGAGGGAGAACTGAGGGATTTATACCTTCCTCCCACTCTGATATGCAGCATATGTGGCCACTGAAGCATGCTGAATAGCCCTCAGCCCCATTATATTAAAGGGGATGTCCACTTTCAGTAAAGCAGTCCCCAAAGTGTAAAAAGTACATAATATAAATTCATCAGGTACTTCCTCACACCCCCATAGTCCAGCACCAGCTTCACACTGGCATTGCGGTCCTGGTGTTGACTAGATCATTCACATCAATACGACACCACTTTAGTTAGCCAGTTGCTGAGCTCAGAGCTCATGTAGATGTTGATGGCATACAATGCTGAGCTTAGTGACTGGCTTACTAGAGCAGTGACACATTGTAGCCGTAACATCACCCATCTAGTCTTAACAATGAGACCAAAGAAATTGACCGCTCTCTGATGTCATCCAAGTGCAGGACATTTTTTTTCTTGGACCCATAGACTTGCTTCACTGTTTTTGATCTGACACTCAAATCAACATTGGGCATGTCTCTGACTTTTTCTGTGGAAAAAATTGGACAATCACATATCCCAATAGAATAGCATAGGTACCAGTGCTATCTGTGATAACCACAGATAGCGCTTGAGAAAATCGATCTTATGCACAAGCCCTGGTTTTTTGATAAGCTGTCCAGAAATAATAAAAACTCCAGTTGAGAACCCTGGTTGGAATCCATTTTGAGAAAAGGGCAATACAAATGTTTTGTTATGTGACATCCTCACATGATATAAAGGTCCTGGAAGGATATTCAGTTTCTGCATCAGTGACTAGTCAGCAAAGAGAAGCAGGATAGATATGCAAGGTGTGTGCGTGTGTCACACACTGTTTGGCTCTAAACTCGCCGAGTGTCATGGCGGCATCAGACGCTGTTCAGACTACAGACTCTGACACTCCACAGTATGCTTTTTCTGGTGCTTCTGAGTTGCACAGTCGGGTTCGGACGTCGACCAGCTGTATGATCATTTGTGATTGGGCTAGTGGGAGTTTATTTCTGCTATCCTATCAAAGTTACTCCCACCTTTTTAAGATAAAGGAATCTGTCTTGCCATGTTGACTATAGCTTTTGCTAATCTGGTCAGTGTGCTGTTGTGCTCAGGTTATGAGCACTAGATTCTATGATAGGACATTGATCTAAGGAGCTAGTCTGATGAGTTTGTGGAGTCGGGAAGATCCCGTGATATGGGGCAATTGGCATCGGCCTTGTGGGGTTCTTGCCTTCCTCAGGATCATCATGTTAGGTTGAAATAGTAGATTTTTACCTTCAACCTTAAAATCTATGAACTTATGAAACATTACTTTCAGGACATATAAAGGTAAATCTTTGTATGATATTACAGACTCATTGTAAAGCAAAGTATTAAAACTAAACAAACCTTACAAATATATTATATTACATTAAGATAACCTGTACCATTGTCTAGATCTCACTAGAGTGCAGGCTCCGAATCCACAAGGAACATTGGGGAATTTTTTTGTCTGTAGCCTGTGAATGAAGCTCTAGAGTAGTATAATGACTATAAAGTCCGCTTTACACGTGTCGATATGTCGTGTAATCGCATTTGCGATCGCACCCGCCCCCATTGTTTGTGCGGCACGGGCAATTGGTTGCCCGTGTCGCACAAAGTCTTAATCCCCCGTCACACGAATTTACCTTCCAAACGACCTCGCTGTGGGTGGCGAACATCCTCTTCCTGAAGGGGGAGGGACGTTCGACGTCACAGCGACGTCACACAGTGGCTGGACAATAGTAGCGGAGGGGCGGAGATGAGCAGGACATAACATCCCGCCCACCTCCATCCTTCCGCATTTCCGGCAGCCGCAGGTAAGCTGTAGTTCATTGTTCCCGGGGTGTCACACGGAGCGATGCCTGCTGCCCCGGGAACTCTGAACAACCGGCGCACAGAAGGACATTCGATTTTTAGAAAATGAGCGACGTGTCAATGAGCAACGATATGGTGAGTATTTTTGCTCGATCACAGACGCTCGTAGCTGTCAAACGCTACCATATGTCAAACAATGCCGGATGTGCATCACTTAGGCGGGCTTTGCACACTACGACATCGCAGATGCGATATCGGTGGGGGTCAAATCGAAAGTGACGCACATCCGGCGTCGCAGTCGATATTGTAATGTGTAAATCCTTTTTGATACGATTAATGAGCGCAAAAGCGTCGTTATCGTATCATTGGTGTAGGGTCCGGCATTTCCATTATTTGGCAGCAGCGACAAGTACAATGTTGTTCCTCTTTCCTGCGGCAGCACACATCGCTGTGTGAGAAGCCGCAGGAGCGAGGAACATCTCCTACCTGCATCACCGCATTTCACGCCGGCTCTGCGGAAGGAAGGAGGGGGGCGGGATGTTTATGTCCCGCTCATCTCCGCCCCTCCACTTCTATTGGCCGCCTTCCGTGACGTCGCTATGATGCCGCGCAACCCGCCCCCTTAATAAGGAGGCGGGTCATCGGCCAGAGCGTCGTCGCAGGGCAGGTGAGTGCATGTGAAGCTGGCATAGTGATAATGTTCGCTACGCCAGCTATCACCATGATATCACAGCTGCGACGGGGACGGGGACTATCGCGCACGGCATCGCAGCATCGGCTTGTGATGTCGTAGTGTGCAAAGGGCCCCTTACGACGTGATCCCGACGACATATCGTTAGATATATTGTTGCATGTAATGTGCCCTTTATACAATGCTTCCCAAACTGTGGCTTGCATAAAACATATAGAAATATCATCAGTCTATGCTCCATTTTATGAATCTATTAATCTTTTTATTAATCCACAAGCATAGCATGAGGACTG
This sequence comes from Anomaloglossus baeobatrachus, assembly GCF_048569485.1. Classification (NCBI taxonomy): domain Eukaryota; kingdom Metazoa; phylum Chordata; class Amphibia; order Anura; family Aromobatidae; genus Anomaloglossus; species Anomaloglossus baeobatrachus. The sequence goes on from NC_134358.1 coordinate 428,361,124, forward strand.
AAGTGGGCTCCCTTTCCCTAGTACGGCACAGCAGCCATTTCTTTCCACTAATGACTCTTCACCAGATGCCTTCTAAAACTGAGACACACAGCAACTGCTGGTAAGGAACAGCTGGATAAGTAGGTTACACATATTTGGCAAAAGACTTTTTCACCGATATAACAAGCCCCCTTACTTTAGCGTTCTGCTTATTTGAGGAGACATTTCCAGATGAGATTTCCAGAGTGAGATCATTATTATAAAATGTTGACATGTCCTATGACCAATGGTGGAGCCCAGGTATCACCATACTCTGCTAAGTGAGACCCCAAGAGAAAAGGATTAAAGGGGGTGTTAAACGCAGCGATATCACTAGCGATATCGCTGGTGTAAGCACCCGCCCCCTCGGTTGTGCGTCATGGGCAAATCGCTGCCCATGGTGCACAACATCGTTAGGAGCCGTCACACGGGACTTACCTGCCTAGCGACGTCACTGTGTCCGGCGAACCGCCTCCTTTCTAAGGGGGCGGTTCATGCGGCGTCACAGCGACGTCACACGGCAGCCACCCAATAGAAGCGGAGGGGCGGAGATGAGCGGGACGTAACATCCCGCCCACCTCCTTCCTTCCGCATTCCCGGCGGCTGCAGGTAAACTGTACTTCGTCGCTCCCGAGCTGTCACACATAGCGATGTGTGCTGCATCGGGAACGACGAACAATCGGAGACCTCTACAATCAACGATATTTTGAAAATGAACGACGTGTCAACGATGGACGATAAGGTGAGTATTTTCCATTGTTAACACTCGCTCATTGCTGTCACACGCATCGACGTCGCTAACGATGCCGGATGTGCGTCACAGAATTCGTGACCCCGGCGATATATCGTTCGATACGTCGCTGCGTGTGACGGGGCCTTAAGAAGCAGTAATATAGACCAGAGATTTCTGAAACTTTTTTATTGACACCTCATTAATTAGGCCAAGGAGATGCCCGTGTCTCACCATATAGACCACGGTAATGTCTGGGCCTCGCCATTTGTGGTGAAAGTTAGTTCATACAAGAATTAAAAATACTGCCTCATTAACAAAAGGATTCGATTGCATTTACCAAGTAACTCAACTATTTGGCTACAGTTATTCTATATGTAAAATTTCAAAGCATGCTTACAATAGAAGCAGATCATTTTTTTCATGTCAACAGGTGAGCATGATATAATATTCAGGGATATGCCTCTGGTAGAACTCAAGATAATAAAGAAACAGTACCTGGCTAACAGAAAGCTAAGCTATACATATCTTCGGTCCAGTATATGGAATTGTTTGTAGGCCTAAGGCGGGCTTTGCACATTACGACATCGCATGCCGATGCTGCGATGTTGAGTGCGATAGTCCCCAGCCCCCGTCGTACGTGCGATATCTTGTGATTGCTGGCGTAGCGAACATTATCGCTACGGCAGCTTCACATGCACTCACCTGTCCTGCGACGTCGCTTCCTAAGGGGGCGGGCCGTGCGGCGTCACAGCGACGTCACACGGCAGGCGGCTAATAGCAACGGAGGGGCGGAGATGAGCAGGATGTAAACATCACGCCCACCTCCTTCCTTCTCATAGCAGCCGAGACGCAGGTAAGGTGATGTTCCTCGCTCCTGCGGCTTTACACACAGCAATGTGTGCTGCCGCAGGAGCGAGGAACAACATCGTACCTGTCGCTGCACCGGCATTATGGAAATGTTGGAGACTACACCGATGATACGATAACAACGCTTTTGCGCTCGTTCATCGTATCAAAAAGGTTTTACACTCTACGACATCGCAAGTGACGCCAGATGTGCGTCACTTTCGATTTGACCCCACCGACATTGCACCTGCGATGTCGTAGTCTGCAAAGCCACCCTAAGGGCTTGCTCACACCACCATATATATGGGATGAGTGCTTTCCAATATTTTCTCAGATCGCACTCAATGATATGTAAAGGGACAGTGCTGATCAGTGTTTTTTGTCTTATACCGATTTGACATGAGAAAAAAAAAATCACAGCATGCTTGGATGTGCAAGCTGGATGCCACTTACCCATTCAAGTCAATGGATGGAGGAAAACATCAAGTGTCATTCAAGTGCAGTCTGATTTTCAAGGACTCACAGAATGGAGAAGAAGAAGAAATGTTTTCCTCCATCTTCTACTCACAGTGTTCTCCAATTCTCACATCTGAGAGAATCAGATCACACTATCCTGACACTCTGATCTAACACGGATCAGAGTTTGATCGATGTGTCATTAGCATAATTGTCCCGATTCTCTCAGATGAGAGAATCTACAGTACTGTGGCCCTAAGCGAAGTCAATACTAAAGGAGTAGACTCAAGAGAACATGCAATTTCAGATTTTCAAATTGATCCCGGAAGAGGGAAAGCTGCAGCCAGAAAAATATTTCAAGGACTAGCGCTGTTAAAAGTAGCATTACATACTAGCTACTTAAATGAATATCTGACTGTAATATATAGATGGACTGGAAACGCTAGGGGAAGAGTCACTCTGTTAATTGCTAATCGAAGGGGTATCTGGCTCGATGATATATATACAGTATATGAGCCAGAAATGCTAAACGAAGAGATATTCTGTTTAGTGCTAATCAAGGGGGTGTCAAGCATGGAACTCCCTTCTATGATGTCCATAGGACCCAATATGACAAGGGTATCCTTTGTGAAACACCCCTTCTTAGCAGCATGTTTGCAGGTATCACTATGCATCTAATGATCAATCACACATTCCACAATGCTGTCATTACTGTCCCAATTGGTTTTGGACAAGCTCATTTATTTCTGAACTATTGTCTTAAATGTGACCTCTAGTGAATTGGATGCATGCAAGATTCATAATGTTGGGTAAGATAAATTAATGAAGTGTCAAATTATTTCATTCATACCCGCTGTGGACAAAAGCCTCCATAATGTGGAATTCTTCTATGTAGTAAATACATCTCTACAATAATTGTTGTTCTATATAAAGACATAACAAGCATATTTCCTTTTTATCTATTTAGAATAAAATCTCCTAATTGATTAGATAATACAGCCATTATTAATATAATCTGCAAGATGCCCTTTATTCCAAATGAATGCACTTTGATGTGATAAAGAAATCAACTTTGCGAGACGACACATTTAAAATGCTAATGTGACATCGCAGAAGCCAAATCGCCTGGTAACCTACAGTATGTTTCATTCATGTTTAGTAACCGGCATTTTCTATAGGCAACGATTCATCAGTTCGTGCTTTACATGTCTAGGGCTTATAAATGAAGGATTTATAGCCAAACTTAAAGCAATCCTACTAAGTAATATAAATAGCATGGTAATACATGAATTACAGCAAATAAAAAGAGGCAAATAGAAGATAAGAAATGAGCGAGGGGTGTGAGATCTACTATATACAATTTTTCCTTAAATATTACATAAGGACTTTTAACTAAGGCAGGAATGTAAATATATACTAATAAAGATATAGTTACCCCACGTGAAATGGATGATGTCCTCTCCCCGAGGTAATGCTGACGATTGAGCTATTCTAGAGGCATCGCCTTTATCCTTGTGAATGGAAGGTGTACAAGCTGCTTTCCTGTATAAAAGGAGGGGGATAAAGACAGTAGCATGCCAAGGATGTGTCTGTGCACTCCCTTCTCCGGCTTTAGGGAAGAGATACTGAGAACAGCTGTGATCTCACAGCAGCGCGGAGAATCACAGCTACAACCACTACACAGGCAAGGAAACCAGGAGCGTGGTCTCACCCAACAGGATCAATATTCTGTATATAGCTATTTTTTTATTATTTTTTTGTAGTCAAAAGCCACGATTTGGCTTGGCTGCTAGCATAGAATATTTAATATCTTGATAAGCAGCCAATTCATTACCACGTGGCGGAATCGTATATCGGCTGTATTAAACTGCCTGGGAAACCAGATAAAGATGCAGAATGGTCTCCAGTAGCAATGATCAAGGGAAATGTATAGATGGATGTAAAGACCGGTAGTTTATTAGTTGATGTGTCAGCAGAAAATGGTTATAGAAAAAAAAAGATATTCTGTAAGGGATTGAAAAAAGAAATAAAAAAATCAGGGTTTAGGAAGTGTAACCATAGCAACTGTGGTGTGTTATTTCAGACCAATATCAATAATTTCTCTTCGAAATTATAACCTACTTAGATGCTTCATATGCAGTAAGCCGCAGATGCAACTGTGTTATCTGCTGTTATTCACGCCACTCCCCATCCCCAAGGGTTATGTTATTTAGTGATGTGTGTAGGCTTTCATATTGTATAGGAATGCACACAATCAATACCAATAATATGATAATTACTGTGTGTGGGGGAGAAATACTGTTAATTATTATCAGAGATGACATAAAATGGCCACAAAAATATATAAAGTTGCTCATTGCCAAAAGAAATGCCCATTTTTTATATTTAGTAAATGTGAATTGACCACCAAAACCAGACAGGATTATCTCCATCATTGGGGACAGTGTATGTGTATGTATATATATATATATATATATATATATATATATATATATATATATATATATATATATATTGTGGTAAATAATATAAAACATTTTGGATGCCCACCTTGCAAACTAATTGTGGCTTTTTGACACTATATGGTGAAGACATGGTAGCATATTTAATCATAATTGATGTTTTACATGTTTTTTTTTCTTTTATAAAAATGACTGGATAATGGATATATAGATGAGTCAGTTATTTGTACTCACTCCAGGCTAAGGTCTCATAAACACGATACATAGAGCCTCCATATAAAGCCTCCATACATAACCATACAGCATTGACTGATTCTCTGCAAGAGTCACACTGGGTACGAAGACGTACCAAGTGAATGGCCAAATGGAAGGGAAGGAAAACCCTGTGTCTAGGGAAAGGGAAGATGGTGACCCCTGATGAAACCTACTGCTGGTCGCTGGGGTCCATCATCACCCAAGATAGGGTCCGCACCTATGCGCCAAGCCAGATACCTGACTCTTGGTATCCCTAGTGCTGGACCCTAAATAGTGAACAGGTGGGATGAGCTCTTCATCAACCCCACTAAATACTACAGAAGACACAAGGAAAGTGCATGAACTACTTATCCACAGATGACTCAGGTAGAAGTTCAGTAAAGTTACATCAACGATATCACAGATGAGTACAAGCCTCCTGCTTGCAGCCACAGCTGAATGAGCTGAATAAGCACAAGTCCAGGGAAAATGGGAGTATTTAAGCACAAGGGGAATACTGATAATCATCATCTGGACGGAAGGAGAGCTCCCCTGGGTCCTAAAGGAGAATAGATGAGAATTCAGCAGGAAAACTACCTAGTACAATGAATACTAAAAACAAAAACAAGTCAGGAAGCATTTTGCTCAGCCAAATGCTGTGACCTTCTACTGCCAGAAACCACACGACTGTCTGTCACCCCTGACACTAAGATGATATATTCTGGGAGGCAATTACTCTAGGAAAGAATATTTCTGTACATTTGGAGTCTAATAGAGCATGCCACAAATTTATTTTCCAGATAGGGCTATCCACCATTAGGGACAGTGTGTGTGTGTGTGTGTGTGTGTGTGTGTGTGTGTGTGTGTGTGTGTGTATATATATATATATACATTTGAGAAGTATATATACACTGTATATGTATGTATAGGCAGTCATTGCTGAAATTGTTCAAAAACATGAAGTACATCCCCCAGAAAATTATTGCAATTACCTTTTGTTATATGCATGTTTGGTTCCTTTGTGTGTATTGGAACAACACAAAAGAACTGAGAAAAAAGACAAATTGGACATAATTTCACAAAATAGCCCGTAAACCCGGACAAAATTGTTGGAATCCTAAACTCTTGGACTAAATAACTGCAATCACTTTCTATAATTATCCACAAGCTTCTTACACCTCTCAACTGGGATTTTGGACCATTGTTCTTTTGCAATCTGCTCCAGATTTCTTATATTTAAAGGGCGCCTTCTTTCACCAGCAATTTTAAGATCTCTCCACAGGTGTTCAATGGTATTTAGATCCGTACCCATTGCTGCCACTTCAGAACTTTCCAGCACTTTGTTTCCATCCATTTCTAGGCGCTTCTTGAGTTATGTTTGGGGTCATTGTCCTGTTGGAAGACCTATTACCGCTAGGACGCAAACCCAGCTTTCTGACACTGGACATTACATTGCAACCAAAAATCCTTTGGTAATCTTCAGATTTCATGATGCCTCGCTCACAGTCAAGGCCCTTAGTGCCAGAGGCAGCAAAACAACCCCAAAACATCTTTGAATATATACAATATTTGACTATAGGTACTGCGTTCTTTTCTTTGCAGGTCTCATTGTGTTTTCGGTAAACGGTAGAATAATGTGCTTTACAAAAAAACTCTGTCATGATGTGGCTGTAGGATAATGAGGGACAGGGGCTTCTATGCTATCCCTAACCTCAGGGTTACTCCTAATGGTGGGGATGCTTGAGTCCCTTGACTGGTTCTGCTCTTGACCAGAAGTTATCTGATTCCCCGCTCCCACCAGGGAAGGAAAGGCAGGAGTGAGATGGAAACACAGATAGACAGACAAGGGAATATCAACACTCTGACACACTGCACATAAAGGAATATAGACAATGAGAGACTCAGGAGATAAATGTACCACCCCTGCGTCAGCAGCCTGCCGCCGCTGCTCGGATCTGGAGTGGCTCGAGGAATCTCTGCACCCGGGGGCGGGGTCGCGCGGCCACTCGGAATAAAAAGGGGGTATTTACAGGGGATTGTATGGACAGTTCGTGACGCCACCCGTGGTGTGTGGTAAGGTAGAGTACCACCGCTGCCGTTAGGAGTACCCGGTGGCGATGGTGGGGGCAGCCGGGTGTTTAACCCCTCCACGGGTAGCGGGAATGCCCCGGGGCTCGATGAGGGCTGCAGAGAAGTGCCGTTGGGGACGGTAAGGGTTATATATGTACTCACTCAGTCCAATAACGCTGACACCGACAACTGTGGTAAACAAAAGTTCTTGATATCGCTACAGCAGGGAGGGAGCACGCCTGGATCCCGTGCCCGTTGGTGTTGCTTGTTGGCCTGTGGCCTTTTCCTTGGCACCTTTGCATAAAACTAGTCAGGTCCCACTCACCAGTATGGCTTAGTGGGTGAGCTTGCTCTCAAGATTCACGCTTGGGATTTACTGGACTATGTATTGGGAAAGTCCTATCTGACTCGTTGAGCTAGTACCCCGATTTTGGAGCTGGTGGAGAACAGATCTTGAAGGTCAATTACCAGGACGCCTGAAGCTACTTCGTGGCCTAGGGTTCAAGTACCCCGTCATGCCCTGGCTCCTGCCCGGTGATGGCACAAGGCCGCCGACTGTCCTCTTTGACTGTCCGTGCCCCTTGTCATGATCCCCTGCAACTGGGGTCCAGCTTCTACCAGGCCCAGACCAACGTCTGCCACCTAGTAGTCTCAAGGAGCTTAGCTCCTGACCTCTCCTCTCGAGAGTCACCACTCAACTGTCTGTCTCCTGACACTCCTGACCTCCCCTTATTTCCTTCAGGCTGTCCACTGGTGTGTCTGGTGAGTGGGGCACAGAGTGTTCCTAGGATTTTGATTAGCTTGCTCTTGGCAACACCAAAGGTCAGGGACCCGTAACTAAGGAGGAGGTGGATACTGTGCAGAAGGGCAGATTGCACAATACCCTGTGGCCAGGGAGTCACATAAACAAAAGCAGTAAGTTTGCAGCTAAAAACAACAAGGGCTAACTCCATAACTGCACTCAACAACAAGTACTATAATTACCAGATAGTCTGCATCACAACACCTCACCAGACCAGCTACAATAAACTACAGCTGGCATGGAAGGAAGGATCTAGATAGCATATATAGGAGGGAAACAGATGTGATTGGCTCCCCAACAAACTATGATCAAAGGAAACTAACAAGCAGACTAGCAGAGATTAAGATTCGCTAGCCTGCCAGTGCCTATGAACGACAATGCAGGTCAACGCCCAAGTCTGTCTGCATTGATCACAGACACCAGAGAAGTTAGCAGGCCGAGTGTCAGATTCTGTAGCCTAAAAATTCTAAAAATTTCCCTGCATGACCATGACCGTTGACGAAGTTTCTAAAAATCCCCTTGAGACAATCTCTATCTTGGTCTCATCTGTGCACAAGAAACTTTCCCAGTAGGATTTTGGCATATTCACGTATATTTTGGCAAACTGCAGTCTAGCTTTTTAATGTATCTGTGTCAACAGTGGAGTCCTCTTGGGTCTCCTGCCATAGTGTTACATTTCATTCAAATGTCTATGGATGGTTCATGCTGACACTGACGTACCCTGAGGACATCTTCAGTTTTCTTTGGAATTTGCTTGGGGTTGCACACCTTGAATAAAAGAAACATGAAGATCTCTGGAGATAGACTTGTAACATTGAGATTGTTGATATTTTTCAAAAATGTTAATTTTCAAGTCCTCAGACAGTTCTCTTCTACTCTTTCTATTCTCCACTCTTAGGGGTACTTTGCACGTTGCGACATCGCTAGCATCGGCTAGCGATGCCGAGCACTATAGTACCCGCCCCCGTCGCAAATGCGATATCTTGTGATAGCTGCCGTAGCGAACATTATCGCTACGGCAGCTTCACATGCACTTACCTGCCCTGCGACGTCGCTCTGGCCGGCGACCCGCCTCGTTCCTAAGGCAGGCGGCCAATAAAAGCGGAGGGGCGGAGATGAGCGGGACGTAAACATCCCGCCCACCTCCTTCCTTCCGCATAGCCGGTGGAGGCAGGTAAGGAGATGTTCCTCGCTCCTGCGGCTTCACACACAGCGATGTGTGCTGCCGCAGGAACGAGGAACAACATCGTATCTCCTATTGGTGCGACATTATGATAATGACCGACGCCACACTGATCACCGATTTTCGACGCTTTTGCGATCATTTATCGGCGCATCTAGGCTTTACAGGCTGCAACATCGTTACTGGTGCCGGATGTGAGTCACTTTCAATTTGACCCCAACGATATCGCAGTAGCGATGTCGCAGCGTGCAAAGTACCCCTAAGTGTGGTACAGACACAATTTAAAGACTAAAGGGTGCTTTACACGCTGCGACATCGCTAGCGATTGCTAGCGATGTCGTGCGCGATAGCTACGGCAGCGTCAGACGCACATACCTGTTCAGCGACGTCGCTGTGACTGCCAAACAACGCCTCCTTCAAGGGGGAGGTGCGTTCGGCGTCACAGCGACGTCACAGCAGCGTCACTAAGTGGCCGCCCAATAGCAGAGGAGGGGCGGAGATGAGCGGCCGGAACATGCCGCCCACCTTCTTTCTTCCTCATTGCCGGTGGATGCAGGTAAGGAGATGTTCGTCGTTCCTGCGGTGTCACACACAGCGATGCGTGATGCCTCAGGAACGAGGAACAACCAGCGGCATGCAACAGCAATGACATTTGGTAAAGGAGCGATGTGTCATTGGTCAACGATTTTTGCCATTTTTGCGATCGTTGCACGTCGCTCCTAGCTGTCACACGCTGCAATGTCGCTAACGGCGCCGGATGTGCGTCACAACCACCGTGAACCCGACGATATATCGTTAGCGATGTCGCAGCATGTAAAGCACCCTTAAGTCAACTTCTTTTCATCTGGTTTCAGGTGGGATTTTCATATTGCCCACACCTGTTACTTGCCACAGGTGAGTTCGATTGAGCATCACATGCTTGAAACAAAGCTGTTTATCCACAATTTTGAAAAGGTGCGAACAATTATGTTTTGCCCATTTTGGGGGTTTTATGTGAAATTATATCCAATTTGCCTTTTTTCCATATAAAGGAAATAAACATGTATATTTTAATTATAATGGAGATTATAACCTGAACCTCCCACTCCATCTCCAAGACTCATGACATGTGCCAATTCTTTGGAATGCACTACCCAGGATAATTTGATTAATTCCCAATACCCACTGTTTTAAGCGTGCCCTGAAAACACATTTCTTTAGACTGGCCTATTATCACGTCACTTATCTAACTATTCCCGTTTTGCCCTTCCAAAATGTTCTCCTAAGTGTTTTATCAACTGCTTACACATCCTCCATGCACTTAATAGCCTTCTGTATTTGTACCTGTACACATGTAGTGCCCCATGGGGCAGGTGTTTTAACCTACTCATTGCCAGGTCGGGGGTGCAGATCCTCTGCATCATCACGGGGTGGCCTGGCCTGGTTCCGTTGCCCCGAGGCATACAGGAAGGAGGATTGGAAGGAGACAGGGAGGATGGAGGTAGTAGTTGGAGGTTAGGAAAGCCTATTAGAATCGTGATGCCACCTGTGGTACGCGGCCAGGGATAAGGGCTGTCGCTGCAGGATCTCTTATCAGGGCTGGTGTCGGGTGCAGCCAGGATCGTATCGCTCCCCACAGGCGGAGCGGGCCCTGGGAGGATGGCGGGGGTAGTGGTAATCCCCGTTGGCGCCGCAGCGCTGGGCGACGGCACCGGTAAAGGAGAGGCAGAGACAGGGGCTTGTGGCTCCAGGTCTATTTACTCACAAATCTTTCAGACACTGCCCAAGGTACTGTTCTCTACCACGATGGGCTCCAGCCGATCCCGGATCCATGAACAGTCAAGTCCGGTGTGTGTGTCAGCCTGTGAGCCCTTTCCTCCTTTGGTGCGCTAAGTATTGGACCCCTGTGGTGAAAAGCACTTGAGTGTCCCGGTCTCAGTAAAGTGTCCCGTTCTGTATGCTGATAGCTCGGTTCTGTTATGGGGCCGGTCCTCAACCCCGTATCCTTTATGCTAATTGCTGCAGACTCGTGGGACGGGTCCGGTAACTGTCCTAACCCTTCCCCATGACCCTTGCAGAGTTGGTAGACAACTTGAAGTATGCCTGCCCTAGGATTCTGTATCCCGACAGCGCCGGTCCTGTGGAAGCAGCTGCCCTGATTCACCCCAGCGACTGTGTTAAAGACCATGGCCCACAGAGCAGCGCGCGGCACATCCGCTCTTCTCTGTGTCTGAAGCTGTTCTCCCTTTGTGGTAGATGTGTTGTGTGTTCTGAGCTGTTGCCCCCAGCCGCTGCCACCAGCTGGTTCACTGCTCTCACCAGGTCAACCTGCTGTTTCCACTGTGCTCCTGACTCCCCCTGGTGGTTGCTTCTCCCTGACCCTGAGCCCCCAGTCTAGTGGATCTGGGGAGCCCCTGGTGCGGTGGTGTCCTGTAAACCCACCCCTGTAGTGACCCCCTACTGTGATCCGACCCTGGCCCGGTCCCCATTGGGGAGGGCAACCCAGTGCTACTGTATGTTTGTGTAGGTGGAAACCGGCATCGACCTTCTCTGGACCCGGCATAAGTACAACACCCTAATGGGGGTGCAGTACCCTGTGGCGCCTGAAGCCTCAGGGGCGCCACACAAATACTGGCTGGTGACTGGTTCATGCAGTGTTATTTAAATACCCTATTTATTATATTGATGGCCGGACCTTACAATACAAGCACTTTTTACCATTTACCTTTTCTGCCTCCCTTAATTCCTCATAGATTGCGAGCACAACCCTCACTCCTCTTGGTATCTGCTGAATTTCTTACTATGTAATGTCTGATATTGTCTGTACATGTCCCCTCTGAATTGTAAAGTGCTGCGAAATTTGTTAGCGTTATAAAAATAAAAATTATTATTACTGGTGTTATTTCCATTAGACAAATTTTATAATATAAACACTCTAAATGACACAAGGTGCAGCATGTAAAAGGGGATGTATACAGGTCAGAATAGCATAAAAAGATAATACTTATCTAGGTGATCACCTCAGTCACCCCGCCGGTCCTACCTGTTACAGCAATGACAGATTATCAGCTGCAGTCAATCATTAGATGAGGCAGGTCAACTTCCTGGCCAGGGATTGACAAAGTATTAATTTGCTGTGTATCAGGAGGAATCGAAAGTATAGAATAGTGGGACACCGAGGAAGCACTGGAATGGGAACATAGGTGAGTTCTCAAATCGGTGATTTAACTATAATTTCTTTTTTTTTAAGTGGCATACTGACATTTAAAGGGAACCTGTCACCAGGTTTTTGCCACTTAATCTGAGAGCAGCATAATGTGCAGACAGGCACCCTGATTCCAGTCAGGTGCTAAGCTACTTGTTGTTGTTTTAATAAAATCACTGTTTTATTGGTGGGAGATCATCATTAGAGGACTACTAAGTCTGCTGCATCATAGTCAAGCATATTCATTAGTACTATATAACCCCACCCACAATACTGATTGGCAGCTGCACTGAACATGGGCAGAGAGCGCCAATCAGTGATGTGGGCGTGGTTATAAATAGCTCTACAGTCAGATAACTCCTAGATCTGCAGCAGATAAAATAATGATCTATCAAAAAGACATTAAGCAGCTAAGTAAGTCACACATCGCTGGAATCAGGGTCTCTGTCTCTACATTATACTGCTCTCAGATGAGATAGCAAAAATCTGGTGATAGAATTCCTTTAAGAAAAAAAAATTGAAATGAACACGTTTTTAGGGCTTGATTCACATTGCGCTTGTTCACCCCATTGGAGACTTACGTCCCCAGAATTTCCCTATATATTATGTTGTTGCCATTTCATACTTTCTTCAGTGTAATAAATATCTATGATATAAATCTCCTCTATAATTATTGATACTTGCAATATAAAATTCACAGTATATGACGGATTGAGTTACGGCACACTCTGAGAACTGAGATTAGTCTTGACCTCCTGTATCTGAGTATCTCAATGATCAAAGCCACCTGCAGTGCTGGAGAGTGCACAATATTACTGCTTTCATGTTATAAGACCTGGAATCACAGTCTGAATCTGCTGCAGTCTTGATTACCAGTCCCTTGTATAATCTCTAATCCTATGTTGTTTTGTAAAGTGAAGAAAGGAAACAGATCTCAATTTTCTTTCTTGGGGTTAATCCATCTGCACTGAAATATCTAGAGCATTGTTCAGTATTTCGTGCACAATGCAATAACAGACATAGAAGAAGATTCTATACTGGGCTAACAGGAAAAAACAAAGAAACACATTAGGAATGGAAGGAAGGAAGGAATGGACACGTTTTTATATTTAGTAAATGTGCTGTAGCTAAATGAGTAATGGAGAGCATTGGCAAACGTAATATTAACTGTACTGCTATATCTATCCATTATATAATGGGAATTAATTGGGCTTTTTCCATCAGTTAAGCTAGGTCTAAGGCCTAAAACACACTTCCGCAAAAAAATGTGCGTGTGACACGGTACGTTTTTCGGGTCCGTGTTCCGTTTTTTGGGGGCGTTTCTCCGGTACGTATGGCATCCGTGTGATGGCGTATGCGAGCCGTGTGTACGTGTAAAATGTCCGTCTTTGTGTGTAAAATGCCCGTGTATGTGTACGTGGAATGTCCGTGTGGAATGTCCGTTTGTGTGTTGCACAATGTCGTTGATACATGTCGGCTGACAGCAGACAGAGTTGCGCGATGAGAATGAACTCGGGTGAACTTCACCTGACTTCATTGTCATGCCGCGGCTCTGTCTGTGTGCCGCGTACTGATTAGCGGTCACCTGTGAAGGATTCACCAGTGACCGCTAATCCCCCGAGTGCCTTCATTAGCTGCGTGGAGGTGACAGGAGAGGCGGTGTCTTCTGCAGCTCTGGTCACCTCCATGCAGCAGAGCTGGATGCGACGCTGGAGCATCCTGGATTACGCCGGACATGGGGGGCTTTTTCGGGCTTATTAAAGTGGTGAACCAAGGTATATGTTTGTGTTTTTTATTTCTAATAAAGGATTTTTTCGTGTGTGTGTGTGTTTATTTACTGTCACTTACAGATTAATCATGGAAGGTATCTCGGGGAGACACCTGACATGATTAATCTAGGACTTATTGGCAGCTATGGGCTGCCAAAAACTCCTTATTACCCCGATTTGCCAATGCACCAGGGCAAATCGGGAAGAGCCGGGTACAGTCCCAGAACTGTCGCATATAATGCCGGACGCTCATTAATCAGTCTCCGTGTGTACGTGTCTCCGGTACGTGCAAATACGTACCGCACACGTACAAATTAAACAGATATGTGTTGCGGATCTAAGGGAAATCTTCAAAAGTTGGAAGCCCACGATGATATTCTGTTGAGCTGGGTGTGCTCAACAATCAGGAATATGAGACCCTGACTCTGTATAAGGCCTCTTTCACACGTCCAAGTAAAACACTTACGTGTGTCATGGTCCGTGGTGAAGGTGCGCATGTGTGTGTTCAGCGTGCACTGTCCCTGTGCTATCCGTGTGACATCCGCATAGCACACGGACAGCATGTACCTGTATACTCACCAGTCCATGGCGCTCCTGTCTCCAGCGCTGCTGCTGCTTCCAGATCCGCGGTTGAGTGAATATTTATGAGCATAATGAGCGGGCCCGGAAGCAAGTGACAGAAGCACCGAAGACAGCAGTGCTGCAGACAGGTGAGCATAGAAAATAATTTTATTTCCATGACACATGATTTCTCCGGTACATGTCACAATGATGTCATGATCACACTGTCACACTGATGATGGATCACATCAGTGTGTGGTCCGTGTGACATCTGTGCTCCTGGAGAAAAACAGACATGTTGCCGTGTGGAGCACATGGACATGTGATCTGTGTGACAACGGATGTGTGCGCAGACCCATTGATTTTAGTAGGTCTATGTGTGTCCGTGTCTCCAGTACATCACACGTATCAAAAACACGGCCGTGTGAAAGAGGCCTAACTGAAATACATGCATTTTTTTGCAGCAATTTTACCATGACTGTCACCATATCTCATTTACTTTTGCCCCTTTTTGCTGTGTCCCCCTGTAAAAATAATCACAGAAGGATTTCGCCCCAGCACATCCTCCTACAAGATATGATAATAATGTCCATCCTGCTCGGTAGCCATAACAAGAGTTCACCCTAGCCCACTCTCTCTTCTAGGGCTTGCTCATGTGACGCCCTGGGCAAGCCAGGGGTCACAGGTCATCACACCACCACACCCTACATCCCAGTCAGGAACACCAAAGCTACTCAAATCCTTGTTGCCTTCCTCCAGGGGCTGATGTTCACACCAGGGGGTGGGCCAGGTGGTTGGCTCCGCCCACCGAGGAGTACACAGCCCTGGAGGCGGGAGGAACCAGGCAGTCAGCTCAGGGAAGTGAAGGGAGAAGGAAGTGGTAGAGGAGCTAAGTGAAAGTGAAGTAGTAGTGGAACAAAGAAGAAAAGGAACAAAAGGGAGCGTAGAAAGGCCTGAAGTGAGTCCAGCTAAGTGCAGGACAGGTCAGCAAGGTCAGCAACAGCGGTGATCGTCTGGAGGGGGACTGCTCGGAGGTTGCTGGAAGGACCGCGGTCGAGTAGTGGCCCGGCGGTCTGGAGCAGTATACAAGGGAGAGTCAGCACCAGGGCAGGGGCCTCTCGGACCCCGGCAAGGCTAGGAGTCGCCATAATTTGCCGAATCTGTCAGTGAAGGGGACGTCGATCCCCCAACAACCAAGTCCCGATTGAAGACAACCGTCCAACCATTAGTGAGGAACACCGCCACCGCCAGGGCACCAGCTCCTCAGGGCCAGCGTCTGCAGGCAAAGTAGGGCTCCTCCGGCCCATATCCAAGCCGGGGAGCGGGTTACCGGTGGGAACCCATCGCTACCAACTTAGAAACATCAGGTGCAGGTCAGAGGGGCATCACCGTTACCTGCTGGGAGAGCAAGTGCAGCCGTCCGTGGGAACCGTCTTTCCAGCCGTGTGGTTTACCGTAAAACTGTGTCAACGTCTCAGGCTGAGTGAGTACCACAGTGCCGCAAGGCACAGCGCTGCCCCCGCGTCCCTGCGCCCACCAGGCCCTGCACCCTTCCACCCCATCACCGGGCCCCGGGATCACCAACCCCTACCCACGGAGGGGCAACACAACACCTGGCTGCTCCGCATCACCACTCCCGGGATCCCCATATTGAGCAGCGGTGGTGCTACAAATCACCACAACCGTGGGTGGCGTCACGGACAATAAACAATCTCCCCAACAAAATCCCCTTTTCACTCACGGGCGAGAAGTGCCGCTCGAGAACCCCCGGGATCCGGCCCACCGCTCGAGCCACCACTGAGCAGCAGCAGCCGGACCCGAGCAGAGGGGTGAGCGCGGTGCCGGCACCCTCCTCCCCGCCCGCGACACTCACATAACCGTATTTTTGGTCTGAGTGTTATCCGTGGAAAAAAAACAGCACTCGGACTAATATTATTCAATGAGGCAGTGCAAATGATTGAGATTTTTGCCTTCTACAAACAGGATGAGACTCACCCATTCAAGTCCAAGGGTGCGAGAAAAAAATCTGATGCCACAATATGACATCCAATTTTTACAGATACATTGCAATTCTGTAACAAAGGAAACTGTAAATGGTCTCCAAAATTATTAATAAGTGTTGCTGTAAAAAACTGATTTTAGATGAATGATAAGTGAGAAAAAAAGTCTGACTTTTCAGGATTAAAATCTAACCGATTCTTTTATACGCTTGTATGACCCTAGCCTTAGAGTATCTGTCATGAAAGTGCAGTCACAGCAAAGTTTCCCATCCAATCAACTTCAATCTAGAAGTCATACCAATGTTTACTCACTGTCCATCCCACAACCGCCCTCGTCTTAGGCCTCTTTCACATATCAGTGAAAAACACAAACGTTTTTCACAGTCATGTTGAAAGTGCGTATGGCCTTCCATGTGTCGTGTTTTTTACACACGTATGTTCTCCGTGATATCACATGTAGGGCAGGAAAATTTTTGTCCCCGACACTGCTGCCCATGGTGCGGATGTATCTGGCGCTGTGTCACACTTGCTTCCGGGTCCGCGGTGCAGTGAATATGCAATGAGCATAATGAGTGGCCCTGAAGCAAGTGACAGCAGCATCGAAGACAGCAGCACTGGAGACAGGGGAGTATAACAATAATTTTATTTCAAAGACACGTGTTTTCTCCGGTACATGTCACACAGATCACACCACTGTGTAGTCCATGTGACATCAGTGCTGCCGGAGAAAAACGGACTCGTCTCCATGTGGAACACACGGACACATTGTCCATGAGATATCACTGATGTGTGCGCAGACCCATTGATTTCAATAGGTCTGCATATGTCCGTGATTCCGGCACATATAAAAACGGTGTCACACGTACCGGAATCACTGACATGTGAAGGGGGCCTTACAGAGTAGCCACAGAAGAATCCCCTCACACACGTTGTCACAGCAGGACTCCCATACCAGCTCCACTCCTCTTGCAGAACTGATTACAGTATATGCCTCATGGAGCATAATTCTACTTTAACCCCTTAAAGAACAATATAGACATAACATGTCATGAGCAGGGGTCAGTTCCCGCACCATGACATGTTATGTCCGTCGTGAATTTAGTATAAGTTCACATGTCCAGTAATCATCTGTTAGGATACATCCAGCAGCAATCCGTTGGCAGATAAGTTATACAAATACAACTTTTTGTCCATTTTTAAATAATTGATTTTATCTGGATCTATTTTTTTAACATTGGAGTCTATGGAAAACGGATCAGTTAATGGATTGCTATTTAGCGATCCATTTTTCTTTCATTTGTAAAGGCTTACTAGATCAGTTTCAAATGGAAGATAAATAGCAATCCCTTAATGGATCTGTTTTCCATAGGCTCCAGTCTTAAAAAAAATGGATCCAGAAAAAAGCAATTATTTATGATGGACAAAAAACTTGTGTCTGTTCTAATGGATGATTACTGGACATGTGAACTTAGCCTTAAACTACCACTGTGTGAAAACACAAAGTGACAGTTCTGTGGAGGCATAATTTTCCGATAGTTGACCAGCATGGGAAGAGATGCGGGCAGCCATTTCTGTGGTTCTTGCTCTCTGATCGCTGTAATCATTCTGACTGGCTGATCACAGTATTATCATGTGTGAAAAATCAGCACTTCGTGCACAATCACTGTGGGAGCTCGGCTTAGCTGACATCCAAAAGCGCGCCAAACCCTGGATGATTAACCGTCTAGATGCCGCAATCTACAGCGAACGCGACATTTAGAAAATTGTGAGAGGGAGGAGACTTACCCTCCCACCCCCTGTGATAAAATCATGGGGAACCGATGGTTGTCATGGCACTCAGAAGTCAAACAATAACCTCTTGGTGTGCCAGGTATGGAGGCCTGTTAGACCCAGCCATAAGCACAGTATAACAAGTATTCTGTCAGGGTAATCTCACAGGTCTCATGTATTGCAATTAGTGATGAGGGAGCACTGTCATGGTCAGGTACTCCATACTTGAAACAAGCAGGTTGGATGTGTAGCGCCCCACGGGGCCCAGGGGGGTTACTCGTCACCGGGCCAGTGGTATTTGGGGTTGCTGCTGTGACTGGCCTGACCTGGCTCCGTGGCCGTTGGCTACATGAAAAGACAAACAGGTGGGTGCAAGGTTGTCCGGTGTAGAGGGGGTTAGAAGGAGGGTGAAGGGTAAATAGGAAGGGTCACCGGTGGCAGTGGTGACTAAGAGGGGGTCTTGCACGCTGACCCCTCCTGCGACTTCTTCTTTCCCAGGAGCGGTGTTGGATGGGGATGGGGGATGCTTTGCAGTGCTACCTGTAGTGTGCGGTCAGGGATTAGCCACCGCTGCGAGATGTTACTTTCCTCCGGGGCTGATGTAACGCAGCCCAGATAGTCCAGCTCCCCACAGGTGGAGTGAGCCCTGGGGAGAACAGTGGCGACTGGGGGAGTGTTGGCGCCGAAGCGCGGGGCAACGGCGATGGTAATAACAGGCCGAGGCAGCAGTTGCGGGTCCATGTCTTTTATTCACAGTTCTTTAGAAGGCTGCCCTCGGGGTACCAATCACCTGCCATGATGGGCCCTAGCCCATCCCGGGTAGGCAAGGAACAACCACCAATGTCTGTGACCATGTAAGAACTTTCTCCTCTGCGCTCGTAGTGTGGGTCCCCTTGGCATGAAGCAACCTGGGGACTCAGTTCCACCTTGTATCCCAATCAAATGGGGTTAGCCCAGGGACTACCTAGTCGACCCACGGCCCTGCAGAATTGATGAAGCAACATGAAGTATGGTCCATCCTAGGGATCTGCAACCTGTCTGCATTGGCCACCAAGGGAGTGGTTCAGTAAGCCGTGTCTTCGTTAGTCTCACTGGCTCACCCGACAGTCTGCAGCTACTGGTCCACCCAGGTCCGGTTCCCTCCAGTCTGCCAGCTTTTATGAGTCCATGATGTCCTGGTACTCTCTCTCTCTCTCATTCAGTGTCTCTGGCTGGCTGTTCTGCTTTGTCGCCCCCCCCCCCCCCCCAGTTCCGGGGGAACTGGGTCACAGACCCCCCAGGGAGCTTTTGTTAGAGCTCTGCCTCGGGCTGAAGTCTTTGTCTTTCTGCCCTGATTTCCTGTCTGTGTCTACTCTTTACTTCTAGTGCCCCCTCCCTCTAGATGACTCACTCTCCATGGGAAGTTCCCCACTGCCATGGTAACCACCTCTGCCCTGATTTCAGTGTGACTATACCTGGTTTCCTGTTTGTGTAACTTGATATGAACACAGGATGTTGTGTAAAGCTCCAGACACCAGCGATTAACTCCCTCTTAAAGGATCAGTACAGCACTCTAAATGATATGCAATACTCTGTGGCGACTGAGGCCTCAGGGGCACCACAGATGCTTGGACAGAATCGACTGGAGTACTGAGCAAAATGGAAGTCAATGGGAAACTCAAACATTTTTCCAGAAGAGCTTCCATAAAAATGTTCGAGTTTCCCATTGACTTCCATTACACTTGGTACTTGAGTCAAGCCAGTCCAAGCATCTGACCGGCAAATTTCGAGTACCCTAAAAATGAACTGGACAAAATTGTTGCCACCTTTCCAAAATTGTAGGTAAACAACTTTCTTTCAAGTATGTGATGCTTGTTCAAATTTACCCGTTTCAAGTAACAGGTGTGAGCAATATGAAAATCACACCTGAAACTATTTGAACAAGGGAGACGTTGACTCTCTTTCCATTGTGTGTGCCACAGTAAGCGTGGAGAACAGAAAGAAAAGAGCACTGCCTGTGGACTTGAGAGCCAAAATTGTTGACAAATATAAACAATCTCAAGGTTACAAGTCCATCTCCAGAGATCTTAATGTTTCTTTGTCCATGGTGCACAACATAATCAAGAAGTTTACAACCCATGGCACTGTAGATAATATCCCTGGAAATACATAGAGAAAAATTATGAAAGGTTGCAATGCAGGATAATTCAGATGATGGATAAGGAGCTCTAATCACATTCCAAAGAAATTCAAGCTGTCCTGCAAGCTTGGGGTGCATCAGTGCATACTACCCATCAACATTTGAATGAAATGAAACGCTATGGCAGGAGACCCAGGAGGACCCCACTGCTGACACAGAGACTGCAGTTTGCCAAAATTTATGTGAGGAAGCCAAAATCCATCTGGGAAAGTGTCTTGTGGACAGATGAGACCAAGACAGAGCTTTCTGATAAAGCACATCATTTTACTGTTTACCGAAAAGAGAATGAGGCTCACAAAGAAAAAAACACAGTACTTACAGTGAAATATGGTCTAGGTTCAGATGTTTTGCGGTTGTTTTGCTGCCTCTGGCACTGTTTGTAAGACATCAAGAAATCTGAAGATTGCCAAAGGATTTTGGGTCTCAATTAGCGCCCAGTGTCAGAAAGCTGAGTTTGTGTCCTAGACCCATCACGGGTCTTCCAGCAGAAAAATTACCTCAAACATACTTCAAGAAGCATTCAGAAATGGATGTAAACGAAGCGCTGGAGAGTTGTGAAGTGGCAGCAATGTGTCACGAACAGACTACGGGATGTCCGCTGACCCCTTTAACAATGGTGGGCCCTGCTGCTAGGAAGAGGCATGAGGGGATACCTCCCGAACTCACCTCAAGCTGTTTCCTGAGCTCCCTAGCATCCCTATATGAGGTGTTTCAGCCCAACGCTGGATACCTAATCTCTCTCTCTAGTCCTGCAAACACCTTAGCTAGTGAGATGGCCAGTAAGAGACATTAGTCCCACCACTGCACTGATCTACATGGAAGGGAAGGAAAGACAAGGGAATAAACAAAAGGATCCGGTCGAATTTCATGGCTGCAGTCAGACACCAAGACTGCAGCCTACACCGCTTTCAACAACTTGGACTCTAGCAGCTCCTTAAACTTCCAGGCCCAGCTTCAGAATGGAATAAGAATAACCAGCACCCTCTACTAGGAGATGTGACCATACAGTTAGGTCCAGAAATATTTGGACAGTGACACAATTTTCGCGAGTTGGGCTCTGCATGCCACCACATTGGATTTGAAATGAAACCTCTACAACAGAATTCAAGTGCAGATTGTAACATTTAATTTGAAGGTTTGAACAAAAATATCTGATAGAAATTGTAGGAATTGTACACATTTCTCTACAAACACTCCACATTTTAGGAGGTCAAAAGTAATTGGACAAATAAACCAAACCCAAACAAAATATTTTTATTTTCAATATTTTGTTGCGAATCCTTTGGAGGCAATCACTGCCTTAAGTCTGGAACCCATGGACATCACCAAACGCTGGGTTTCCTCCTTCTTAATGCTTTGCCAGGCCTTTACAGCCGCAGCCTTCAGGTCTTGCTTGTTTGTGGGTCTTTCCGTCTTAAGTCTGGATTTGAGCAAGTGAAATGCATGCTCAATTGGGTTAAGATCTGGTGATTGACTTGGCCATTGCAGAATTTTCCACTTTTTTGCACTCATGAACTCCTGGGTAGCTTTGGCTGTATGCTTGGGGTCATTGTCCATCTGTACTATGAAGTGCCGTCCGATTAACTTTTCGGCATTTGGCTGAATCTGGGCTGAAAGTATATCCCGGTACACTTCAGAATTCATCCGGCTACTCTTGTCTGCTGTTATGTTATCAATAACCACAAGTGACCCAGTGCCATTGAAAGCCATGCATGCCCATGCCATCACGTTGCCTCCACCATGTTTTACAGAGGATGTGGTGTGCCTTGGATCATGTGCCATTCCCTTTCTTCTCCAAACTTTTTTCTTCCCATCATTCTGGTACAGGTTGATCTTTGTCTCATCTGTCCATAGAATACTTTTCCAGAACTGAGCTGGCTTCATGAGGTGTTTTTCAGCAAATTTAACTCTGGCCTGTCTATTTTTGGAATTGATGAATGGTTTGCATCTAGATGTGAACCCTTTGTATTTACTTTCATGGAGTCTGCTCTTTACTGTTGACTTAGAGACAGATACACCTACTTCACTGAGAGTGTTCTGGACTTCAGTTGATGTTGTGAACGGGTTCTTCTTCACCAAAGAAAGTATGCAGCGATCATCCACCACTGTTGTCATCCGTGGACGCCCAGGACTTTTTGAGTTCCCAAGCTCACCAGTCAATTCCTTTTTTCTCAGAATGTACCCGACTGTTGATTTTGCTACTCCAAGCATGTCTGCTATCTCTCTGATGGATTTTTTCTTTTTTTTCAGCCTCAGGATGTTCTGCTTCACCTCAATTAAGAGTTCCTTAGACCGCATGTTGTCTGGTCACAGCAACAACTTCCAAATGCAAAACCATACACCTGTAATCAACCCCAGACCTTTTAACTACTTCATTGATTACAGGTTAACGAGGGAGACGCCTTCAGAGTTAATTGCAGCCCTTAGAGTCCCTTGTCCAATTACTTTTGGTCCCTTGAAAAAGAGGAGGCTATGCATTACAGAGCTATGATTCCTAAACCCTTTCTCCGATTTGGATGTGAAAACTCTCATATTGCAGCTGGGAGTGTGCACTTTCAGCCCATATTATATATATATAATTGTATTTCTGAACATGTTTTTGTAAACAGCTAAAATAACAAAACTTGTGTCACTGTCCAAATATTTCTGGCCCTGACTGTATATAGGGGATGGAAGTGGTCACAAACTGGATGCAAATGAGGAGAGGTAATAAGAAGCTGCTGGCATTGAAAAGTGACATTAACCATTCATGCACCAAAGGAAAGGAAACACATTTAATATAAAGAGTCTCAGAGCATGTGAGACTCCTGCCTTAACCTGTCACAAGTCTCCTAATGCAGAGAGACTGCCATGACACAATGAGTCTGGATCTAAATCCCATTGAGCACCTATGGAGAGATTTTAAAATTGCTGTAGGGAGAAGGCATCTATTGTGGAAACTGGCTTTTTAAAGTCAACTCCATTTAGAATTATAACATGACTTCCAATGTGGGACATAAATATAGTAGAGGTGGCAATCGTACCTGGACCATGGAGCGTAGGGGGATCAAAAAGTCCCTTTGGCCCATTTGAAAAGATTATTATTATTAACCAGTTCAGGACCACCAACTGTAAATATACGTCGGCGCTTGCTGGGGCTTTGTGTAGCGCTGACGTAGTTTTTACGGTTGGCGTTCATTAGGGGATTGCGAACCTCTGCATGCTGCCATCATCGGGTTTCTGGTGCAGAATGGTAGTTCTGCCCGGAGGCATCCCCAGGACCTGATTGGATCATGTCCTTGTGATGTTAACCCTTTGCAATCGTAAATGTGCTGCGATCAATAGCAATCGCGGCACATAGTAGTTTCAGAGGAGCAGTGAGTGCTTGTCATACCTCTCCAGACTCTCCTGTGACAAGATCACAGGGCAGCCGAGGGTTGTCATGGCAGCCATAGGTCACGTGATGATCCGGGTCTGCCATGTACATTGGCCTGTCAGACACAGCCTGCAGCAGGGTCTGACAGGCGATCTGCAGCCTGACAATGCCAGTATAATGCATTGCTAAGCTGCTGCATGACAATACATTATACCAGCGATCAGACTAGGAAAAGTTAAAGTCCCCTATTGGGAACAGATAAAAAAAGGTAATACAAGTAAAAATAAAAAAAACTTGCAAAATGTAAAAAAAGAATAAAATCACTAAACCAATTATATATATAAAAAAATACATTTATTTTTAGAACAACAAAAATAAACGAAAATAGTGCACATTTTGGTATTTCCACATCTGACCTGACCTGATCTATAAAACTGGCACACTAGTTAACCCCTTCAGTGAAAAGTTTAAAAATATGCGTCATAAAAAGGCTTTTTCATCATACCGCAGAAAAAAAAGTGAAATAAAGCGCAATCAAAAAGTTGAACATACAAATGGCATTACTGAAAACTACATCTTGTTCGGCAAAAAATAAGCCACCACACAGCTCCATCATTGGAAAATGAAAAAGTTACAGCTCTGATAATACAGCAATGCCCCCCCATTTTTTTTTTCCAAAAAATTGTTTCTATGGTGTTAAAGCGGCAAAACAAAATATAAATGTGATATCACTGTAACCATACTGGCCTGAAGAATAAACCTGTGTTGTTACTTTTACCAAAGAGTGAATGGCATAAAAACAAAATTGCAAAAAACAATTCCTGAATTGCTGTTTCATATTAATTCCACGTACCAAAAATGAACCCAAAAACCAACAGATAAAAAGGTGCTGTTAGTGATTAAAAACCACACCTGACATGTCAATCAAATGAAATGTTATGAGCCAGAAAATAGTACCAATAAAAACATCAACTCGGCCCACAAAAAACAAGACCTCACATGGATGTCTCTCCAAACGTGACATGGTGTCCGCTATCTATTCCAGACAACTGGGCGCTCTAAAATTCAAATGGCGTTCCTTGACTTCCGAGCCCTGCTGTGCGCCCAAGTAGTAGATTTCCACCACATATGAGATATTTGCAAGCTCAGGAGAAATTGCACAATAAATGTTATGGTGCGCTTTTTATTGATACCCTTGTGAATAAAAAGCTATTTGGTTGAAGTAACAATTTTGTGGTAAAAATGTATTTTTTCCTTTTCATAGCTCAACGTTATAAAATTCTGTGAAGCCACCGGGGATTCAAGGTGGTCATCAAATATCTAGATATATTCCTTGGGGGGGTCTAGTTTCCAAAATGGGGTCACTTGTGGGGGAGTTCCACTTTTTAGGCACCTCAGGGTGTCTCCAAACATGACATGGCGTCAGCTAATGATTCCAGCCAACTTTGCAGTCAAATGGAGCTCTTTCCCTTCCAAGCCTTGCTGTGCACCCAAACACTAGATTTACACCACTTATGATATCTAGTTCATGATTATTTGTAGGGTATTGTCTCACTTAGGAGAAATTGCACAACAAATTGTATGGTGCATTTTCTCTTGTTACCCTTGTGAAAATGCAAAATTTGAGGCTAAAGTAACATTTTTGTGGGAAAAAGTAACATTTTCATTTTTTCCTTCCACCTTGTTCCTGTGAAACCTCTAAATAGTTAATAAACGTCTTGGACATGGTTTTGGGCAGTACTGTGGTGGTGTTCGAGTACTGTTTTCATAATGGTGTCACTCTTGGGTATTTTCTGTCACTTAGGCCTCTCAAAGTCCTTTCAAATGTGATGTGATCACTTAAAAAATGGTTTTGTAAATTTTGTTGGAAAAATTGCTGATGAACTTTGAACCCTTCTAACGTCCTAACAAAAATAATTGTTTCAAAAATTGCGCTGATGTAAAGTAGACAAGTGGTAAATGTTATTTAGTAACTATTTTGTGTGACATAACCCTCTGGATTAAGGGTATAAAAATTAAAATCTTGAAAATTGCGAAATTTTAAACATTTTCGCCAAAGTTTTGATATTTTTACAAATAAATGCAAAAGATATGTCTTAATTTTACCTGTATCCTGAAGTACAATATGTCATGAAAAAACAATCTCGGAATCACTGGTATCTGTTGAAGCGTTCCAGAGTTATAACCTGTCAAAGTGACACTGGTCAGAAATGAAAAAATTGGCAAAAAGAGGCTCTGGCGTAAAAAGGTGAAAGACCTGCGATAACTGGGGGCCCTTTTGGAAATTCATAACGGGATATCTGTGAGCTTGAAGAGAAAACTATACTGGGCAACCTTTGCATCCACAAAGGGCAATAGCTATTCACACATTTGATGCCTATTTTCTTCGCTTGTTTTTGTTTTTACTGGGATTGGTATTTTATCTCACAGCTTATATTGACTTGTGTTATATACAGCAGACAATAGTTTATATAAATGCAGTGGAATTAACTTACAGACAGGAACACCGCTTCACGGAATGAGAGACTGGTATTTTTTGACAATTTATCTTTCAACAGCTCCTTATAAAAATGTTCACACTGGTATAAATATATGTAAGGATTAATACGGCAATAAAATCCATATGCTGCCAACAGACAACAATTCATATGAACATTCAGATTAATGAAGTAAATGATAACAGATGGTCGGAGATAAGGATGAGCCAAATTTATTTGGATGCAGCAAGAAAATGTACTTTCAACTGAAATAAAGTGGAAATCACAATCTTTACAATTAATATTACTGAGAAATGCTTTCTCTGAGAAACAAATCTGCTTCTTATATAAAAAAATAATCATGATGAAGGACATTTCCATAAATTTAGTATATTGAGACATTTTGATGTCAACATTTTGATTCTAACAAGAGTTTTGAACATGAAACATAAGTTTATGTAAAAGCTCATTTATAGTAACGGGACAACGTAAAATCAGATCATGATGTATACATGGAAGAATGAGACAATGTAACAGCTCACTTGCAGTATATGGAAGAATGAAACCATGTTAGGCTATATTCACGCTTCCATTTGTCAAAAATGGATCGTGTTTCTCCAATGTGTCACTACTTTTGCCTTACCTCCCATCTTCTCAAACATTATCAAAAAACTGAGATGTAAAGTGTCTGAACTCTTTCCCGCTGACAGTTAACAATGGATGAAAAATGGTTGGAAAATTGATGTAAAATGAATGTCAGCTGCCTTCCATCCATTTTTGATGGATTTCCATAGACTTGAATAGTAGATGGAATAGTGGATGCAAATGAGAAGTGCTCTCAGTGTAACAGAAAATATGATCTGATCCTTTTAAAAAAAAAAAAAAAAAAAAAAAAAAAAGGGTGTGTGAATGGTTTCCTTATACTCTACAAGCCAGTGAGCAATCAGTCTTAAACGGGACTGTCAGGTCCTATATGTGTTCTAACCTACAAAAGCAGGGTGATGTGTGGCGTAGTAACCCCTTCCTACCAATCCCTGTGTTGCAATATTGTGTAATATGAATGTATGAAAATATGTTTTATTACTTACATGTTCCCTATGTAAATGATTAGAGGCTCTAGTCCCCTGGGCGTCGCATCACCCTGTGGGCATTTGCATGGTTTCCGTAGTATCACGTCCCTGTGGGCGTGATACCATGGATTTACATAAGCGACGTCACCGTCGCTCCTTGAGATCCTGCGCGTGAGCGCTTACCATTCTCGCAGCCTTGTTATCCGGGTGCTTGCGTCTCGTCTTCAGATGCACACTGCGCATGGTCGGAAGCGCAGGAGTCTTCTGAGCATGCACATTCATATACATTCATATTACACACTATTACAACACAGGGATGGGTAGGAAGGGGTTACTAGGACACACATCACCCTGCTTGTAGGTTAGAACGCATATGGGACCTGACAGTTCCCTTTAAAAATGGACAGCACACGGATGAGAAAAACAGATATCTGAATGTTGCTTAAAAGAACATGTGTCATAAATGGAAGAATAAAGCCTGCTTTACATGTTACGATTAAGCATACGATATCGTATGCTTAATCGTAACCGCCCCCATCGTATGTGCGGCATGTTCAATTTGTTGAACGTGTTGCACAAACAATTATTTGCTGTCACACGTACTTACCCTGCCATACGACCTCGCTGTGGGCGGCGAATGTCCACTTCCTGGAGTGGGAGGGACATTCGGCGTCACATCGACGTCACGCGGCAGCCGTCAAATAGAAGCGGAGGGGCGGAGATGAGCGGGACGTAAACATCCCTCCCACCTCCTTCCTTCCGCATTGCCGACGGGAGCCGCGGGACGCAGGTAAGATCTGTTCAGCGTTCCCGGGGTGTCACACACTGCGATGTGTGCTACCTCGGGAACATTGAACAACCTCACGTTCAATTTTTAGCAATTGAACGACGTGCATGCGATGAACGTTTTAACAATCAATCGCACATAGCTGTCACACGCTACAATATAACTTACGATGCCAGATGTGCGTCACTTACGACGTGACCCCGCCGACACATCGCAAGATATAGTGTAGCATGTAAAGCCCGCTTTAGTCAATGTAACAAATCATGTGAAGTATGTGTATAAATGAGACACTAACGGATCATGTGTATTACATTAATGGAAAAGACAATATATGGAGAAGTGCTGGGCAGCTATCAACGTTCAGTATACATTGGCTCTCCATTGTATATATCTCTGGCAGAAAAGTCTATGTATAAATTTGGAAAAGCAAAAGCAATGTAAAGGCTCTATTCTATATAAATACAGTTCCTTGAAAAAGTATTCATACCCCATTAACTTTTCCAAAGTTTTTCACATTACCCCCCAAAATGTCAAATGTCAAAATGACCAGACAGGTCAGGGATGAAGTTGTGGAAAAATGTAAAGCAGATTTGTGTAATAAAAAAAATATAGACTTAGCTCTGAACATCTCATGGAGCACTGTTCAATAAATCATACAAAAATAGAAAGAGTATGGCACAACTGCAAAACTACCAAGACACAGCCAACCACCTTAACTGACATCCCAATCAATGAGAGTGCTAAATAGAGAAGAAACCAAGAGGCCCATGCTCACACCAGAGAAGCTGAAGAGATCCGCAGCTTAGGTAGGAGAAAATGTCCACAAGATAACTATTTGTCATATACAGGTGCATCTCAATAAATTACAATATATCAAAAAGTCAATTTATTTCAGTAATGCAATACAAAAAGGAAATGCATATATTATATAGCGTCATTACACAAGTGTGTATTTCTGTTAGTGTTGATGATTATGGCTTACAGCCAATGAAAACCCAAAAGTCACTATCTCAGAACATTAGAATAATTACCACAAAACACCTGCCAAAGCTTCCTAAGCATTTAAAATGTTTTTTTAGTCTGGTTCAGTAGGCTACACAATCATGGGGAAGACTGCTGACTTGACAGATGTCCATAAGGCAGTCATTGACACAGTCCACAAGAAGAGTAAACCTCAAAAGGTCATTGCTAAAGAAGCTGGCTGTTCACAGAGTGCTGTATCCAAGCATATTAATGGAAAGTAGAGTGGAAGGAAAACGTGTGGTAGAAAAAGGTGCAAAAGCAACCGGGATAACTGCAGCCTTGATAGGATCATCAATAATCATCAACATTAACCGAAATAACCATATGAAATAAATCCTTCTGTGTGTAACGACTCTATATAATGTGTTTCCCTTTTTGTATTGAATTACTGAAATAAATTAACTTCTTGATGATATTATAATTTATTGAGATGCACCTGTACTCCTCAAACCTGGCTTTTATGGAAGAATGGCAAGAAGAAGGCCATTTTTGAAAGCAAGCCATAAGATGAATCATTTGCAGTTTGCTAATAGCCATGTAAGGGACACAATAGAATGTGGGAGAAGGTGCTGTGGTTAGATCAGACCAAAGTAGAACTTTTTGGGCTAATGCAAAATGCCATATGTAGCGGAAAACTAATACAGCAAAACATGGTGGTGGTCACATCAGAATGTGGGGATGTCTTATTCTACAGGGACAGAGAAGCTAATCAGTATTGATGGTAAAATGGATTTAGCAATCGTGGAGGAAAATCTGATAGAATGCAAAAAAACATTAAGACAGGCATAGATTCCCCTTCTAGCAGGACAAAGACCCTAAACATACTGCCATGGCTACAATGAAATGGCTCATAGCATGTTTATGTGTTTGAATGGCCCAGTCAACGTTCAGATCTAAATCCCATTGAGAATATATGACAACACTTGAAAATTGCCGTTCACAGACGCCTCCATCCAATCTCATAGAGCTAGAGCAATTTTTCAAAACAAATGGGCAACAATTTCAGCCTCTAGATGTGCAAAGTTGGTAGAGATGTATCCCAAAAGACTTGCAGCTTTAATTGCAATGAAAGGTGATCCTACGAAATACTGACTCAGGGGGTCTGAATACAAATGCACGTCACAATTTTTGGATCTATATTTTTAAACTACTTAGAAAACCATGTATCATATCCTTAACATTTCAAAAACACTTGCTACATTGTGTTGGTATCTTATATAAAGTCCCAATAAAATATGTTTAAGTTTGTGGTTGTAACATGAAAAAATGTTTAATAGTTCATGGGGTATGAATACTTTTTCAACACAATGTAGATGAATAAATCTAAATAAAATCCAATGGTTCACTCAACCAAACATACTATAATGCAATAGACAAATATTAGCAGTAGAAGGAGTCAGTGGTAGATATAAAAAACTGAGGCATAATTATTGCAATATAGTGCAAAAAAAGCAACATTTCACAACACTGCCTAAACATGGCATTGACAAATGCTATACTGCCTCTATACGTATCCCGCAAGTAAACTTATCAATTTCTATACAATTAAAAAACTGCTAAAAGGGTTATTCCTAATGTAGTAAGTTATCACCTGACCAGATAATAGTGGATAATGACTGATTATTGGGGGTCTGGCCGCTGAGACTCAATGCGACTTTGAGAATGGGGCTCTAGAGCCCGGGGAATGGATGAACTCTGTACTTGGCTTTCTATCTACGGCAGAGCTTTAGACAATGAATGGAGCTGTGGTCAAGCAGAGCCCAGCTCATGGCTTTCAAAGCCCCATTCTTGGGATCGCTTGACGTTCGGACCCTTAGCAATTGGTAAGTTATTCCGTACCCTATGGATAGAGGTTAACTTACTTTCTTGGGAATAACCCTTTCATTTGGAAACACATAGTTAGGCTTCAAAGCAGTAATGGGATGAATCACGTTGTGTGCTTCCCAGTTCTGGCACTTAGGACTTAAATCTTCTCTGCCTGCGGAAGTCCAAGAACTACATGTCAGGAGCTTCAATGATTAGCTCTCAGCAGCCATACATAAGCCTGAAGTTGATATTACATTCATTACTGCTGCCAGCTACAGTTTAGGGGAGGAAGCTGGGCCCTTGAGTGCCAATAAAACAAACAATAATAGTTCAGAGATGGAAAAACCTTTTCCTATTGTACCATGGCACTTTGTGAAGAAAGTGAGGTGCAAAGAAATGCATTCGCTCAGTGAAATAACTATAGATGACACAGAGGTTGTAGTTGGGACCATGCCCCATAGTGTAGGAGGCCTACAGTCCCTTCTGCCACAGTGGTTCCTTCAATGCACGCTACACAAGTTTATGACTTTGTGTTGCAGAACATACAATGCTCTGATGACCTTATGTGCTGGCTCCTGAAAACATGATACGCCAGGAGTGAGGAGGTTAAGTAAAGCAGAGCCTGTTTTTTTTTCTTTTGGAAATGCATGGGGTCTGATCTGGTGGTCTCTTGTTATATGTCGCGGGCGGAGGAGGGGACGCCGCGATCTCTCACTGCTGCTCGGGTCCAGCTGCCGCGGCTGCTGCGGCCTGCTGCTGCTCGGTGGCTCGAGCGATGGGCCGGATCCCGGGGACTCTAGCGGCGCTCCTCGCCCGTGAGTGAAAAGGGATTTTGGGTGTGGGGATTGGTTATTGTCCGTGACGCCACCCACGGTTGTGGTGATTTGTTGACACCACCGCTGCTCTGTATGGGGATCCCGGGAAGGATGGTATGGAGCAGCCAGTTGTTGTGTTGCCCCTCCGTGGGTAGGGGTTGGTGATCCTGGGGCCCAGTGATGAGGTGGGTGATGCAGGGCTCGGTGGGGTGCAGGGACGCGGGGGCAGCGCTGTGCCTTGCGGCACTGTGGTACTCACTCAGCCTGAGACGTTGACACAGTTTTCGGTAAAACACACGGCTGGAAAGACGGTTCCCACGGACGGCTGCACTTGCTTTCCCCAGTAGGTGAAAACATGGACAACATGATTCAGACACTGACTTTGTCATTTCAGTTAGGTATGTTTCACTATGCCAATAACTCCTTATTACCCCGATTTGCCAATGCACCAGGGTAAATCGGGAAGATCCGGGTACAGTCCCAGAACTGTCGCATATAATGTATGCGGCAATTCTGGGCGGCTGCTGACTGATATTGTTAGGCTGGGGGGCTCCCCATAACGTGGAGCTCCCCATCCTGAGAATACCAGCCTTCAGCTGTATGGCTTTATCTGGCTGGTATTAAAATGGGGGGGGGACCGCACGCCGTTTTTTTAAATTATTTATTTATTTATTTCACTGCACAGTATAGACACGCCCACCGGCTGCTGTGATGGGGTGCAGTGAGACAGCTGTCACTCAGCGTGGTGGGTGTGTCGCACTGCAACCAATCTCAGGCGCCGGTGGGGAGAGAAAGCAGGGAATACGAGATTGTTTAATGAGCGGCCGGCTTTTTCAAATTAGAAAAAGCCGCCGGAGCAGTGTGAATGCCGTGCTGCGCCGTTGATCGGGGATCGGTGAGTATGAGAGAGGGGGGGGACACTTCAGTCACTCGGGGGATTAGCGGTCAACGGTGAATCCTTCACAGGTGACCGCTAATCAGTACACGGCACAAAGACAGAGCCGCGGCATGACAATGAAGTCGGGTGAAGTTCACCCGAGTTCATTCTCATCCCGCTACTCTGTCTTCCGACATGTAGTAACGACATTTTGCATCACACATGTACATTTCACACGGACAACACACACACGTCAGTTATTTCACTCACGCACACACGGACATTCCACACGCACATACGGCTAGCATACGGGATACACACGCAGGCCACACATACCATAAAAACGGACCTAAAAAACGGAAAACGGACCCGAAAAACGGCCCGTTTTACACGGACGTGGTTTTCACGGATGTGTGGCGGAGGCCTAAGACTAGACCCGTAGGAGTTATTCGCATCCCAGGAATCCTCTTCAAAGCCAGTGACTGCTGCTCACAGTTGCGGCCAAGGACAAATCTCTAAAACCCGACTACATCAGAGACTTTTTCACTTGCTCCGGATTCCCTGGGGTGCCCTGAAGTTTAGCTGAATTACTGATGCTGGCCCACTCCTCGCTACACCTCACTTGCCACTCTGCTATATTATATCACTGTTATTACTATCGAAATAAAACCAAGAAGTACTCAACACAATATCCCCTTCATTGTAGGCCGCCTTCTCTCAGTTTATCTGTCTCAGCCCTGCCACTATACCTGAGACCTAAGCTTCCCCTTCCAGCTAGAGAGCCCAGGACCAGTGACTTCTAGTGGTGTCTCTTAGCACTTAGCAGGTTACAGTACTCCCTCCTACATGCCCAATTTCAGGAGCATATGCTCAGGAGGTATTCACCTGACAGTGCTCTCGCATTGATGCCATACGCAAATGGGAGCAAGGCCTTACACTGTTTTAACACTACATATTTTCATTTGACCTTTCTCAAAATGCGTGTAAATTCAGCACTTGCTAGAATCCCACCAGACAGCACTGCGGGAGCTTAGATGGGGTGGGTTAATACTGCTATCTAGTCCAAATACAGAGAATAAAAATGTCTCTGGCACTATCATTAATTATGGGTGGAGATCTAAATGCTGTGTGTTGCACATGATAAAAAAACTGAATGAAGGTCATGCTCAACTTTCTAAACAAAAAATTATTGTGATCCTCAAAAAAAAAGAGAACCTTGCCATGTAAAAACACTTTTTTAATTTGAGTCCTTTAAAGCATGGTGGCAGACAGTGGGAGAGCGCAAGTACGACTGGTCAGATGACGGTTGTTTCGTGTACAAAGATGCTTTCACGTCACGGATCACAATACTGCTATCTAATCCACCTGCTATCCAGCAGTATTTTGAACCTATATTAGATCGCTCACTGCACATTGGCTGCCATGGTTCTCGACAGCACAAGACAGCACCACCAAGAACAATTTTGTTTTATTCTGCACAAAAGACTTTTTCACCCAATGAACAAGCATGTTACTTGTTCATTGGGTGATCAGCAGGCAGTCTATGCTGCAAGATAATTTGTGTTTTTAACAACACTCATTTACGATTATCTTATGATTATTTTGCCGTGTAAATGCCCCTTAAAAAGAATTGTCCTATAAAGTACATATTAATCAATAGATCTTGGCATAAAAATAATTTCCACAATTGAATGTTTTTTTTAAAAAAATGTTCCTGTGTTAAGATAATGTTATAAATGTGTCCCTGCTGTGTACTGTGTAATGGCCGTGTCTGACTGTACAGGAACATGGTCTGATTATACCAGAGGTCCTGGGTCGGTGAAGATGCAAAAGAGTATACAGACATTACAGCATGGGATGGCAGAGGATGCTTTCTGTGGGGTTAAACATGTTAATAAACAGGCAGGGAAATGTTTTGCATCACAGAAAAAGTCAGCTACGATCTCATGCTGTCCTGTCTGTAAACTCTTTTGCTGTCACAGGAGATGTGGTATGGTCAGACCATGCAGAGACACATATATAATATTATCTCAGCACAGGAAAAAATTTTAACACATCCAATTGTGGAAATTCTTAATATTCCAAGATCTATTGGTTTATTTTTTTTTCTTTGTGGGACATATTCTTTACAGTCATTATATAGAGTAGGCAGGCACTCTCTGTAATAAAAAACCCAGTAAGCTCAATGCCGACACCTAAGTCAACACTGGGATCCATATGGTCAGACACGGCCATTACACAGTACATAGAGGGGGCACATATGTAAGATGATCTCACCTCAGGAACATTTTTTAACACGTCCAATTTTGGAAATTATTTTTATTCCAAGATCTTCAGATTAAAATGTTCTTTATTGGTGAGACAACCTCTTTTAAGGACTCATTCAGACATCCATGTTTTTTCACGTACACAAAAAATGCTCCAGGTTTTAGCAGATTTAATGCTCCGAGTTTCACCAGTATTTGGTCAGTGTGTCAGTTTTTATTATCAGTGTTTCAACAGTGATTTTCACTATTAAAAACTAAATAAATTACAAATCATATATTTTCCTGTGCAATGTTAACAATGAACAACACACGGATTGCCCACTGATGCCATCTGTGCTGCCTGTGACTTGATGACTTATAGATGTGAATGGGTAATTTTTATCTGTGACTCAAAACCAGACACGTCTCCATGACTTTTTAGTGGACATAGTAAAGAAAAAAAGAGCAGAAATATGCATAGCATCACAAAGTATAATAGATGTGTTCTATCAGTGTAAATGACGATTTACTGACCTCTGAATGAGGCCTAACGCAAAAAATATGTTTTGTGGCCGTCAAGATGCACATTTTTTATTTATCTCTTTTATAAATCCTCTAAAGTCTTGTATTATTTGGCTCCAGAAGACAAAAATATTTGTATTAAACAGGAGTCATGGTTTTGTAATAAGCTTTATTATGACTATTACATTATGAATATGTATGAAATGCAGTATTTGTCTAGAAAGTCTGTAATTGTTTTCCATATTTTGAAGGCACCTCTTCACTAAATGTATAAGGCATGTCCTAAGTTCACCGTATTGTGTTCTATATACAGTATATGCCTTGGGATGTTGTTAGAGATTGTATCCTGCTATAGCTCTCGTTTAGCCTATCTAAAGATATACTGCTAACTGTCTGGATGACTGATTTTTTTTTTACACCTCGGGTGGTACACATTGTAATCTCAGCAGTGATCCAGTGACTCACAATGTCGGCATAAGCCAAAGTTCCCTAACATGTGATTTTTCAAATCAAAAACATAAAAGCAAAAAGAAAACAAAAATAACAAAAACACCAAAGAAAATATGCTTAGTAATATGAAAAAAAATGATACTTTCTGGCATATCTTCCAACACTACAAGATAAATAGTTAAGAACTCTTTCAGATTTATTAAGAAAAGCAGTGAAGACATGAAAATATTTCAGTAATTTATAGGAGTCAACATGTAACACCTGATAATAATATCGGGATTGATGGCATTGTCAATTTCTTTGAAGTCTATGAGCTTCCATATATAAAATGTAAAATGTCAGAAGGCCCAAGATGTTCTGCTATCCTAAAGCAATAAATCAGACCTGCTATAATTGGAAGAATTCCATATGGAGATAGTGTATATATATCAGCTGGACATATTGTCTATCCAATAGTTATATGAATCTACATTTCAAGGTTAGACCACATTACTTACAGACTAAAGTATTTTTATTATATAAAGTTACATTATATGTATTTAGACAGTAATATATCTACAGTTAGGGCCAGAAATAATTGGATAGTGACTGAATCTTTGTACTTTGGGCTCTGCATGCCTCTATTTTTTATTTAAAATCAAATAACTGAGATGCAATTGACATGTAGACTTTCAGGTTTGATTAACACCTTCAAGACTTTTGACGTATAATGATGCAAGTTTGCACACTGAGCTGCCTCTTTCCATGCACTTGATGGCTTATTTAATCAAGCATCATGTTCCTTTAACAGCCATGGGTGGATCGGAGATCCACCCATAGCTGTTAATGAGCTAAATACTGCTGTGAAATCCCTGTGATCTCAGGGTGCTGATGGATTGTCATGACAGCCAGGCATCAGCTTATGAACCCTGTCTTTGTCATTATGATCCTCCTGTGAATGCCAGCTGCGAGCCGGCATTCATAGGAGATTGGGATTTCTGCTTTAGGCCTCTTTCACACATGAGTGAAAAACACACACATTTTTCACTGACGTGTTAAAGATACGTATGTCCTGCCGTGTGCCATGATTTTGGCACATGTGTGATCTCCATGTGCTATCCGTGATAATACACGGCGATCAGGCACTTATTAACTCACCTGTCCACTTTGCTGCTGTCCATGGTGCTGAAGTCTCCTGCAATGCTGTGTACGGCCGTTGCTGTCTCCCCTCTGCAGCTACTTCCAGTTCGGCTGTGCAGTGCATATGTATGAGCATAATTTGGAAGCAGGAGACAGAAGCAGCCAGAGACAGCATTGCTGGAGATGGTGAGTTTAAAAATCTTTTTATTTTAAATGTACGTGCTTTTCCGGTATGCGTTACATGGCTCACACCATTGTGTGTTTCGTGAAACATCAGTATTGCCAGAAAAAAACTGACTTGCCTCCATGCGGAAATCCTGGACACGCGTGTACGCCGTACAAAAACAGTCAGTGAGAAATCACTGAAGTGTGTGCAGACCCATTGTTTTTAAAGGGTCTGTGTATGTCCGTGATCCTGGTATGTATAAAAACAGTAAAGGCTACTTTACACACTGCGATATCGGTCCCGATATGGCTAGTGTGGGTACCCGCCCCCATCTGTTGTGCGACACGGGAATATCGCTGCCCGTGCCGCACAACATCGCCCACAGCCGTCACACATACTTACCTGTCCGGCGACGTCGCTGTGACCGGCGAACCGCCTCCTTTCTAAGGGGGCGGTCCGTGCGGCATCACAGCGACGTCACTGAAACGTCACTGAACCGCTGCCCAATAGCAGCGGAGGGGCGGAGATGAGCGGGACGTAACATCCCGCCCACCTCCTTCCTTCCGCATAGCGGCCGGGAGGCAGGTAAGGGGAGCTTCCTCGTTCCTGCGGCGTCACACGCAGCGATGTGTGCTGCCGCAGGAATGAGGAACAACCTCGTTACTGCTGCAGTAACGAGATTTGAGAATGGACCCCCGTGTCGCCGATTAGCGATTTTGCACGTTTTTGCAACGATGCAAAATCGCTTATCGATGTCACACGCAACGGCATCGCTAATGCGGCCGGATGTGCGTCACGAATTCCGTGACCCCAACGACTCCGCATTAGCGATGTCGTAGCGTGTAAAGCCCGCTTAACATACATACCAGAAAACTGACGTGTGATGGGGGCCTTAGAGAGCAGTGCTGTTGCACTGCTCTGTATAGCACAAGTAATCGAATGATCGCAGCTTCAAGACCACTGAGTGGACTAATAAATACAGTAAAAAGTAAAAAAAGTTTCTAAAATTATGAAAGAAAAAAACATAAAACTAAAATTGCCCCCTTTTGACCCATTATAAATAAAACAATTAAAAAAAAATAATAAATATTTGGTATCGCTGCATTCAGAAATGTGCTGTCAAGCAAAATATAAATAAACTAATCTGATTGGAAAATGGTGTAATAGGAAAAAAATCAAAACACCAGAATTATAATTTTTAGTCGCAACATTGCAATAAAATGCAATAAATCAAAACATTGCATCTATCCAAAAGTTATATAATTGAAAACATCAGGCCAGGGCGCAAAAAATAAGCCCCCACACAGCCCCATATCCCAAAAAAATGAAAACATTAAGGGTCACGGAAAATGGAGCCACAAGCAAAACAATTTTTATTTACAAATTTCCCCCAAAATATTCACCACTTAAATAAAAAAAATATATACATATTTGGTATCTACATACTCATACTCATACTGGGGAATCTTATTGTCAGCTTAGTTTTACCATATATTGAACATGGTAAATCAAAAATAAACAATTGTGAAATGCCACATTTTTGGCAATTCAATGCAATTTTCCCCCCATTTTCCAGGTCACTATATGGTAAAATAAATGGAGTCATACAAAATAACAACTTGTCCCACAAAAAACAAGCCCTCATACAGCTATAGCGATAGAAAAATGAAAATGTTATGGCTCTTGTGAAAAGGGGAGGAAAAACAAAAAAGAAAAAATGGAAAATTGCCCAGGGGTGAAAAGATTAAAGGGCTTGAACAAAAATATCCTATTCAATGTTTTGAAAGTGCAACCATTTTTCTAAAAAGCCTCCTCATTTCAGGGTCTTAAAAGTAATTGATTAAATTTACTTTACCATAAATAAAATGTTAATACTTTCTTGAGAATCCTTTGCACGCAATGACTGACTAAGGTCTAATTGTCTTTCCAGTAAAGGAGACAAACTCTAGAACAGCCACCTATTGGAAGTAGCGATCCTAAAAGTCACAAGTGGATTTTTAACAATCCTTTGCAATATGACTCAGGATATATAAGCCAGAACAGAATCCCAATTTGCAGACACGGTGTTTCGGGGTGACTAAGGTCTGGAAGCCATGGACGTCCCAAACACTGGGTTTACTCCCTAGTGATGCTTTGCTGGCCTTCTCTGCAGCTGACTTCAGTTGTTGCTTGCTTGTGAGTCTTTCCGCCTTAAGTTTTGTCTTAGGTATGTGAAATGCATGCTCAAAGAGGTTGAGATCTGGTGATTAACTGAGCCACTGAATAATCCACTTCTTTGCTTTCACAGTATGTTTTTCGTCATTGTCCATCTGTACTGTGAAGAGCTGTTTAATCAACCTTTCTGCATTTGGCTGAAACTGAGCAGAAAGTATCGCCCTGTACACTACAGAATTCATCAGCCTGCTTCTGTCTTCAGTCACATCATTAATAAACATTAATGACCCAGTGCCATTGGATGCCATGCATACCCATACCGTTACACTGCTTCTACCATGTGTTACACAGGATGTGG
Source organism: Anomaloglossus baeobatrachus (assembly GCF_048569485.1). NCBI lineage: Eukaryota > Metazoa > Chordata > Amphibia > Anura > Aromobatidae > Anomaloglossus > Anomaloglossus baeobatrachus. Next base: position 428,400,616 of record NC_134358.1, read on the forward strand.
TGTTCTCTAGATCAAGAGCTGTTCCAAGTAGAGATGAGCGATCCTGATCAGCAAAGATCCGAAAATGTTAAAATCGTACGATCTTTCGCAGGATCAGACATCTGATCATTTACAACAAAAGGCGGCGATCTACCAAGGAATGATAAATTATCAAATGGCAAAAACCATCCTCTCCCTGACCATCAAAGCCATGTCAAGTATTGGCAAGGCTGTGATTGGCCACTGTAAAAAAAGGACGCATAAGTGTTAAAGCAGTACATACTTACCGAGTCTCCCCACAGCTGCAGCGCTACTTCCGGGTCCAACAATTATCACTAATGCATATTATCTGTTTTCCCTGCTCACCGGCGTCTCTCATAGGCTGCCATTAAACCACTCCCCTACCCTGAGACAGCGTCTGTGATTGGTTGGAATCTCACACGCTGTCTGTGTCCTTAGACTGGTGATAAATAAATTAAAGAATTGGCATAGGGTCCCTCTGTATTGATAACAGCACAGATAAAGCCATGGCAACAGGCTGCAGCCCTCAGCTGTGTACTTCTCTTGGCTGTGTGTCAAAATAGGAGAAACCATATGCGGCTTTTTTTTTTTAATTTAATTTTTTTTTAAAAATGGTATGCGGTCCCCCCAATTTTGATACCCAGCCAAGATAAAAACACGACAGCTGGGGGCTGGTATTCTCAGGCTGGGGAGACCTGTGCTTATTGGAAACCCTCTAGCCTAAAAATATCAGCCTGCATCTGACCAGGATTGTCGCATCCATTAAATGCGACAGTCCTGGCGCTTTCCCAGCTCTTTCGAATTGCCCTGGTGCGGTAGTAATCAGGGTAATAAGGGGTTAATGCCAGCCCACAACTACCACAGAGCCTTAGATTAGTCATGGGTAGTGGTCTATGAGATTCCCCTACCACTAATCTTATAAGTAAAAATAAATTATTACAAATACACAGAAAAATCGTTTATTTAAAAAAATAACAAAAACACACCCTCTTTCATCAATGTATTAACCCTCAAAACACCCAGGTCCGACGTAATTCACACGGGGTCCCACGACGCTTCCAGCTCTGCTACATCTGAATTCACAGAGCACGCTGTGAGCTTCAAAGAGATAATGAATGAGCCTTGTGATGAGCGGTGACACCACTCAGTTGATTTGTGGTCAAAGCTGGAGATTTCCATGGTCCTCCACCTGTGTTCGCAGGTAACCTGACCTCAGGTAACCTCAATTAACTCTTACTGAGTTCACAGACCTGCATCTCCTGGCAGAAAACTGCATTTTTTCTGCTAACAGATGCAGATTTGGTGCTAACATTTTGACACCGTTTCAGATACCTGTATATATGTAAATTTTGTATAAGATTGTAAAGTATTGATTATTACTTTTGTTCCCCCCTCCCTAGTGACCCGGCGTGAGAAAGGCCCATATTTAGGCCGAAACGTCTTCCTCCCTTGTCACTTTATAAATAAATTTCCACGTTTTTGCTAAAGGAAACAACTTTGTTCAAGTCTTCTTTCTATTTCAAACATATATGAGAGTGCAGTGTATAAATATTGATTGACACCGTTTCAGTGCAGTTTTCTTCCAGGAGGTGCAAATTTGGTGCTGAAATCTGGTGCAAAATGTCTGCATCAGATTTCAGCACCAAACTCTAGCTCTATTACCCACTCAGTGTTACGTCCTCCTGCATGACTGGCCGCTCCATTGCTTGTAGTCAAAGAGCAGAGGGGCAGTCAGTCAACCGTGAGAGGCAGTGGTTGGTGGAGAATAGAGCCGAAGTGACAGAGGCTTGGGAAGAGCTTCCACATGCCGAAAGAACTTATTTGCATATCCTTTCAAACACTGATTTCTCAGTAATGGAGGAATGGACCGGTCCTTTAAATGAATTGCTCGTCTTGTCTTTAAAAGAGCTTCATGAACATGTAAATAGGTTGGGGTGAAATCCTGGTGACAGATTTCCTTTAATTTTTGATTATTGTATTACTGACATTAAACTTTATCCAATAAAAGACTTGAACATTTTCAATGAATTTAATATCCTCTGACAAGTATGGTTTTAGTGATAAATACATGGAAGCTTTAACAGGGTGGCAGCCTTAGGAACTGGTTCTGCAAAAATGTAACAGAATACTTATAACTGCTGCCAAACTACAGCTGCAGATATCATAAATTACCAGTAAAGCTGAGAGATAAATATGAAAACTCTGCTATGAGGAAATAAAAATCAGATAAGTACATTTTTGAAGAAAATGTCACAAACTCAAGTTAAAACCATGTAGCAAGAAAACTTTACAAAAATTAATCCGAGTAAACATCCATAAAAACTATCAGAGGATGTGCTGAAGGGTTCAAACTGCTATAAGGCTATGCAAAACTGGGGCAGAACAACTGAGGCTCCTAAGTAAAAAATACTAAATAATATTGCATCAATGACATTTCCCTTATAAATTAGGATTGACAGAATCACTCCGGTAAGTAGCTGATGTATTCTGAAATTACAGAGTATTTTGTACTGTTACAGCTAAACTGTTAAGGCCGCTTTACACGCTACGACATCGCTCAAGCGATCTCGTTGGGGTCACGGAATTTGTGACACACATCCGGCTGCTTTAGCGATGTTGTTGCGTGTGACACCTATGAGCGATTTTGCATCGTCGCAAAAACGTGCAAAATCGCGAATCGGTGACATGCCCCCCTATTCCCAATTATCGTTGCTGCTGCGTGTACGATGTTGTTCGTCATTCCTTAGGCAGCACACATCGCTATGTGGGACACCGCAGGAACGAGGAACCTCACCTTACCTGCGGCCGCCGGCAATGCGGAAGAAAGTAGGTGGGCAGGATGTTACGTCCCGCTCATCTCCGCCCCTCCGCTTCTATTGGGCGCCCGCTTAGTGATGTCGCTGTGACGCCGAACAAACCGCCCCCTTAGAAAGGAGGCGGTTCGCCGGTAACAGCAATGTCGCTAGGCAGGTAAGTAGTGTGACGGGTCTGAGCGATGTTGTGTGCAACGGGCAGCGATTTGCCCGCGACGCACAACCGACGGGGGTGGGTACGCACGCTAGCGATATCGGTAATGATATCGCAGCGTGTAAAGCGGCCTTTAGCCAGGATAAAGCAATTTACCATTGCCACCTCCCCACCCGAAAAAAAAAAACAAAAAACCTGTATGAGCCATAACATTTTACTGCTGCAAATGATATAAGGGAAAGTCATTACCCTTTTTCTACACACACCTTCTCTTTTCATTCACATTCCTTCACTTTTACCAAGGGTGCACTATTGATTTATAAAATAAAAATTAAAACAACAGTTACGCTTTAAAGTTCTTTCCAATCCTTGTATCTTTTACAATACATGTTCCATGGCTGCAGTGTTGTAATGTTTGCTTACTAGACTGTGAAAAAAGTCCAAGACCTTTTAACCCATGCATAATTACAACATGGCGTTCGAGCCTTCTGTAGAGCCCTTGATCTCTTGGTCTGGATTTGCATAATGGCATGACAATTACCAAACTGGAGAACTGACATTTCTTCCCCAATAAACCAGTTCTATGAATATTTATAGAAAACATTAATTATTCAACACATTTAAGAATTGATCCAACATTTTCAATAATAACTTTATTTTATTTAAACTTCTAATAAAAGCATATTGCATTATACACAGTGAAAGTTCACGACACACTCACATGGATCAAGCCTTGCGGTTCTTTGTCACATTTATGGGACAGGTCATCAATATCTCAATCTTGGATAACTGATGATAGATCATCCAATCAAATGATATCTGGTACTGCGGCATCCAGATGTACCCAGTTTACAGAGAGGGAACATCACAGCTCTGAACACTATGTAGTGGCCAGTCACGAGTACTGCAGCTCAGTTCCCATTCAAATCAATCCCTTTACCACAACCCCTCAAAATTTACACATACCAAAACATATGAATTTGATGACAGATTGTAACGTATCCCTGCACTTCCCCATTTCCCCTCGTCGACAGGGATGCTGACTTACTCACTGTCATGACCAACCTGTGCGCTCCCCTGCCCTTTTTACTGTCCCTGAACTTCAAGCCCTGCGCACATCACACAGGTCTTCTGTCAGCATCATTACGGCATGGACAAACTCGCTCTCTGCCTCTTAAAGGGGCAGTGCATGCAGCAGTCTTTCCCAGCCTATGGCTGGGAGGCACAATGTATTTAAGGCACCTTCCCCTATAAGCATGTGCCTGAGTAATTAAATTCTTAGGGTTTCTGTTCCTCTCAGTACTATAGTCTGTATGCCTTCCTGTCAGTCTCCGGTTCTGTCTCCTGTCTGATTGCTCCAGTCCCATCCTGCCAGTCTCACTTGTCTCTCAATCCTCAACCTGACCCGCCTGTCTCCTGAACCTGACCCGCCTGCCTTCTGTATCTGAACCTCTCTACTTAGCTTGTCTTCTGTACCTACTCTGTCCTGCCTGTCCTCTGTACATGTGTCCCTGATCTTTGGGTCAGCTGCTGCAGTACTGGAACTGCCCTGGATTGGTACCTGATCACTACCGGCAGCCCAACCCATTCTCACTATCAGAGGCTCTGATGAAAACCCGGTAGACATTTAGTCCTGTCCCTTCAGGGTAAGCCTTGTCCATGCTCAGTAGGTTTACACCCGCTAGCATGACACAGAATATACTATTCACATGGATTACAATATATTTATATGGGAAGGAGAAAGAGTAAGGCAGGCTTTGCACACTACGACATCACAGGTGCGATGTCGGTGGGGTCAAATTGAAAGTGACGCACATACGGCATCGCATGCGACATCGTAGTGTGTAAAGCCTAGATGATACGATTAACGAGCGCAAAATCGTCGTAATTGTATCATCGGTGCAGCGTCGGTGTACTCCATAATTACGCTGACACGACGGTCCGATGTTGTTCCTCGCTCCTGCGGCAGCACACATCGCTGTGTGTGAAGTCGCAGGAGCGAGGAACATCTCCTACCGGCATCACCGCGGCTTCCGTAGGATATGTGGAAGGAAGGAGGTGGGCAGGATGTTTACATCCTGCTCATCTCCGCTCCTCCGTCGCTATTGGCCGCCTGCCGTGTCACGTCGCTATGACGCCGCACGACCCGCCCCCTTAGGAAGGAGGCGGTTCGCCGGCCAGAACGACGGTCGCAGGGCAGGTGAGTGCATGTGAAGCTGGGGTAGCGATAATTTTCGCTACGCCAGCTATCACACGATGTCGTACCTGCGACGGGGGCGGGGACTATCGCGTGCGACATCGCAGCATCGGCTTGCGATGTCGCAACGTGCAAAGCCGCCCTAAGAGTAACATGAAAAGTCCTACAGAAGAAATTAGTAGAAGTGAAGCTAGCAGTCCAAAAGCTTGAATTCTTTTAAATTCCAAGATTAGAATTAAAAATTATTAAGGAGTAAGAAGAGGGTCACCAAGTGTTAGGTAATGGATGGGGTCTGAGGAATAGAATCAAGTTTTGACAACTTAGAAGAGGGCATTTTGAATTTCAAATCATCTCATATTCTATTTCTTCTCCAGTGGGTATTGAAGGAAGCAAAATAATTAGGAAAAATAAGGTAATTGAATGCAAGCCATGGTGGAGGAATGTTAATGTGAAATAAGCTGGATTTGTACAGAGAAAAGTTTTTTGGGTAAAGAAGAAGTATGTACCAAGTATTACATTTATAGAGATGAAAAACTACAACAGGTTGAAGAAGTTAATTGTCAAGGTGGTTTAAGAAACATTTTGGTATGAAGAACTTTAATCAGTGGTAAATAAAAAAACCCTTAATGTAGCATGTTATTTATGAGAAGATCACTGGGAGATTTAAAATGTGTTAAGGTGAATTTACTTACACTACACGATTATGGGAAATAGATATTCTTAGAAATACTTTTTTCCCAATAATAAAGCAACGTAAACAGGCTGACAATCACCCGAGAAACAAGCAAAACAATGATTAGCTTGTGTAACACTTCACGGAGCATTAGCCTTGGGCAAAGTAGTCGTCTCTTGCACCCTAGCATGTTACACGAAGATGAGGGTCCTGGCTGGGTGTGTGGATTTGTACTACAGGTGCACTACATCCTTGCAGGCCGCAAGATGCTAAGGGCTTTGACTGGCCAGGACCAGAAGTTGTACAACTCAGTGAGGGAGACCACCAGTTCTTCATAAATGATGCTTTACTAAGCAGTCAATTGGCGACAACAATAGATAACGGGGCCATAATTTTTCATACGGTTCTTCTACACAGCATTTATAGACTGAGGAAAATAAGTATTTGATACGCTGCCGATTTTGAAAGTTTTCCACCTACAAATAATGGAGAGGTTGGTAGACTTCAATCGTGACAGACAGAATAAAAAAAAAATCACATTGTACAATTTTTAAATAATTAATTTGCATTTTATTGCATAATATAAGTATTTGATACAACAGAAAAACTAAACATAACATTTGGTACAGAAACCCTAGTTTGCAATTACAGAGGTCAGACGTTACCTGTAGTTCTTGATCACTTTTGCACTCCTCCATTCAGGTCTTCTCCAGATCCTTCAGATTTCGGGACGGTCACTGAGCAACATTGAGTTTCAGCTCCCTCCAAGGATTTTCTATTGGGATCAGGTCTGAAGACTGCCTAGGCCACTCCAGGACCTTGAAATGCTTCTTAAGGAGACACTACTTAGTAGCTCTGGCTGTGTGTTTAAAGTCATTGTCATACTGGAAGACCCAGCCACGACACATCTTTAATGCTCTGTCTGAGGGATAGAGGTTGTTGACCAAAATCTCGAGATACATGACCCCATCCATCCTCCCTTAAATATGCTGCAGTCATCCTGTCCTCTTTGCAGGAATGCACCCCCAAAGTATGATGTTTCCACCCCCATGCTTCACAGTTGAGATGATGTTCTTGGGGTTGTAATCAACCTTCTTTCTCCAACACGGCAAGTGGAGTTGATACCAAAAAGTTCTAATTTGGTTTCATCTGACCACATGACTTTCTCACATGCCTCCTCTGGATCATAAAGATGGTCACTGACAAACTTTAATCAGGTCTAGACACGTGCTGACGTGACAGGGGGACCTTGCGTGCCCTGCAGGATTTTAATCCATGAAGGCGGAGTGTGTTACTAACGATGATCTTTGAGACTTTGGTCCCAGCTCTATTCAGCTCATTGTCCAGGTCCTCCCATGTAGTTCTGGGCTGATTCCTGACCTTTCTCAGAATCATCCTTACCTCATGAGGTGAGATTTTGCATGAAGCCCCAGACCGAGTAAGACTGGGAGGCATCTTGTGTTTCTTCCATTTTCTAATTATTGTGCCAACAATTGTTGCTTTCTCACCAATCTATTTGCCTATTGTCCTGTAGCCCATCCCAGCTTCTGCAGGTCTACAATTTTGTCCCTGGTGTCCTTAAACAGCTCTTTGTTTTTGGCCATAGTGGAGAGGTTTGAGTGTGATTGATTGAGTGTGTGGAAAGGTGTCTTACACAGGTAATGGGTTCAAACAGATGTAATTAATGCAGGTAATGAGTGCTGAGTAGGAGGGCTTCATAAAGAAAAAATATCAGTTCTGTGAAAGCCAAAATTCTTGCTGGTTGGCAGGTGTTCAAATGCTAATTTAATACAATAAAAGCCAAATTAATTATTTAAAAATGATGTTCTGGATTTTTTGAGGGGGGATTCTGTCTGTTACAGTTGAAGTGTACCTACGATAAAAATTCCAGACCTGTCCATTCTTTGTAGGTGGGAGAAGTTGCAAATTCAGCAGAATATCAAATACTTATTTTCCCCACATGTAGTCCTGTCTCCACCAGACTTGCGTCTTTCACCACAACTCAGTTTAACACAATAGACCAATAGGGCGGCACGGTGGCTCAGTGGTTAGCACTGCAGTCTTGCAGCGCTGGGGTCCTGGGTTCAAATCCCACCAAGGACATTATCTCCAAGGAGTTTGTATGTTCTCCCCGTGTTTGCATGGGTTTCCTCCGGGGTCTCCGGTTTCCTCCCACACTCCATAAACATACAGATAGGGACTCTAGATTGTGAGCCCCAATAGGGACAGTGTTTGCAATGTATGTAAAGTGCTGTGGAATTAATAGCGCTATATAAATGAATAAAATTATTATTATTATTATAGACCATTTTGTGAAAGTCATATCTTCAACCCGCAGTTCCACATCCTGTATTCCTCTTAAAGGAACTGGTTTGCCAATATGGCCAAACTTGGCTTCTAGCTTGCTGATGCTTAAGGAACTCCTGCCTATGCGTATTTTCTTCCTCTCACATTTCTGTACCATCCTGGCCTGATACCTTTATGAGTTATAAACTTGTGGCCATACTGTTACTTATCCTATCCCAGGACTCATCTCCAGCAGTATCTCAGTCAACTTTCTCTTGGTTTCTGCTCACTCTAAGGACACCCATGTTATACGCCTCTGCTCGCCAGTCAAACCTTAGGTCCATCACTACTGCACGCTGGGCCCCATCTGCCCTCCTGACAGGAAATTCTCACTCTTCGCTCACTCTAACCCCTCCTACTCTGGGCTAATCCCAAAAAATTAACTCTGTCTTACCCTGTGGTCAAACAATAAACACTTCAAAATTGTTAACACATTGCACAATTCACATTACAACAGCAATAACAACACTGATGTCTTCAGTGGCGGACATAGACAGACAAAAAAGGGCCCCTGTGCAAGAACAACATATGGGCCCTCTGCAGCCCAAAAGCTCATAAAATTACAAAATTGGACCTGCTATGGAGGTAGAAATGAGCCCCCCAGACATTTGGGACCCTTTGCGGCCACACAGGTTGCACCAATGATATGTCTGCCCCTGGATGTCTTCAAGGGGGGAAATTCTGTAGTACCGTATGTCCTTCTTAGCCTATGTGCGCACTTTGCGTTGAGGTAGTTGCAGTTTAAAATGCATTCTCTGGCAGAAATTGTCTTTGTGTAATTTGGTTTTGACCACAAAAACGCTATAAATACGCTTGCGTTTTTACCGCGATATACATGTTTTTTCATTGCTTAAAGTCAGATGCGTTTTGAATACAAATACACTACTAAATAAAGTTTAAACAGTCAAACACTATGAAAAAAACGGAAAAAAATGATAACAAAAATCATGATTAAAATCATACACAAAATGACGATTTTTATTAAAATTACAACTATATGTTAATATTCATGCATAAAATAATGTTAAATTATGGACTTTCATTAATTTAATTGTCGGACTATGTGTGTGTGTAAAGGGACATACCGTATTTTTCGGACTATAAGATGCACTGGACCATAAGACGCACCCTGGTTTTAAAGGAGGAAAATAGGAAAAAAAAATGTAAGCAAAAAATGTGGTCTTGACACACTGTTATGGGCCGAGGATCTGCTGGTGACACTGTTATGGAGGTAATATCCCTAAATTCTCTACTAAGATACCCCATCCTAGTAATGATCCTCCTGCCTTGTATATAATCCCCATCCTTGTATATATGTCCCTTATCCTGATATATACCCACATCCTGTTAAATATCCCCATTCTGGTCATATACCCCCATCTTGCTATATACTGCCATCCTGGAATATGCCCTCAGCCTGCAATATACCCCCATGCTGCTATATACTGCCATCCTGCTGTATAGCTCCATGCTGCTATATACTGCCACCCTGCTATATGGCCCCATGCTGCTATATACCCTCATCCTGCAATATGGCCCCATGCTGCTATATACTGCTATCCTGCTATATACCCCCATGCTACTATATACTGCCATCCTGCAATATGGCCCCATGATGCTATATACTGCCACCCTGCTATATGGCCCCATGCTGCTATATACTGCCATCCTGCTATATGGCCCCATGCTGCTATATACCTCATCAAGCAATATGGTCCCATGCTGCTATATACTGCCACCCTGCTATATGGCCCCATGCTGCTATATACTGCCACCCTGCTATATGGCCCCATGCTGCTATATACCCTCATCCTGCTATATGGCCCCATGCTGCTATATACTGCTACCCCGCTATATGGCCCCATGCTGCTATATACCCTCATCCTGCTATATGGCTTCATGCTGCTATATACTGCCACCCTGCTATATGGCCCCATGCTGCTTTATACCCTCTTCCTGCTATATGGCCCCATGCTGCTATATACTGCCATCCTGCAATATGGCCCCATCCTGCTTTATACCCTCTTCCTGCTATATGGCTCCATGCTGCTATATACTGCCGTCCTGCAATATGGCCCCATCCTGCTATATACCCTCATGCTACTATATGGCCTGTATCCTGTATCACACAAAAAACAATAAACTTTTATACTCACCTTTCCTCGCTCTCTGCAGCATCGCTCCTCCCCCTGTCTGTGCCGGCCAGCTGATCAGTGTGGAGCCGTCACCGGCCACTTCCGTGCAGCACGCGATCTCCTCCAGTCTGCTGGTCAGCTGACTTGCGTGACTAGCGGGGCACACAGCGATGACGTCATCGCTGTGGTCACCGCTTTCTACACAGATCAGCTGACCGGCAGACTGGAGGAGATCGCGTGCTGCATGGAAGTGGCCGGTGAGTATGTTGTACTTATTCACTGCTCCCCGCACTGATGATGATACGCGGGGGCAGTGAATACAGCCGCACATGATCACTCCTGGCTGTAGTTGCCAGGGATGATCATGGTTAGCTGTTAATTATGCGCGCACCCCCCGCCCATCATCCTACCCACCTGTCAGCCCCGGATTCAGTGCTGAGAGATGATGGGCGGGAGGATGGGCGTGCATATGTAATGAGCGGGTCCACGTGGTCACTGCAGGTGCTGCTACAGCCTGCTCGTGCCCCCGATGACCCTCTCCACCACAGCACCCTCATTCCCGCAGCCCTATAGTCAGACCATAGGACGCACCCCCCCACTTTCCCCCAACATTTGTGGGGAAAAAAGTGCGTCTTATGGTCCGAAAAATACGGTATTATTCCCTTATTATAAGGTCAAAAACGCATGCATTTATTTTGCCAAAAAAAGCATGTTTTCTGCATCATAAAAGCATGTAAAATGCTGGAATTTTAATTTAGGATGCGTTTTGAAATTTCTCATTGACTCTAACGTTAACAAAACGCTGCCAAAATGGCAAAAACAATTGACATTCTGCTTCTTTAAATGCAGAGTTTTTGACAAATTTTCTGCAACAAAAACGCTGGGTTTAGAAAATCAAAGTGTGCACACAAAAACCCAAATTCCCATAGACTTTACTTGAAAATCAAAACGCATGCATTTTTGCATTAAACGCTGCTGTTGAAAACGCTGCGGAAATGCAAAAAAAACAAAACGCAAAGTGTGCACATAGCCTTATACAGTACTTGCTTAAAAGATCATCAGTCAAAGCAATTGTCCAGTATAAACAGAATATGTGCTGACGAGAACAATGATAGATTATGCCCACAGAATGAACTATTACAAATCGTTCCGTGCACATTTTGGTCTAACTATGCCATTAAACTTCTATGCATCCGACTGGCAGGCATTGTAAATGAGTCCCTAATTAACAAGAAGGGCTTGAAAAGTAAAAGTCTTTTTTGAAAGATCTATGCACTATTAGAAGATTTGAACAAAGATTCAGTTGTTAAACTACTAGTAAAATGAGAGGGAGATTTGAGGAAGTATTTGTGCTGAAAATTATTATTTTTAGCCTCAGATAAAACATTAGGGAGTTACGATGATAAAGAGACTCATAATACTGTCACATTAGCAACACAGTATTATACTGCCTCTCTGCTGAAAAAAATGGAAATTAATGAGACTGCAGATCACCCTAAGTGTTTTGGCCCTGAGGCTGACTAGATTCATGTAATGTAAAGGTACACAACACTCTTTCATTATTGAGAGAACATCCTATATTACATAAATATGTTTTTTAAGGGCAGTTTAAGACTGCTGATAGGGATATGCGTGCTGAGTTCTCGATGCATCCTAAATAGTGATGAGCGGACCCGGATTGTAAAAGTCTGGATCCACATGATTTCAAAAGTGTCGGGTTCTCAGGGAACTCAAACTAATGATTGGGGTCCAGCAACTCGGAAATAAAAAAAAAATAAAGGAGAAACAAAAATAAAGCAAGCGCGCCATGCTTACTGAGTCTCTGGCGCGGCTGTAACTGCTTCTAGGCTGCTCACTCTTCTTCCGGGGCCACTCATTATTGCTCATCCATTATTACTTCTTCCCCCACCCACCGGCAGTCATGGCATCTGAGATTAGTTGCAGTCAAATGCGCCTCCACTCTGTGTGACAGTGTCTGACTGCTTGTGATCACAGACCCTGTCTGCAGGTCACTATTGTGGTTTAAAAATAAATGAAAAAATTGGTGCAGGGTCCCCCAATATTATGAAACCCACCACAGATGAAGCATACTGCTACAGGCTGCAGCCCCCAGCTGTGTGCTTATCTTCGCTGTGTATCAAAATAAGAGAAAACGCATTTGGCGTTTAAAAAAAAAAAAAAGCTCTGGGTTGGTATTCTCAGGCTGGGGAGGCCCGTGCTTATTGGGCCCTTCTAACCTAAAAATAGCAGCCTGAAGCCACCCAGGATTGTCACATCCATTAGATGCAACAATCCTGCCACTTTACTCGGCTGTTCCCGATGGCCCTGGTGCAATGGCAATGGGGGTAATAAGGGGTTAATAACAGCTCGCAGCTCCACTAAGCCCTAGATTAGTAAAGGGCAGGGTCTATGAGACCCCCCATTACTAATCTGTAAGTGAAAAGAAATAAACACAAACACCCAAAAAATCCTTTATCTGAAGTGAAAGACAAAAAAACACCTTCTTTCACCCCTTTTTAACACCCAAAATACCCCTGAAACCTGTAGTCGTATGCTTTATCTGTGCATGGTATCTAATACAGGGGGACCCTATGCCAATTTTTTTCTTTATTTTTATACCATGATGGTGACCTCCAGACAGGGTCTGTGATTGCAAGCAGACACTGCCACACAGGCTGGGGGAGCATCTAACTACAACCAATCACAGACGCCAGGAATCTTAGTGGGCGGGGGAAGCAGTGAATATGGATGAGCAACAGTGAGCGGACCCAGAGGAAGAGTGAGAAGCAGCAGGAACAGTGTACAGTCATGCTTGAGATTCGGTAAGTATAGCGCACTTGCTCCAATCACCCTATCCCTTCTACCACCATTTTTATGCGCCGGATTCTGGTCCCCATAGACTTATATGGGGACTGGTGTCCGGCCAGATGTCTGGGATCAATTCCGGGCTAGAACCAATTTTTTTTTTTTTAAGTCTAGTTACTCCCGCCGATCTCAGATATCTGCGATTTCGCCCATTACTAATCTTAAACCTTCAGAGTAAGGGCTCACTCACACCATCGTATAACTCAGACAAGTGCTGTCTGATATTTTAATGGATAGCACTCGAACCATTGTTATTCCATAGGGCAGTGCCGTTCAACGTTTTTTTCTCATGCTGATTTAGAACGAGGAAAAAAATGCAGCATGCTGAGAGTGGCAGCAAAAATCTGATGGCATGCACCCATTCAAGTCTACGGGTGCGTGGAAATCATTGAACCACACTCGGAAGATATCTGAGTGTAGTACGATTTCCACAGACTCCTACAATGAAAAGATGGATTGATTTTGTTCTCCATCTTCTCTTGACAGTGTGCTATGATTGCCCCATGCAAGAGAATCGGATCACACTAAGCTGACACTCTGATCAAACTCTGATCAGAGTGTGATCAGAGTGTCATTACCATAATTGATCCAATTCTCTTGCTTGAGAGAATCAACGCTCATTTGAACCTGTGCTCAAGAAAGGTTAACCATCATTAAAACCTTAAAAGCAAAGAAGACCATATCAAGATCCATGTTGCTAAAAAAATCCTTAGCAAAAGTAATTGGATTTATAAAACGTCATGGGCAATAATGGTGGATTTGGTAAGATTTAAGGCTAAAGGAAAACTTCCAACAATGGAATAATATATGACATCCCATCAAATTTCATGGTTCCAGGTAAATTAGAGATATATTGTTTTTTTCCACTCGGGTATTGAAAGGGAGGTGTGAGGGGAAAGGGCTATAAATTTCTTTTTTTATTTGATGTTTTGGGTTTTTTTGATGCATTTATAGAAAAATAAAATAAAACACTAGCAATATGGCAATCTCCCTTTAATCCTAGGATTACAGCATGCAGTAGAAACATGAAGAAATGTGTTTACCAATTTACAGCAGGTCGCTTCATCTCATTTGAAACCATGGAAATATAAAATACCATATTGTGAGGCCTAAAATGAAAATATGGTAAAATAACACTGCGCATTTAGCATCTCGTATACAATACGCTCTTTACTATGGCAGATGAAGCGGTGTTTAAATGTCTGAATTTTGCAAACATTAAAAAAATCATTTGCTAGTATTTTAAACTAAATAGTTTATATTCCACAAACAGATTGCATGCTTACAGAATGAGAGAGTAAATAATATTAAAATAAATTATGGAAATCAGATACATTTTGCTTGCTCTTTTAAATCATAATATTACCAAGCGGATTCATTTTCAGTAAATCTCTTCAATCTGCCGACAGTTATCGCAGATATTGAAGATGTTAAGGATTCTTAAACAAGTTTAACAGCGTCATATAAGTGTGAATAAAAGAAAAGAAAATATTTGTTGACATGATATAAGTTGCTCTATAGAAGTGGAAAGTATAATCATACTGGATACAATTCTGTGTTAGGTCGGCATTGACAGCCCCGTGTTTCCCTGAAAATAAGACCTACCCTGAAAAGAAGCTCTGGCAGGATTTATTGGGCTTTTTGGAGTATACTTAAAATATAAAACCTACTTCAAAAGTATAATAATAATAATAATAATAATAAATCTTTATTTCTATAGCGCTAACATATTCCGCAGCGCTTTACAATTCAGGAAGATCATATACAAACAAGTAACAGTTATAGAAAATACAATATTATAAAATAAAGGCCTAGCTGTGGTTAATTTTTGCATACCATACTAATAATATCCTGAAATAGGGTTGGGTAGCCCTTTCAGGATATGGAACTTTTATTGCTGTACGTTGCCCCGTTGTGTTGCTGTAAGAATAATTTAAAACTTTATACTCGCTCATGCTATTAATGCAAAATGAATATTCACCCCTTCCCTCACCCATAATCCCACACACCCCAATGCACCAGCGTCATTAATAGTGTGCAGTCAGATTACCATTTTACTTGCCCGAGGATGGCATCGCAATCCTCGGACTGGCTGTCTGCTCTCCTGACCTGAGAGTGACAGTTGCATAGAATAATTGCTGCTATGTTCAGGTCACGAGAGTAGACGGCCAGTCCAAGCATTGCGAAAATTCATTGAATACGCCCTTTTGTGATTACTAAGACAAATGTATAGTGAATTCTATTTATGTCACATTCTTTATTTTAAAGCGATTAATACAATCTTTGTATTTAAATAACTACTAGTAATATTAAGCATCCACCATTGGTGGTTCACATGTGAAGATTGCACTTACACTGAAAGTATTAATGTATGCATTATTATAGGGAATGACGGTAATACTAATAGTGCAAGCATGGTGTACGGTTAGGTTTAGATTATGTGTTGATGATATATGCTGTATTGATTTATTGCACATCATAGTATCCTTACAGAATGTCCTTACAGATAATGGTGGAATATGCAAGGGAATATATACCTCTCTACAACTGTTAATTTAAAGTGAATATTAAGTTTGATTGCTTGGCTTAGATCTAACTAATTTAAAAAAATGTGTGCTGATTCATTTCCAATATCTTTATAGAAGTTCCATCTTTCTGACACCGAGCTCCAATTTCCCTTCATTGACACTGATTTAAAGAGAACCTGTCAGCATGATTTTGTAAAGTATATTAAGATGAACTATTGAAGAAAAAAATGGCACTCACCAGTTCTTGCTGTGCAGAGGATTCTTTATTCAAATGTGGAGGTTACATGCGTGGGGCTGGTGGGGAGGGAGAGGACCACCCGACACGTCAGACGACGGCCGTTTCTCACTTTCACTCAGTGCTTCAGCTTGAGACCAACTGAAGCACTGAGTAAAAGTGTGAAACGGCCGTCGTCTGACGTGTCGGGTGGTCCTCTCCCTCCCCACTAGCCCCACGCATCTAACCTCCACATTTGAATAAAGAATCCTCTGCACAGCAAGAACTGGTGTGTGCCATTTTTTCTTCAATAGTTCATGTGAATATATTTGTGAAGCCCCACAGGTGTTGTGTCGGTGCATACCTTCAGGGACTCCACGTAGCTGGTGCTCTGGTCGCAGGTAGGGAATCTTCGGTTTTGATCGTGACGCCACTCTCAGTATTGCGGTCAGTGGGGACCGCCACTGCAGGTTAGGGGACGCCTGGGGCTGATGGTGGGTGCAGTCGGATGTAGTAGCCTCCTGAGAGTGAGGCAAGCCCCAGGGCCCTGTGTAGGTTTGTAGTACCACAAGTCGCAGAATGACTCACACAGGCAGGATTGTCTTTCAAGGGCTTTACTCACATTTGATGGCAGGGTGAGTAGCCCGGGCGTAGCTGAGATGAACCAGGTGGGAACCAGGTATCCTTCCGGCTGACTTTATGAGGGTGACTACTGACTCGCCTTCCTTAGCCCTTGGTGGTTTGGGGTGACCCCGACTTTGAGTCCCTATGGGGGTCGCCCAGGGAAGATGCTGCAGCCTCTCTCCCCCTTTTGTTTGCCATTTGCTTGTTCCCCGGACCAGGCCACTCCAGCTGCTTGCCTCCTGTGACCTATGGGCCCTCACTGCGGTTACGTGGCTGCGGCTTTTGTGGTGTTGTGGTGTGGCCTTTGAGAGCCCCACACCGGCAGGTTTAGCAGAAGAAAGCTGGATCTATCTTCGCTTCGGGATCTGCCGCCCGGTTGGGCCTGGTGCTCTCTAGCAGTCTCCTTACTTCCCACTCCGTTGCACTCCCTAGCTGAAGCTGGCTTTCAGGTAGCACTCCTAGTTGACCGTTCTCCCCCGTCTGTAGCCACTGCGCGGACGCTGTCAGATTGCACAGCTCCAGGGATCTGCTCCTCACTTGAGCTCCCTGGACTCTACACTGAACTGGCTCACTGCTCCTCCTCTCCTGTTCTTGCCTACGCCACCTAGCAACCAGACTCTCCACCACACCCCTTGAGAGGAGATGGAGGCTCTACCCCCTCCACTATTCCAGTGAAGGTGAAGGCTTGCCCCCTCCTGGGATCCCCAGGGGTCCTCTCATGGGTACATGTGTGAGACCTGATCACTATGCGCCTGTGTTCCACACCCCGGTCAGCCTTCTGGATTACCTGTGTTGTACTGTCCCCAGCATGGGTGCAGTACTCAGTGGTGCCTGACCAGGTCAGGGGCGCCACATTCCCCCTTAGTTATCACCAGCACGTCCTCGGGCTGCAAGACAACATTTTAAAATGCATAAAACATTAAAACATGTAAAACATTTTTAAAAGCACCAGGTACCATACATCACCACCCTCCACCCACAAGTCCGTTAACCCACCCAAAACCCTTTCACGTTGGCCGCGGCTTCAGCCACTTCTGGCAGGATGTAGAGGCGGCTTACATGGGCTGGTGGTTTCAGGGTATACCTGGCCTGGTGGATCCGCGCCTTCAGCCTCTTCTGGCAGGATGCAGAGGCGGCCTCCACAGTTGGTGCTGACCAGGTACCCTCTTTGTGGTGGAGAGCCAGGCCCCATAAACAGGCATGCTCTCTGGTCGCAGGTAAGCCAAGGCCCTATATACGGACGGGCTCCTCCTGGTTGCAGACGAGCCAAGCCCCTAAACAGGCTGACTCTGGTGGCGGTGGTGCCCTCTGGTGTAACTATTTACACTGCGAGAGTTTGTGACTATAGCCAGTTCATAGCCTTAAGGTTTATGGTTTTTCTCACAATAGTTTTTGTGGGCACATGCTTAAACAATAACGTTGCAAACTTTTCAACTTGTCAAACTGGTCAAACTTTCGGTACTTCTTTCTTTACTTTACTCCTCGGTACCAGGGCTTTGGCCTATTGGGCTACGGCACCTGCTGTTTTCTTGCTCCTTGTCATCCTCTGAGGTAGTTTCATCTGTAGGCTCTTTGTCTTTTCTTTCTTGATCTTCATCTGTTCCCTTTTCTGCATCTGTTTCTTTATCTCTGTCTTTTCTTTCTTCTTTGGGACATGGTGCTACGTCTAAGGCATAGTAGCCCCTTTCTCCTTGATGCAAGGTGAACTGTACTGCGTCTCCAATTTTCAAATTTCTGCCTGAATGTCCTCTGGGCAGGTGGGCTTGAACATCTCTCCGATTCACAAATATGCCCTCTTTTATTCCTCTTGCTACAATAAAGCCGTATCCGCTTTTCAAATTGAAGTCCTCCACAACTCCTCTACAAAGGGGTCCTCTGACCTGGGCTTTGGATCTTCTCAGGGCTCGTTTTTCTTGCAGGTCTCTGGCTGTGACTTCTCTCTGCTCTGGAGACTGTGGTGTTGGAGGATACTTTGTTCTGCTGCGCCGTGTCTTGCGGGCTGGGTTCATGCCTGCGGGCTCCCAGGTGAGGTCTTTGGGCTGATCTTCGTCAGCAGACGGGGTCAGATCTTCCTCATCCCAGCGAGAATAGGGCAGCATCTCTGGCTCTGGGTATGGGTCCACTGCTGGTGGCACTGGAGTCGGAGTCAGCCCCTCAGCTTCCTGGCCTCCCCTCCCCCTTAGTTCTTCGCTGCACTCTGGTTGTGGCAGCGCTGGGGATGAGTGTTCTTCAGCTGGCCCAGGTGGTGGACTCTCCGGCGCAGCTGCAGGGGTTGCCTGAATCTCCTTGGGGGTATACGGAGGGAGCAGATACCGATCCACCATCTCTTGTGGGAACTGGGCCTCTAGGTCAGCCTTCAGCTTCCAGTATTCGGGGTCCTCTCCTATCAGGGTCTTCCTAGCAGGGACCTCTTTGGACTGGGGAGCGGTGTCTGCTCTGGCCTTGCAGGCCGGGAAAAATAGTGATGCAATCTCTTGGCGGGCCGCGCCCTGTATGGCGGCGGCCTGGTCTTGGCGGGCCGCGCCTGGCATGGCGGAGGCCTGGTCTTGGCGGGCCGCGCCCTGTATGGCGGCGGCCTGCATCGGCGTCGCAGCTGTGATGGGATCTGTGCAGGCTGGGCTGGGCGTCGCTGCAGGGACCGGGTCTTGGTGGGCCGAGCAGGGCATCGCTGCGGCGGCCGGGGCTTGGCGGGCCGCGCCTGGCGTGGCTGCGGCCTGGCTCAGCGTCGCCGCGCCGGGCGCCTCTTCAGGGACCGCGGGCGTGGCAGCAGGGGTCGGGGCATCCGGGCCGGCAGGGGTAATACTGGACTCACCCATCGGTGGCAGCATCGGGGTCTGAGTCGTCGCCGTCCGGTCTGGCACTCGTCGTGCGGTTCCCCTCTCATAGGCCTGAACCGCGGCAGCCATCTCCAGAAGTTCCATACGTTCTTCTCGGATCTGCTCCACGACCCGGGTCTCCAGTCGGTCGCAGAACTGGGCCAGCTCCCGATACCACCAGGCAGCGGAGCCCGGTTCTGGATTTCTGCGGTCAGACGCCATTTCTTCTGCGCCCTCTTCTGCACGACTCTCCAGCTGTGGACTCGCCGTTGCCTCCAATAGCAAGCTGTTCAGTTTCCGCTCTGCCTCTTTCAGCAGCTCCTCTCCCAGCAGCAGGCTTCTGGCTCCCTTTCTGTCCCGACGTCTCTGGACGCTTCCACTCTCATAGCTGGCAAGGTCAGAACTCTGCAGGGGATCTCTGGGTAGCCACACCTCTTCGTGGGCGGTAACTTCTCCCAGCGCGGGCTGCTGTTGTTTTTCAGCGCGCTTTTCATGGTGGCAATATGGCGGCGCTTCCAATTTTCCAAGCGGACCGCCCAGGCACATGGTCACCTGTCTGAACAGGTCTAGTCCTTATCCTGTTCGTGACGCCAGATGTGAAGCCCCACAGGTGTTGTATCGGTGCATACCTTCAGGGACTCCACGTAGCTGGTGCTCTGGTCGCAGGTAGGGAATCTTCGGTTTTGATCGTGACGCCACTCTCAGTATTGCGGTCAGTGGGGACCGCCACTGCAGGTTAGGGGACGCCTGGGGCTGATGGTGGGTGCAGTCGGATGTAGTAGCCTCCTGAGAGTGAGGCAAGCCCCAGGGCCCTGTGTAGGTTTGTAGTACCACAAGTCGCAGAATGACTCACACAGGCAGGATTGTCTTTCAAGGGCTTTACTCACATTTGATGGCAGGGTGAGTAGCCCGGGCGTAGCTGAGATGAACCAGGTGGGAACCAGGTATCCTTCCGGCTGACTTTATGAGGGTGACTACTGACTCGCCTTCCTTAGCCCTTGGTGGTTTGGGGTGACCCCGACTTTGAGTCCCTATGGGGGTCGCCCAGGGAAGATGCTGCAGCCTCTCTCCCCCTTTTGTTTGCCGTTTGCTTGTTCCCCGGACCAGGCCACTCCAGCTGCTTGCCTCCTGTGACCTATGGGCACTCACTGCGGTTACGTGGCTGCGGCTTTTGTGGTGTTGTGGTGTGGCCTTTGAGAGCCCCACACCGGCAGGTTTAGCAGAAGAAAGCTGGATCTATCTTCGCTTCGGGATCTGCCGCCCGGTTGGGCCTGGTGCTCTCTAGCAGTCTCCTTACTTCCCACTCCGTTGCACTCCCTAGCTGAAGCTGGCTTTCAGGTAGCACTCCTAGTTGACCGTTCTCCCCCGTCTGTAGCCACTGCGCGGACGCTGTCAGATTGCACAGCTCCAGGGATCTGCTCCTCACTTGAGCTCCCTGGACTCTACACTGAACTGGCTCACTGCTCCTCCTCTCCTGTTCTTGCCTACGCCACCTAGCAACCAGACTCTCCACCACACCCCTTGAGAGGAGATGGAGGCTCTACCCCCTCCACTATTCCAGTGAAGGTGAAGGCTTGCCCCCTCCTGGGATCCCCAGGGGTCCTCTCATGGGTACATGTGTGAGACCTGATCACTATGCGCCTGTGTTCCACACCCCGGTCAGCCTTCTGGATTACCTGTGTTGTACTGTCCCCAGCATGGGTGCAGTACTCAGTGGTGCCTGACCAGGTCAGGGGCGCCACATATTCTTTTCTAAAATGAGCACCCCAGAGCAGCACCGATGTTTGCCTGTCTGCTACGGACACTGATTTTACAGCAGGAGAACAAGTGTGTGAAGCAGTGTACCAGATTCTACTCTAACTCTTTAAAGTATATTAAGGTCATGGCTGTAATGGCACTGTAACACTGTTTAATGTGATACCTTTGGTGAAGAAATCCACTTTATCATTCTTCTTTAATGGCCATTTGAAGTTTTTTTGCTAATTATATTTTGGTGCAGAGGGGCTGGGCTGTGCACTGGGTCTTCTCCTCCCTGTCTGTGATTCCCACCTCCTCTGCCTGACTCCGGTCTGTGAATGACCTGCCTCCTGTGTTTGAAATTTTAGGAAAAAAATGGAGGATACGAGAATGTATCGTACATCTATGGAAATTTTTCAACTGGCTATCACGGTACCAAAAATGTTTTTAGGAAGACCTGTCATTCACAGACCGGAGGCAAGAAGAGGTGCTGGGGAATCACAGACAGTGAAAAACAACAAAGTATAATTTTTCACTAACTATATCAGTATTACACTGTCATTACAACCATGACTTTACTTTAAATTGCAATATCTATCTCACAGGTTCTCTTTAAAAGAGGCCATGCTGCCTATCTGCAGCCACAACTACAGGGAGCTTAGAGGTTTACTTCCTGCTTGTATAACTGAAGATCCTAACAGTGCAAACGTAATGTCTATCTTTAAAACCTATGTAAATAAAATGTTTTTTAAAAAATACCTAAGTAACAAAAAAGATCTCACAAATATATTGATATGTTAAAAAATAATCAGTACATTATTATAGACCAAAAAGAAAACTGGTGTGAAAAGTTGGACATTCTATGCCATATAGTACATATTAACAAAGGTACCTAATGCAGAAAGTGTAAGTGCTATAGTTGTAAAAAATATCTATAGGTCAGTATGGAGCTATGTAATTACAATAGGGGCGCCAGTACCCTATAACAGCAGGAGACATGCCTCAATCACATTTAATACCATATAGTACATACCAAAAAATGTGCCTAGTGCAAAGATGCAAATGCTGCAAATGAAAGATGTGGACACAGGAGCTAACAAAACAGAAGAAAGCCCCTTAGTGTTAGGGGGGCTAAGGGGCTTAATTCCATTTTGGGACATCCTATGTCCAACTCTTTCATCTGCAGCATTTGGGGCTTGGGGGCTTTCTTCTGTTGTGAGACATCCTGTGTCTACCTCTTCCATGGTATTCAATATTTGGTCTTCGGCTTTCTCAGGAGACAATATTTGGTATTCAGGTTCCTCTGGAGATGGTAGAAGTCAGGTCTTCCTCCCATTCTGTTTGCTCCCATGTATTTCTACTACAGTCAACATAGGCCTTCTTTGCTATGCACAATCCGCTCTCCTGCTAGTCGTGGCGCCAACTCTACCATATTGCTCCAAGACCGCTCTTTTATACTTTGTAACTGCAACATAGTTGTCACCTGACCAAGTGTTCCCTCTACACTTTTCCCTTGAGGAAACACATTCCTTACACTTCAGTTGCTGTCAGTTCTGTCCCACCGGCAGATGGTGGCATTTGTGTACAAGGGCTGTGGAACGTTCGGTGCAAATGTCTTCTGATTGCCAATCCCTTATACATATACACCACAATGTCATTTTGACACTTTTATGCATTATATTCACTTTTTGAACCATATGCACACACACCTAGGATCCTTAGGATAGGTATTACGGATTGAGATTTAAGGAGCTGTGGCAACATGAAAGGGAGACTGCAGCCAAATGGAACACTTGATTTATGAGGGAGTAAAAAGTCAAAATCCAACTGATCTAATATTAAATTGCAACAAAGTAGTAGAAATAGATTTTTGGATGTGCGGCAATGTCTTTTTCTATTACTATGTTGAGCTAATATTAAAAATGACTTCTGACTTGCTCAAATAAAGTTGAGCTAAATACCTTAAATATCCCTGAGTTTCTCTGATTCTGATGTGCTTTTCTTTTTTGTGCTATGTCACTCCAAGTCAGAGATATTCAAATTTGTATTTTCTGGAGCGCAATATGTGAAATCCCTACTTCTAGACCAACTACCTGTCCCCATCCGAGATGTTATCAATCACAGCTGAGCAGAATCTGACTATTACACTTCTTGTTCAGCTGCTGAGCTGTGATTGATAGTGTCTGTGCGAGAGGGGTGAAAGTGCACACCCCTCAGGGAAGAGTAAAAAAAAGTTCTGTTTGATTGCAAACAGAGGCTTCACAGTCCATAAGAAACAAATGTGAATATCTCTGCAATGGGTTGACGCAGAGCAAAAAAGGAAAAAAAAAATGGCAAAATCAGGGTGCTCAGGGATTTTTTCAAGTTATTTAACTCATTTTTTTTGAGCAAATGACAGATCCTCTTTAATTGCCTATCTTTTGGAAAGTCCATCAATATAAAATCTGTTGGAGTCTGACACTGGACACCTGCACCAATTAGCTGAATGAAATGCCAGTGACAGACCAATTAATGAAGCATTTCCTTCATATAGTTAGAATAGTGTATATCAAGGTCATCTGAGGGATGAGAGAAGATAAAGGTATGTCAGACAAGTGCTCGTGTGCCAGCTAGTCACAATAATAATAAGCTATTCGTGCTAAAACAAACATTGCAAGTAAACAACAACACACTTTGTGATAAGAGACAGATGGCTGAATTCTTTGTGTTAACCCCTACAGCATGCTGTCTTCAAATTACATAACAAAAACCTGGTGACAAATTCCCTTTAAAAAAACATTGACGGTTCCCACTGTCACTGGCTCCTGAGGTTGGTCACAGATTAATAGTTGTTATGGTAAATAATCTTTGTCTCCTATTGAAATTGAGCTGTTTTGTTTTCACAAGGAGTGCAACCTTGTCTTTTGAGGGGGTTTTACATTAAACAGTTTTTGACCTTATGTTTAGTATGGTCCTTTTATGTACTGGTGTAAATTAAGAATATCCCTCTTTTCTAATGCCAGGGCATTCGTTGTATAAACTGAAGTCCAGAACTGAACTGCATATTCCAGATGAGGTCATGCTAATGCTTTGTAAAGTGGTCTTGCTCTCGCGAGTTCATGCCTTTTTTAATAGATGGGAAAATCCTGCTGGTCTTAGAAGCATCTGACTGACATTACATGCTATTATTTAGTCTGTGATTTACAGATACACATTGTTTTCAGACCCTGCTCCATATACTTCCCAGCTGCTGTGTCTGATGTATGAGCTCTTTTCTAGTAGATTTATTTTTTATTTTTACACTGTCTATGTGAAAAACAAATCTGAAGTCTTGAAATTTTCACACTGGCCATTAAGTTTAAAAATAGCAAAGTTATACTTGCTTTGTCTGTACAGATCTCTTTTCAGTTGTCATCCCTTTATCATTACAGAAAAGATAACAATAGCAAATTACATATTTGTATAGATGTCAGTATATAACAAAGAATCAGACTCCATCATTCACAATAGGTGTTATCACAGCTCACTTGCCCCCCCCTTCCTTCATAAAGAACTTTTCTAGATCAGAGCAGATTTAGAAAACACTACTATACAAGTCATTTACTGGGCTAATTGCTGTAGTTTTGATAAAAAGTTTTATGAAAATAGCAGGAATAGCAGACTTGGTGTCTTATAGCCCTGCATATTCATGCTCTCTGTATAACCCCTGATCTAAGGGCCATATTGGAAGCTGAAGACAAAGAAGAAAAAAGATTCATCTTCAGTTTCAAATTTGTCCCCTTGGAGAGAAAAACAAAAGAACACCTTTATAGAAACTGGTATCTCCTCACCAGTGATGTCACTTCACAAAAACCATTGGTCATGTCCTGGAGATGTAGCAACCTGAAAGATATTCTGGTACATACAGCTGAAACCAGAAATTTCCTTTACTATCTAATAAGACACATATGCATGTTTTTCTCACTATCTGACATGAAATAAGAATAAACCTTTCCGGTTTAGGTTAATTAGGAACCAAAATTATTTATATTTGCCAAATGCCAGAATAATGAGAGAGCATGTTTTAAGGCATTATATGAAGATTATGTGGCAATACTGAAGACATCAGTCAGGAACTTAAAGCTTGGGCGGAAATGAGTCTTCCAAAAGGACAATGACCCCAAGCATACTGCCAAATTAGTTACAAAGTGGTTTAACAAAGTCAATGTTTTGGAGTGGCCATCACAAGGCCCTGATTTCAATCCTATTTAAAATTTATGGGCAAAGCTGAAAATCCAGGTGCGAGCATGGCAACCTACAAACATGGCTCAATTACCCCAGTTCTGTCAGGAGGAATGGGCCCAAATTCCTACCAACTATTGTGAGAAGTTTATGAAAGGATATCCAAAACTTTTGACCCAAGTCATACAGTTTAAGGGTAATGGTACCAAATACTAATGAAATGTCCACAGGACATGTCTCCAAAAATTATGGTCTTTGTTCCTGTGTGCATTTGTGAACATTGATCTGGCTTTTTTTATGTTTCTTTTGGAGTAATGGCTTCTTCCTGGCAGAGTGGCCTTTCAGCAAATCCTGACACTGTACTCGTTTCACTGTGGATAATGACACAATCTTACCAGCTTCCACCAGCATCTTCACAAGGTCTTTTGCTTTTGTTCTTGGGTTGATATTCATATGTCTGACCAAAGCACATTCATTTCTGGTACACAGAACCCGTCTCCTTCCTGAATGGCTGGAAGTATATTTGTACTTGCGTATAATGTTTGCACAGATGAATGAGGCACGTTCAGATATTTGGAAATTACACCCAAGGATGAACCAGACTTGTGCAAGTCCACAATTCTCTTCCTGAGATCTTGGCTGATTTCTTTTGACTTTCCCATGATGCTACACAAACAAGCAGTGTGTTTCAGGTGTGCATTAAAATAAATCGACAGGTATGTCTCTAATTAACTCAGATGTTGCCAATAAACGTATCAGAAGATTCCAAAGAGATGACATCACCGTATTGTTTAAAGGCATAGTACTCTCAGTGTATGTAAAATTTTGACTTTGCAGAAAGTAATAAAAATGTCTTAAAACATTCTCCCTCTCTTTCTCATTATTCTGGCATTTAGCAACTATAAATAATTTTCGTTTCTAATTGACCTAAAACAGGAAAGGTTTACTCTTATTTCATGTCAGATAGTGAGAAAAACATGTATATGTGTCTTTTTAGATAGTTTATGTAAACGTCTGGTTTCAACTGTCACAGGTTGAAAAATAACCCACTAAACATTCCACCTGTGAAAAATAACACACACAAAAAAATCCCAGAGGCTCTGTTATTTTATGCTTATGGGTTGAGGACCACGGAGAGCCTGGATATCTTCACTCAAGAAAAAATACTGCTAAGGGACCTTTGACCCGAACATATCTCAGATAAGTGATTGTTTCTTTGGTTCCCTCTACTAATGATATAATCCTATAAGTTCTACCCGACAAGAAGGGAGATCAGGGATATCACAGGAGGGAAAGCCGCCGATGAATGGGGGCACCTTTTTACCTTTAGGGTGCGTGTGACGTAAGTTATATCTCCATTGGTAGGCAGAGGAAAGAGAGATTGAGGGTCATCTAGACATTATCCCTTTAGCAATATTGTTTATTTAATATGTTGAGTAACTAACAGTTTTTGTTCCCTTGATAGGAACTATTGTGGCGGTCCCATGGTCCTGGGATTTTTTTGTGTGTGTTATTTTTCAGAGGTGGAATGTTTAGTATTTTAATAAATTTAAATAAAAGTGTTTTTATGTATACTAATTGAGGTAGCTTTTGAGGTTAAATAATACACTACCTTTGTGAATCTGTAATTCAAGTGTTGAACTGAAAAATAATCCAACCTGGCTAAATAAAACCTGCTCCAAAGGGAATTTTCGTTGTGGAATTGCATAGTATTAATAATCCCATAAGAATAGGACAACATAGCTATCATGTCAAGCAATTTATCTCCTGCAAAAGTAAATTTGTTGTTTATATTATTTTCTGCCCTTGTGGCAGGTTTTATATTGGAAGAACAATCAGGTGTTTATATTTCCAGTTCAGAGAGCACTATAGCTCCAATGCATCAGGCAAAGGCTCACCTCGCTTAGGCTGCTTTCACACTTCCGGTGTTTTGCATCCGTCACAATCAGTTTTTTGACTGATGCAACGGATGCGTTGCAGATAGTGGCTCAACTGATGTGACTGATGCTGCAAAACAACAATCCGCTTTTTTTTATTGTTTTACCGGCGGCCTGCCTTTCTGAGCGATCAGCTGATTGCCCGACGGCCGCCTTTTGTGAACGATCAGCTGATCGCTCAGAAAAGCCGGCCACCGGGCAATCAGCTGATCCTTCAGAAAAGGCAGCCGCCGGGCGATCAGCTGATTGTTCAGAAAAGGCACCTGCCGGTCGATCAGCTGATCACTCAGATAAGCCGTCCGCCAGGCGATCAACTGATCGTTCAGAAAAGGCAGCCGCCGGGCGATCAGCTGATCGCTCACAAAAGCCGGCTGTCGGGCGATCAGTTGATTGTTCCCTCT
This sequence comes from Anomaloglossus baeobatrachus, assembly GCF_048569485.1. Taxonomy (NCBI): domain Eukaryota; kingdom Metazoa; phylum Chordata; class Amphibia; order Anura; family Aromobatidae; genus Anomaloglossus; species Anomaloglossus baeobatrachus. The sequence goes on from NC_134358.1 coordinate 428,428,256, forward strand.
GCTGGAACTGAATTTACAGTCCATCATGGTTTTTTACTGTGTGCATGCTCACAGTAAAAAACTGATCCGCCGCACACAAAAAACGTTACAGTGTGCGTTCCTACCACCTGACGGTCAGTTAGTAAATGACTGATCCTTCACGCAGCGGATAAAACACAGGGCCATCAGTCACAATCCGTCGCTAATAGAAGTCTATGGGGAAAAAAAGGATTCCTGCAAAATATTTTGCAGGATACCTTAATTCCTCAAGGCAACGGATTGTGACTGATGCAAAACAACGCAAGTGTGAAAGCAGCCTTAATTGAACATATTAGGGAGGCACATGAAGTTCTGTCTTTTCCTGGTTTGGTAAGGGTTAACCTTCCTCCCAAGGGTGGAAATCTGCATAAATATTTTTTAAGAATGGAATCGAGACTAATTATAGAATACGGAGCACAAGTAAAGTTAGGAGAGAGAATGATAGAAATGACTTTGCTGTCTTCCTATGATGTTTTTATGTAATGTTTGTATTATGCTTGACCTGTGATGACGTGGATGGGAAGTTCCGCTATAAGAGGAATCCCATCCACATTAGTTGTATACAGGACTCGTGGAAGCACAATGTGACCGATGCTCCAAAATCGGACATATACGATTGACACCTTTTCTGAATCCCGACCATGAATCAGGAGCAATCCCTCATACACATTATATGTGTATGGGGACCTTTTGTCTTCTGTAGGTCAGTAGTGATGTGTAACTGCCATAATGGATTAGCAAATTCTCATGTACATATAAAAGTTGCATGTGCCTCATGGGAACCATTTGTAACATAAATTTTTCATTGAACTATTTAAATTCCTTTTTAGAAAAGATACAGTGAACCATAAACTTGTTGAGATGGAGAAATGGAAAACTGAATTCCTAATTCATTGTAAATCCAATTTTAACCAGAACTGTTACATCAAACTGTTTCAGCAAATTGCTTTTTATCATAGCTCTTTAAACAATACCTTTTGTAATATACTTGTATTAGATGTATAGGTTCTATCTCAGTAGGGATCACATAGTACTGGATTGTTATGCAGATTCTTCTTCCTCCTCTGTTATGTCTGATCCTTTTCTGGCATAGAAATCAGTCCAAATGAAAGGAAGTTGTCACTGGGCTCCTGGTGGTGGGTGTGGACATTTTGGAATGAATCACAATAAAGCCTAGGTCATACGGCGTGTAAAATTGCACAAGTGGAATGCGACAAAAAAAAATAAATTGCATTCCTCTGCGATTTTCTTCTCGGGCAAAATCGCACATAGAATTCAATTGCAGCATGCTGTGAGTGTATGCAAGAGCCATATTCATTCGAACCCATACAAGTCTATGGGTGCAAGTGAAACATCAGACTGCACTTGGATGACATCCGACTGCAGTGCGATATACGTATCAGCTTACAATGGTGGAGATGGAGAGATTAATCCCTCCCTCGAATCTGCAGCACCCTCGCTCTGTTCGGCAGCTGTGATCTGATCGCAGGATCGAATCAACAGTATAATGATACTTGGCTCACGCTTGCAGCAAATTGGAATCTGAGGGTCATTACCATATCACTTACGATGCTCTCGCATCGGATGCCATATGCTCATGTGGCCCTAGCCTTAGTCAGTCTCACCGCCTCACAAGCTGAGCTGACAGTTTCATTCAGCAGTAACAGAAGGGGCTAACACCTAGTGAAGTGATGCAATCTGCACTTCAAAAGCAAAGGGTTTAGGTAATCCAATCACTGACACTGACAGCTGAATAGTGCTTAAATTTTCAGAACAAACATAGTGACGGGGCTGTACTGGCCATCTGGCAATTGCCACATGGGTTGGTACCTACCCTGGGCTGCTCTGACACTTGGTATCTTCCAATATTTTTAACAGGACAGGATGGAGAAATGAGTAGGCGATCTAAGTGCCGTTGCACAGGCCCCAGCAATGCATGATGGAACTTGTAGTAATAGCACACAGTAAGCCTGGTGAGGGGAAGAGATGGATGTAAACATCAGAGCTGCTGCTGGGAAAAACCAACTGATGGTATCACATCATAAACAGTTTATATTACTATAATAAGCCTATAATAAGAGTGTGGATGCATGAAATGAATCAGGGTAGTGTATATATTCTTTAGTTTACTAGTATTTTAGTTACATTGATAAATGTTAAAGGTATATTATCACTTGAAAAAATATCACTTTTATAATGCTGCATTCATGTTTATGCTAATAATTTGAATTGTCTCTCCAGGAATGGAGACAAACTCTAGTACCACCAATAATTTGTTAATTCTTAGCACAGTAATCAGTAGATATGTGATCCATACCTAGTCTTTGGAATTACAACCAAATGAAAGGAGGGTGCACAAAACACTTACAGAAGATTGATGACACTGTTACCCTCATTAGTTTAAATGGAGTAAACTCATTTAGGAAGCAGTAAAAAGCAATGGATAGTCAGACAGCAATCACATTACTTCTTCCACATTAGCCTACGTATTTATGGAGGAAAAAAATGCATCTCTCATGCAATGTTTTAGAATAGACTGTGCACAGTGCAGAAAATGGAAAATGTGCATATTACATTACAGGGGGTTTCCACCCCTGAATTATTTCTTGAATAACCACCCCATAAGCTTTAACGTCTTTGCCCCGAAGCTTGTTTTCACCTCCCTGACCAGGCAAATTTTTACAATTTTGATCAGTATCACTTTATGAGGTAATAACTTCAACAGATCCCAGTGATTCCGAGATTGTTTTTATCATGACATATTGTACTTCATTTTAATGATACGTTTTGGGCGATATAATTTGGGTTCTCTTTATGAAAATGTCAAAAATGTGATTAAAAAGTACATTTACATTTCGTAATTTTCAAACTTGAAACTTTTATGCCCTTAAATCAGATACGTAAATTACAAAAATTGTTAATAAATAACATTTCCCACATGTCTACTTTACATCACCACCATTTTTTAAATGATTTTGTTTGTTAAGAAGTTGAAAGGGTTTAAAGTTTTTCAGTAATCTCTCATTTCTGCAACAAAATTTACTAATCCATTTTTTTTAGGGCCCACATCACATTTGAAGTGACTTTGAGGGGCCTATGTGACAGAAAATACCAAAAAGTGCCACCATTTCAAAAACCTATACCCTTCAGGCCCGTTTCACACGTCAGTGAAAAACACTGACGTTTTTCACTGGCGTGTAAAAGACGCACATGTCCATCCAAAGTGCAATCCGGGCTCCGTTCTCCGTGGCCCGTGATTGCACTTAGAGAATAACTCATCTGTGCGCGCTCCCGCTCTCCATGGTGCTGATCGCTCCCACGGTGCAGCATCTGGCCGGCGCTGACCCCCGCAGCAGCTGCTTCCGGGTCGGCTGTGTCGTGCATAATAAATATGCGCGACAGTAATGAGCCGGCTCAGAAGCAGCCGGCAGAACGGGCTGCAGAGAGCGTCGCTGGAGCCGGGTGAGTAAAAATGATTTTTATTTTAAAAGCACGTTTTTTTCTGGCACGTGTTTCACGGACCACACCACTGCGTGGTCCGTGGGACATCAGTGATGCCAGAAAAAAATGGACATGTCTCCGTGTGGCAATCACGCACACGCGGGTACGCCGCACGGAGACACGTGCAGTGAAAAATCACTGATGTGTGAGCATTCATTATAATGGGTCTGCGTATGTCAGTGATTCTGGTACGTTTAAAAAAAAGCACAAACGTACCAGAATCACTGACGTGTGAAAGGGGCCTTAGAGTGTTCAAAACCACATCCAAGACCTTTATTAACCCTTTAGGTACTTCAAAGGAATTAAAGCAATGTGGAAGGAAAAAGTGAAAATTTACATTTGTCCCACAAAAATGTTATTTTAGCCCCAAATTTTTAATTTTTGCAAGAAAATAGGAAAAAATTGACCAAACAATTTGTGGTGAAATTTCTCCTGAGTGTGCCAATACCCAGTAGCCAGTATGTGGTTGAAAACTACTCTTTAGGTGCATGGCAGGACTTGGACTAGAAGGAGCGCTCATAGACTTTTGGAGTGCAAAATTGGCTGGAATAGATAGCAGATACCATGTCATGTTTGCATAGCCCCTGATGTGCCTAAACAGTGGAAACCCCCCACAAGTGAAAAAACACTCCTTATGGAATTTATCTAGAGGTGTACTAGGCACCTGAGGAGCACCTGTGGGTTTTTCACAAAAGTTTATAATGTTAAGTAGTGTAAAAATTAAATTAATCACACAAAAATGTTGCTTTGGCCACAAATTTTTCATTTTTACAAAGGTAACAGAAGAAAATGCACTGTACAATTTGTTGTGCATTTTCTCCTAATTGTGACAATACCCTACAAATAATCGTGAACTAGATTTCAAGTTCAGTAAAACACTCAGAAGGTAAGCTGCACCATTTTAAAGTGAAGATTTTGCTGTTATGGATGGCAGATGCCATGTCACATTGAAAAAGCCCTTAAAGTGCCAGAACAGCAGAACCCCCCCCCCATACATGACCAGATTTTACAAATTGCACACCTGAATTAATTCATTTAGGGGTGCAGTGATCATACTGATACCACAGGTGTGTCACAGAACTTTATAGCATTGGGTTGTGAAAAAATATAACTACATTTTTATCAGAAAAATTTAGTTTCAGCTCCAGATCTTACATTTTACGTACTTTGAGGAAGTGGGAACAATGGCACCAAAATCTGTCACACAATTAATGCTGAACGTGGCAGAACCCCACGTATGATTGTACTATATTGCTTAGCGGCAGACAACAGGTGGGAAGGAATGCTATGTGACTCTAGGAGCACAGATTTTTTTAGAATAGTTTGCGGACTCCATATACAGAGCCCATATACCATATAAAGTGCCAGAAAAGCAGAATCCTCCCTCAACTGACCCCATTTTGTAAATTATACCCCTCTGGGAATTTATCTAGAGGTGTAGTGATGATTTTGCCTCCATGAGTGTTTTACAGAAACAAGCAGCATGTCACAACTTATTTGACCCTGCTGCTGCAGGGCTCTTGGCTTTTCCCGGAGCTTGGATTGTGGGAGGAGTTTTTCTCCCGTGCCTTGTTTCCAGGGTCATGGCACCTTATTTAGGGGTCATCTCCGGTGATCCGGTGCTAGTTATAGGCCTGCTCCACAGCGTGATCGCTGTTCCCAGTAAGTACCTGATCCTGCCGTCCTCCCTGTTCTTCCATCTTCCTGACTGTTTCTGTCCTCTCTGTCTCCAGTTTTCCTGACTGTGTCCGTCCTCCCTGACTCCCGTCCTACTTTCTCTGGCTTCCTTTCCGTCACTCCTCTTCCTGTGTTTCCCCACCTTTATCTGCTTTTCTGGCTCCCGACCACGGATCATCACTGACTCTGGTTTCCACGCCCCTCTGGACCTTGACGATCTCTCTCGGCTTCTGACTCAGCTTCCCTTAACTCAGTTTCCATCCATCCTCTGGTATTGCGTTATCTCCTGGCACCGACCCTGGCTCGTACACTATCACTTTCATCCACTGGGTGAGTACTTCACCTAGTCGATGCTATATGGCCCCTGCACTTCTCCGTGCTTCAGCATCCCCTGCTGGTGCTTTACAAAGCAATGGATGTTACTGAGTGAAAATTACAAATTTGTCTTTATGGAGTCCGTACATTGTAGTGCCAAGTATGTTGTAGAACCCATACATTGTGCCCAGCCCGTGTTTCTGGAAACATTCATTCCATAAATTAAGTGGGCCTCTCTACAGAAATGCCAAATACTGTATGTGCATGCTAAATGTGGTTTAGGCACACTGTGGGTCTCAGAAGGAGGGAGGCATTTGGATTTGGGAGCACAGAATTCCTTGGATTTTTTTTTTGGAAGAGTCATTTCACAGTTCCGAACCCTTTGTGTTACCAGTATTGGGAAAACCTCCTAGATGTCCATTAACAGATGAAAGACTTGAGTGTAGACTTGTTTTTGTTTTGTTTTTTTTTTGTGGATTGAGGTGAAGCATTTATTAGGAAAATTTTACAAAAATGTTTGGATCACATTTATCCTCTGCTCTATGCTGAGCACTTACATGGGGGTTTCCATTTAAATCTCCCAATAACGTGATTAAATGAAAACCCCGAGGGATCCATCAACTGTAATGAATCAGCAGGGTTACTACGGACTCTGTCTGGCCTCTTTTCAGCAGTGTCCTTTTCAGAAGTTCACAAAACTAGGGTCATCTGTGCTTTTATGCATGTTTAAAAATACAGATATCATTGAATCATAGGCCAGAGAGAGCCCACAGTGTCTCCATCTGCCTCATTAAAAAGAATCTTCAGTTGGGAGTTTTGTCTGAGTCATGTATTTCATAGAGTTACACGTAACTCCAGTGTAAGCGCTCAGCGTAGAGCATCATATAAATGTGAACTGAGCCTTACTGTGATCTTTACGAGAAATAATAGAAAAATCAAAAGTAGGTCAAGAATTGACTTTATTTTTTACGTTGTTCATTGTACAGTATAAGTGATTAGGCAGCTTTATTCTTAGGATCAGTCTGATTACAGCAGTATCAGATTTATATTGTTTTTTGAAACTTTACTATTATAATAATAATTCACACACTAAAAAAAATATTTCCGTTTAAAAAAAAAAAATTGCATTGCCATATTATGCATTTTCCAAATGGATTCTAAAACAGATTGCATTACAGGACAAGGGAACATAGCCTTACAGAGCTAGTAGTTCTATATCCCAGTCTCGTGTTTATTAATTGACTGGCCCTTTGGATTTGAAATCCTCAGTATATCGATTTGTGGCTGGTTCACACGTTGCGACTTTGCTGCATTCTTTTCCATACTTTTATTACTTGGAAGTTTGAACCTTCAAAGTGTTTTTTTTCCAAATCTGAGGCACATCCCTTCTTTCAGCATTTTTTATTTACTCAAATGAATGAGAGTACAAACAAGTAAAAACGCATCAAAAACGCACACACACACGTGGCAAAAGTGTACATATTTAATGCAACTTTTTTCCTTCCGACACTCTGGGGGGAGGTTGCAACAGAACACAGAGTTTCCATAATGAAATCTGCAAGAAAGCCAACACAATTTAGCACAATGCATTACCGCTCCTTCTTCAACTCACCAACCCACCAAAGGGTACTGTAAATTTGGGGATTGCTGTTTCCATACACTGCAGATTCGGGGGCCCATTGTTCATGGCAAACACTTAGATTTAGTTTTTAATAATAATAATAATAATTATTACTATTATTATTATGGCTATTGCTACTTTTTCGATACAGATTACCAAAGAGCTAAACACTATGGTGTCTATTTATTGTAATATTTTTCCTCCATGGAGCCTGATGTTGTGTTTAAACTTGTAATATCCATAAAAAAGAGGCAGTAACTGGAAAAACCCTCAATAGCAACTCATCAATACTGATATCAATGTTGCTCTATCAATATGATGTATCAGATAACTTTAGGTAGAATTTTAGTTTTTTCAACACCATATAGTAAGCAGCTAAGACCCTTTCAGTACAGATAGTCAATGAGTTCCTCCCCCGGTACAAATATGCATCCTGTGACATGTATCAGCACTACCGTCACATCTGTCTGCCATTACTCTCCTCCTGTTTCCATGGTATGATGGATATTTATAGTTCAATGTCAATCAACCAACTAAAGCATTGTGTTTCTGTGATTACTCTGCAGAAGTCAACAATCCCACGGGATGTGGAAGTGCCGAGACCAAATATTCATCATCTAGAATACTTAAATGGAAGCAAACAACTCCATGAACCACGTAAAGGACGGAGACACCTTATTCATGGACAACTGATTATGCTCAACCCCGTAAGAATAAGTATATTCACAAAATTGGAATTCAAGGTTTCTTAAACCATTACCTGGACTTAACATTTGCCACAAACTGCTCTTAAAGTTTTTTTGGTATGGAATAATTACATTTTGTTCCCATTTAAACATTCAGAATTCACACTTCAGGTAAATGCATCAGTCAATCTGCAACCAAACTTAGATGTGGTTTCCCAAAGCAACTTCAATCGGCTGATTTTTACAGACATTACATTATAAATTGCTCTACCTTCTAATGATAACTTTTCTGCTATTCCCTTTACTAATAGATATTAATTAATATAATATGTTTATATTATTTTGCCATTTTATTAATAGAGATTAGTGAAGAGCGAGCACTACCATGCTCGGGTGCTAAGTGTTCGAAACTAGTGAAGAGCAAGCACTACCATGCTCGGATCTAGTGATTGAGCGAGCATTACCATGATCGGGAGCTCGGTACTCAAAACAAGCAGGTGGACACTCCGACAAGCACGACTCATGTACCAAGTATAATGGAAGTCAATGGGAAACTCAACCATTTTTCTCATTGACTTCCATTATGCTCAGTACTTGAGCTGAGCCTGTCGGAGTGTTCGACCTGCTCGTTTCGAGTACCTACCAAGCACCCGAGCATGGTAGTGCTCGCTCATCACGAACAGAGATTATACAGTCAAAAGTAATAGAACAAACTCGTAATGCTTAAGTTCACACCCATTGCAAACAGCTGCATTAATTAAATCCAGCAAACAGTCATAAAAAGTATTGGTGAAGTAAGGGTAGCACTGAAAAATTCAGTGACTTTATATAGCACCTTTCAAAAAGTCAAAAGTGGACAGTTTTTGCTCGTACTTTATTCCCACTGCGTATTCTGACTTTCTATGTAAATCAGCCATAGTGCTCATGCAGATGGTCATGCAAATTGGCCCGATCTCCATCCGCAGCTCTCCCAACCAAAGTGTCACAGCCTCATAGAAATATATGGAGCTGTCATGCTCCAGTAGGGAAAGCCGCAGCCAGTCCATGCATTGCAGTCCAAGATTGGACCTGATACCTGGGGTTCTTGTTGTTTTTTTCTGCAGCAAAAATCAGAGTATTAGCAGAAAAAACTTGCTGCCTTTTTGTTATGTGTTTTTTTAACTTCCATTTTTTCCCCATTCAAAAGATTGGGTGAAAACTGTAGCAAAAACACGGAAAGAATTCACAAGCTGTGGATTTCAATAAAGGCCCGGCAGCTCAGAGCCAACAAGAGCAGAGACAGATGGAAAACAAGCAGGTTGGAAAATAAAGTTAAATGATTGGCCACAACATGGTGCATCGAGTGCTTGTACTTTGGTTTGAGCTCAGTCATTCTGTGCTGACAGAGGGCCTTTGAGGGCTCATGCACACGTAACTGCTGAATATTCTGCAGCTATTTCACAGCATATCTGCGCTTCAAATTGCTGCAGAAACACTGCATAATGGATGCAGTTTTTTTGTAAAAAAAAAAAAGCTGATTTCATGTGCTATGGCTGCTGCCTCCACCATAGATAGAGTGGGAGCTGCTTCCATAGCTCACGGAATAATTGACATGCTTATTTTATGAACGCACGGATATGGGTCAAAATTTTAGCACCCAAATCGCTGCGTTCAAAAAAGCATTGTGCGCATGTGTCATGCACAATCTTCATAGATTGTGCTGGGGATGCAGGACGCATGCATTTACGCTGCAGTGCAATACGCAGCGTAAATGCATGCACTGTAATTTTGGTCCGAGTTGCATCTGACGAAATATCAAAATATCATCCATTCTTCCTTGGAAAAGTCTTCCACTTCTGTGATATTCCTGGGTCATCTTGCATTCACTACTCTTTTTTGGTCTAGCCATAAGTTTTCAATGATGTTCAGATCAGGAGACTGTCAGGGCCATTGTAAAACCTTCAGCTTGTACCTTTTGAGGTCATCTATTGTGGATTTTGACGTGTGTTTAGGATTATTATTCATTTGTAGAAGCCATCCTCTTTTTAACTTCAGCTTTTTTCAATCAGATTGAGAAAAATTTGCAGCATGCAAGGATCGTTTGCAAGTCTTGGCTCACTTGTCTCACTTGCTCCCATATAAGTCTATGGGTGAGTGTGAAACATCGGACTGCACTAGGATGTTATGAGTGCAGTAGGATATATGGACAGACAGGTAGCAGAGAAGATGAATCTCCTCCATCTTCTCCTCACCTAATATCTGATCACAAGATCAGATTGTAACGTGAGGCTGGGTGGTAGCCGGGGCGAAGGATATAGTTCAGCACCTGTCTGACACATTACAGAAAATTGGGATGGAGAGTGCAGTGGAGTGGCTGGTGGAGTAAGTGTGGTGTGATTAGCTGAGTGCCATGGTGCTGGGGTCCAGTTCACACTGTGCAGGTTTCCTTCCATAGTAATCAAAAATGCACTCAGATCAGTTACCAAACGCTTCAACTTTAATTATTACAGAGTTCATACATCATTTTTCTTCTCTTACAAAGACACATATGTTCTTTATAGGCATTATCTCCTCACATACAGTGCCTACAAGTAGTATTCAACCCCCTGCAGATTTAGCAGGTTTACACATTTGGAATTAACTTGGCATTGTGACATTTGGACTGTAGATCAGCCTGGAAGTGTGAAATGCACTGCAGCAAAAAAGAATGTTATTTCTTTTCTTTTTTTTTTTTAAATTGTGAAAAGTTTATTCAGAGGGTCATTTATTATTCAACTCCTCAAACCACAAGAATTCTGTTTGGTTCCCCTAAAGTATTAAGAAGTATTTCAGGCACAAAGAACAATGAGCTTCACATGTTTGGATTAATTATCTCTTTTTCCAGCCTTTTCTGACTAATTAAGACCCTCCCGAAACTTGTGAACAGCACTCATACTTGGTCAACATGGGAAAGACAAAGGAGCATTCCAAGGCCATCAGAGACAAGATCGTGGACGGTCACAAGGCTGGCAAGGGGTACAAAACCCTTTCCAAGGAGTTGGGCCTACCTGTCTCCACTGTTGGGAGCATCATCCGGAAGTGGAAGGCTTATGAAACTACTGTTAGCCTTCCACGGCCTGGACAGCCTTTGAAAGTTTCCACCCGTGCCGAGGCCAGGCTTGTCCGAAGAGTCAAGGCAAACCCAAGGACAACAAGGAAGGAGCTCCGGGAAGATCTCATGGCAGTGGGGACATTGGTTTCAGTCAATACCATAAGTAACGTACTCCACCGCAATGGTCTCCGTTCCAGACGAGCCCGTAAGGTACCTTTACTTTCAAAGCGTCATGTCAAGGCTCGTCTACAGTTTGCTCATGATCACTTGGAGGACTCTGAGACAGACTGGTTCAAGGTTCTCTGGTCTGAAGAGACCAAGATCGAGATCTTTGGTGCCAACCACACACGTGACGTTTGGAGACTGGATGGCACTGCATACGACCCCAAGAATACCATCCCTACAGTCAAGCATGGTGGTGGCAGCATCATGCTGTGGGGCTGTTTCTCAGCCAAGGGGCCTGGCCATCTGGTCCGCATCCATGGGAAGATGGATAGCACGGCCTACCTGGAGATTTTGGCCAAGAACCTCCGCTCCTCCATCAAGGATCTTAAGATGGGTCGTCATTTCATCTTCCAACAAGACAAAGACCCAAAGCACACAGCCAAGAAAACCAAGGCCTGGTTCAAGAGGGAAAAAATCAAGGTGTTGCAGTGGCCTAGTCAGTCTCCTGACCTTAACCCAATTGAAAACTTGTGGAAGGAGCTCAAGATTAAAGTCCACATGAGACACCCAAAGAACCTAGATAACTTGGAGAAGATCTGCATGGAGGAGTGGGCCAAGATAACTCCAGAGACCTGTGCCGGCCTGATCAGGTCTTATAAAAGACGATTATTAGCTGCAATTGCAAACTAGGGTTATTCCACAAAATATTAAACCTAGGGATTGAATAATAATTGACCCACATTTTTCTGTTGAAAATGTATTAAAATTTATCTGAGCAACATAACTTGTTGGTTTGCAAGATTTACGCATCTGTTAATAAATCCTGCTCTTGTTTGAAGTTTGCAGGTTCTAACTTATTTGCATCTTATCAAACCTGCTAAACCTGCAGGGGGTTGAATACTACTTGTAGGCACTGTATACTTCGTCTCTTCCGTAACGGCTGCAACAGAGGTCTTAATCCCGTAGTGATGGTGGCTGTCCAAAGCCAAAGGCACTTTTTCTAACTGCACTATTCTTGATAGCCTGCTTGCCAAGGAGGCACTGTCTTTGGTCCCTCTCAATACTTCCAGGAAACCGCTCTGCTACAATCTGTATGTGGTCACCAGGATTTCTTTCTCCTGCCCAAACTTCTGCCTGTTCTCACCACACCATTCTTTCCACTCCTCTATATTGCTTCACCCTATCACTATCTAACTAAAACCAGCAAATACTTCCTACTATATTCTCTTCACTGTGGGCCGGACCTTTTCCAACCCTTTCATCCCTGCCACTATACCTTGTATCTGAGACTTCCCCTATAGCTAGAGAGCCCAGTGATACCTAGTGGTAGCTAGCAGTACTGCAACATAACCTACAAGAGCACTTTACACATATTACTCTACACATATACAATACACATTTACAATGCCCCCAACGATGTCTTCAGGAGAGTACTGATCATAGGTTATCTTCTTACAAGATCACAGGGAATAACACTTGGGTCACACTCGCAGCAGAGCCTGAGTGGAGGGGCAGTAGCATATCGCATCTGATGTCTTACTCTAGTGTGACTTTGCCCTAATAGTAAAGTGTCAACATACTTTTGTCTGAACTAGACCGATACTATGTGAAACGTAAACTTCTTGGTGCTACATTTAAACTGTAACGACAGCTACTGATGACTCGCCCACCCCAGGGCTATGGGACACCCGGTGCCGGGCCGGACTAGTCCGGGGGTCGTCAGTGGTGGCGGGGCCCGACTCCTTGACCCTGGCGGGAGTCAATTAATATGGCTTCAGTTGGGGTGATTAAAGTTTATAATATTCGTGACGCCACCTGTGGTTTCCGGCTATTAAGCCGCCGCTGCTGTATGGGGCATCCGGGGCTGATGGAATGGCAGCTTGGATGGTCCTGCTCCCCACAGGTGGAGCGGTACCCCGGGGCAACAGTTGGTGCTTGTAAGTGTCTATGCAGTGATGGAAGTCTATGCAGATGAAATAACAGAGGCAACACCAGGGGGTGCAGTTTCAAGATGTTTACTCACAGTTGGTTATTTGACACGGCAGCTGCCCGGTTGCCCACTGGTGTGCTGGAATCCCCTGTCAGGGACCTCCGCTGATCTCGGGTAGATATGGGAATGAAAGCCAGTGCACCACTCTATTGTGTTCCTTTCTTTAGCTGACTTCTAAGCCTTGCCTTTGCTGGATGAACCTGGTTTGGCCTACACTACAGCCTCCGGGCTGAGGGCTTGCCTAGTTGGTATTCTACCCCCTTTCCAGAGGTTCTGCTGTGGGCTGTGGCCCTGGGCGCTTGCAGCCACCCTGGACCTCGGTTTTTACTTTTGGAATTGACTTCTCTTCCTCCAGTTTCTAGGGACCGTCCCCTGTGTGCAGCTTGATCTCTCCACCGAATGACTTTGTGGAACAGCCAACCAGCTTGGAAGCTTTACAGTGGCCCTGGAATCCCTTCTGTTCTGCTTGGTGTCACCTGGGCCTAGCCGGGCCCCAGGGTCTTCACCAGGAAGCGACACTTTCCTCTTCTTGCTCCTGACTGACTAGAGCACTTCCCTCAGCTCTCTCCTCTGCCTCCCGCAGACTCTCACTACTCACTCCCTGAGGTAAACTGAAACTCTCTGACTTGACCTTCCTGTAACTACTCTTCTCTTGGCTGGCTCCTCCCACCCACCCAGTTGCTAAGCTCCCACCCTATGGGAGAAGGGATGGTTCTTACGGCCCCTCCCAGCATGCAGCATGGAAGGGTAGCTGCCACTATCCCCGGTCCCTGTGTGTACCTAACAATGGGTGTAGTGCAGATTTGCGTGTGGACCGGCGTATACCCCCTTCCTTACCCAGGATGGGACATCACACCTCTGGCTGGGGTGCAATGTTCCTGTGACGACGGAAGCCTCATGGGCGCCACACTGACAATATAAAACTGCTGCTGTAAAACTAGTGCTGTCCGAGATGGGTGGACAATAGGTGAAGTTTTTCAATTGCTGAAGCTTCCAATGCAGATCAGGAAAGAAACCTTGAAATTGTCCAAAAAGCAATTTCTACTTATTTAGGAGTTGTCTTATACTTTCAACCATCCATTCAGTGAATTACCAAGTAGTGTCAAACATTTCTATTAACATAACACTATATTTCATCAGGCTACAAGCATATACTAGAAAATGTAATACATAGCAATTGTACTGTGTTATTATTCAGATGGCTTACTTAAGGTAATGCTGTCACATCCAGAAACACTGTTTTCCTGCAGACATAAGTGATAAACTAAAGTTTGAGTCGCCCTGCAGGCATCAGGTCACCCCAGGGAGCAGTCACTGCTCACTATAAGGGGATTGCGCTGTAAGTACACCCCTGCATTTTGATTGACAGCCAGCTATGCACAAACCCAGCTGAGTTTGACAATCAAGGTCCATAGGTGGAGATTACAACACACTAACCTTAAAGTGATCAGTGACAGTAACTGCACCCTGCACTGTCCTGATGACTGGAAATGAGCAGCTGCAGGGAGAATAACACTTCATTTTCTCCCTATATCTGTAAATCGGTAAATAGCATATTGGAATTGACAGATTCCCAGTAATGACATTCAACTAACCTTGCTTGTTGGCAGACGGTACAAATCCAGGCCTTCTCTTTCTTTTGGTAAGAGCTGCAATTCTTGCAGACATTGAACTTGCAGTCCAGACATTGCCGCTTGGAGTTGATCAGAAAGGTGAAGGGGGAGCAGCATCGAATGCAGCAGTGTTCATTAAACTTCTGGTGCTTTGACAAAATGGAACATTTATTGCCCTCTTCATCCAACTTCTGCTTAAGTTCACTAAGGAGAGCAAAGAAAATGGCTTTTAAAACTATGATACAGAATTTGAATTATATATTTATTACATTATAAAAGCAAGCATACACTAATAAGAGTCCAAATTATTAATAATCCTAAATCCCACTCTCAATATTCTATATTTATAAGAAATCTGTAAGAAGATATGCATTTTACTTTATTCAACGCACACACACTTGGGAAGGGTACAGAGATATAGCACCACATAATACTTAGATGACCATGTATTTACTGTACGGGTTTACTGTTCCCTTTTACTAAAGGGAAATGGAAGAAAAGACCATTGCCATGAAGATATACACTTGATCTGTACAATGTTTATGTGGATGATACAATGCCAGGACTGTTACGAATCAGCCACTCACTGTGTCATAAGGAATAAGGACGCTGTGACTTACGGCTCAATTGCCCAGTAGATGGCAGGCTTGTGCTTGGCTGTCAATGACAACAATGCTGCTTAATCTGGGACCGGAGTGGACTGGGTCGTTTCCATGCAAATTAAAGGATGTCTTGCAGCCTTATCAAGGGCTGGGGCTGCTGGGCCTCCACCAGGTGTCTCCCTTTAGGGGGACTACTTGGCTACTTAGCTGGCTGGTCGTGATCAGATCACTGCCAGTGTAATCTTTAAGCTCAGTGGTGGTAGTGTGCTTTATTCCTGTGCTCAGTCTCTGATCAGTTGTTGCCCAACCTTTGACCTGTCTCCTCACTACCCATTTGCCTGGCCCCTTTGTCTTGATACAATACCTTCCTGGAATTCTGACCAGACTACTCCTCTGTCTTACCTCTTTGGTTATTACAAACCATCCTGGTATCTGACCACAGACTTCTTGACTGCCGAGTCTTTTATAGCTATTTTGTTAGTGACTCAGCATCACAAGGACCCAGAGTTAAGGTCCAGTCACACTAAACAACTTACCAGCGATCCCAACAACGATAGGGATCGCTGGTAAGTTGCTAGGAGGTTGCTGGTGAGATGTCACACTGCGACGCTCCAGCGATCCCACCAGCAACCTGACCTGGCAGGGATCGCTGGAGCGTGGCTACACGAGTTGCTGGTGAGCTCACCAGCAACCAGTGACCAGCCCCCAGCGCTGCGTGGAAGATGCTGCGCTTGGTAACTAAGGTAAATATCGGGTAACCAACCCGATATTTACCTTGGTTACCAGCTCACGCAGTTACACGTGCAGAGAGCAGGGAGCAGCGCACACTGAGCGCTGGCTCCCTGCTCTCCTAGTAAAGCACACATCGGGTTAATTACTCGATGTGTGCTGCAGCTAAATGTGCACAGAGCAGGGAGCAGCGCACACTGAGCGCTGGCTCCTTGCTCTCCTAGTTACAGCACACATCGGGTTAATTAACCCGATGTGTCCTGCAGCTACATGTGCACAGAGCAGGAGCCGGCACTGACAGTGAGAGCGGCGGAGGCTGGTATCAAAGGTAAATATCGGGTAACCAAGGACAGGGCTTCTTGGTTACCCGATGTTTACATTGGTTACCAGCCTCCGCAGAAGCCGGCTCCTGCTGCCTGCACATTTAGTTGTTGCTGCCTCGCTGTCACACACAGCGATCTGCGCTTCATAGCGGGAGAGCAACAACTAAAAAATGGCCCAGGACATTCAGCAACAACCAACGACCTCACAGCAGGGGCCAGGTTGTTGCTGGATGTCACACACAGCAACATCGCTAGCAACATCGCTGTTACGTCACAAAAGTTGTTCGTTAGCAGCGATGTTGCTAGCGATGTTGCTTAGTGTGACGGGGCCTTTAGACAGCAGGACTTTGCACGAGTACTGAGCTGCCTACGCCTGCTTGCCTTCCCAGTGCCAGGTCTTCACGGTCTAAGCATTGCTCATGCACTGGGCATTTAAAGTGATGTAAAAGAAAATATGATTCATCAGAACAAGCTATTTCTTCCATTGGACAAATTCTACTACTCATGTTCATGTGCCTATCAATGAAACTTTAGTGCCCAGAGTCATTGCTTGTTCTTCTCTGGACCACTTTTGGTAGGTACAAAACCAATGCATACTGGAAATACTCTATAATCCCTTACATGTTTCAGAAGCTCTGACCCAGACACTTATCCATCACACATGCTGCCAAATATATCCCACTTCTTGACAAGTGGCAAGATAATTCACGTTTTACACTTCTCCTGTCATTGGATTTAAAAGGGTTTTCTGGTTTTGGAAAACCCCTGTCCCCCAACTGCAATCTGTTTTAAAAGCACAAACTGAATTTTATTTACCATTACCTGGTCCAATGACGTATTCCTACTGCTGCTCCTGGTGTCTGTTAATGTGTACAGTCCTGACATCATGCTGACAGCGTAGCAGCCAATCAGTGGCTTCAGTGGCTTGTATCATCAACCTTGGCAGAGCCGTTGAACTTTCTTTTTGGCCGCAGTGCTGTTGATGTGACATCAGCACTGCAGACAATAACAGACTCTGGAATCCGCAGCGGAGACTCGGCACTGGACCAGAGGAGTGTGAGTCAAGCTCAATTTATTTATCTAAAAAAACAAAATGCAGCCGGTGTATGGTGATTTTCCGAAACCAGAAAATCCTTTTAAAGGGGTTGTCCACTACTTGGACAACCCCTCCTCATGCTCCTTGTTCGATCTCGTAAAAATAAATAGGTCTACACTCACCTCCATTGCAGCCAATGTTCCATTAATGTATGAAGCTGCTTTCCAGGGACCCATGTGAGATTGTTATGACATGCGAGCCCTGCAACCAATCACCGCCGGTTTCCTTCTCTCTACCATCAGATGTTTGAGCAGAAAGTCAGGGCAACGCACACATCTTACTCAAATGTCCAAAATCAGGGAGACAGATGGCAGGCTCTGATTGGTCGTGGCACTCACATGTCATAACAATGTCATGTAGGCGCTGGGAACGTGGCTTCAGACATCGCTGGAACCGCGGCTGCATCGGTGGCGAGTATAGGCTTATTTAATTTTAAGGGGCAAACAAGGGGAATGGGTAGGGGTTATCCAAGTAATGGACATCCCATTTAATGTTATGGCTGATCACTAGTATACAGCCATTAGCTATATGCTATACAATGCACTACAAAGAATTGAAATATTTCAATTCACATAAGTTAATTCAAGCAGGTTTATTGTGGGGGAATCTCTTAAAAACATTTTAGCATGCTAACAAATTCCTACTATAATGCACACATTGCACCCATCCGACAGCACATAACGCCTTCCTGTACTGCAGTGTAACATAACATTGGGCCAGATTCATCACAATCTGCATAATACAATCCTTATCGAGAAACAAAGTTAGGGTCAGTGTGAGTAAAGACAAAATATTAACTGACTCAGACATGTACTGTATTTAAAGAATAATGCATTTACATGTGCGTTATCATGTCATTAAAGAAAACCTGTCAGTTGATTCAAACCGTCCAAACCTGATTCAATGGATTTCTGGATCATCAAATTGGACCAATTGGAAGAACTTGCCCAGTTTGAAATGGGAGTACTTTTTTGTCCAACCTTCAGTGTCATGTCACAGAGGGCATTCAGTGTAGCTGGTGGCATTGCACACCAAAGTGGATCAGGTTATCTTCCACAAAGGTGGAAAGCCTAACATTTGTCAAAATGAATTAGACATGGATCAGTGCAGACATTTATGCACTAATGACAGAGCCAATGATTAAATCAGCCATGCCAACTGTCTGCTTGGCTTTGTTGTCTGTCGTTTACACAGTTCTGCTGGCCATGGATGACATTCCAGTGGCAATCCAGTGGCAATGGACCACACTCTGCTAGGCATCTACTCTTTATCCATCATCCATCTACACTGTCGCACTACCAGTTGTCAGCCCTAAACTGCTAAGTATCTTCTTGCCTACGCCATCTTAACTCTCTACCTTATTGCTGCTGACGCAGCCACAACAGTCACACACCTCCTGGCTGCCTAGTGTGTTACAGTGTGCTAGACTGCATTGCTGCTGCTGCTTGCTGGTCCTAAACTGCCATGCATCTCCTTTCTTGCCCCACATTAAAGGGAATCTGTCAGCAGATTTTTGCTATCTCATGTGACAGCAACATAATGTAGGCAAGGACATTCGGAGTCCAGCAATGTATCACATAGATTACTGGGTGCAGTCGTTCTCACATAATCAAATAATTGAGTTGTAAGCATGTAGCTGAGTCTAGGGAGCTGCCCAGCCCCCACCAAGCTCACAATAGAGATTGTATATTGACTGTGAGGTGTCAATCATAGCAGGGGCTGTGTGGACTGCTCTGCACGTGACACCTAGACCTAGCAATGTTAATCACAGGGTAATAAAGACATTTTTTTATGCAAACAATACCTCACACACAGATTATAGTAGCATAGTTGTGTTTTTTTTAACCCTTACAACATACTGTCCTTAGCTTACATAGCAAAAACCTGCTGACAGATTCCCTTTAACTCATTACAGTGCTTCCCTGCCACAGCCACCCCAGCCACACACCTCCTGGCTGTCCACAATGTTTCATAGTACTAGACTGTGCCGCCGACCTTAAGCTGCCAAGTATTTCCTTACCTCCCTCGCCCTAACGCTTTCGTATGCTGCTTCCCCCACAGCCTTTGCATAGTCACGCATCTCCCAGCTAAACACATTTTTTATAGTGTGAGATAGCACTACTGATACTGCGAAATGTATTTATTATCTTCTTTTTCTAGCCTCAAGAAACAGCTCTCAAAATATGGCTAATTTTTATAAAAGGCTTGGACACAACAAACCATAATTTAATTACATTCAATACGGTACTAGTCTTATGTTTACAGAAAAAAAGTCAATCATTTTTGTAAGGCTTGATAGAAAGCCACTGTAAATTGCTTAATCATTTTGTGATTAGGAAACTAGTTGCATACTCCAAAAAATAGATATATATATTTTTTACTTCTGCGTAAGGGGTAATTACTTCTTCACATTCAAAACAATATAGTACACCTGTTTTGTCTTTAACTCCTTCACCCCCGAGCGATTTTTATTTATTTTTTTGCTCTCCTTCTGAGAGCCGTCAATTTTTTATTTTTCCGTCAATCTTGCCATATAAGGGCTTGTTTTTTGCGGGACAAGTTTTACTTTTAAATGAAAGCAAAAATGTTACCATATAGTGCACTGGAAAACAGCAAAGAAATTCCGAGTGCAGAAAAAATGCAAAAAAAGTGAGATTGCATGATTGTTTTTGGGATATTTTATTCACCATGTTCACTATATGGTAAAACTGATGTGTTATTTTGATGTCTCAGGTCAGTATGAGTTTGGAAACACCAAACATGTATAGGTTTATTTTTATCTAAGGGGTTGAAAAAATGTAGACGTTTGTCCAAAAAGAGTGGCACACTTTTTGAGCCATATTCCACGACTCATGGCATTGTCATTTCTCGTGATCTGGGGCTCAGTGACAACTTATTTTTGCATCTCTAGCTGACGTTTTTAAGGGTATTATTTTTGCGCAGATGTTACAGTTTGATCGCCTGTTATTGCATTTTGCGCAAAATTTGCAAAATGTAATTTTGGCATTTGGCATTTTTTTGCTGCTACGCTATTTACCGATCAGATTAATTGATTTTCTATTTTGATAGATTGGGCAATAGTGAACGCAGCAACACCAAAAGTGCATCTTCAATTGGAAAAAGGGATTCAGGGCACTATTCAGCACTCAATATGTCCAATGTAATAACAGTCCTATACAGAAGGCAAAAATCAGTGCAGCTCCAGGGTGCATATAATAACAGAAGTAGATGTCATCCATTGTAAAAGACAAAAAATGCACTCACCAGATGTTTTTGCTGTGCTATGTGCGATTTATTCAATCGTGGAGGTTACATGAGTGGAGAGGGCTGGTAGGGGAAGGGAGCACACGCCAAAACGTGTCAAGCGACGGCCGTTTCGCACTTTCACAGTGCTGCAGCTGAAGCACTGTGAAAGTGCGAAACGGCCGTTGTTTGACACGTTTTGGCGTGTGCTCCCTCCCCTACCAGCCCTCTCCACTCATGTAATCTCCACGATTGAATAAATCGCACATAGCACAGCAAAAAGATCTGGTGAGTGCATTTTTTTGTCTTTTACATTGGATACCAAAAGTGTATATTTCTTCTCTTTTTAACCCTTTAATTTTCAATTGGGCAAATGAGGGGTGATTTGAACTTTAAGGGTTTGATTATTTTTTTTTAATTTTTAAAAGTTTTTTAATTTTACTAGTCCCCCCTAGGGGGCTGTAAGGCTCAGTAGTCTGATCGCTCATTCATTTCTCTTGATCAGAGCTGCACAGCTCAGACCAGGAGAAATGCTCATCTTTTGTTACAGGCGGCACTCTGCCAGCTGTAACAGGAAGTGAGTCATGACAGTGATCCGAGTCTAGACACAAGTAGTTAACGGAAGGCACTATACCCCAAGGGGATCACCCTAGGCAAAAATACATTACAAATATCCAAACAAGAAAAAAAGAAATGTGCCAGGACAAGACTATCACCCAAAACAGATTTTATTACAGATACAAAAAAATACAAAAAATTATGAGCACGTTAACAAAGCTATAACATTAAAACACTTATTAGGCTAATAACATGTCTCCCTCAAACTGCACTTATGATATGGTGTCGTTTAACCTCTATATACAGCAACCCCACTTGCAGACACAAAATGTGACAGTGCATATAACCAAGTGGATGGAAGCCAAAAGTCTAAGAAAATCTGTATACAAATATAGGATACCTTAAATAAAACAAGCATCCACTCCATATATCGACCCAGGATGAAATCAAGGGGTCAGACACCACTCTTGGGACCACCATGAAACCCATAGACCTGACAATTGACCCTTACAATGCCAAAGGGTGCCTGCTATAACACATGAAAAAAGCAGATAGTGTTGGAGACATATTAATCCCTGAAGTTTAGGAAAAAATACAAAGTAATCATACTGCACCTATAAATCAATGCCTAAGTAGTCCACATACAGTAAGTGAGGCACGGGGGGGGACAAAGGGACCTAAAGTGGCTTTCTCAAGGGCAAGGGATAGCAACAGGAGTGATCACATGACCCTGTGCTACCATGGCAACCATCGACTCCACATGATCACATCCCGGGGCTTCCGATGGCAGCAAGTAAGTACATGTTACTTGCTACGGCGTTGTAAATCTAAGTGGTTAACAGGCGTGGATGGATCAAGCATCAACCTGCGCCTACGAGGCACTCATGTCTGCTGTACAAATCAGTAGACGTGCGGGGATCCCCCCTTCATGATTTGCAATGTACCAGTATGTCCTCAGTCATGAAGGGGTTCAAGTGATATTTTTTTGGTTGGCTTCTTCATTTAGCAAAGTATATTATATTATAGGGGTATTATTGTTGGACCAGCAATGTGAAAATGCCAGAGTTTCTTACATTTGCATCTCCTGATACTGTATGCATTGTCTCATAGTGTGTGGTTAAATACGCTGTTTGTTGCCTGTGGTGACCATCCGTTTTTCCCTAGCCAGACAGATTGAAGCCATTTGTACATAAAAAAGCTATGTCTGCATTGCAGAGCTTAAAGTGCGTTAAATTGACCCCAAGAGGAACTTTCAATGTTCTATACATATTTTCCAGGCACTTAGTGGCATTTTAATTATGTGATTAATTCAAATTTACTTCTGCAAATCAATTTTTTGGGAAACATTTGACAAAGTCGGCAAATTTGAATTTCAAACAATCTACTTATCTGTAGAGTTAACAGTTACTGCTCATAAAATTCTATGGAGTGGGGAGAAGTGAACACCTAGAGGCGGACACTGATATTCCCTTTAAGTTCTTCTGAAATGACACTTACTATTTAATATGTGTGTATAGCATTGTTAGGGCATTATTACCCAGGGTGTGTGAGTAAATGTTGCCGACTAAACATTTTACTTCTGGTCTTCATGACTATCATTTAAGTGCATGCATTACCATGAACACAAAAAGCTGCATCTATTGCAGATATTTCCTGCATATGAAACCAAGCTCCTCTACTGAGAGAGACGTTTGACGAAGACATCATAAAGTAAACAGATATAGAACCTCAAATCTACATGAATGGCAACAATGGACACATCAGAATCAGTGTCTGAAAAAACTTTAACTAATATTAATTAAAGTCTTATTAAATTTAAAGGGCTTGTCCAGAGCTAAACAACTGGTGACCTATCATTCGGACAGGTAAGCCATTAACGTAAAATCAGTAAAAGCCCTACACCCTGACTATCAGCTGAAACATGTTCTTGGAGTGGTTGGATATAATAAATGTATGGAGCAGAATACCCCAGCTCCGTACTCCATTTTGTGGCCACTGCTGTACTGAGGTACTTATAAGGCTGCTGCCGAATACTGCTGTTTATGCCCTATTCAACATATGGAAAGATCATCAAATGTCTAGTCCTGGACAATCCCTTTAAGTATTGGTTATTATCAGTAAGAGGTGGTCATGCCATTAAAGATATTGTCCACTACTGTAACACTGATGGCCTATCCTTAAACTAGGTCCTCAATGTCTGACCGCACGGGGTCCGACACAAATTCAAATTCAAATTCAAATTCAAATTCAAATATGCTTTATTGGCAGGACCAAAATACAATTAGTGTTGCCAAAGCAAGAGAAATACAGTAAGTGTGGTGGGAGGGGGTCAGGGTTATGGGGAGTTGGGGGGCACAATTTGGGCTCTGACAGTCCATTTAGGGGTCTTAGGTTCCCCTCAGCTTATGACATGTGGTGACATATTGGGCGGCGATCTCCACCATTGATTCCTCTTCCCCCAGTAGGAAGCGGAGTTTCATGTCCTCATCCATGGATGGAAAGCCCGGGCTATGGGTGGTAAATTTCTGGAAGTGGGAGCCCCTCACTGCTGAGTATTTGTCACAGTGCAGTAGGAAATGCGTCTCGTCCTCCAGAGCCCCCTGCTGGCAGTGCTGGCACAGTCTGTTCTCTCGCGGCTTGTATGTCTGTCGGTGCCGCCCTGTTTCCACCTCTAGGCTGTGGGCACTCAGTCTGTACAGGCTCAGGGTCTGCCTGTCTTTGGGGTGGCGTAGCCTTTCCAGATATGGGGCCAGAGTGTAGTCCCTCCGCAGTGACTGGTAGATGGTGAGTTTCTGGGAGTTCTCTAATTCACTCTTCCAGTCCTCTATGTATTGCATCTTGCAGCTCTCTGAGATCTCTTTTATTTGGGCTTTTGTCAGGGGGTGTTGCTGACTTTGGCTGGACTGGCTGCCGGGGTTCCTGGCTTGCTCTGGGCTCCGGCTCAGCAGGGCTTTATGATGGTAGGAGCTGGGGTTGCTGCCGCACCCCGACCAATCAGCTGCACTATGTGCTGGCGGCGGCAGCAGGCAATTGGAAATACTCAGTTCTAGAGCTGCTCTGTTTTCTGATAGCATCCTCGGCTGGATACTGCAGATCAGCCTTTTATTGATGTGAATAGGAGGTGAATGTGCAGTACTCAGCCGCTATCAGAAGACGGCGCAGCTCCGGAACTGAGCATTTCCAGCAACTGATGCCAACCCCAGTAAAAGCTCATCAGCAGGTGCTGGGTGTCGGATCCCGGCTGATCAGATATCGATGATTTATCCTAAGGACAGGCCATCAATGTGAAAGTAGTGGACAACCTCTTTAATATAACTGGTGGCCCACACCTACTGTATTTCCATCAACTACCCCTTATAAATTGAGTAGCGACAGAAAACAAGCCAATGTCAGACTATTCTGGCAACGGCTTATTGCCTGTGCCAACAAAGTATTAAAGCCCAACATGCCTGGACCACCTTGGAGTTGAGAGACAGATTGATCGGACAGCCTATCATCTTGTGGATTCTGCCATCTTTTATTGAATTTCCTTGAAAAATTTCAGATACTATATACCGTAGTTAGAAGAAAATAGAAAAAAAAAAGATCCAGCTAGAATATTTAGAAACAAATACTTTTATACATACTCTGCTATTATAGATTAGTATTTGCCTTTAGTAACCAAAATAAGTCACACTCCAGCAAATCCACCTTAAAATTCCTGTTACAGTTTTGAATAAAAGATTCACTTGAAGTTCCCGTCACTGGGCTGATCGGCATATCTTCTCCAGACTACGGCATGTATCCCTTTATACTGTATAAAACCAGAATAAAGCAAATAACTGGAAATACATAAAAATCCCATGACCTATTTAACTTAAACACTGTCCTAAAAGGTTTACATCAAGTCAAGTACGGGAGATTTTTTTAAGATCCTTCTAAACACAGAACATTGAAAGATACAGCCCTCTCGATTTCCCACTAGAATGCATATATATACTCCACTGCCCATGAAATAAATCTGACACACAGCATGAATGAGATAGCAGGCCGAGATTGAAGAATAATTCACAGCTCTAATGAGATTCTGTGAGAGGAAGAATGTATCAAGCCCGCAATCCTCACAGCATCTATCAGCTACAATCAGGCAGATAAATGAGCAATGCCTGGCAGGAGTTAACGGGTTAAACAAGCTGTGACATCATCATGCGTGTACACAACATCCCGCCAATGCTAATTATTCCAGACTGTGCTACATTCACAGCAGTGGTACGCCCAGCTAGTTATACTAACGGAGTGCTTAATGGAGCATTGAAGAACAACATGGAACTATTTGCTTTTGCCACAATTGTTCTACAACGACGCAACCTATTTACAATTAATTGGTAATAACTTATTTCAATAAACGGAAACCACTGAGACTTTATTGCTTCAGTCACAGAACATAAACAATTACGATTGTTAATGATATAGAAAATGGTATTTTCCATTTGAACAACTTCAATATTATAACTGCATAAAATATTCCTGCTATACAGCTAGGGGAGTACTTTATACTGGATATTAGATTATGCAAAGACTTCTGTTCTTTACTTGGCTGGGACTTCCAGTAACTGCTTGTCTTTGTTTTACTAGAAATAAATATTATTAGCACGGTTGAACATAAATTTTCTATACACAAAACAATGAGTCTTTTAGGCTATGCCCAATATTATAATTAAACTTAGTTATGGCAAAGGCGACACTGCCCTCTATCTCACAATCCTTTAAACTTTTTGCGACGAGATCAATTTCAGTTTTTATATTTTCAATTTTCCTCCCCTTCTTCGCAGAGCCATAACTTTTATTTTTCTGTCCGGCTAGACATATAAGCATACCTCCTAACTTTTGAAGATCAGAAAGAGGGACACAGTATGGGCCAAGCCGCGGTGCGATTTTTATTAAAATATTTTTAATTTGTTTTAATTATTATAGTAATTTTATAGGAACAAAAGAATCAGACTTTTTCCTTCACCTACATAGAGATACAGTATATCTATCTATATGTATGTCTATCTATCTATCTATCTATCTATCTATCTATCAATCATATCTCTATGTACCTGTATAATCTGTTTCTGGCTTTTCTGTCTGTAATACAGGTCAAGATGACCATCTAAGTACAGACAGTGGCTTTAAGGGTTTTGCCTATGGACAAAGAGCAATAAGCTCATGAGTTCTAGTCCTGTCCCGGGAAACAAGAGCAGATCAGAATTTAATTTATTCACTGTACTGAGGGGAGTAGCTGGGACAAGAGCAGTGAACAGCGAGATTGCGGGAGTGAGCCATCTAGTTGGGACAATCCCGTTGAATCTGGGACAGTTGGGAAGTATGATACAGCGGCTTGTTTTTTGTAGGATGAATTGTACTTTTGAATGACACCATTGATTTTACCAACTGGTGTACTGGCAAACAAGAAAAAATCCAAATAGGGAGAAATTGTTTAAAAAAAACCAAACAAAAAACACAATTTGACATGTTTTTTTAACGAATTGTTCTGGCAGTGTACATTTTATGGTAAAAATGACCCTGCAATCAGATTCTCCTCATCAGTACTATTGCGTCGATACCAAATATGTCCAGTTTTTTCTTATCATTTTAGTGATGAAAAAAATTAGGAGTTTCAAAAAAAAAAAAAATTGGGGGCAGGGGGATGGTTGTGTCACCATTTTTCAAGACCCATAACATTTTCAATTTTTGGTCGATGGAGATGTGTGATGTCTTATTTTCTGTTGGTTGAGATAATGATTTTATTGAGTCCAATTTGGGATAGATATGATGTTTTGAACACTTGTTCCTTTGTATTATTGCAGCGACCAAAAAAAAATGTAATTTTGTTGTTCTTGAATTTTTTTTTTTTTTGTTTAAAGTGTTTACTGATCGGGTTAGTCATTTTTATATGTTGATAAATCGGACATTTCTGAATGCAATAATACCGCATATGTGTTTTTTTTTTTTACTGTATATACTCGAGTATAAGACGAGTTTTTCACGCCATATTTTTATGCTGAAAACCCCTTCTCGGCTTACACTCAAGTGAGGGTCTCGGAAAAAAATATTCTCACCTGCCTACTGGCCCAAGATCATGGAGGGGTCTATGTGCCTGTGGTCCGCCAGAGGCAGGTAATATGACACTGCGGAAAGGGAGGACAGGGGAGAATACATTTTGTGTGTGTGTGTGTGTGAACAATAGCGTAATAGGGGACCAGGAGAAAAACATTACTAATAGATGGGCACATTACTACAGGAGACAAGGATATTGCACACTACTTCAGGGCACAAGAATGGGGCACAAGGATGGGTATAATTACAGGAGAAAGGCTGATTCACATTAATACAGGGCACAAGGATGGGCACATTACTACAGTGGACAAGGATAGGGCACATTACTGCAGGGCACAAGGATGGGCATATTATTACAGGAGACAAGACTGGGGCACATTATTACAGGGAACAAGGATGGGGAACATTACATTTTATTGGTATCTATTTTTTTGTTTGAAATTTACCAGTAGCTGCTGCAATTCCCATCCTAGGCTTATACTTGAGTCAATAAGTTTTCCCAGTTTTTAGGGTAAAATTAGGTGACTCGGCTTATACTTAGGTCGGCTTATACTCAAGTATATATGGTATCTTTATTTTAATGGGGCTAAAAGGGGGTGATTTTGTTGAGGATAAAGAATTGAGTATCCAAAAATACTTAATTCAGCCATTTCATAGACTCAGTTATATAGTTCAGTAGATGTGAACTAACTCACATATTTGTGAATGCTTTTGTTTCTTACTAACATGTATATATGTATATTGCATATTCAGTGTATTTTCCTTAAACTCAGTGTATACTAGGATATATATATATATATGTATAGCTTGAAGATGGCCACCATTTCCTGTTCTCCACCCAAGACAGATCGACAAAGAAATTCCTGGATCCTAGACTGACCAATCAACGGAGAATATGGAGATCTCTCTACGTCATGAAGCCCTGACTTACGATACTTGATTGGACTAAAACTTTTGTTTACACCCCCTTACTGCTCAGTTTAGAGTTTCTTTCAAACAATAAAGAACACACTTGGTCAAGAGCCAGTCATGGAGATAGACATAACTGACTTTGCTGTGCAGTTATTTTTCATTCTCGTGTGCACACATGACATTTTAATTAGAAGCAGCAGCCGGATATCAAGAGATCCTTTGAGTCTCATCATCATCGTCATTCTGACCTTGACAGCTGGCACCCCAGATGGGACTACCGTAAAGGGTGAGTCAGAGCTTCCATTTTCCGGACGTCTGGGGGCTACTCCACAAGTATCCAGGTGTCGCTTGATAGGATTGATCACCCTTCATTTCGCAGGTAACCATCATATACATTGTGTGTGCTGTTTTACCTGTGGATCGAGAGACACCTGGCGAAAGTGGGTGGTCACTAGTCTGGAGAATGGTAGTGCACCGGAGACCTAACGGTGTGACTGTCACCCGCCGGTGGGCTAGAAGGACCCAGCTCCCATAGGGGCTAGGGGTAGGTTGTAAAGTATCCGGCTGTCTGTAATTAGAAATGGGGTGTTTTCTTGAGTAGCTGTTTTTATTTGTATATAGGTGTATGGTTAATCAAGCTTGTGATTTCTCTGTTTGGTTCTCGGAGAGTTAATTGTCTGTAGTTTTTTCTTCTTCGCTGTGAACAAAGGACGAGGGGGGGTAGTCACAGACTGAGCGCGGGAGTTGTATTACACGCTGTGTCTGCAGTGTCTTAGACAAAGAAAGCAGGGGGGTTGATAGTTAATCCCCCCCCTTGCCTGCATTTCTTCACTAAGAGGAAAGTTTGTGTGTGTTAGAAAGCGGGGCGGGTTGGAATGCCCACAGACGCAGCTGTTGTCTTTGTTCTGTGAAGGAGAAGGGGGGTGGAGGGTGAAGAGGCAGATACCGGGGGTTAAAACAGCGCAGCTCTTTGGAGTGAGGAGAAAGGAGGTGTCAGTGGGCTAACATACAGGAGATGGCTGCAGCCTTTGTATAATACAGCAAACAGAGTTGTAATGATTTGAAAGAAAAACAAGTGTTATTTCGGTTTGTATTAGAGAGAAATTAACGGGTTCATGCATTTTTCAGTTTTTTTAACTTGTTTGTTTTTGAACAGAAGTATGAGAACTAGCGATTCCCCTGTGTTGCGGACACAGCCACTGTTTGTTAGATATTAAACATCAGATATTAAATATTGAATATTAAATATTAAATATTGAATATTGAATGTTGGATAAATAATAGACGAGGCGGGAAGGGTTCTGTTAACTTAAAGTGGATTTAGCGTATTCCCCTGCGGTTAGGCGCATGTCACTGTCTGCGTGGCAGACGAGGCGGGAAAGGAACTCACTGTAGTTAAGGTAAAAGTGTCGGAATTAGCGTATTCCCTTGCGTATTAAACGTGAGTCACTGTTATGAGGCGGTAGGTCTTCATAACGAGACGGGAAAGAATTTCGGTTGGAGCCGGCCGGTCCAATTAAGCACTGTATACTCTGTTCAAAAGATAAATATGTTGTTTTTAGTAGGAGCTGAGAACGCTGTCGCCCTAGTTACAAAAAACGGAAAAAATATAAAAGATTGCAAAAAGTTGTGTAATATCGTTGGACTACCACTAGATGGCAGGCTGCAACCCATGTATTGAAGTTCAGATTAATCTGTAGTGAGTTTATAATGAAGAACAAAGACCTCATTCACTGTCTGTTGCTGTTTGTAGAATCACTAAATGTGTTTCTCTAGCGGTGCCTCATTGTTCTGCTCTAGAAGTCATTATATCTGGTGCTAATCAAATCTCTCCTTTGTATGCTGAAATGCAAATTTACAGGCACCAAAAGTATCCCTGGTTTACTACGTAGTTCCAGCCACTCCCAGTACACCCAGGGAGTCACAACATGGATGCTACACCCGGAAGTCAGGTGCCTGGAACTTCCTGTGGCAGCCGTCTTGCTACACCCACTGATGGCAGTACACCTCATAAGCCACACCCCTCGCAATGGCTCTTTGTTCAAAGCTCTCCACCCATCCCCGGTGGGAGGTGTTCTCTGGTATATATGACTAACACATTTGAATAAGTATAAATAGTATATTTGTTTACTCAGTTATCCCATAAGTGCAAGTCAAAGATAAGTAAGTGAAACTTTTACAGAATTGATGTGGAAAGATCTGTTCACATAAAATCAATTGGTATTTTAGAAGTCCTGCAGCATTATATCATAAAATAAAATAGAGGAAGGTAAATATATATATATATCTTTGTATTATGTTAGTTAATTTAAAACAAAAATTGTAAACGACTTACCCCTACTGATGTCAAAATGTATCAAATCCATTTGTAAAAAAGGAATTAGGAAAAATGTATAATGCATCCAATGTAGATATGGGTAATGAATGTGTTCACTGCTACGTCTTTGTTATAACAAAGGATGAGTTTTTTTTCTTCTTCCTGTCTCGCTTTTAAGAGACAGGGATGGAATGTGTCTTGATGGAATGTGTCTCTCTCCAATAGTGAAGTGAGTTTGGTTTAACCCTTAGAGTTCAGGATTTCACATTTTTAGTTTGCTGTTTATACCTGAATAGGGAATATTAAATTTTATGGGATGTGCGATATAATTTGTGTTGTTTTGTGTTTAATGGCGATTTATTTGAACAATATATTTTTATTTTGTGACTCTATCACCTTTTCTGTTTTTACGATTATTTCTAAACCATTCATATATTTTTTGCCAGTTAGTCGCCCAGTCACAGCTGTCATTTCATCATGTCTCAGTCGTTTCTACTATGAAAGGTTTTTCTTTTCTTTATGGATACAGTGTTGTTTATTGTAAAGTTTTGAAATTTCCCAGTAATGTATATTGTTGTGAGATGTACGTTATTTTCAGTGTTTGTTCATTTTAGTATGTGGCTAATTTATTACCTGCTGTTTTATCTTTTCTTTTAGGGAATACCAGTATAAAAATGCTGAATTTTGCCATATTGGTAAATAAACAATTAAACAAGGGGGGAACAAGGTATTAATTATATTCTCCAGTTTCTTGGAGGGCGCAGCAGGCATATTAGATAGGTTTTGAAGTTGACCTTGGTTTTGAAGCTGACCTTTTTCCCATAGGTTATGTTTATTAGATTACTATGAGGTATATCTGTTAACTGAAATAGGAAAGTCTTGTCTTATATGTTTATTTGTTTATTTATTTGTTTGTTTATTTATTTAGTATTCTCAGTCATGTGAGGTATAGATGACCACTAACTGTATTATGATCAGAGATAAAGTTATAAGAATGATCTAATGTATATTTTTTAGTTTTTGTTTTTATAGATGAAACCAGATGGTGGTCGATTCTGCACTGGATATGCTGCTGTTTACACCACATGAGGTAGTCTAAATTCGACCACTCCCTCCAATCCTATTGATACAGGAGACAGTGATGCATTAAATGCCTCTCTTGATGGATAGAACAGGAGTGGGTAAGAGTCTTTAGAGGTGTATGATGTAGGTTGTAGATTTTTTTCCTGTTGTCAAATGAATTAGGTATGCCGAAAAGAAAGTCTAGATCTGAGCTGATGGATTCGGATGGAGATCCTCGCACAGGTGCAGCTGACCAAGAAGCAGTGAACGGGCCTAGAGTTGAGAGTCTTTCACCAATACCGACCATGCCTTGGTGACATTGGTCACGTCAGTGACTTCTGTCACTCCTTGTGTTCTTAAATCCCTACAGGAACAAGCGATACAACAAGGAATGGATTGTGACATGCAGGGAG
The DNA here is from genome assembly GCF_048569485.1 of Anomaloglossus baeobatrachus. Lineage (NCBI taxonomy): Eukaryota > Metazoa > Chordata > Amphibia > Anura > Aromobatidae > Anomaloglossus > Anomaloglossus baeobatrachus. The sequence continues at coordinate 428,460,248 of NC_134358.1, forward strand.
CCAGCTGACTGAGGAAGGTCTGTGGACAAAGGGTGGTAAGCTTTCTCTGCCATGAGAGCTCTTCTTAATGATGGCCCAGGTAACATCTGTGAAAGACAATTGTCAGTGTGTGCTTTGGTGACACCGGGTTCAGTACCCAGGTGGGCAGATTCACCCAGTCTTGTGAGACAATTGCCTAGAACGAAGTGAGAAAAAACTGTAAAGAGTCCGTAGAAACACCCTGCACCTGCTCTACCCATTCTTAGAGACTGCAAACTGATTATAGATGTATATCATGAGCACGTTGTATGCAAGTCTGTGCGTGTTGTGTAAATTTCTTTCCAGGTTTGGTCAGAGGTATTCCAGTGCAGAAAACGACATTATTGTTGAGAAGCACATGAAGGTGGTATGTAAAGAAAAATGTGTTTACAAAAAGTGTATATTTTATAGAAAAGTGGAAACTAGTAAATGGTGTATAAAATGTATATGTTCTGTTTTCTTTTTGCAATAAACAGGTTTTTATGTAAGATGTTTTTTGGTTTAGCATAGACATGTATATTTTTATATAATTGACTGAATAGTGTGATAATCAGGTGTATTCTCCAATTCCAGATCTTAAATCAGAGCTATTAGCATATGGTCTCCAGTCAGGAGACTGATTGATCCTAAAGGACAAGCGAGAAAGAGCCATGAGTCAACACTAGAGGAGCCGATCCAACCGCAGAAACATCTATGGATCCACACCTCGCATTGTAGAAGGGTTAATCAACCAGAGCTGCACTGAGCGTTCTGCTCATACTTATCCTTTTCAGAAAACCCTGTACAGTTTTAGACCAGTATTGCCAGAACAGTTAGAAGAGAGGACTTAGAGAACCTTGAGACATGGGAAAGTCCAACTACAAAGGGTGAGGACTCGCCTAGGAGTCCTTGGTCTCAAACCGGTGAAGAAAACCCCTTTCCCCTTTCCGCCCATGTTTCAACGTTCAGTTAGGCAGGTTTTTCAACAGATCTTCCTACCTCTCTTCCTAAGGGAACATAGTACCCTTAGAATTCAGAAATGGCAGAAGTAAGTCTTTAGGGGGGACTGTTGAGGATAAAGAATTGAGTATCCAAAAATACTTAATTCAGCCATTTCATAGACTCAGTTATATAGTTCAGTAGATGTGAACTAACTCACATATTTGTGAATGCTTTTGTTTCTTACTAACATGTATATATGTATATTGCATATTCAGTGTATTTTCCTTAAACTCAGTGTATACTAGGATATATATATATATGTATAGCTTGAAGATGGCCACCATTTCCTGTTCTCCACCCAAGACAGATCGACAAAGAAATTCCTGGATCCTAGACTGACCAATCAACGGAGAATATGGAGATCTCTCTACGTCATGAAGCCCTGACTTACGATACTTGATTGGACTAAAACTTTTGTTTACACCCCCTTACTGCTCAGTTTAGAGTTTCTTTCAAACAATAAAGAACACACTTGGTCAAGAGCCAGTCATGGAGATAGACATAACTGACTTTGCTGTGCAGTTATTTTTCATTCTCGTGTGCACACATGACATTTTAATTAGAAGCAGCAGCCGGATATCAAGAGATCCTTTGAGTCTCATCATCATCGTCATTCTGACCTTGACAATTTGTGTGACGACATGGACTCTCATGGATTAAAGTTTCTTAACATTCAGCCAGACTATTGTTCTTATGTGTGCTAAGTCATGTTTGCTTAGCTATTGTATCTCCAGTCTCTTCCAGTAATCATTGTATTGTAGTTGTGTATTGATAATGTAATTACCTTAGTGCCATTGTCTAGTCGGTGACTTGCCGACTCCATGTAGATATACTGAGTCTTTCTATGCACATCATTTAAATGAACATTATCCATGCAGCTTGAAATTCATCCAATGGGAGAAGCAATCTTGTCCAACCAATCGATGAGGACGCAGTGTATCCTAAGGGAAAGTTATGGCTATAAAAGGGACTTCTTTAAGCCACCAGGGTTGATGAAGGTTGATGGATGCTGATGGATCCAGTCTAAACTCTTTGGAGCTGACTAGAGGATCAGGATATCTTATGGCTTCAATCTAGGGACCCCGGTTCCGGTTGGAGACCATATCCACAGACTAGGAATTTTGACTACGGCTGCCAGGATTGTAACATCAAACCAGGACTACCTAAGGAGGACACTCAGGTTGGGACAGTTCAGTCACCTGTTACAGACTTTGCAGACCTCACACAGCTTCCTGAATCTGGCATTATTCCTTTCTCGGTGGGTGCCCGCCAAAAGCGGGGTGCTGCTGGACTGGAGTAAGCGGCCCTGGAAGCTCTGAGGCATGGACATTCTAAATCCCTGGTGAGCCAGCGGAAGGGTGAGACTCTGTCGCCTGTTACATTTGTGTTTTGCTAGTTATGTGCCGTTAATTGTTTGGGGATCCAATAAAGTCTAATTATTGTGGTTCCCTCACCCTGTGTTGTCTGAGTAGTGTTACACCCATGGTTAAGGAGGCCGGCGTTCAGTTGGGATGAGCCCTGAGCCACGCTGTCTTTCTAAAGGTGGCGGGTTTTAGTGGACGAGAGCACCCACTGAGCCCCGTGTCTCCACAATTTGAACTTATGTTTTTGGTTTTTTTCATATTTTTTTGAAAACATTTTATCTATTAGTCACTATTTTTAATAGTCTGCTTAGTGGACTTGAAGCTGCTATCATCTGATCGCTTGTGCTAAATACAACAATACCACTGGATTGCTACATACAGTGAAAATCACAGTCTCCTATGAATCCCGGCCACAGGCAGGGTTTCAAACAAAAGCTCCTATCACAAATACAGAGTGACCAGCTATAATGTCATGGGAGTGTAAAATGGCATGCCCCCATGCTGGCGTGTGTTAAATCCCGCTGTCATAGTTTGACCTGCAATTGTTAGAGGCAGGCCCTGGCTGTAACACACAGCCATTACCTGCCAAGTATGAAACAAGATCATCTTGTGAGCTTGCTTCAAACATCCGCTTCCGATTCAACTATGGAGAATGTTGTAAAAGGGTTAAAAGAAATATGTCAGAAGAATCAACTCTCCTAAGCTGTCTATATGAGCATGTACAGTTGAAACCAGAAGGTTACATATACTATCTGAAAAGATAGGTCAATTAGGAACTACAATTATTTATATTTGCCAAATGCCAGGCTAAAGGCCCCTTTGCACACTGAGACTTTCAGCGATCCCACCAGCGATCCCAACCTGGCCGGGATCGCTACAAAGTCTCTGGTGAGTCTCTGGTGAGCTGTCAAACAGGCAAACCTGGTCAACGACGCAACAGCGATTCGGACCTGCAGAACGACCTAGCTAGTCAAACACTGGAAACGAGTGATCTGTCACAATATCTGTCAATCACTATTCTCTGTCAGTCGGTCTCTCCCTCTCGGTCTCCATTCTCTCTCTGTCGGTCCGTCACTATCTCTGTCCCTCTCTCACAGTCTGTCGGTCATTTTCCGTCCTCTCTCATACTCACCGTTCCCCGATCTCCGGCATGGCGCTGCACGGCACTCACACTGCTGCGGCGGCTTTTACTATTTTGAAAAAGCCGGCCGCTCATTAAACAATTTCGTATTTCCTACTTTCCCTGCCCACAGGCGCCTATGATTGGTTGCAGTGAGACACGCCCCCACGCTGAGTGACAGGTGTCTCACTGCACCCAATCACAGCAGCCGGTGGGCGGGTCTATACTGTGCAGTAAAATAAATAAATAAATAATTAAAAAAACTGGCGTGCAGTCCCCACCAATTTTAATACCAGCCAGATAAAGCCATACAGCTGAAGGCTGGTATTCTCAGGATGGGGAGCTCCACGTTATGGGAAGCCCCCCAGCCTAACAATATCAGTCAGCAGCCGCCCAGAATTGCCGCATACATTATATGCGACAGGACTGGGACTGTACCCGGCTCTTCCCGATTTACCCTGGTGCGTTGGCAAATCGGGGTAATAAGGAGTTATTGGCAGCCCATAGCTGCCAATAAGTCCTAGATTAATCATGGCAGGCGTCTCCCCGAGAAACCTTCCATGATTAATCTGTAAATTACAGTAAATAAACACACCTGAAAAAATCCTTTATTAGAAATAAAAAACACAAACACATTCCCTCATCACCAATTTAATAAGCCCCAAAAAGCCCTCCATGTCCGGCGTAATCCACGGACCTCCAGCGTCGCTTCCAGCTCAGCTGCATGCAGGTGACAGGAGCAGCAGAAGACACCGCTTCACCTTCAGCCGGATGGCTTTATCTGGCTGGTATTAAAATTGGGGGGGACCGCACGCCGTTTTTTTAAATTATTTAATTATTTTTTCACTGCATAGTATAGCCCCGCCCACCGGCTGCTGTGATTGGGTGCAGTGAGACACCTGTCACTCAGCGTGGGGGCGTGTCTCGCTGCAACCAATCATAGGCGCCTGTGGGCGGGGAAAGTAGGGAATACGAAATTGTTTAATGACCGGCCGGCTTTTTCAAAAGAGGAAAAGCCGCCGCAGCAGTGTGAATGCCGTGCAGCGCCGCGCCGGGGATCGGGGATCGGTGAGTATGAGAGAGGAGGGGAAAATGACCGACAGACTGTGAGAGAGGGACAAAGATAGTGACGGACCGACAGAGAGAGAATAGAGACCGAGAGGGAGAGACCGACTGACAGAGAATAGTGATTGACAGATATTGTGACACATCACTCGTTTCCAGTGTTTTAAGTCCCCTTTACACACTGAGACTTTGCTGCACAGCGGGAAACAAAGGACCAAAGAATGGTCCTGAACGATTTGTAGCGATCAGCAACTTCACAGCAGGGGGCAGGTCGCTGATTTGTTTCACACACTGCAATGTCGCTGGGGAGGTCGCTATTACGTCACAAAACCGGTGACGTTACAGCGATGTCGTTTGCGATGTAGCAGTGTGTAAAGCCACCTTAATGAGAGAGAGGGAATGTTTTAAGTAATTTTTATTACTTTCTGCAAAGTCAAAAATGTACAAACATTTCCTTAGTATGTGGTGCCATTGCCCTTGAACTGTCTGACATGAGTACAACATTTTGTATATCCTTCCACAAGCTTCTCACAATAGTTGGTAGGAATTTGGACCCGTAGCCTCCTAACAGAACTGGTGTAACTGAGCCATGTTTGTAGGTCACTTTGCTCGCACCTGCCTTTTCAGCTATGCCCTTAAATTTTCAATAGGATTGAGATCAGGATTTTCTGATGGCCACTCCAAAACATTGACATTGCTATCCTTAACCCACTTTGTAGCCAATTACTGTGGAATAGAAATGCGCAAATAGGGTCTTATACGGTAGGGAGATCGATAATTAACAGAGGGAGTACACTCACCTTTATAATATATTATATATTATATAATTATAATATACTATATATTCTGGTTTTAACTGTAGGTTATAACAAGATGAATAAAATAACACCTTAATATATGCAATCTGATGTCTTACGCCAAAGAAATACAGGTTTTTCTTATATATTTCAGGGTATGGGCAGGACACAGATCTGTATGACATTGCACCGCCAGATTTTATTTTTTATTAAAAGGGGGCTTTAGCAGTGTGAGATACATAAATGACAGAGAGAGAGAGGGAGAGAGAGGGAGAGAGAGAGAGATTTTTTCTAACCAGAAAGGAATTTACACATCTGAGCATGCTCGGTTGCTAAAAGACGGATTCTGACGCCCATAGGCTTCCATTATAACACACGACGGACGCCGATGCATCTGTTGCTGTTAGTTTTTTCACCGCAGAGAAAAAACGTTACATGGTGCGTTGCTTCCGCCCGACGGTCAGTCACTCCACGACTGATCTGTCGCGCGGATGCAACGCAAGGAACTCTATGGGGGAAAAAACTGAATCCTGCAGAATATTTTGCAGGATACCGTATTTTCTCAAGGTGACGGATTGTGACTGATGGAGAAAGACGGAAGTGTGAAAGCAGCCTTAACTTGACTGCTTGGTGCAATTTTGCTAGAATCCTTGTTTCTCTGTTTCAGTGTGGCAGTGGACAAACTGCTGAACTGTGTATACGAGCAACAGGGACAGAATTACACAGATTAGCTGGACTGGCTTGCAGGTGAGACCTAGTCCTCTAATGAATATCTACTGCTAACAAAACACTGATTGTATCGAAGCTGCAGCACACAGCCTAATAAGTGACACAAATCTGGAATTAGGGTCTCAATGCTTATATTATGCTGCTCTCAGCTTAAATAGTAAAAGGTTGCTGACAAATTCTCTTTAAATGGAACTCATAGAGATTCCTTCAGCTCAAAACACAGTATTATATACAGGTTCCAATATTAAAAAAACATTACAAAACCACCTGCGCATGTTATCAGCACACATGTGCAGGGATCACCGCTGGCAGCAGCAGACGGTGATTACCCCGACATGACCAAAAATGTACCAGTACGTCATCGGTCGTGTATGGGTTAAAGGGCTGTGTAACATGACCACTCAGTGAGCTTGTAATCTATTTTGTCTGAGAATAATTTAAATTTTTTCTAAGAGTGGATGATAAGTTCAGAAGGAAGGGGGCAGAGTAAGACGTATCTGATAAGTGTGGAAGCACGCAGATTTCTCTGATATGATATATTCCAAGTTTCTTAGATTCACCTGTACTATTGATTTATGCAATTTGCTGAATTGTTCCGTTCCTTTTTAATGTTTACCACTTGTCTACACCGGGCCTTGGTGTGACATGTATTTTGTGAGGTGCAAAAAAATATGCTATTGTTAACTGGTAAATGTCTACAAGCTTTTCCTAATAAAGCAATTATTTTTATCATAGGAACTATGGATCTTATTGACACTTTAATGTTGGAGACTTAATAGTCGCTGCATGAACCATGGGCAATATGAAATCTAGAAATGTAAAATATATCTTCAGTAACGAGGAAGGCACGGGGTGAGAAAAACTCCATTCATCTTCTTCACATCCAGATTTGTGTATAGGACGAGACTTGTCAATCAAGAGGAGAGCGGCTGGAGGGAAACCCCAATGGGTCCCAGTCCTTTCCCAGAACCCTGCATATTTTTAATATTATATTTTCTCTGAAAGACTGCACTGTTACAGAGTACACCAGAGTACACCAGAGTACACCAGAGTACTGGTGGATCCGCTCTGTATGTCATGCTGCTCACACTTTGGGCAGCATGAATTGATATTTTCAATGACAATCCAATTGAGAAGTAACTGAAAAATGTCATAAACCACCAAAAGTGTAGCAACACCATAACACAGGAATATCTACTGCAAAGATTAGGTGTTCCTACGTTAATAGCACTTATATAAAAGCTAACAAGTGAGATATGAATAAGTATATCTATGTGATGTGGATATTTCTGTGTTAATGAGCTTAGCAATAGAGTATGCATCATTGGGGTTTGTTACATGACCTAATTAGGTCTATTTTACTAATTATTAAGATTTGCCAGAAATTATAAATTACAATGAGACTTGCAAAAAAAGGACCAAAAAGTTAATTTTTTTTGAGTAATGAAACTCTGGCAAAAACAAAGTGCCATTGTTGTCCTACATCCTTTAGTGTCGTGTACAGATGTGTCTTCTGTTACCTTGAATTTGGTTAATGAATGCATTTTCTTAGAAAACATATTTAGAATATCACAACATCCATGCAAAATCCTTGACATGCTGCAATACACAGCACAGGGAGAGGGCGGCCACACATAGAAACAAGTAGCATTCCCATCTTATGACAGAGTATTGCAAAATCATGTTTTTATATAGGGAACCTGTCAGGTCCAATATGCACCCAAAACCACTGTCCCTGCCTAACCGTCCCTGTATCTATTAGCATATATAAAAAGTATTTCTAAAGATCCTTTATATGCTAATGAGAGAAAGGACTAGTCCCCTGGGTGTTATGTCCCTCAACTAGTCTGTCTTCTTAGCATGTTAGCACTCTCACAGGGGCGTGCTAACATGTAATTCAATGTCCAGCATCATCGGTGGTAATGCGCATACCTGTGCCCATTGTCACCAGTACAGATGCCTGGTTTAGGGTCAGTATGCATGATCAGAAGTCCCAGCACTTCCGGTCATGTGCACTAGACCTCTCTGAAGCCAGGACGCATACATTTGGCTTCATAGTGGACATGACCGGAAATGCCGGGACTTCTGATCATGCGCACTGAGCCTAAGTCCAGCGTCTGAGGCGGTGACAATGGACAAGTACGCTTGACACTGCCAATGACGATAGGCAATGGGCATTGAATAATATGTTACCATACGCCGGTGGGTGTGCTAACATGCTAAGAGGGTGGATTATTCAGGGGAACTAATGCCCTTTTGACTAGTCCCCGTCCTCATTAGTATATCAAAAAAGAATCTTCAGAAATACTTTTTGTAAAGATCTCTTTATCTAGGCTAGTGTATACAGGGACAGTTAGGCAGGGATTAGCAATATGCACCCAGAACTGTTCGTGCTTCTGGGTGCTATTGCACCTGACAGGTTCCCTTTACGCAGTTTATCTTGGGCCACACATCTCAAGATATGTCAAGCGCATAGCAAATATTACAATGGACACATCTGTACGTCAAACTGTGGCTGCTATGTTTTTTTTTATTACTTACTAACATATTTTCTAGCAATTCTTCCACTTTCCTTCTCCCCTGATAAAGAAAATAATTAACATAGCTATTATAATCCAGAGGTTGCCAACATTGCTTAATTAATAATTATGTTTCTAATTAATATATAATGTATTTATATTGTATTGTACATTTCACTGTTCAACTGCGCAGAATGTTTTGAAATACAGACTTTATTATTATTATTATTATTATTTATTTTTAAAGCACCATTGAGTCCATTGTGCTGTACGTGAAAAGGAGTTATCTACAAAATACAAATCTAAAATAGAGTGAACAAACTAACAATGACAAATTGGTACAGAAATGACAGGAGCGCATCCTTGCGGGCTTACATTCTACAGGATAAAGGGGAGGGAGACAGTAGGTTGGGGGATGATGGCAGCTCCGGTTGTGACTAGGGGCCAGCAGGGTCATTGAAAGCTGTAAGCTTTCTTGAAGAGATGGGTTTTCAATTTTCGACTCAAAGTTCAGAATCTGGTCTACAATTGGACGTGTTATGCACAGAACTCCAGAGGATGGGGATCAGGAAACGTCTTGTAGGCGATTGTATGTCTGGAGTAGAAAAGGAGGTCTTGGGTGGAACGGAGATTACGTGATGGAAGATATCGGGACTTCTAGTCTAAAACTGAAGGACAAATGATGCTAAATTGTATTTTACCTTTTAGTCACAAAAATAATCCTTGAAGTTCTTGGAATTGTTTATGCAAAACTGATTCTTCGTAATATACAATGTTATTTTGGTTTGGTCATGCACAAAAACCTTCATGTTTTATGTGCAGAATTATTGCTTAAATAATAAACTCATCAAGGGCAAACCAGAGCTTTTTCACTATGGTGTCTATGCACATATTTCTGTAATGTCTTATCTTTACCTATCCTTTTTAATATAGACAGCAAAAACAAAAAAGTATGGGGCCTAAAAATTATTTTTTATTATTAATCTCATTAAAACAGAACATTACATATGGCATTACTAAATGGTGATACAGGTATGGAAGGAGGGACAAGGAAACTGGCGAATATACAAAATACGACTAATATGATGGCATACAATTAAAAAAATATATATCTACATAGGAACTACATAAAAAGTGCAGATAATGTTATAATTGATACTGACTGGAAAAAGTGCAAAGTGACTTTACAAATATGTGTGAATAAATGTCATAAATACTTTCTACACTAAAGGGTTATAGCTATATATATATTATATTCTAAACCACCATAAATTGCAAATAAATAGTCAAGTGCCACACTGCACAATACTAAGCAAAATACACATATGCCCATAAATGAGTAAAATTATAGAATATAAGTATAATACTATAAATTATATGATGGGAAAAGTGTCTAATGCCAAAGTGCATTGAAAATCAATTTATTGGAAAAAATGTAATGTTAAGGTATCCAAGCCCTTTAAGGGTCAGAATATTTATTGCCCAGTAGGGGGCGCTCAAGTAAACCCAAATAATAATATCCAATCACTAGGAGCAAAGTGAGCATGGATAGCCAGATGATTTGTGTGCAATCAATTTCCAGGAATAGTTTATGTATCCAAGCATGAAAGGGTTAAGTGTAGTACTTACTAATAGACAACGCAACAGTTTCCGTCCATACCCACCACCTGAACGTACGTTTCGTGACATACTTCCTCAGGAGTAGTCAAAGGGTATGCCATGTTGACTATCCTTTTAATTGTTTTTTTTTCTAAATATACAGTATTTCCTATTTATTCAAACCACTTCTGAATACTGGGTCATTGCTAGGAAATACATATTTGCATATCTAGCATCCTCGGTCCCCTTGGCAAGCAATCCAAAGAGGAGGATTTATAGGACGGACAAAAATGGTCACCAGTCAGATTTCTTACCAGTCTCTTTTCCTCCTCTGCGGGTTTTGCAGTCCACTTAAAGAACCTATCTTATTGACCCCAGAAAACATAGAAGACATTGACACAGTTATCAGGAACCAAGGCATCCAGTATTTGGGAAGTGAACTAAGATACATAATGAAAGGAACTACTCTTCCTTAACAAAACCCCATATGGTTTTGCCCTACACCTAAAACTTATATGCACTTATCACAATCCCAGCTGGACAGACAAGACTATAATACTTATGACACTTTGTGGTGTAAAATATTAGTGCCTATTAATGGACCCAATGGGTTGGGTGGCAGATGGTCAAGTAGACCTTAAAAACACACTAATAAGAATAGAGAACTTGCGTGACAAGATAGGTGATATTTTCTCCACTGCTTCCTTAAGTACCAGGTTATCGAGGGACCAAAGGAGACAATAACTACGTATACTGACAGATTCAAAAAGGCAATAATGGCTTGAGAGGGTTCTGGGAAAGACAGATAGCTGGCAATAGCTATATTTACAGCATCATACAAAACCACCACAACAATTAGCAACAATGAGATTCAAGCAGGACTTGAAGATCCCTTATACGACTATTCCCTCTCTCAGGACAAGACCCAAACAAATTCACCTTTCAGGTTTTCAGAAATGAGTTACCCTTTCTATGTCTTAGGCTAGCGCAAACTGAATTAGACAAGTAACCTAGCCTCTAGCCTAACCATGACAGGTACATACAATTGCCTGGGGTTGGTTTAGATCGGAAGGTAAACTTGCTTACAGAAACAGAACAGCTGCCTGTTCAGGTCCTATAAACACACAGGCGCCTTTTTTTTCATTGATTCAGTGCCATATCATTTATTGGGATGAGATGTACTCTGCAAAGTAAATTGTCAAATTGTTTGCACGCCAGAAGGTATGCTGTTAGAAATTTCCCAGAAATGTGCCGAGAAATGTGAGAACTTCACCTAGTTGGCTGCCTCACTGTTGTTCAAGATTTTTGTCTCTCTTCGCTCAGTACTAGTTGCATTACCAGAAAATCTTTTAGAGATTTGTTGGCCAAACTTAGGAGCACTGACAACTATTTTGCTAATAGCAAAGAGAATTATGCTGATACCATGGGAAGAGACGTTTGCAGCATGCTTTCTATCTCTCAGATCTCCCATTATCTGCATCAGCACCTGAGCACAGAGGAGGTACTATTCAGACATATCTGGGGTACCATATGGAGACATAATGTTAGGCATCCTGTGGCTCCTAGGACTTTGTTCTGTTACCTGTCTGCTATGTGATGTGGTATGGTGAATGCTTTAAAAGCAGGAAAGTGTGTATTTATACAGCATCAATGGAAAGTTATTCTCAGTTTCAGATATCTATTGTCAGTCCTGTGTAATGTGTTTAAACTTCAATACTAAAAAAATTGCAAAAGTTCCTCAGAAACATTTGCCAAGCACTGTTAGGGGTTAGTTTCATACAACTATCAGATTGTGAATTGAATTTGAAAGTGTGTATTTGTAAGTGGATTTCTTCCCAGATTGCGTAGTTAGAAAAGCTGGACCCAAGCCACTGTGTGAAGTTAAGGCCCAGTTACACGCAACGACATACCTAACGATATATCGCCGGGGTCACGGATTCCGTGACGCACATCCGGCATCATTAGCGACGTCGTTGCTTGTGATACCAACAAACGGCCGTTAATAATCAAAAATACTCACCTTATCGTTGATCGTTGACACGTCGTTCATTTTCAAAAAATCGTTGATTGTTGCAGGACGGAGGTTGTTCGTTGTTCCTGAGGCAGCACACATCGCTATGTGTGACACCCCAGGAACGACGAACTACAGCTTACCTGCGTCCTCCGGCAATGAGGAAGGAAGGAGGTGGGCGGGATGCTACGGCCACCCCTTTGCCTCTATTGGGCAGCCGCTTAGTGACACCGCTGTGACACCGCATGAAATGCCCCCTTAGAAAGGAGGCGATTCGCCTGCAAAAGCGATGTCGCTAGGCAGGTAAGTACGTGTGACGGCTCCTAACGATATTGTGCGCCACGGGCAGCGATTTGCCCGTGACGCACAAATGATGGGGGTGGGTGCTTTCACCAGCGATATCGCTAGCGATATCGCTGCATGTAAAGCCCCCTTTACTGTCTGAAGTTGTTGGCAGATTAGGGGTAATAGTGGTAGTGAATAGTGATCAAGGTACATTTCACAGGGCTGGTAATGCAGATATGATTATGAGAGTTTTGGACATTCTCCATCCTACAGCAAATGGTGAGGTTAAATGTTACAACTTCACTCTAAAAAATTAAATTAAATTAAAGTCTGTGAACAGACAGGGTTAAAAAATGGACTCTAGTTTTGGGTTTGGAACTGTCTATGTGGCACACACACCAAAAACTAGTCCCCAGTTGAGATATTCTTTGGACACGTTTTTAAGACTGAATTGTATTTTCTTTGTGACCCTGATCTGTGTTTGGCAGATGTACATTTTATCGTGCGGTTACATGGTACACTAAATAAATTACATAAGTGAGTGTATGCCTCACTACCAGACCTGGACTCCATTGCGTTACAACACTGTCTCCAATCTGGTGATGACTGAAAGACATCTGGCAAAGTCTCTGCAGGCGATGTGTGAGAAACCTTACTAGGTATTGTTGATTACATCTAAAGCTGTCACGCTAGAGGGAAAGAGAACTTGGATCCATGTGTCCCACTGCCAAAAGGTCCTACCCCTCTCTGGCAGATTTCTCCTCTGACCAGGAAAATGCTATAAGGAAAACTTCAATTGATTCTTGATCTAATTTATACAGAGAATGTGGCATTATAGTAACATCCCACTTCCCTCACAGCATGGATTTCTCACCCCAAACCAGAGTCACTAAGTGTTTTTCCTGTGAGCAATACTCCTTTTCCTACCCAGCTGGCTACCATCAGGTCTAAAGGACTAGGACTTTCATTCTAGCAGTCTTCCATTGGGTGAAGATAAGATCCTCTCTGCTTGTGTTTCTGTCACTACTTTCCAATAGTATATGGATGGACAACACTTTACTACAGTTGCATTAAATATGTCTGACTGTTGCGTGTTCAGCCTCTTGCCCACTGGGCAATTTCTTTTAAAATGGAGTTCATTGTGATATACTTCCATGTCTAAATTCACTTCCAATACCCCCACAATATGGACAGTTTTTCCTTGTGACACTTTTTGCCTTACATTTTTTAATGTTTTATCATTGTTTGCTCTGATAAATTAATAAAAGCATTTTTTCACATTTTCATTACTTGTGTGCATCATATGTATAGTTTGGGAGAGTTCTTTTGGATATATATTTGTTATTCATTTGTGTTTATATTAAAACTTTGTCACGTGGCGGTTTCTTCCAACCGGAGATCCCCGAATTGTTGAAATGCATGACTTATTTTGTCAGGCAGCTGGAAATGCTCAGCTCCAGCGCTGCTCCCTCTTCTGATAGTGGCCGCAGCCGTACTGCACATCCACCTCCCATTCAGATCTGTAGGATATGCAGTACTGGGCAGCGGCCACTATCACAAAACGGAGCAGTGCCAGAGCTGAGCATTTCCTGCTGCCGACTTCCGCTGCCGAGACTAAGAACAGCTGATCGTCGGGGATGTCAGGTGTCTTACCCCGGCCGATCAGACATTGATGACCTATCCTAAGGATAGGCCATCAAAAGTAGTGAACAACCGCTTTAAATTGCATTCTAACATCTAGTATTAAAGTAATTGTAGAACTATAGATGAATATTCTGATATGTGTTGTACTACAATCACGTACAAGAATAAGTTACATGACACACTATTTCTATTATTTTGGCAGAAATGTATTCTTTTTAAAGTCAATAATACCATAGATATGTCCCTGGACACAGAAAGTAACCTAGCAAAATGGTTCTCCCCCTATAGAATTGACATATTATTTCAGATGGTAATTAAAATTCTTTTTTTACCTCATAGCTTAAATCAATCTTTGTTTCTGTCTGCAAATCTGTATTCCCTATGTGACCCCCATGACTGTTAATTGTACAATTGAAGCTATATGGATTAGATTAGCCTGGATATGGAGAGTAGCTGTACTGAAGAGCTTAATAGATGATTATCTTCTTGGCAGTGCCAGTTGGTGTGTGTGCATTGGTGGGTGATGAATGCTATATTGATAGCTCTGATTTTGTGACAACATCTCAAGAAGGTAAAAGAGCTTCAAGGGTTGATACCTAAGATGAGGGAATGGAACCCAATCTCATGGTGTCACGGATGTGTCATAGCCGGCTGACAATCCAGTGACAGTGAGTTCTAGAAAATCCTAGAGATTGGCAGCACATGTCATTATCTGACAGTTCCCGGTTTCTGCAGCTGCAGACTCTATGACCCTGGGAAACTGTCAGTGGTTCATCTTAGTTGCCAGCTTCTGACTTCCTTAATAAACCTCTCCCTAGGGATATTTGGGTGCGGTTTATAGTTTGTTCATTGCTGAGCTCATGGAAAGTTCATCTTCTGTTGCTCCAGACTCCTGTGGTTGCTGCAACTCACATAAGTGTATTGTTTTTTGCTATCTACCAGGGCTCTAGTGATTGCAGTTGTGTTTCCCCTGTATAGTTGTTCCCTTGTGTCTTCCTTTAGTGTTAATGGTGTTCACGTGGCACTCATACCCTCCATTCTTACTTTAGGGCCCATTTGTCAGGGTAAAAGAGGACCCAGGTTTTCAGGTGCGGAACCTGTATATTGTCGGTGAGGGCAGTGAGGGTAAGCTGCAGGTTGTTGTCAGGGGTCACCACTTTCCCCATTTCCCTAGCTATAAGGCATTCCTTCCCCCTTCTTGTATGTTGTCGTATACGGCAGATATATTCTTCTTCCCCTGCCATGACACATGATTGGGTTCTTTAGGAGCTTGGTTATGAATGCTATACTTACATGTCTGGTAGCTCTGATATTGTGACAGGGCATCTCAAGAAGGTAAAAGAGCTTCAAGGTTTAATACCTAAGATGAGAGAATGGGACCCGATCTCATGGATGGGTTCTTTAGTTGGTTAAACGAGTTTTTTGGCTCATTTCTCAAGCCAGTTGTTAAAATTCTTGTACTTCTATGATTACTTGCAAATACTGTACTTCCAGCTCGTAAAAGCAGCTACGGATTGTTATTGATTTGCGACTGATAATAGTAGTCATGTATAAACATAAAGAGGGAACTGATAAAGAAAATAATCAATGTAGCTATTATATTCTATGATTTGCCTATATTGCTTTGCTTAATTAATAATTATGTTTTTAATTTGTATATACAGTACTGTATGTAAACTGCATTGCCCATTTCTCTGTTCCACTGAAGAAATTGTTTTGAAAAACAATAATTTAGCACAGAGATTCCATCTATAACTGAAAACTGAAGGACGCATTATGCTGAACAGTATGTTGACCTTTTGGGTATAAAAATTATTTTGTAATATTCTCAAAATTGTTTATTGTTTATTTTTCAATATTATTTTGGTTCGGGTAAGTGCAGAAATTCCTTGGTTGTGTGCGACATTCATTACTCAAATACTGCACTGTTTGGGGGCTCATAGTTCTTTTATGATTTATTGTTATCCTTTTTTATTTGTTTTTACTCTAAATACAATTCCTTTTTATTTCAATCACATGTGAGTTATTAACAGTGGTCAGATTTCTAAAACTTGCCCTGTACATTAAGGTTAAAATTGGCTTCGTTCTTAAGGGTTAATACTTACCGTATTTCACCATCTGTATGCCAAAATAATACTAAAATAGGTCACAAAAATAAGCCCTCACATTTCCATTAATTGAAGAATAATTTTACCTTCTTTTTTTGTTTTCTATAAGTTGTAAAACATAAAAATAATATCAACATGGTGCAGCCTGCAAAAATAGTTAATTATGATGCTTGGAAAATGGATGCAAATACTACAGCTGAAAACCAATAAATGTAGTGTAAAAGATCTACCCTAGTAGTTTTAAAAAAAATAACAATGATACATTTAGTTTTAAGTTAAATCCTGGACAAATTTACAGGTGGGCAAGTATATTTTTTTTTAACAAATTGGAGCCATTATAGGGATTTTCCATTAATTTTATATTGATGACATTTCCTGAGGATAGTTCATTTTAATAAGGGTGGATCTGCAGTACCCAACAGAGGTACCACACAACTGCTAAGATCTAGTAGCTGCTGGCATCAAAAACAGCTGATCGGTGGGGTATCAGATGCCCCGCGATCTTATATTGATGACATATTGTGAAGTCAATGGTAGAGTAGCCCTTTAATTATTTCACCCTAATATCCTAAATCTAAGTTTTCATTGTTTTCTTTACACTGTAAATCTTTAACACCGAAGGCTATAGTAGCATATCTCTGATTTTACTGACCTTATCATTTTGTCAGCTCTACTTACCGGTGTGATATTTTATGTGGCCCCCCCTTAAAATTATTAATTCTTCTCTTTTCCTTTAGGTCTATGACATCACATCATTGTAAACAGAATAGCAGAATCCTTCTAAGCTCTATGTAGAAATAGGAAGTATTCTTTCCCTGCGTGAGTCATCACTGCAAAAGTCAATGTCTGGGAGGAGGAGTGGAGCAGCTGAGTCATGGAAAAGTGACTTCCTGTTTCTACATAGAGCAGAGAAAAGAATTAACTAGGTAGATATCATGGCCAACTCCCTTTGGCAGGCTCAGGCTCTAAGGGCGGCTTTGCACGTTGCGACATTGCACGTGCGATGTCGATGGGGTCAAATCGAAAGTGACGCACATCCGGCGTCGCAGTCGATATCGCAACGTGTAAATCCTTTTTGATACGATGAACGAGCGCAAAAGCGTCGTTATCGTATCATCGCTGCAGCCTCCGACATTTCCATAATGCCGGTGCAGCGACAGGTGCGATGTTGTTCCTCGCTCCTGCGGCAGCACACATCGCTGTGTGTAAAGCCGCAGGAGCGAGGAACTTTACCTTACCTGCCTCCCGGCTGCAATGAGAAGGACGGAGGTGGGCGGGATGTTTACATCCTGCTCATCTCCGCCCCTCCACTTCAATTGGCCGCCTGCCGTGTGACGTCGCTGTGACACCGCACGACCCGCCCCCTTAGGAAGGAGGCGGGTCGCCGGCCAGAGGGACGTCGCACGGCAGGTATGTGCGTGTGAAACTGCCGTAGCGATAATAATCGCTACGGCAGCTTTCACTAGATATTGCACGTGCGACGGGGGCGGGACTATCGCTGCAGCATCGGTAACACATTGTTACCGATGTCGCAGCGTGCAAAGCCCGCCTAAGTCTCTTCACCATCTGAAACTACACATTAAATGTGTTTTTTCCTTTTGACATGCACGGGGAAAATGTCAGTTTTCTTGCTAGCAGCAAGCTCATTACCCCTGATCAGGTGTTTCCGCTGATGACCACTCCCAACCTAGATGTATACCCTCTGCTCCTAGCAGAGGGTGCCGATTATTCAGATTTCATTCTGGAGCTTGGTCTTGAGCTGGAAGAAGCTTTTTTGGTTGCTGCCGCCACTGCTGTTGTCTTCTTCAGTTGTTTTGTGTGTATGTATCCTGTTGTTTAGTCACCATCCTCTAACCTTATATCCCCCCTATAAACCTTCCTGTAGTTCCCCACGTGCTTGTTATTGGGGTGCATGAGTTTTGTTGTCCCCCCTGTCTGTGTTGTTTGTCGGTGGGGTTTTGTGACTACTGTCCTGGCCCGACCCTTGGGTGGTGGGTGTGAAACGTGTCACATCAGGGTCTTGGAAAAGTGATAGGGACATGCTGGGGGCCCACACCTCACTACCATCATCGTTTTGAGAATGCTACAAATATTAATTTTTACAAAGTCTACTGCTTAAGTTTTTCTAATGGCAATTTGCATATACTCCAGAATGTCATAAAGAGTGATCAGCTTAACAGCAATTACTTGCAAAGTCAATATTGGCTAAGAAAATGAACTTTAACCCCCAAAACACATTTCAACATCATTGCATTCCTGCCTTAAAAGGAGCAGCTAACATTGTTTTAGTGATTGTTCCATTAACACAGGTGTGGGTGTTGATGAGGACAGGGCTGGCAATCAATCAGTCATGATTAAGTAAGAATGACACCACTGGACACTTTAAAAGGAGACTGGTGCTTGGTATCATTGTTTATCTTCAGTTAACCATGGTTATCTCTAAAGAAACACGTGCAGCCATCATTGCTCTGCACAAAAATGGCCTAACAGGGAGGAGTATTGCAGCTACAAAGATTGCACCTCAGTCAACAATCTATCGCATCATCAAGAACTTCAAGGAGAGAGCTTCCATTGTTGCCAAAAAGGCTCCAGGGCGCCCAAGAAGGACCAGCAAACGCCAGGACCGTATCTTAATACTGTTTCAGCTGCGGGATCGGACTACCAGCAGTGCCGAGCTAGCTCAGCAATGGCAGCAGGCTGGTGTGAGTGCTTCTGCACGCACTGTGAGGCGGAGACTGCTTGAGCAAGGCCTGGTTTCAAGGAGGGCAGCAAAGAAGCCACTTCTCTCCAGAAAAAAAACATCAGGGACCGACTGATATTCTGCAAAAGGTACAGGGAGTGGACTGCTGAGGACTGGGGTAAAAGCATTTTCTCAGATGAATCCCCTTTACGATTGTTTGGGACATCTGGAAAACAGCTTATTAGGAGAAGAAGAGGTGAGCGCTACCACCAGTCTTGTCTCATGCCAACTGTTAAGCATCCTGAAATGATTCATGTGTGGGGTTGCTTCTCAGCCAAGGGAATCGGCTCACTCACAGTTTTGCCTAAAAACACGGCCATGAATAAAGAATGGTACCAGAATGTCCTCCAAGAACAACTTCTCCCAACTGTCCAAGAGCAGGTAGGCGCCCAACAATGCCTTTTCCAGCATGATGGAGCACCTTGCCATAAAGCAAAGGTGATCACTAAATGGCTCATGGAACAAAACATAGAGATTTTGGGTCCATGGCCTGATAACTCCCCAGATCTTAATCCCATTGAGAACTTGTGGGCAATCAAGAGACGGGTGGACAAACAAAAACCAACAAATTCTGGCAAAATGCAAGCATTGCTTATGCAAGAATGGACAGCTATCAGTCAGGATTTGATCCAGAAGTTGATTGAGAGCATGCCAGGGAGAATTGCAGAGGTCCTGAAGAAGAAGGGTCAACACTGCAAATATTGACTTGCTGCATTAACTCATTCTGTCAATATAACCTTTTGGTACTCATAGTATGATTGCAATTATATTTCTGTATGTGATGTAAACATCAGACAAACACAATTAAAAACCAGAGGGCAACAGATCATGTGAAAATATCATTTTGGTGTCATTTTCAAAACTTTTGGCCATGACTGTAGTGTACTTCTGGGTTGAGGGTCAGCTCAGGTGCCTACTTAGTCTGAGGGCCAGCTTAATGGTCCCTATCCAGTCACATCATAGTCACCAGCGTGACAGTAGAAAAGCAACATGAGTGCTATATAATATGATGACTGCAATATCTTAAGAGGATAAAAATTTGTTAGGAGTGCTTCTTTAAAAATAATACTGACATCCATCTTTTTTTTTTTTAAAAAAGAAAGTCATATTCACTTTACTTATTCAGAATTTGTTGGGACAATCAATCTTAGTCACTGCTACAGGCTTTCAAAATGAGCTAGTTGTCAGATTATTGCCAGTAAAACTGACGGAAAAATGTTAAAAATGACCTCAACAAAAACATAAAAAATGTTTTTTCCTAAAGAACTCTAAAATGTTTGCTAACAATTAAATTTAAGTAAAAGGTGTAGCTAAAGGGTGAACCCCCTTTATCACCATTCCTTGTAAAGAGAAGTTTTATCTTGTCCTGTTTGATAGCAGTATAAAGTAAGGGCAGATATACTTATTCCTGTGCTAAGTGATTCTTTGGGTTTCTTGCTGTAGTTTTGATAAAGCATTACTTCATTTTCTGCAGAACTACTAGTACTCTCAGTGACAAGCTCCTGTTATGTACTCCATCATACTAATGAGCTCTGGCTAACCCTGACCCCACAACTGATTAATAGCTGTCTGCAGAATGTATAGTGAGAAAACTGTCAATCAATAGAGGAAGGCAGGGTTAGACATAGCTTATCCTTGAGAGGACTAGCAGATCTGCAGCAGATAAAACACTGGTTTTTGAAAAATTGTTACAAAAAGCCCATTAATTGAAACACTACTGGAATGAAGACCTCTGCCGCTATCTTGTGCTGCCTTAAGATTGGGAAGTACAAACTTCGGTACAGAGTCCCTTTAAGCTACATGGCAGAGCAGTGACATGGTTTTAAAACCATCACAAGGATAGTCTACTACTAGAGGTAAGTGGATGTTTTGAAACTTGAATTCACCGACTCTGCCAAATTTTCTAGAAAAATTACATTAGTGGCAAATAAATTAGCCCAAATCTCAAAACTGGAAAACTTCTAATTAATTGTAAAACACACTAGAGGGAGATGAGAGAGAGACCTGCTGAACATATGAGCTTAGACTCTACAGAGGGGAGACAGGACCATCTACTGCCCACCACTGTACAAGGTATGAAAATCCAAAATATGTCGTATCTGTGGGATATTGTTGGTAAGCTCGTAAGGTTATACAAAGCACCATTAGCCCATTCCTTTTTGCTTCAGCAGTGTGTAAAATGATGACGGGCAAGGTTTTTTTTTTGTAAACCTTCAATTGAATCTGAAAGAGATCAAATTTGTATGAAACTGCAAATTTTAGGAAACTGAATTCGATCATTCAAAGATCGATCCGCTCATCTCTATGTATCACTTAAACTTTCCCTTTAATGATTGTACAGACAGCTGATGAACTGTCTTACAGTATCTATTCCCTTTATATATTCATCTCTTTGTCCACTTCAGGGAGGAAAAAGGGAAAGCTGGACCACAATTTGGTTTTGCTTCTGCTACAGTAATACGAATAAGAGATAAAGAGATAACGTAGATTTAAGGGAATCTGTCAGCAGGTTTTTGCTACTTCATCTGAGAGCAGCATGATGTAGTCAAAGAAACTCTGAATCCAACAATGTATCACTTAGATTACTGGGTGCAGCAATTCTGACACAATCAGTGTTTTTAGAGTTAGCAATGTGGCAGAGCTCAGAAAGCTCCTCCTGCCAACACCAGGCTGTCTTTATGCAGTGTCTATAGACTGTGAGCTGCTAATCACAGAAAGGGCAGATTAGCTGACTACTAGCTGACCTAGTCTGACAATGATCATGTCCTTAAAAAAATGCAGATAAACAATAGCAGAGACCTTGATAAGAGAGGCATGGCTGAAATCTGTGTGTTAACCACAACAGCATGCTGTCTTCAGATTATATAAACCTGTTGACAGATTTACTTTAAATATATGGTGCATAAGGAGCCTTTTGCGTGAGAAAGAGGGACATGGGAGTAGTCTAAATGACAGCGGAGGGTTTGGAAGAGCATGGGGCCTATGGGGTAGTTTGCCAGAATACTGGAATGGCAAGCAGTCTAAATGGCAGACATGGGCATGGAATAGCAGTTTCTGTGCGAGAGTAGATAAGCGAGACAGTCTTTGTGAGAGAAATGGGGACGAGATCAGTCTGTATTGAAAAGATGACATGGGGGGATAGCCTGTGTAACAGAAAGTGCTTTAGAAAGAGTCAATGTTAAAAAAATGGTGAACCACAAGAACAGTTTGTAAAAAACAGGTAGAGAATTATGGGAGCAGTCTGTGAGGGATTATGGACTATTTTGAAAAAGGGAGAGCTTGTGTAAAGCAGTTCGTGTAAAAGAGACAAGCCATTGGAGCAGTCTATTAGAGATAGGGAACCATGGAGAGCATTCTATGATAGAGGTAGGAAAAAAATAAGGATGCATGCCCACGATCAGTGTCTGCAGCGTTTTGGATGCAGCATGCTCCAGTTGCATCCAAAACACTGCGTTGTACAGTACAAGCACAGAGGATGGGATTTCTAGAAATCCCGTGCCCACTGTGCTTGTTTTTTCCACAGCAAACACTGACCTGCAGTGCGTCTTTCCAGACCGAGCATGTCAATTGTTTGCATGCGTCCTCCGTAGGCAAGCGAGAGACCGCAGCGCACTGAACCCTGATCGTGGGTATAAGCAGCTGTGTTCTCCTGTGGAACCTGTGAGTCCTGATCGTGGGCACATACCCTTACAGTCTGTGTGAGAGGAGAGGGGACCATGTAGAGCATGTGTCAAAAGACGAAAGCCTGTCCATTCTAGTCTCAGCCTTCCTGCTAGAGGGACAAAGATGCACCTTGGAGGGTGAGCAAACCTCTGGTCATCACGTATTCAAGATCAACTCTTTGCATGCTGGAAGCACTGATATGTCCCTCAATGTCCTACATTGTGTGGTCTATGGTATCTGAGACTGTGAGATTTCAGATACCCCCCAGGTGAGAAAATTTTTGTATTGCAATACCACTGAAGGAAATTGTGGCTTGTTTGAAATTACCATCAGAAGCCCTCTGAGAATGTGATTCGGGCGTATGCGCTGACGGGCTAGTGATTGTAATGACGCAGATAATCACTGTGTGCTCTGTTGAACATATTTATCAGCTGTACTGTATACTCCTAAACATGACTGATTGTATCTTGTAGCCTGACTCAAAAAGGTGGATACTGCCAAACAATATGTCCAACAGAGGACACAGAGACTCTGCTAGCATCATTTCTGTCAATGGCCCAGTCAGCGCTTACATCCAAACCTTGTTGCAGCCACTGACATGAGGGTAAAACACAATGTGAACATAGCCTAAAGCAGATCTAGCCTTTGGATAATTTTCCTGTAAAAATGGACACCCCTTTAATAAAAGCACCACCGATAACAAAAATAAGTTTCCTAACTTAACAGATGTGTAGTGTTATCCACCGCTTTTAACTCAATATGATCTATGTATATTTTTGCTGTTTTATTTTATAGCATTGAATTTTCTTAAATGGTCACTGTTCTGTTATGTGAAGCTGCCTTCTGCCTGACTTGCTCAGTGAACTGAGTCTAATACACCAATTTTCAGCAGAAGAGTCTTTGTTGCAAAACATGTCCATTTTCTTCCATGCATTGCTAGTGTTGACAATCGGATGACAGCAATGCTTTATCTTCTCCCTCTAAGTGGCCATTGGCTTCACAGTGAACTTACTGCCTATCTTTTATCACTGTCCATTGTCATTTACACTCCGTGTGATTTGAAAGTTATTTGTTTGGGCTTGTCATGTTTTTGTCATATTCCGCAAAGTCAACATTATAAAGTAAGATCCGGATTAATGTTTAATGATGTTAATCAGTTCAAGACCAGTCCCTATACCTCCTGTCCAGGATGCCAGGCTCCTTGCCAGGCTCATGCTTTTTTTGAACATGCAGTTTAACCCCTACACCCCCAGCCTGTTTTCATCTTCCTGATCCTGCCAAATTTTGAATTCTGACCAGTATAATTTTATGTGGTAATATCTCTGAAACGCTTCAACGGATCCCGGTGATTCTAAGACTGTTATTTTCTGACATATTATACTTCATGTTAGTGGTAAATTTTGTTCAATATGATTTGTGCTTATTTATGAAAATTTTGAAAATTTGCCCAAAAATTTGAACAATCTTTCAAACAAATTTCGCTATTTTTGAACTTTGAATTTTTACGCCCTTGACCCCTCCCCGACATTTGATGTAAGTTTGAGTCATGGTCGGAAAGGTATGCCCACAAATTAACGTAAATGTATGTCATGGGAACATCTGGTCACCGTGCCTTCAGACTCGGTGATCAGAGGAAGGTGCCTACTGAATGTGACAGCAGGACACCGGAACACGTCACCACAGGTAGTTTCACTGCCCCCGCAACTATGATGGCTGTGATTGATTTCTCAATTCTATAGTACTTGGGCAATATTCACCGAATCTGGGAAGAAATTAAGATTGCAAAGAAAGGTGTAAAGTGTGTTACAGAAGGGGGATAAGAAATTACACCATTTTTCAGTGGGATATCTGCCCTGTCAAACCTGGCATGTGTATAAAAGAATGTTTCAAAGTCTATCACTTGTCCAAGGACTACTAAATGTATTTATGACTTTAGGGTACGTGCACACGATCAGGACTCGCTGTGTGTTGGACTCAACAGGTCCAAATAAACAAAAAAAATCCGGAACACCACAGAAAAATGAAAATGAAGTCCGAAGTAGTGCTTGACAATAATGATTTATTTAGTATTTGCAAATGTAAACGTAGTCTGTCCAACGATTCGATCCAAGATGGATCTTTCACAAGGACCTTGGGACTAGTGACATGTAATGAAAAAAACAGAAACAAACAAAATATTACAAAAAGGAAAAAACAGTCATTAAACTGTGT
The DNA here is from genome assembly GCF_048569485.1 of Anomaloglossus baeobatrachus. Classification (NCBI taxonomy): domain Eukaryota; kingdom Metazoa; phylum Chordata; class Amphibia; order Anura; family Aromobatidae; genus Anomaloglossus; species Anomaloglossus baeobatrachus. Next base: position 428,485,102 of record NC_134358.1, read on the forward strand.
TGTTACAAAACATGTGATTTGACATAAAGGGCACTATAGACATATGGGAGTAGAACTCCACCCCCATGCGACAACCACAATAATGAAGTAAAACGGAAAATCATATACATAATAGTCACAGGCATCTAGTTAATAGGCATAATAATCTCCTTGTTGTCATGTGAAATTCTGTTGAGACATGAACAGTAAGACAGTGAATGCTAGTGACTGATCAAGAAAAAATATAAAGACATACCTAAATACTAAACAAATCGTCAAATTGCACCAAAGAGAAATACAGACAGGCGTCTTTATCTGGAATGACTATACAAGCAGTCTATGGCAGAAGGAGATAAGAAAAACTGTCAGCAAATGGGTTATAGATAAATTCTGTAGGAGTATAGTGTAATATTGGGGAAAAAGGGGCAAACCTTTAGTAGAGCACCCAATTTTATAGTGAGCCAGGTTTATTCTATAACTATCAGCAGGCTGACCTGTGGGGCCGACTCCTCCGCAGGAGACTGCAGCTGCCCGTGCCCATGATCAGGATTCAGGGCGCTGCAGTCTCTTGCTTGTGTTCTCCCTATGGAGGACACTTGCGACTCCGCAGCAAACACTTGACATGCTTCGGCTCAAGAAAAACAAGCACACTGGGCACTGGATTTCTAGAAATCCCATCCACTGTGCTTGTACTGTACATCGCAGTGTTTTTGATGCGGCTGAAACATGCTGCGTCCAAAACGCTGTGAACACTGATCTTGGGCATGTACCCTTAATTTAATTGCCCAACTGGATGTGCTCTACACAGCTCATATATGCCAACCTTATGTACTTTACACAACTCACATGTAAAGAAAAAGGGATAAATCATCAGCTCACAGGTCGGAATGAATGTAACAGCCAAAGTGCAGGGAACGGATTAAATCTGGGCTGGTGCAAAATTGATTGCACGAGGAAAGAAAAGTAATGTATCCAGTTGTTGCAAGTGATTAAAAAAGGAGGTTCTTCTTTTAAAAGCATTATTTTGTTTCAAAGGGTTAAAAAGAAACACATGCCAGCGCATTTTAAGCATGTACTGTTCTTAATCATAGTAGAAAAGTTATGACACACTAAATATTTAAACTAGCATAGTATAAAGAACCATCCGATAGAAAACATTTCAATTCTTTGAATTAAGACACACCTTAATTAAAATTAAAAACACAGAGATTTATCTTGGTGTACCATAAAGAGTGAAACAAGACAATGAGGAAGTCAGGACAACATCACATCATATGAATACAGAAGTAATTACATTAGTAATATAATAAATCAGTCTTGTAGTTTAATCCTGGAGGAAATCTTGTCTCCATGTACTATATCCAGCAAGCCTCATGAGCCCGCAGCAGGGCAGCCTCCTCCTCGAGCTGGACAATTAACCCTGTCAATACCACAAATTGACATATGACTTATATCTCCGTGATGCTTTTCAAGGAAATGTCAGGACACTCCTGAGACTGAACATTTACTAACATTGGGATCACTCTTAGCTCCATTAACATGTTGAGATATACGAACTTTGAGCTTACGCGACATGCAGCCAATATACTACAATTTATGTGCATTGTATGTGACTAGATATACTAAGTAGGAGGTATTTCAAGTAATGAAACTTTCTAATGGAAAAGAATTACCAGAACTGATGGACAAAAAGGAAACACATTTTTGAATACTTCTACATAAACCGCATAACGGCATTTCGCAATTAAAGCAAGCCAAGTAGATTTAATATGGGTTGGATATATATACAGTACTGTATGTGCTCAGATAAAAATCTAAATCACTATATTTTGTATCAATAAGTCTTACCTCACTATTAACCCCTTTAGGCTATGTGCGCACGTTGCGTAATTACATGCAGTTACGCTGCGCTTTGTAGCGCAGCGTAACTGCATGCGTCCTGCGTCCCCTGCACAATCTATGGAGATTGTGCAGGAGCCGTGCGCACGTGGTGTCTTAGAGCGCAGCGCTTCGGCTGCTGCACGAAGCGCGCGTTCTAAGAAGTGACATGTCACTTCTTCCGTGCGCTCTGCCTGCAGCTCCTGCTCTGTCTATGGTAAGAGCTGCAGGCAGAGCGCATGGAATCGGCTTTTTTTTTCACTACGGACATTTTCTGCAGCGATTTGAAGCGCACGTGTGCTCTTCAGATCGCTGCAGAAATTTCTGCAGTGACAGTACGCAACGTGCGCACATAGACTTAAAATCAAGGATGTACTGATATGTCCTTGGCTGCCTCCCTCCAGTTACCGCGGGCTGCAGCAGCGAACCTGCAATATTCCCCACACAGCTCTGCTGATCTGATCAGCAGAGATGTGTGGCTAACAGGCGCAGTGGGATTGGAGATCCACCCGTGCCTGTTAACCTCTTGGATTGTGCTGTCAAACACTGACAGAGCTATTTAAATGGGAGCAGAAGGGATCATGCTGTTCCCCGCTGCCATCGGCAGCCTCGTGACACGATCATGAGGTGCCAATGTGTTGCCATGGTAGCGCGGGGTCAGCTGATGACCCCTGATGCTGCCATGACTCACTTCTTGTGAGAGCCTACAGAGCACCGTCACTCAAAAGAGATAAACATTTTAATAGTCCCCCTAGGAGACTTTATGCCTGCACAGTCCAATTGCCTATTCATTTCTGCTGATCAGAGCAGCATTGGTTTGATCAGCAGAAATTAACAGGCAATCGGACTGTGCAGGCATAAAGTCCCCCAGGGGGACTAGTAAAATAAATAAAAAAGGTAAAAAACAGTTTTAAAAAATATGAAAAAATAAGAAAAAAAACAAAGTTCAAATCAACCCTTTTTCGCCTCATTGAAAATAAAAGTTAAAAAAAATGAAAAAATGCACATATTTGGTAGAAATGCCCAATCTATCAAAATATAAAATCAATTAATCTGATCAGTAAAACAATTCCAAATGTCAAAATTACGTTTTTTGGCTGCTGCAAATATTTTTAAAAATGCAATAACAGGCGATCAAAATGTAGCAGCCGCACAAAAATGGTTTGATTAAAAACGTCAGCTCAAGACTCAAAAAATAACCCGTCATACAGCCCCAGATCCCGACAAATGAGAGCTCTACAGGTCACGGAAAATGGCGATAAAAGTGCAATTTTTTTTTTGGACAAACTTCTGAATTTTTTTAACCCTTTGGATAAAAGTAAAGCTATACATGTTTGGTGTCTGTGTACCGCCCCAGGCGGGCAGCCGGGCCGCTGCCGCCGCTCGGATCCGGATCCGCGGTGGCTCAAGGGGTCTCCGGACCCGGGCATCGAATGGCCACTTGATTAAAAGAAAGGGGGGAGATATGTACAGGGGGATTTTGGAAAGTTTGTGATGCCACCCACAGTGCATGGTAATGTGAGGGACCGCCGCTGCCGTTGGGGAGCCCGGTGACGATGGTGCGGCAGCCTGATGTTTAACCGCTCCGTGCCGTGGGTAGGGGGTTTGGGTCCCGGGGCCCGTTGGTGATGGATGGTGTTCGGGTGCCATTGGGGGATAGGTGCAAGGGATTTCCAATGTACTCATTCAGTCCCAGAATAACCACATCGACAGCTTGTAAACCAAAGTTCTGAGCACCACCGTAGTCTGCAGAGAGCATGCCTGGATCTGTGCCCCTGGTGTTGTTGTTGGTCTGTGGCCCTATCCCTGGGACCTTAGTCTCGATTGGACCCGTCAGTATGAAACTCTCCGGGTCCCGCTCACCCATATGGCTAATGAAGTGCGCATGCTCTCAGGGTTCACGCGTAGGATTTCTTTGGACTATAGTGGGAAAGTTTTATCCCATCGTTACACTAGTACCCCGATTTTGGAGCGGGTTGGGGATGACACTTGAAGTCTTCACCCGGTCAGGTAAATTACTGGAACGCGTGAAGCTACTTTCCAGCCTAGGGTCCACGTACCCCATCGTGCCCTGGCCCCTGCTCGGTGATAGTTCAAGGCCGCCGGCTGCCCTCCTCGGCAGACTGTGCCCCTTGACACTGTCCCCTGCGACCGGGTTCCAGCTCCTACCAGGCCCAGACCAACCAACGTCTGCCACCTAGTACTCAGGAGCTCTCCTCCGTGGCCTCTCCTCTTGAGAGCCACTTAATTTTCTCGCTCCTTCGCTCTCAACTCTCAACTGTCACTGTCCTCACTTTCTCCTCACCAACCCCCCCAAGTGGGAGGCCCTATTCCCTTCAGGCCCCTCAATGGTATGTCTGGTAGGTTCAAGTGGGAAGTGTTCCTAGGATTTTAATTGGACTAGCTGTTAACAACACCGGAGGACTAGGATCCGTTAACCAAGGAGGGTGGATACTGTGCGGGAGGGCAGATTGCACAATACCCTGTGACGACCTGATAGTCCAGGGCGTCACATCTATGCACTAGTACTGACCTGAGGCATCACACCAACACATCAGTTTTACCAGATAGTGAAAACGTTGAATAAAAGACCCAAAAAACTATCATGCAAGGATTAAGGATTTTTTCCAATTCAGCATCTTGTTTCAATAAAGGTAAACATTTTTTTGACTATCTCAATTATGGAAGAATATTCAACAGAAAAAAGGAATTGAAAAATGTCCTAGGCAAATCCATACTAAATTCATTACGAAGAGATTTGTTATTGGTATATAGTTGATAATTTCTCCACTGTATAGAGGAAATATAAATTGCTGTTCATATATTTGTTAGAATATCCTCTTTGTCTAAACCTTGTTATATTCCAGCTTAAAACTATTATCCTCAGAGCAAGCGCGTCTCACTCTAACAAATTGTTCCACAGGTTTGCTAGCGATGTCGAGCGCGATAGCACCCGCCCCCGTCGTCTGTGTGATATGTGGTGCTCGCTGCCGTAGCGAACATTATCGCTACGGCAGCGTCACACGCGCATACCTTGTCAGCGACGTTGCTGTGACCGCAGAACAATCCCTCCCTCAAGGGGGAGGTGCGTTTGGTGTCATAGCGCATCAGTGCGGCGTCACTAAGTGGCCGGCCAATAGAAGCGGAGGGGCGGAGATGAGTGAGACGTAACATCCCGCCAACCTCCTTCCTTCCGCATTGTCGGTGAACGCAGGTAAGGAGATGTTCGTCGTTCCTGCGGTGTCACACATAGCGATGTGTGATGCCGCAGAAACTAGGAACAACATCGCTAATGCCCATACAACGATATTTTGTTTTAGAATGACCTCTCCAAAACCAACGATTTTTACCACTTTTGGGATCGTTGGAGGTCACTCGTACGTGTCACATGCTGCGATGTCGCTAACGGCTCCGGATGTGCATCACAAACACCGTGACCCTGACGATATATCGTTAGCAATGTCGCAGCGTGTAAATCACCCTTATGGATTCAGTCTGGCCTATCATCCAGCAGTGTCCCTCTTTTAAGGTGTGAACAAAAGCGCAGTCAGCCACAGATTTGTGCAGTTCTGAAAAGCTGAGGAGCACTAAACAAAGACAAAACGGAATCCAGAGTAACTCTGCTGTCTCATTATAGTGAATGGATCCATCGGGGGTTTCATCTGAATTTGTTGTGCAATTTCTTCTGAGTATAGTTATACTCCATATGTGGTGAAAACTGCTATTGGCAGCGAGTCTCGCATCACAAGCACCCATACAAGTCTATGAGTGCGTGTGAAATATCGCACTGCCCTCGATGTCATCTAAGTGCAGTGTGATATACGATGGGGCAGGCCGCGGAGAAGAAGGAGAATGTGATCACTTTCTTTTCTCTGTGGCTGTGATCCAATCTTGTGATCGGATCACAGTCGCATGACACTTGGCTGACTTTTGCAGCAGAGCCTGAGTCAAGGGTCATTACCGTATTGCATCCAATGCTCTTGCATCGAAAGCAGTGTGTAAGTGAAGCCAAGGCCTTAAGGCTATGTGCGCACGTTGCGTCGGAGTACCTGCAGTTTATTCTGCACGTTTTCCTTCCCTTGGTTTTTGACCAAATGGCTTTTGACCATTTTTTAGCGCTAAAAACGCATGCGTATTTACCGCGTTTTTAGTGCGTTTTCAGCGCTTTTTACCTGCGTTTTCACCTGCGTTTCTGCAGATGCGTTTTGTAGATCAAAACACTGAGAAATAAAGTTGGAATAGTCAAAAAGAATGGAAAAAGAGAAAAAAAAGGATAAAATTAACTTTTAATAAAACTATATGGAAAATTATCAATTTTAATGAAATAATAGTGGTTATGCACATTTTATCAGAAAAATAGGTAAAGTTTATTATTTTTTAGCATTTAAATTTTCGGTTATTGTGTGTGTAAAGGAACATTATAACTCTTTAATTTTATGCCAGAAAAGTATACGTTTTTGAAGCCAAAAACGCAGTGGAAAAGCAGGTAAAAAGCATGAAAAACGCAGGAATTGTGCTTTTGCCATTTCTCATTGACTCCAATGTTAAGGAAACGCTGCAGAAATGGCAAAAACAACTGACATGCTGCTTCTTTTTCAGCATGGTTTTTGACCCAAAATATGCAAATTAAACGCTGCAGAAAAAAAAGCAAAGTGCAGACAGGATTTCAGCTTTTCCCATAGACTTTGCTGGAAAACAAAAACGCATGCGTTTTAGCGCAAAAATGCTGCAGAAACGCGGGTAAAAACGCAACGTGCGCACAGAGCCTAAAGGGAATCTGTCATTAGGTTTTTGGTATGGAATTTGAGTGGCACATGATCTAGGACCAGAAAGCCTAATTCCAGCTATGTATCCCTTACTGGACTCCTTGGTGTCGTTTTGATAGAATCCCTGGTTTTCCTCAGAATGCTGATTTGTTAGTAAGGGTGTGGTTCCACTTGCAATTTGCAAGGATGAATGCACTCCGATACAACATCGGATTGCTCTCACTCTAGTGCAAAACTATCGGGCAATGTCCATCTGCAATTGATTTCTCATGCCATACCGACATGCGGAATGAATCACAGCATGCTGCATTTGGCAGCGAGTCTTGGCTCACAACTCCCCATAATAGCAACAAGAAGAGGAGATAAAAACTCCCCCAAAAATATATTATAAAATGTACTCACAGCAAAAAAGGGCAACCAGTCCAGTTAGCCCAGGCCAACACATCTAATGCACAAACAGAATGCAGACAAGCCTCTCAACATGATAGACACTTCACAGGTGCAAGGTAAATTGCACACTAGTGGCGCGCATAGGGCGCTGTTCACACCTGTATGTGCATGGTGTCCACCCAGCAACCTATTACCACGCCCTTACTATAAGGGTATGTGCGCACGTTGCTTTTTACCTGCTTTTTTGCTGCTTTTTCTTCTGCGCTGTTTAATGCCAAAATGGATGTGTTCTTCTATTCAAGCAAAGTCTATGGGAATTTGGGTTTCTTGTTCACACTATGTTGTTCAAAATGCTGCCTTTTTGTGGCAGAACTTTGGTCAAAAACTCAGCTTTTCAAAGAAGCAACATGTCAATTGTTTTTGCCATTTGGGTTTTGCACTGCAAAGCTGAGTTTTTGACCAAAGTTCTGCCACAAAAAGGCAGCATTTTGAACAACATAGTGTGAACAAGAAACCCAAATTCCCATAGACTTTGCTTGAATAGAAGAACACATCCATTTTGGCATTAAACAGCGCAGAAGAAAAAGCAGCAAAAAAGCAGGTAAAAAGCAGGTAAAAAGCAACGTGCGCACATACCCTTAGATTAGGCAGGTTACTCGGACACTACTCACTGCAGCACGTAAGGGACAGAAATTCCACCATGCACGGCCGTATTAAGAGGCCCGGCTGCACCCCGCATAATCAAAGTGCAAAAAATACATATAAAATATATGTGAGCTATTAGTTTGTAAATTGGCCAATGTACGTAAGCCCACAATCCTCATCACGGATCCTCACGCTTGCGGGTCCATCATGTTGAGAGGCTTGTCTGCATCCTGTTTGTGCATAGATATGTTGGCCTGGGCTAACTGGACTGGTTGCCCTTTTTTGCTGTGAGTACATTTTATAATATATTTTTGGGGGAGTTTTTATCTCCTCTTCTTGTTGCTATTTTTGATAATTATCAGTGTAGGGACCCGCAAGCGTGAGGATCCGTGATGAGGATTGTGGGCTTACGTAGGTTGCTGGCTGGACACCATGCACATACGAGTGTGAACAGTGCCCTATGCGCGCCACTAGTGTGCAATTTACCTTGCACCTGTGAAGTGTCCATCATGTTGAGAGGCTTGTCTGCATCCTGTTTGTGCATAGATATGTTGGCCTGGGCTAACTGGACTGGTTGCCCTTTTTTGCTGTGAGTTCACAACTCCCCATACATGCCTATGGGAGCATGTGAAACATCGCACTGCAGTCGCAGTAGTACAGTACAATACTCAGTAGGGGTGGGGGTCACTAGACCACCGCCTACATGTTTATAACCCATTAAACAGATAACTGGAGTGACAGGCATGTGACACCTAAGCTGGGTTCACACTAAGCAACAGCGACAACGACGTCGCTGTTACGTCACCATTTTCTGTGATGTAGCAGCGACCTTGTAAGTCGCTGTTATGATCGTTGCTTAGCTGTCAAACACAGCAGCCGAAGTAGCGATCATAACGACACGCGTCGCTGTGCTGCAACATGTGCAGAGAGCAGGGAGCCGCGCACACTGAGCGCTGGCTCCTTGCTCTCCTAGCTACAGTACACATTGGGTTAATTACCCGATGTGTACAGCAGCTACAGGTGCAGAGAGCTGGGAGCCGGCACTGGCAGCGTGAGAGCGGCGGAGGTTGGTAACGAAGGTAAATATCGGGTAACCACCTTGGTTACCCGATGTTTACCTTGATTACAGCTTACCGCAGGCTGTCAGACGCCGGCTCCCGCTCCCTGCACATTCAGGATTGTTGCTCTCTCGCTGTCACACACAGCGATGTGTGCTTATCAGCGGGAGAGCAACAATAAAAAAAATGAACCAGGGCTGTGTGTAACGAGCAGCGATCTCACAGCAGGGGCCAGATCACTGCTCAGTGTCACACACAGCGAGATCGCTAATGAGGTCACTGCTGCGTCACAAAAACCGTGACTCAGCAGCGATCTCAGCAGCGATCTCGCTATGTGTGAAGCACCCCTTAGTCTGGCAGTCATAATCTCCTGCTGATAAAACAGTGATTGTTTTAAAATTACAGCAGGCTGCAGAGCAAGTAATACATCATTGAAATCAGTGTCTCTGCCCCTGTATTATTCTGCTCTCAGATTACCGTAAATAGCAAAAACCTGCTGACAGATTCCCTTTAACACTAGAACTACTGAGGTAGTCATTTTGACTACTTTGCACTATGTATTTCTATACAGGTGTCACGAGTCCAGTAGTTCTAGTTTTAAAGCACCTTTACAATTTTGACAACATATTATCTTTAAATCCTTCTTTAAACTACTTTAATAAAAATAAATTATACATATGTTATTGTAATATAATTTATTCATTAAATTGATAAATCATATCAAAATGTAATTTCATATTTGTTTTATGGAAACAGGTTTTTAAATAGGATAGAATATTTTATTGCCACAACTGGTAAATCCTGCTTATTTCTGTACTGCAAGATGAAAGCGAATGATAAAAGACAATATGCTGACCTTTGTAGATACTCTTTTAGAATAACAATACAGTATTATATCAGTAGCTTCTACACTATGGAAGGAGTTTAAGCCGGGTATCCAAGATACTGAGAGCAAAGCACTTTTTTTACATAGAGAAATGTATCACGATGTTGGCTTGATATTAGATGTAAATCAATAACAAATATTAAAGAACTGAAGAATTTTGCGTTTTGTGATTGGTTTTGTGTTTTTTTTTTTAGTTTTTAGAATTTTGGTTCATTTTTGGTTTCTTGGTTCTACCCGGTGTTTTGTTTTCAAGCGGTTTGCCATAAGCTGCTTCATAGAAAAAAAATGCGTGTTTGAAACAAAGCCAAAAAAATACCAATAAGGACGCAGTCAGATGGCCATATAACACAGATGCAATGCTTTGAATGGCCGGTGGCTCTCCTGAACCGAGCATGAGAGCTGCATAGAAATACCTGCTGTCAAGCTCGGATCAGGAGAGCCACCGACCAGTCCAAGCATTGCGTCCATGTTATACAGCCGTTTGACTGCGCCCTAAAAAAAACATGAAATTCATGGTATTTTTTAGGCATAAAAAAAGCCACAAAAAAAAAAACAAAACAAAATTAAGGAGACATTTTTCATAAGGAGTTTGTGGCTTTAATACTATTTGCACTACAGTTTTTCCAGTGTTGCCCAATGTTTAATATAAAATGAAAACCTTTATTAATATCACAATTTTTAAAAACACACCCAGTGACTGTGAACACACAGGGGCATACAAGGGACATGAAAGGAGCTTCCTAGATGGGATCCCTATATTGTCTATAGGAGACCCTGCTCCTTACTTGTCCACGGGGTAATATATAAATATATATAGCGCCGTAATTATTTTGAGCGCCCCCGTTCAGCGTCAACTAACCCTTGATGCTCCCTAAATTAAATGAGGTATCAAAACACTAAAGGGGCAGGGAAGGGGGGGAGACACTCTCTATGGGGTCCCTGTCTCACCCTGTGGAAACTCACTCCTACCTATCAACGGAGGGTATAACGCCATAAATGTTTTGAGCGCCCCCGTTCCACGTCGGCTTACCCTTAATGCACCACGCTAATTTATGAGTGAATTAATACTAAAAATGGCACAACACTCATACGTGATTCAAGAGGATGGAGTAATAGACCCACAGCCTGCAGTGTAATACCATAGATACCAGTTTCACACTGCCACTAGAATCAATGAGTTTGTGACCACCATGCATGGATACACATCAAAGAAAAACTTCAAACTTTGTAGGCCTACCGAGATGCACAAGATGATCATAAAGCTAAATGATAAGCTCATCAATCGTGCAGTCTCGTATCAAGGCAATCCTACAAGCCAGAAGGTAAAACAGCAAACCAAATGCAATAAATTTGCACACTAGAAAGGGAAAAATTTAGATACAGTTACTTCCCTTTAGATGAATATTTCCATGTCGCCTTGACGCGTTTCCCCTTTTTTTGGTGAGACAGGGACCCCATAGAGAGTGCCCCCCCCCCTTCCCTGCCCCTTTAGTGTTTTGATACCTCATTTAATTTAGGGAGCATCAAGGGTTAGTTGACGCTGAACGGGGGCGCTCAAAACATTTATGGCGTTATACCCTCCGTTGGTAGGTAGGAGTGAGTTTCCACAGGGTGAGACAGGGACCCCATAGAGAGTGTCTCCCCCCCTTCCCTGCCCCTTTAGTGTTTTGATACCTCATTTAATTTAGGGAGCATCAAGGGTTAGTTGACGCTGAATGGGGGCGCTCAAAATAATTACGGCGCTATATATATTTATATATTACCCCGTGGACAAGTAAGGAGCAGGGTCTCCTATAGACAATATAGGGATCCCATCTAGGAAGCTCCTTTCATCTCCCTTGTATGCCCCTGTGTGTTCACAGTCACTGGGTGTGTTTTTAAAAATTGTGATATTAATAAAGATTTTCATTTTATATTGATAATTGAGGTTTCTCTATTTGGTTTTCAAAACTCAATTCGACTAAACTGTTGTTGATAGTTGCCCAATGTTTCACACGTCTGTTGCATCTTTAGCTACCGTATATTGCTTTTGTATGGAATCAATTTTCCACTTTTTACTCATTCCATTGCCCCTCTTCCTAGAGTGATTTTTTTTTTTTTTTTTTTAACAGTCTCAATTTATAAATCTGGCTTAAAACTTTATTGCATAGCTAACTACACCCAGACTGCACCCTGTTTGTTAAAAAGGCAAAAGCACAATAAAATAACAAAAGGTTTTTTACAATAAAAAAATGCTGCAAAACCCTTGATAAATTCCTCTAGCCTCTTTCACACGTCCGTGTAAAACACACACACACACACACACACACACACACACACACATTTTTCATGGACATGTTGAAGGTACATATGGCCCTCCACACGTCGTGATTTTGACACACGTGTATTCTCCGTGTGCTATCCGTGAGAGCACAGTGAGATCTGGAACATTTTACTCACCTGTCTCCGGCACTGCTGTCCGTGGTGCTGATATCTCCGATGCTGCGGTCACACTTGCTTACGGGTCCACGATGCAGTGAATATACAATGAGCATAATGAGTGGGCCCTGAATCAAGTGACAGCAGCACCAAAGACAGCAGCGCCAGGGACAGGTGAGTATAGAAAATCATTTTATTTCACAGACATGTTTTCTCCGGTACGTGTCACATGGATCATACCACTGTGTGGTCCATATGACATCAGTGCTGCTGGTGAAAAACGAACTTGTCTCCTTGCGGAACACACGGACAAGCATGTGCTTCATACGGACACACAGTCCTTGTGAAAACAATGATCTGTGTGCAGACCCATTGATTTTAATGGGTCCGCGTATGTCTGTGATTATGGTACGTATGAAAATGGCATCATACGTACCAGAATCACTGATATGTGAAGGGGGCCAAAGGGTGCTTTTTCACTATTTAATTGTGGCCATTAAACAACCGTTGACTGGCTATATCTAAGCTGATTGTTTAGAATTGCCTTTCCATGCGCATAGAACGATTGTTAATAGATTGCTCCGTGCATATAGATTATTATTGTTCTCAGTAGCACATTTCCATGCTCGGGTGTCGGGTACTCGTAACTAGTGATGAGCGAGCACTACCACGCTCCGGTGCACGGTAATCGTAACTAGTGATGAACGAGCACTAACATTCTCAGGTGCTTGGTACTCATAACTAACGATGAGCAAGCACTGCCGTGCTCGGGTGCTGGGTACTAGGAAATTGTGATGAGCGAGCACTACCATGCCCGGGTGCTCAGTATTCATAACTAATGATGAGCGAGCACTACCATGCTCGGGCGCATGGTACTCGTTACTAATGATGAGCAAGCACTGCCATGCTCGGGTGCTGGGTATTAGAACATAGTGATGAGCGAACACTACCATGCCTCGGTGCTAAGTACTCGTACCAGGTGACTAGCGAGCACTACCATGCCCGGGTGCTCAGTACTCGTAACTAGTGATGAGCGAGCACTACCATTAACGGGTGCTTGTACTCATAATTAATGATGTCCGAGCACTACCATGCTCGGGTGTTGGGTACTCATAACTAGTGATGAACGAGATCCAGCATTCTTGGGTGCTCGGTATTCTTAACCAGTGATGAGCAAGCACTACCATACTCGGGTGCTGGGTGCTAGGAAATAGTGATGAGCGATCACTAACATGCCCGTTGCTCAGTACTTGTAACTAGTGACGAGCGAGCACTACCATGCTCAGGTCCTCAGTACTCGTAACTAGTGATGAGCGAGCACTACCATGTTCAAGTGCTTAGTACTCGTAACTAGTGATGAGCGAGTATTACCATTCTCGGGTGCTTGGTACTCGTAAATAGTGATGAGCAAGAACTACCATGCTCGGGTGCTGGGTACTAGGAAATAGCGATGAGTGAGCACTACCATGCCCAGGTGCTCAGTACTCGTAACTAGTGACGAGCAAGCAATACCATGCCCAGGTGCTCAGTACTCGTAACTAGTGATGAGCGAGCACTACGATAACTGAGCGCTCAGTACTTGTAACTAGTGATGAGTGAGCACTACCATGTCCGGGTGCTCAGTACTCATAACTAGTGATGAGCGAGCACTACCATGCTCAGGTGCTGGGTACTCGTAACTAGTGATAAACAAGAGCTACCATTCTTGGGTGCTCAGAACTCATAATTAGTGATGACGAGCAAGCACTATCATACTCGGATGCTGAGTACTAGGAAATAGTAATGAGCGAGCACTACCAAGCCCGGGTCCCCAGTACTCGTAACTAGTGACGAGTGAGCACTTCCATGCTTGGGTGCTCAGTACTCATAACTAGTGATGAGCGAGCACTACCATGTCCGGGTGCTCAGTACTCGTAACTAGTGATGAGCGAGCACTACCATTCTTGGCTGCTTGGTACTCATAACTAATTATGTCCAAGCACTACCATGCTCGGGTGCTCAGTACTCGTAACTAGTGATGAATGAGAACTACAATTCTTGGGTGCTTGCTTGGTACTCATAACTAGTGATGAGCAAGCACTACCATACTCAGGTGCTGAGTACTCGTAACTAGTGATGAGCAAGCACTGCCATGCCCGGGTGCTCCGTACTCGTAACTAGTGATGAGCGAGCACTACCATGCCCGAGTACTCAGTACTCGTAACTAGTGATGAGCGAGCACTACCATTCTCGGGTGCTTTGTACTCTTAACTAATGATATCCGAGCACTACCATGATTGGGTGCTGGGTAGAGATGAGCCACCCCCCTAGCGTTTGAGTACGGTTCGGTTCATTGAACGGAGGCTCCGTTTGGCGAACGTTCGATGAACTCCTTCGGACCCCATTGAAAACAATGTCAGGCAAACACAAACACATAAAAACACATTATACATGTACACATACAGTTAATAAGCATTGCCATTACACTTACAGGTCCCCGCGACGTGTCCTGCACTCTGTCTCCAGCCGCTTTTCCTTCCGATAATCGCTGCGTCCTCCCGGTAACCAGCACTGATGATAGGACCTTCCGTGATGTCAAAATAGCATGTGACCAGTCACGTGTCTATTATCTCGTTGGCTACAGACTGTTCACATGGCTAGACGTCATGCTATGGCCTGTCAGTGCATCTCTCCGGTACGCGGTGCTCGTTTGTGCATCTCCGTGTACCGGCGCGATGCTCTGGCACATGGTCGGCTTCCCCGTCCCTGCATGTGGGCGCTCTTTACAAAGTCAGCCTACATGCAAGGACTGGCTGCCACAGCCGGTGAATTGCGGCACAGGGAATCACGTGATCGGAGCACCGTTGCTATAGTAACCCGCCTGTCAGATTACTTTAGCAATGGTGGCAGCGGTGACGTCACCGCTTACAGCCCGCAGCCTCTGCTCACTCTCACTGAGTGATTAGACTGCACGGAGAGCAGCACCGTCTTCCTCCCATGCAGTGCTGTCTGATATATCAGAGCTGCATGGGTTGAAGAAGAAAGAAGACAGAAGACCAGGATCGTGGAGGGATGAGAGGGAATAATAAACATGGAGTCTCTAAGTGTGTCTGTGTATTTATTTCTATTAAAGTATTTTTTCTCTGTGTGGTGTCTTTTTTTAACCCTTTATTGGGGATTCTTAATGGCCGGGTCAAACTTGCCTGACATTAAGAATCTCTGGCTTAATACTAGCTAGTAAAACAAAGCTAGTATTAACCCATTATTACCCAGCAAGCCACCTGGCTTCAGGGCTGCTGGATGAGTTGGATAAAGTGCCAGATGATGGCGCTTCTATGAAAGCACCATTTTCTGGGGCGCCTGCGGACTGCAATTCGCAGCAGAGGGGCCCAGAAAGCTCGGGCCAACCTGTGCTGCGGATTCCAAGCCCCAGCTTCCTAGTTGTACCTGGCTGGACACAAAAATGGGGCGAAGCCCATGTCGATTTTTTTTTTTAAAATATTTCATGAAATTCATGAAATAATTAAAAAAAAGGGCTTCCCTATTTTTTTTAGTTCCCAGCCGGGTACAAATAGGCAGCTGGGGGTTTGGGGCAGCCATACCTGCCTGCTGTACCTGGCTAGCATACAAAAATATGGCGAAGCCCACGTCATTTTTTTGTGGGGCAAAAAAATCCTGCATACAGTCCTGGATGGAGTATGCTGAGCCTTGTAGTTCTGCAGCTGCTGTCTGCTCTCCTGCATACACTAGTGAATTGAGAATGCTGAGCCTTGTAGTTCTGCAGCTGCTGTCTGCTCTCCTCCATACACTAGTGAATTGAGAATGCTGAGCCTTGTAGTTCTGCAGCTGCTGTCTGCTCTCCTCCATACAGACAGCAGACAGCAGCTGCAGAACTACAAGGCTCAGCATACCCGATCCAGAGCTGTATGCCGGAGTTTTTTGCCCCCCCAAAAAATTACGTGGGCTTCACCATGTTTTTGTATGCTAGCCAGGTACTGCAGGCAGCTACGGGCTGACCCCAACCCCCAGCTGTCTATTTGTACCCGGCTGGGAACCAAAAATATAGGGAAGCCCTTTTTTTTTTAATTATTTCATGAATTTCATGAAATGATTTAAAAAAAAAAATGACATGGGCTTCGCCCAATTTTTGTGTCCAGCCAGGTACAACTAGGCAGCTGGGGATTGGAATCCGCAGCGCAGGGTGCCCAAGCTTTCTGGGCACCCCTGCTGCGAATTGAAGTCTGCAGCCGCCCCAGAAAATGGTGCTGTATCCAACTCTTCCAGTTGCCCTGGTGACGGGTGGCTCGCTGGGTAATAATGGGGTTAGGGCTAGCTGTTTATTATCAACTGGCCCTAAGCCCGAAATTCATGGTGTCACGTCAATATTAGACATGGCCAGTTGGACACCATGAATTTCTAGTACAGATAAAAAAAAACACAACACACAGAAAAATATTTTTATTAGAAGTAAAACACAAGACAATTAGTGACTCTATCTTTATTGAAATAAAGAACCCCCTCCGCAGTAATCCTGGGTCAAGGGTCCCGCCCCATCCAATCCGGATCCAATATCATCTGATCGGTTTGCTGGAAGGCAAAGCGATCAGATGATGTGTTAGGTTCAAGGGCCTGAATCACATGACACAGCAACTGATTGTATAAACGGCTTTTATACAATCAGCTGATGCATAAGTGAAAAAAAAAAAAACTACACACTTCTGTGCAGATTCCTGTCCGACAGCAGCAGCTGATAGTTTGGCCGGCCGGGCGGTAAAAAGCCGGCCTCACCGCTCGACTTATAGTGTCAGCTGATTCTGTCAGGTGACCGCATCAGCTGATCATCGCCAGGTCTGAGAGAGAGAAAAGAGAGAGAAAAGAGAAAGAAAAGAGAAGAGAGGGAGAGCGAGAGATGAGAGAGAGAAGAGAGGAGAGAAGAGAGAGAGAAGAGGAGAGAAGAGGAGAGAAGAGAGAGAGGAGAGAGAGGAGAGAGGGAGAGAGGGAGAGAGGGAGAGGAGAGAGAGGAGAGAGAAGAGGAGAGGAGAGAGAAGAGAGAGAGAAGAGAGAGAGGAGAGAGAAGAAAAGAGAAAAGAGAGAAGAGAGAGAGGAGAGAGAGAGAAGTGAGAGAGGAGAGAGAATAAGAGAGAAGAGGCAAGAACAGAGAGAGAGAAGAGAGACAGGAGAGAGAGAGAGAAGAGAGAGAGAAGAGAGAGAAGAGGAGAGAAGAGAGAAGAGAGGGAGAGAAGAGAGAGAGGGAGAGAGAAAAAGAGAGAGAAAAAGAGAGAACAAGAGAGAGAGAGAGACAGAGAGAGAGAGAGAGAGAAAGGAGAGAGAGAGAGAGAAGAGAAAGAGAGGAGAGAGCAATGCAGCCTCATTCCGTGAACTGCTCCGATTTTAGAGGTGTGGTCCACGGCTCACAGCTGATGTCCGGCTCCTCCCCTCAGTGCATAATTAAATTAAATTAAATTATAATTATAAATAAATAAAAATTAAAAATAAATTAAATTTTTTACTGGGGCGGCCAGGACTTGAACTCGTGAACATTGAGCCACTGCCTCTAATGAGAAAACATATGAAGATTTGGTATTCTTGACTTCTGCATTGCAGAGTGAAGTCTCCAGTGACAGCGTGGCTCACTTCAGGTGCTGCGTGGAGAGAACACAGAGCGCTCGTGTTCTATGGCGCTCCCTGTATTCTTCATGTAGCAGAGCTGAAAGCGTTGTGTGGATTACTTCGGACCTGGATTGTTGTTTGGGGATTAAAAAAGAGGTAAATGAGGTTTTTTTGTCTTTTATTCCAAATAAAGGATTTTTCGCTGCGTGTGTTTCTTTACTTTCACTTGCAGGTTAATCATGGAAGGTGTCTCGGGGAGTCGCTTGTCATGATTAACCCCATTATTACCTCGATTGCTACCGCACCAGGGCAATTCTGGATGAACTGGGTAGAGTGCCGGGACTGCCGCATCTAATGGATGGATGCTTGGATGAACTTCACTTGTATACTAAGGGGTACTTTGAACAATACGATATAGCAGGTGCGATGTCAGTGGGGTCAAATCGAAAGTGACGCACATCCGGCGTCGCTGTCGATATCTTAGTGTGTAAATCCTTTATGATACGATTAACGAGCGCAAAAGCGTCGTAATCGTATCATCGGTGTAGTGTCCGACATTTCTATAATGTAGCTGCAGCGACTGTACAATGTTGTTCCTCGTTCCCCTGCGGCACCAAACATTGCTGTGTGAGAAGCCGCAGGAGCAAGGAACATCTCCTACCTGCGTCACCGCGGCTCACGACGGCTATACGGAAGGATGGAGGTGGGCGGGATGTTTACGTCCCGCTCATCTCCGCCCCTCCACTTCTATTGGCCACCTGCCGTGTGACGTTGCTGTGACGCCGCACGACCCGCCCTCTTAGTAAGGAGGCAGTTCGCCGGCCAGAGCGACGTCGCAGGGCAGGTGAGTGCATGTGAAGCTGCCGTAACGATAATGTTTGCTATGGCTGCAATCACAAGATATCGCTGCTGCGACGGGGGCGGGGACTATCGCGCTCGGCATCGCAAGCATCGCCTTGCCATGTCGTAGCGTGCAAAGTACCCCTAAGTATAATGGAAGTGGATGGGGAACGCGAGCATTTTTCATTGCACTTGGGCACTCGAGTTACACCTATCAGAGCATTAACTGCTCATTATGAATACCAAGCACCCGAGCATGGCTGTGCTCGCTCATCACTAGTTATGAATACTGGGCATCCGGACATGGTAGTGCTTGCTCATTACTAGTTACAAGTACCAAGAACCCGAGCATGGTAGTGTACGCTCATCACTAATCAGCAGCTTATTTATGCTCATTCCTTATAATCGTCCAGTGTAAACGCATTCTAATGGAAGCCGGAGCTTGTGTTTTCTTATAACAGCTTCTCTTTAATGTAGTCATTTGTGTTCCCTGTGTGCTTTTACTTAGGTAAGGCCTAGGAGCAATTTTTGGTCATTCTTTCTGCTTGTAACAAATGAAGCTTAAACAGATTGCTTTGCTTTCTCCTCGGGGTTCTCGCATTTACAAGGAATGACCTCTACTGGTTTCTTTGGAGAGTAGATGTGATTTGTGCTTTAAAGCACACACATCAATTTGTATTACTTTCAAAAGCTTGTTGTAGACTGCATTGTGCAAATCCACAGCTTTCAGTCAGGATTTTATTTTTAAGTCATTCATTCATGCGTCCGTTCATTTCTATATAGGTTGCAGACTTGTCACCAGTTAATAATGCTGCCTTTTTGCCTCTTGTGTTCTCATAAATATTCAGGGAACGGAAATAGTTTTTTTTTAAGGGTTTTTTTGAGCAAAAGCTTCCAGAAAATATGAGGATTCACTGAAGCTGGATTTTAATATTCAATCTTTAAAGTATTCCCATCTCAGACATCAATAATATCTTATTGATGCCAGTCTACTTTTCCATTCTTGGCAGGGTGAGATGTGTGTCCCCCGAAGTGGGATCTACATTTATTAGACATTTATATAATTTCCTGTGGGTATATCATAATTGACTGAGAGGAGAAGCTCCTGACATTCATGTTAATCAGAAGCTATAACGAAGATCTAAGGCCCCATTCACACGAACGTGTCTGCGGTACGTGCTAGGTCCGTTTCCGCATGTACCGGAGACACAGGCACACGTAAACCCATTAAAATCAATGGGTTTATGTGCACGCACGTGTTCAACCATTGGCCCGTAACTCCATGCGGAGCAGACGTGAGCCCGTGTGCTCCATACAGAGGCATATCCGTTTTTCTCCGGCAGCACGGGTGTCACACAGCCCACACACGTACCACACGGATGTAGTGTGAATGCGGGCCCACGTGACACGTGCCGGAGAAACACACGTGTCATTGTAAAAATAAAAAAAACACATACTCACCCCCACCAGCCCTGTAGTCTCTGCCGCGGCTGTCACCTGCATCCGACACCCAGTGAATTTGAACAGCGCATCTTCTTCACTGGGGGCCGGAAGCAGCGTCAGCGGGGCATAGCCTGTGCCGGACACTGTCAGTCAGCACCACAGACAGCTCCGGAAGAAACAGGTAAGGCGGGACTATCCGTTCTCCATGTGTTATTACGTATAACACACGGATAACACGCATGTGCCACAAATATGGCACACGGGGAGTAATTCACCCCTTTTACTATGTACGTGAAAAAACAGTACGTTTTTTCACGTGCGTGTGAAGGGGCCTAAGGGTGTGTTCACACTGGTCTTTTTGCTATGATTTTTTGCGCATTTCCACTCATAGAAATGCCAAAAAACTCTCATAAAATGTTCAAAAGATTCCTTTTCATGGAAAAATAACTTACTGTTCATTTGTTCAGATTTTTGAGCGTCTTTCAAAGACTTAAGTTTTCAAAAATGCCAAGAGTTTAAAAGAAGTAACATATTTTTCATACGTTTTCCAATAGGAAAATGCTCAATATATTACAATACATCTTAATTTTAAATGCTACAAAGACAACAAGGAGACTCATGGGTGTCTTTTTGAGGGTTTGGTAAGTAATTTCACACACAAGCGTTTCTAGATTGCTTTATAGATAGATTGCTTTATAGATTTGTGAACGAAATACACCACTCCTATGCCTCTTGAACTCCAAATTAATACAATTTCTTTTATGAGCGCTCGGGAAATCATTGCAGCACTAGTGCTTTGTGGTCTACTGAAAGTTTCTGCTTTATTACGTGACCAGTGATTATGTGACCAGTTTATTTAGTACCCCAAACAAAGAAATAACTCCTCTTCCTCTAAACTATGCACTAATAAGAGCCGCAGGGGTATAGAAATGTAAAACTTCCCATCCCATCAGTATTAAGGGTATGTGCGCACGTTGCTTTTTACCTGCTTTTTACCTGCTTTTTTGCTGCTTTTTCTTCTGCGCTGTTTAATGCCAAAATGGATGTGTTCTTCTATTCAAGCAAAGTCTATGGGAATTTGGGTTTCTTGTTCACACTATGTTGTTCAAAATGCTGCCTTTTTGTGGCAGAACTTTGGTCAAAAACTCAGCTTTGCAGTGCAAAACCCAAATGGCAAAAACAATTGACATGTTGCTTCTTTGAAAAGCTGAGTTTTTGACCAAAGTTCTGCCACAAAAAGGCAGCATTTTGAACAACATAGTGTGAACAAGAAACCCAAATTCCCATAGACTTTGCTTGAATAGAAGAACACATCCATTTTGGCATTAAACAGCGCAGAAGAAAAAGCAGCAAAAAAGCAGGTAAAAAGCAGGTAAAAAGCAACGTGCGCACATACCCTAACTGCGCCCTATGACATTATTCAGTTATAAGACACGATGGTGTCTATAAGAACAAAATGAATTGTATTCACTCACAGATTTAAGAAACAAATTCTGGAAATATTTAGCAAAAAGATGCCCAGAAATGTTAAGAACATGCTAACAAAAAACCACTGGCAGAAAAAGCTCAAAAAATGCCCAAGAAATGAGAAAAAGCAATAAAAAAAAAGATGCCTGGGTTTTTGTGCATTAAAAAACAATATTTTTGACCACCAGAAAAAGACGCAGTATGAACATACCCTTAGGCTATGTGTGCACTTTGCGTTTTTACCTGCGTTTCCGCAGCGTTTTGAACTGCAGCGTTTTAATGCCAAAAGGCATGCGTTTTGATTTTCAAGCAAAGTCTATGGGAAATAGGGATTTCTTGTGCGCACCCCATGCGGTTCTACACGCTGCGTTTAATTTGCATAATTTTGGGCAAAAACTCAGCGTTTAAAAAAGCAGCATGTCAATTGCTTTTGCCAGTTGAGCTGCATTTTGCTAACATTAGAGTCAATGAGAAGATGCAAAACGCATTCTACATCAAAATCCTAGCGTTTTACATGCTTTTTGGATGCAAAAAACAAGCGTTTTTGACAATTTAATTGCCTGCGTTTTTGACATTATATTAAAGGCATGATATGTCCCTTTACACACACATAGTCCGACAATTAAAATTATGAAAAACATTAATTTAACGTTATTTTATACCTAAATATTAACAAACATTTATCATTTTAATAAAATCAGCTATTTTGTTTATGATTATAATTATGATATTTGTTAACATTTTTTTTCAATTTTTTCATAGTGTTTAAATGTTAAAACTTTATTTAGCAGTGTATTTGTCATCAAAACGCATCTGACTTTAAGCAATGAAAAAGCATGTAAATCGCGGTAAAACGCGGCCAAAACGCGGTAAAAACGCAAGCGTATTTATAGCGTTTTGAGGTCAAAATCAACTTTGGCAAATACCATTTCTGCCAGAGGATGCGTTTAGAACTGCAACTACCTCGACGCAAAGTGCGCACATAGTCTTATACTGGAATCCATTGCCTATAGACTATAATGTATGCCTCCTGAGCAAATCATCATGATGTATGAGGCAAATAGTTGTCATGTTAGCCCATGAGTAAGAATGTGAAACTAATGATATAAAAATCCTTACTTAGGCTTTCTTCACACATTGTGTTTTTGCTGTTTTTTATGCTTTTTTATGCAAATTAAAATTACAGTACCAACAAAAGCTGTGAGATTTCAGACACCTCATGTACACTTGGCTTTTATTTTCCTGATGGAATTGGAAAACCGCTGCATTTTTTAAAGAAGCAGCATAGCGTTTTTGCAGCATTTTTGCTGCTTATTTGGTGATTTAAATTAATACAACAAAAAATGCAGCAAAAATGCAATGTGTGAACATAGCCTAAGTCAGACATTATTTTGCACAGTAACTTTCTGATTAATAGTATAGTTTCTGTCCTTTTGGTGGAGAGGAATAACATCTGATCTGATGAAGGTCGCTTATAGTGATTAATGTGGCTAAACTGGTGACTATAATAACACTGGTCAACAAAAAAAAATAAATTCTGTGTCTGGTTTGAAAATGGGTGTTTTTTACTAATTTTGGGGTGCTAATTTCAGTGGAAAAGTTGGATTCTTTCTATCACGTCACATTTAATAGATATAAAGCATTTTAAGAAAGATAAGAAACTTAGGCCTACCTAAAAGCTACACTATCAATGTCATAAAGTCGTAATGATGAGTCAAAGTCATAATAATAGCAATAGCACTTATATAATTCACTTTCAGCTTAATTACTATCAAAATCCAAATTCTAATGTCATGTTGTTTGTGCAAAATGGGCTGATGAGGCTTTCCTTTTGTATGTAGTCTCATCTGTCTCACTACACAACATCCAGCAGTAGTCACCCATCATTGCAGGATTCCAGCATCCATGGTAGCGTTTCTCCATGGTAAGAATGTCCTGGTGAAAACTCTCACCTTGTTCGTCACTAACAGAACCCAAGTGTTCTGGAAAAAAGTCAAGGTGCGAATGTAAAAAATTAATTTTCAATGACATTCTACAACCCATTTCTTTGTAGTTTTGCAATAACTCACCAACTGTGGAAACATAGTCATCATCTTTATTTTTACCCAAGAAACCATCAGCAATTGTTTTGAAGGAGGACCAAGCAGATGACTCATGTTTCTTGAGTTTTGACTTGAATGTTTCATATTGTAGAATATACCTTCCTTCCTTCCTTCCTATACCTTGCTATGTTTCCTGCACTCAATTTTGGAAACATAGAAAGCAAATGCTTGAAAGCCTGACCCTCTTTATCAAGAGCTTTTACAAAGTTCTTGATCAACCCCAGCTTTATATATAGAGGCGGCAGAATTATTTTGCTTGGATCAACAGACACAAATAGCAGCAGAATTTAGTAAAACCACCCTGTAAAACTAAAAGCAGAATAACAACTTTTAAATCACAACAAAATGCCATTCGTGATCTTTATCTTTCACAATTTTGTTTTTGTTTGCTGTTGCTCTAAACTTTCCACACACATAGCAGAAGTTATCAGGATGGTTTACACAACAACAACGACGTTGAGCACTAACCATTTTGCCATTTCGCTGTAATTAAATAAGACAAGAATTTTAAAAGGGTCTCACCAATGCAAAGAAATACACCAGAATGCTATGATTGCACACTTATATACCGTTCAAACATTTCAATCATTCCAAAGTTTTACATATCATTGCGCAATACCATTTCATTGAGCAATGCCATGGAAGCATGCTAAATCAAATTACACAATATCAATCATATAGGATGCCTGCCCCCTGGTGACTGTGTGACGCCCTGGCCAGCCAGGTAGTCACAGATAGGGCCTTGCACCACTCCAGTCCCCTAACAAGGTGACAGCAGCCAAACATGTAAAACCCTAGTCACCCCCCTCAGAGCTTGATGGACACACCGGGGGCGGAACCAGGCGGTTGGAAGACACCCACCGAGGAGTCTCAGACAGCCTGGGGCGGGAAAGCAGGAGTCTGTTAGTGGAGGTGAAGTTAGATGGAAGCAGGCCCGTGTGTCAGGCCTGAAATTAACTGACAGGTGCCAGGGTAGGAGCCCTGCTACCTTTGGCAAGTAGGCAGATGGAGGCCTCTGTCTGCAGGAGCTGGGAAGACGGCTCGGTGGAACCGAGGTGGACCGGGACAGGGTAGTGGCCTGCCGGTACTGACCCGGGGAACCGACATGGAAACCGGAGCACAAAGGGGGGTACCCAGACCCTGAAGCTAGGTACAGAAGCTACTGGGGGCTAGCTAATTAACTGATTGAGGCCAGGACTATAGGTCCTGTGCCACCCAAAGTCCCGACTGAAGGCAACAGCCCAAGGAGGGGAATAGAAAGCCACCGCCACGGCAGAGAGATCCCACGGGCCAGCGTCTGCGGGCAAAGGGCTCCTCAGGCAACCAAAAGCCGGGGAGCGGACTCCTGAAGTTGCAAGCGTAGGTAGTCCACCATCACAAAACAGGTGCAGGAGAAAGGCAGAGACCACCAACCGGGTGGGGGACCAGACTGCAGCCGGCTGCAGGCACCGACCACCATCACCTTGGTTTACCAGAGACTCGTGTGTTTACTAATAGTGAGTACATTAGTGCCCTCCGGCCGCCCATCTCCCTGCACCGCCCAACTCCACAAACGGTTCCCGGGGCCACCATCCCTACCCACGGAGGGCTTAACAACTTGCTGCGTAACATCTCCCCCGAGTGCCCCGTAACTGCAGCGGTGGTGTCCACCTTCACCACATCCCATGTGTGGCATCACGAACTTAACGCGGCTCCGGCCGTACACCTACGTCCCCAAACCACCAAACCCCTTTGATCGACGTGACCGCAGGACCCCCGTGTCCGGAGACCCTCGAGCCACCCACTGAAGGTCCGGATCCGAGCGGCTCGGCTGTTGCCGAGCGCGGGGCGGCACAACTGTTTATAGCTTTTTACACTGGATATTACACCAAAATGAATACTATCACATGCTAAAGGGGGCTTTACACGCTGCGACATCGCTAATGCGGAGTCGTTGGGGTCACGGAATTTGTGACGCACATCAGGCCGCATTAGCGATGTTGCTGCGTGTGACACCGATGAGCGATTTTGCATCGTTGCAAAAACGTGCAAAATCGCTCATCGGTGACATGGGGGTCCATTCTCGATTATCGTTACTGCAGCAGTAACGATGTAGTTCGTCACTCCTGCGGCAGCACACAAAGAAAGAAAATAGGAATAAAGCAGGTGCATTATACTTACCAGTCTCTGCACAGCTGTAACACTACTTCCAAGGCCGCTCATTTACTGCTTCCCCCAATGACCAGCAGTCACGGTGTGGCGCCCCTGCGGCCTCAGGCGCCACAGGGTACTGCACCTCTATTAAGGTGTAGCACTTATCCTGGGTCCAGGGAAGGTCAGTACCGGTTTTTATCAACATCCACACACAGTTACAGTGGGTTGCCCTCCCCAATGGGGACCGAGCCAGGGTCGGGTCACAGTAGGGGGTCACTACAGTGGTTGGGTTTACAGGATGCCACCACACCAGGAGCTCCCCGATCCACTGGAACCTTGACCCAGGGTCAGGGAAAAGCAACCACCAGGGGGAGTCAGGAGCACACAGTGGGAAGAGCAGGCTGACCTAGTGAGAATAGTGATCCAGCCGGTGGCAGTGTCTGGGCGCAACAGCTTGGAACACACAACTACAACAAGAGATTAGCTACAGACACAGAGCAGAGCTGACCTGCCACATGCAGCTCTGTGGGCAAAGGCTTTCAACACGGTTGCTGGGAAGAAGCAGGCGGCTGCTTCCACAGGACCCGCGCTGTTGGGGTACAGAACCCTAGGGCAGGCATACTTCACATTGTCTACCAACTCTGCATGGGATGCGGAGAATTGCTAGAAAAGTCACCGGACCTGTCCCACTGAGTCTGGAGCCAAATAGTATAGGCTGAGGTCTTGGACCGGCCCCAGATCAGAACCACGCTATCAGCATACAGAACGGGACACTTTACTGACACCAGGATCCCCAAGTGCTTCACACCATGGGGGTCCGATACTTAGTGCATCAAAGGAGGAAGGGCCCATAGGCTGACAAATACCGGACTTGACCTTTTTCATGGATTCGGGATTGGTTGGAGCCTGTCGTGGTAAAGATCGGTACTCTGGGGCAGCGCCTGAACTATCAGTGAGTAAAAGACCTGGAATCGCAGCCCCTGTCTCTGCCTCTCCTTTACCGGCGCCCAGTGCTGTGGTGCCAACGGGGACTACCACCACCCTGTCCGTCCTCCATCATCCTCCCCGGGGTAATCCTGCTCCACCTATGGGGAGCGACACCATCCAGGCTGCGACCTTCACCATCATACTCTGATAACACCCTTTTTCATTTAAACATCTGGGGGCAAACTCTTGAGATTTTAACAAATATTTAACATATTAAGTAAAATGTGGATTTCTCTGAAATAAGATATCAGATCATAGATAGCAACGTATCATTTTATTCATCTTTCTATGACTTGCTTGCTCATATAACAGCTTAGGAGGTTGATCCCACTGACAGTTTCCTTTCAAAGAATAACCAACATTTTAATCTTTATTTCAGAAATTGATAGCACACATGAAAATAACAAACTTTACAATATATTTTATCAGAGCAATCTTTTTTTCCTCTAGGATCAATCTTTTATACTCAAAAGTTTCATTTCATTGGTGAAATGTGTATTTAGTAAAGACAGACTTTGCCATTACTAAGATAAGAGATGATAGATTCAACTGATATGACTTTATGTATTGGAGAGGGATTAGGTGGGGGAGGAGCTAGAGGCAGAGCTCCTCCCATTTCCTCTATCCTGTCGTCTACATAGAATTTTATCAGTAGCAATTGCTATTTTTCATATCTATTGAGTTTTCAAATAACAATTAAAAACCAGTTACTCTTCTAAGATTGTACCTTACCATTTTGTAATGTCATTTCGTATAAATACGTCCTTGACCATGTCTGTTCCTTTAATGCAGGCTTGCGCAGCGAGCCCACATTATTCCCACACATGTCAGGTGCAGCTAACAGCATCGCTCCCATTAGAAGAAATTATCAAACAGTGCAGGCATTAAGTCCTCTAAGAGAACTGATAAAATCAATAAAAAAATAGTTTTTAAAAAATATGAAAAAAACCCTAAAAGTTCAAATAACCCCTCCTTTGCCCCACTGAAAATAAAACAATAATAAAAAATGCACATATCTAGTAATACCGCATTCAGAAATACCCAATCTATCAACATATAAAATCAAGGAGTCTGAACGATAAAGCAATAAAAAAAATAAAAATGCTAGAAGGAGATTTTTTGGGTCGGAGCAACATTGTATTAAAATGCAATAACAGGTGATGAAAACATTGGATCTACTCAAAAATGGTATAATTAAAAATGTAAGCTCAAGACACAAAAAATAATCCATCACTGAGGCCCCTGATTCCGAAAAATGAGAGAGCTACAGGTCTCGGAAATAAGCGACAAAAGCGCAGTTCTTTTATTTTTTACAAACTTCTGAATTTTTTAATCATCAGTTTGTTCAAATTAAAACTATACATGTTTGGTATCTACAAACTCGTACTGACCTGGGAAATCATAATGCCAGGTGTCATGATTTCCTCCTGGCTCAGCTGCAGCTGAGCCTTTTTTTAGTTTTACTTCTGATGCAGGTCACGTTAGGGGTTAATCCTTCCTGCCTTGTTCTGGAGGTCAGGCTACTATATTAGGGCACTGTTTCTCTGGGTCTACGCCAGTGATATTTCTGGCTCTGCTGTGTTCTGCTAGTGAGTGACCTATTATCTGCCCTGCCCCCTCCTGACCTTCGTGTTCACCTGACCTGTTGTTAACCTCCTCTGTTCTCTGTTTTCGTCTTCTCAGTGTCTCTCCCGCTGTTTCCCTTCAGCTCCCTGCTCGTCTGTCTCCCTGTTTATTCCTCGTCTGCTTACCTTGATTCCATTCTTGTCCTCTTCCCATTCTCCCTCGCTTCTGAGTTCTGATTTCCCGGCTACTGACTGTTTGCTTCCCTCTGACTATGTTTAGACTTTGCCCCTGCGTATTTACAAGACCTCATGTTGTGACACGGCTTTCTGACGATTCTACTGCCATCTGGTGGGCTTGACTAGTATTACCTCTGCTAGGGAATACTCTGCTCTTACGTTTTCTCCACTCTTAACGCCCTCTAATGGTTTACCTGCTAACTACCTTCTCAGGTAGTTTCAGGAATCTTTTCTGCCCCACATTACTGCGCTGTACTGCTATTGTGCATCCTAGAGTACAGCGTGACACCAGGTCAATTTTACCATATGGTGATCATGGTAAATAAAGAGCACAAAACACAATTGTGAAATTGCAATTTCACCACACTTGGATTTTTTTTCTCGTCCAGAATGAATGGTGTCTTTCAAAAGTACAACTATAAAAATACCCACAAAATAACTACATTCACAGAAAAAAAAAAGTTATGGCTCCTGGAAGGAAGAAGTGGAGGAAATAATGACAACAAAAAACGGAATATCGCTCGGTAGTGAAGCAACTGAAGCAAATTCATGTTATGGAAAGAAGCATGATGACCAATTACATTATAGTTACAGAAGCAAATCCATTGCAATATTGTAATAAGATCACAGACCACTACAGCACCGCACCAGTGGTTCAATATATGGTTACAGCAATATGGATTTCTGTCTCCATAATAACATCATTACCTTTCTATTGCTGCTCATAATTCAGGCTTAAGGAAATACAAGGACAAATACACTGTTTAATAAAGGCTCATTGGTTAACAAGGAACGGTACAGTTTAAGCCATTAAACCATTAATATCACTATGTCACAAGTAAATTAATACTTTCAGAAATATTGAAGTTATGCTTTTTATCTTAAAAAGAGTTGTCCACTACTCGGAAAAATATAAACAGGAAGTCAGAGCTGTGGATAGCTGCTCACTTCTCCTTGTTTTGGCGCAACAATGTCACATGAGCCCCAGGAGAGGGAGTGCCGACAGCATTGAAATGGCACTGGCACTGGAGGTGAGTATAAGCGTTGTTACCTTAATGGCAGCAAACATATCGATTGAGAAAAGTTTGTCTAGTTAATTGACATCCCTTTTAATTTGGTAAGTAAAAAATAAACTTACCATATTATATAGGAAATATTTATTTTTATTACAACATACATACCACTTTAGGGAGTCCAAACATCTACTAGTAAAAACGTTTCTTTACAATATAAAGTTAATTTCCAGTGTAAATAATTAACCTTTCTCCAAATTAAGCCAGAAGTACATATAATAAATTTTACCACCAAGTAATTCTACACAAATAGCCTATAAAGAAATGGTGACATGTCTCATTCGATTCAGTATGAAGCACTGCTTCCAGGGACCATGATTGAATCTGAATAGCCTTTGTGCTGTGCCATACAAGCTCCATCAATGCTACTCTGCTGTGTAGTGGTCTCAGACTCAAGGCCCATGGGCCAAATCTAGCCAGCCACATCATTTTATGTGGCTTGCGAGCTGGGATGCCATGGCGTAAAACCAGGGAGCATTTTTCTGCCACCCATAGTGTGTGGCTGAAAAAAAGCAATATTTTTTTTTTTATTTTCCGCCAGTTGGTACTACACATGTGATAAAGAGACTGACATGCGCAGTGCAAACAGTAGATCCTAGAATGTTTGGGCTCCTGATAGGTGTGACGTCATTTCCTTCATGTGTTGTCGGCATCAATTCCGAGTGGCTAGGATTCACGAGAGATGTTAAGCATGCTCTCTATCTTTAGCCCTTGTTCACTGCCTCAATGAGAAACTCAAGGTTAAAAAGGGAAAAGAGTTTTAGCATTTGGGGGTCTATACTGCTGTGGGTATGCCTGTGTTGTGTTGCGATATAGGGAGTCTATAATGCCTGGGAGGATGACTGTGGTAGGCTTTAGGGCAGGACTATAATTCTGTAGGTATGCCTTAGGTGGTATTTGAGGAGTGTACAATGCTGGGGGATGCCTGAAGTGGGATTTTGGGGGTCTATAATGCTGAGGGGATTCCTGTGATGGGAGTTTGGGGTGTGTGCAAAGGTGGGGGAATGCCTGTGGTGGGATTTTGGGGAGTATGTGATGTTGAGGAATGTCTTTGGTGGGATTTGGGTGTCTATAATGCTAGGAGATGATTTGATGGGAGTTTGAGGGTGAGCAACACTGGGGGATGCCTGGGGAGGGATTTTGAGGAGTGATGTTGGGAAGGATGTCTGTGGTGGGACTTTAGTGTCTATAATGCTGGGAGATGCCTGTGGTAGCAGTTTGAGGGTGTGGAATGCTGGGGGCATGCCTGGGTGAGATTTGTTTTTTGTGGGGTATATAATGCTGGGGGAAGCCTGAGGTATGATTTTGGGGTCTATAATGCTGTGCAAATGCCTGTGGTCGGATGTGAGGGGTGTGGACTGCTGGTGGGAGAAGCTTCTAAGTTTCTAAGAGATTATAGGTTCTCTTTAAAGTAACAGCAACACACAGCATTTTTTTAAAGACACTGGAAAAACCACAGTGGGATTCAAGAATAATTCTGAGACAGCATGGAATATCTTGCTCCATAGTACTATATATATTTTCTTTCATCAAGGTGACACACATTTATATAAAAAGATAGACTCTTGGCCTACATGGCCTTTTTGAAAAATGTGCTATTTATATCTGCAACTGTGTCACCTTGAAGGAACTAAAAATACGTCTCTCATCAGCTCTCAGGTAGCAATAACAATTCAGAATTCAGGATTTTATGTTAGGAGATATACAGTTGTGAGCATTCTTTTTATCTTCACAGCAAACGACAACAAAACCCAACATTAACCCTTTCCTGATATGCAAAGTAGTAGTATCTCCTATTCAGTATGTCATATCATGTATACAGTGGAACCTCGGTTTACGAGTAACTTGGTGTGCGAGTATTTCGCTATACGAGCAAAGCTTGCTGTAAATTTATAACTCAGTTTATGAGCAAGCTTTGCCATATGAGCAATACTCACCGCACACACGTCCGGGTCCGTACTTTCACCGCGCTCTGACCCGCTCTTGCACTCCGGACAAACACACACAAACACGCACAAACACACACGCACGCACACATATTATGCTCACCTTACCTTCCGTTCCAACGCCGTCCTCCTGGTTCTTATAGTTCGCTGGCACAGGATGTGTATCAGGTAACCATTGCGACGAGGGAGGAAATTCCGCTGTAAGCCGCTACTCAAAGGCAGCGTGCTGACCAATCAGAGGCAAGCGGCTCATGCCTTTGACGTCAGCGCGCTGGCAGCGGAAGTTCCTCCATCGTTGCGATAGTTACCTGATACACATCCTGTACCAGCGAACTACAAGAACCAGGAGGCCGGCGAGGGAACGGAAGGTAAGGTGAGCATAATATGTGTGTGTGTGCGTGTTTGTGCATGTGTGGAATGGCACAATAGGGGACTAGGATGGGACATTGAACAAGTTGTGGAACGAATTGTCTGCATTCCAATGATTTCCTATGGGAAATCTTGCTTTGCTAGATGAGTAACTTGGTTTACAAGCACACTACCAGAACGGATTGTTCTCGTCAACCAAGTTCCACTGTATATATATCGCCCTTTGAAAAATTGAAGGTAAAAAAGAGCACGAAAAAAAATTGTCCTCAGCGGGAATGGGTTAATAATTTTCCAAACTTTTCATTTACTCTATAGAAATAATAAATTAAACAAAATCATAAAAAAGTATAACAGAAATCTTCACAGGGCAAGACGTGGTTAAAAGGACATATTCTTTATTTCTGAGAAATAGAGAAAGATCACATTAAACATACCATAGACCATTATATGCATTATTGCCTAGCCAGACATCTAGTACTGTATGTCCTCCTCTGCCTGTGCGGTTTCTGAAATGCAAAGTACTATAATTATAGAGCCATTAGTAAAAGTTGTTTTCAACAAATAGAAAAAAAACATACATTATGGTAAATAAAAGTATCAGAGGAAATCATGGATATACATTTTCAAAAACATATAAAACACAGATAACAGTTTTTTGTCATGTTAAAAATCATACCATGAAGAATAAATTCAGAATTTTAATGTCACCCATACTCCATGCACTTCAATTGAAAAAGAAAACATAATAATAATGTGTTTGCATAATTATACACACCCTTAATATAATACGCAGTTGAAGTAACCTTTGAATTTGAGCCATTTTTTCTGAGTAGGAGTTTGTCAGCCTGGCACATGTAGAACTAGCAATCCTTTCCCCCTCTTCCTTGCGGTAGCGATCATATCTCTCAGGCCCGTTTCACACGTCAGTGAATTACGGCACACGTGGGTTGTCTAAGTGCAATCCGGGCTCCGTTCTCCGTGGCCCGTGATTGCACTTAGAGATTAACTCACCTGTGCCCGCTCCCGCTCTCCGTGGTGCTGATCGCTCCCGCGGTGCAGCATCCGGCCGGCGCTGACCCCTGCAGCAGCTGCTTCCGGGTCGGCTGTGTCGTGCATCATTAATATGCGCGACAGTAATCAGCCGGCTTAGAAGCAGCAGGCTGCACGGGCTGCAGAGAGCGACGCTGAAGCCGGGTGAGTAAAAATGTTTATTATTTTAAATGCACGTGTTTTTCTGGCACGTGTTTCACGGACCACACCACTGCGTGGTCCGTGGGACATCAGTGATGCCAGAAAAAAATGGACATGTCTTCGTGCGGCAATCACGCACACGTGGGTACGCCGCACGGAGACACGTGCAGTGAAAAATCACTGACGTGTGAGCAGACCCATTCATTATAATGGGTCTGCGTATGTCAGTGATTCTGGTACGTTTAAAAAAAAGCACAAACGTCCCAGAATCACTGACGTGTGAAAGGGGCCTCAGAATGTGAGGACTTCTGTGTGTGGCCGTCTTCGGATCAATCCATTAATTTTCCATTGGATTCATGGATGGGCTATGACCAAAAGTATTATCTTCTTTTAGTAAAGCCATTTTATTGTTGACTTGGAGGTATGTTTAGGGTCAATGTCATGCTGAATGGTAAAATTCCTCTTTAGCCTCAATTTTGATACAAGTAAAATATATCTTTGTACCGTGTTAGCCAGTAGTTAGCCTCAAAGATTTGTTGCAAAATTGACTGATATTTGAAACTGTACTTTAAGGGCGTTTCCACTACTTTTTCACCCACTTGCCATATATCATACCTCTTCAAAACAATACATTTTGCAATATACTTGTATTAGATATATAGCAACTATGAGTACATCTCAGCAGGGATCACATAGTACTGGATTATTATGCAGATTCTTTTTCTTCCTCTGAAACTTCCTTTTCCAGCACAGAAATTGGACCAAATGAAAGGAAGTTGTCACTGGGCTCCTGATGGTGGGTGTAGACATTTTGGAGTGAATGACAGCTTTTTGAGCATGTCTCCTGAAGACACAATTAGTCTGCTTCCCACAAGCTGAGCTGACAGTTTCATTTAGCAGTAACAGCAGGAGCCAACACCTTAGCTAGGAAGTGCTGTGATCTGTATTTCAAAAGCAAGGGTTTAGGTAATCCAATTACTGACATGAATACCTGAACAGCACTGAAATTTGCATAACAAACATGGTATCAGGTCCATACTGGCCATCTGGCAATTGCCACAGGGGCTGCTACCTACCCTGGACTGGCTCACAGGATACTGCAATGCATGATGGAACTTGTAGTAATAGCTCACAGTAAGCCTGGGGAGGAGAAGTGATTGCTGTAAACCTTAGAGCTGTAGCTACAAACACCACATGATGCTATCTGCATGATAAACATTTTATATTACTATAAAAAGTGTATTGATGCAATTAGTAGCACATAATAGCATGATTGATAAATAAAAAATGAAATGAGTTAGGGTAATGAATAACTTCTTTAATTCTGTCCACCTTGCCTAAAGCATAGAGTATGGGTGACATTAAAGTTCTGAAATTATTTTTCTATGTATGATTTTTTACATGACAACAAACTGTTATCTATATTGTATATGTTCTTGAAAATGTGTATCCATGATTTCCTTGGATGCTTTTATTTACCATAATGTATGTTTTTTTTTCTATTTGTTGAAATACAACTTTTACTAATGGCTCTATAATTATAGTACTTTGCATTTCAGAAACCGCAGAGGGGACATACAGTACTAGATGCCTGGCTAGGCAATAATGCATATAATGGTCTATGGTATGTTTGATGATGATCCTTCTCTATTTCTCAGAAATAAAGAATGTGTTTTTTAACTACACATTGCCCTATGAAAATTTCTGTTATACTTTTTTTTTATGATTTTCTTTAAGTACAATCGGTGCGTGCAAAACATCAGATTGGATGACATGCAAGTGCAGTCTGATTTCCACGCACAGAAAATGGAGAAGATGGAGAAACAAAGTTCTTCATCTTGTCCTCTCTTGTGCTCCGATTCTCGCATGTGAGGGTATCGGATCACAGTAAATGACACTCAGCTGAGTATCATTAGCACAATGGGACCGATTCCCTCACATGAGACAATAAACACTTGTGAGACTAAGGCTGGGGTTACACTGGCGTATAGCATCAGATACGATATGCTAATGGTACTCGGCTGAGAGTCTGATTCAGCGTGAGCTGAGTGTTATTCTACTTGGCTCCGATTCTATTGCATGTGAGAATTGGATCACAGGTGCGGAGAAGGAGAGATTAATCTCTCCATCTTCTCCATTGCCTGTCTCTGCATATATCAGACTGAACTCTGATGCCATCCGAGTGCAGTGCGATGTTTCACACACACCCATAGACTTGTATGGGTGCACATGATCCTATATACGCTGCCAATCCCAGCATGCTGTGGGAAAAACTCG
Organism: Anomaloglossus baeobatrachus; assembly: GCF_048569485.1. Taxonomy (NCBI): domain Eukaryota; kingdom Metazoa; phylum Chordata; class Amphibia; order Anura; family Aromobatidae; genus Anomaloglossus; species Anomaloglossus baeobatrachus. Next base: position 428,520,341 of record NC_134358.1, read on the forward strand.
CAGATCTGAGCTACATCATTGACTAACATTGGTTCTAGTGCAATGCCAGATTTTCTCCCATTGTACTCGTCCAATTTAAACGCTAATGTGAGAGAGCCCTAGATGTGATCGCTAATTAGGAACACAACCATATCCCCAGTTATAAGAGGGTGTTCACAGTTATTCAATCACATTTTAGTTTTCTCCCCTCCCCCCTCACAATAATTTAATTGTCTGAATAGATGTGAACAGATTAGATGACAATAAAGGTGGAAAACATTCTTATTCTTTTTGGTATGATTTTTTACAAGACAAAAAACAGGCATTAGTGATGATCGAGCATTACCATACTCAGGTCCTTGGTACTCGTAACGAGCTATTAATGTTTGGTTGAGTTCTACTCTGGTACCGCGTATAAAAGAAGTCAATAGGGAACTTGAGCATCTTCTTCCTCTAAAATGCTTGAGTTCCCCATTGTCTTTGATTATACTTGGTACACAAGTGGATCCTGACCGAGTATTAACTGCTCGTTATGAGTACTGAGCACCTGAGTATGGCAGTGCTCGCTCATTACTATCAGCATATTAACTGGGTTGTGAAAATGTTCTATATTTACTGTAAGTCATGGTAGGTGGGGAAGTAGTGGCTCATAAGTGGAGAAAGAAGCATATTTCTCTTATAAGAAAGATATGTCGCCAAGTTTCACATATTAACATGACCTATTGATTTATGCAAAATATGTTGAAAGTGCAGTTTCCATTTAAATGTTCTCTATAAAGAATACAAATGTATCCACCTAGATTTAGATTTCATATTATTAAGGTACTGTAATCTAAAGTTGGTATTTCATAAGCACCAAACGAGTGGCCTCATCGTTTACACAGGAGATAATAGTTGATTAATACATTGGTAGAGTAGCCCAAATCCGATTACTGCAGTTACATCACGCAGATGCCAGAACAGCACAGTTGGCATCTGCCCGGTATGGTAAAGGCTCAGCCCCTGAGCCCGCTCCATACACCTGCACAAAGCATGTTGTGTGCGTGTACGTCACCTTTCGGAAAAGAGTTCAATTAACCTGTGGTGTTGTATTGTCTAAAAGCTGGATACCTCACCAGGTTGTTTTGCTCTTCAGCACCAATAAAGTCACCAGAAAGCAGTTTGTGAACAAAACAACCTTAATCTGAGACCCATAAATATTTGTACAGGAAGATACAGAACTTGAACTTTTCAAAAAGAGCAAAACTCACATTAGCATGGTTCGCATACTGTAACTGGTTGACTGATGATTTTATTCTTCCTTCAGCTCTCTGTCCATAGGGGAAGAAGGTGGGATTTCCTTGTTCATGTATCCTCCATCAATTGCAGGTCTGGTCCATTGGGTCTACCTGTTTCACATGGAATCATCACAGACCCTCTATAGATACAGACTGTGGATTGAGGCTCATGGTATGTGTACATGGCGTCTTTTTCAGACAGGTTTGCTCTATAACCCGCCTGAAAAAGAGCTAAATAAATAAACATATTCACAGCAATGTAAAGACAATTTGCTATTAATATGTTCACCTTTTTTAGCTTCTTTTAACTGCTTCACATTTTCAAACACGGAGAGTTGTTAAAACAAGAGAGCTGAAAATTGTTCAGGTAGCTTCCACTTAAAAGCCGCTCACACATTAATACAAGTATAAAAAAGGAGGTGGCAAGACATCGCAAAAAACAACGAAAAGACATAAAATAACACTTTCAAAATAAAAACATTTTCCTTGTAAAAAAAAACTTGTCTGATCTGCGCACATCTAAAAAATTTGTGTGCACATACTGCTGGAACAATTTACTTGAACTATGTTGTTTAGGATTTCTCTTCTCCCTTTCTCTGTCATTCAGTCTCCGGCCCTTTTTATGGCTTCACTAGACGTCTGCCCCTGTAATTGCATCACAGATTCTGACCCAACAGTAATGATGGCTCCAAACTAAATAGGTAAGCACAGAGGTGATGCAGAACTAGCAGAAGTAACTAAGAATTCATCCCCCACGGAGTTCCATACACTTTTGCTGTGGTCACTCAGTTTGGCGGTATTGCATTATTTTTCTGCAATTGTGATAGAAGTGGAATATTTTTACTCTGATTTTGGAAAATCACTGGAAAACTATGCATTTTGTAAAAAAGCAGCAAAAAACCTAATGCAGCCTCAATGTGTAAGGCCATGTTCATACTTTGTGTATTTGTTGAGTTTCTTACCTCAGTATTTGTAGCCAAATTCAGGAGTTGGACAATCAGAGGAAAAGTATAATAGAAACATGGGCACCACTTCTGTATTTTTCACCCACTCCTGGTCTTGGCCTACAAATTCTGATGTAAAAACTCAACAAATACTCAACATGTGCATGTTGCCTTACAGTGGTGTGGCAAAATAACTTGCTTTTAGGATTTCTACATGATATTATATATATATAAACTTATTTATTGAAAATGTATTCTTGCGCCTTTTCCTTTTCTCCTACACAGGTACTTAAAGGGAACCTGTCATCAGAAATCTTGCACTAAACCTAAAAGATTTCCCCTCTGCAACTCCTGGGCTGCATTCTAGCAAGGCTCCTGTTTATCTTGTGCCCCCTTTCTGACCAAAATAAAGACTTTGTAAAGTGGTACCTTTTTGTATTCAAATCTTGATAATGGTACACGGGGGCGGGCTCTGTGGTGTCCGTTAGTCTGCCTCCTGTCGCTTTAGGCCGTCCCCCATTGCGCAATGTCAAAGAGGTGACGTGAGGTAACCTGGCCAGCGCTTGCGCAGAACAGTGGATGCGGTGGTGAAAGCGCGAGCACGAGATTATGGGCGGGTACTTGCTGATGAAAATCACAGCGCCGCCCATAATCTCGTGCCTGCGCAACACGTCACCAGCGGTCACACTGTGCACATTGCACAGTCCCGCGAGAGTGGCACGGCACATGCGCGAGATTATGGGCGGCGCTGTGATTTTCATCAGCAAGTATCCGCCCAGAATCTCGTGCTCGTGCTTTCACCGCCGCCTCCACCGTTCTGCGCAAGCGCTGGCCAGCTTACCTCACGTCACCTCTTTGAAATTGCGCGATGGGGGATAGCCTAAAGCGACAGGAGGCAGACTAACGGACACCAGAGAGCCCGTCCCCGTGTACCATTATCAAGATCTGAATACAAAAAGGTACCACTTTATCAAGTCTTTATTTTGGTCAGAAAGGGGGCACAAGATAAACAGGAACCTTGCTAGAATGCAGCCCAGGAGCTGCAGAGGGGGAATCTTTTAGGTTTAGTGCAAGATTTCTGATGACAGGTTCCCTTTAAGTCTCTCCTTCTTTCAGTAAAGCTTTCCCAAACTTCTTCATCAGTCCAAGCTTAATGTGGAGTGGTGGCAGAAGAACTTTAGTGGGATCAATAAAGCTTTAGATGTTCTTGTTGGCCAACGTTTTTTGCTCCAGTGATGAGTCCTATCCTGGCTGTCCCATTCACACAAAAAGCATGGGTATTTCATGTGTCCTCCTTGCTGACCAAGAAGCAAACAGAGAACTTTCAGATCAGCTCATATTGACCATCTTTTTTCCTTGTAGTTAAGTTTCTTGAGAATAAAATCTAAGGCTATGTGCGCACTTTGCGTCGTCCAAGTTGCAGTTCAAAACGCAGATTTTGGCAGAAATTGCTTTTGCCAAAGTTGCTTTTGACCATCAAAACGTGGTAAATATGCGTGTGTATTTACCGTGTTTTAGATGCGTTTTCAGAGCTTTTTACTTGCTTTTTCATTGCCTAAAGTCAGATGCGTTTTGAACACAAAGACACAACAAAATAAAGTTTTAACATAGACACTATGAAAAAAGGGGAAAAAAAAAGAAAAAACATATAATTATTTTAATCATAACGAAAATAGTTATATTTAATGAAATTATAGCGTTTTTATACTATTTTTGCCAAAAGTATCAATAATTAAATAATTTTCTTTATATTAATTGTCAGACTATGTGTGTGTGTGTAAAGGGACATATTATTCCATTATTTTGATGTCAGAAACACATGCGTTTATGTAGTCCAAAACGCATTGTTTCTGCAGCTAAAAAGCAGGTAAAACGCTGGAATTTTGATGTTGCTTGCTTTTTGCTCCTTTCATTGACTTCAATGTTAGCAAAACACAGCCCAAATGGCAAAAACAATTGACATGCTGCTTCGTTGAACGCATGGTTTTTGCCACAAATTATGCAAATTAAACGCTGCGTTTGGAAACGCAAAGTGCGGACAAGAAATCCCCATTTTCCATAGACTTTGCTGGAAAATCAAAACGCATGCCTTTTGGCATGAAAACGCTGCAGTTCAAAACGGACCTAAAAAGCACCTGATACGCAGGTGGAAACGGAAAGTGCAATATATAGCCTAAGGCTATGTGTGCACTAGAAAGAGACTTTTTCTCAAGGAAAATCCAGACCCTCTTAAAGAATCCCGCACCTGGGGTAAAAAAACGCACCATAACTGCAACGAAATCTGCATGCGTTTTTGACGCATTTTGGTGCGGATTTGCCGCTCTGTAGCCGCATTTTTTCTGAAGATTGCTCCCTGCAGATTTTTACCATTATCTATGGCAAAAAACGGAGGTACCTGCAGAAAAGAAGTGACATGGAGCGGAAAATCCACAGGTAAGGCTAGGGCCCCACTTTTTCACCTGCTTTTCTGCAGCGTTTTGAGCTGCAGCGTTTTATGGCCAAATGGCTTGCGTTTTGTTTTTCCATGTTAGCCTATGGAAATTGTGAAATTTCTGACCCCACTTTGCGTTTTAAAACGCTGCGTTTAATTTGCATATTTTGTGGCAAAAACAATGCGTTCAAAAAGCAACATGTCAATTGTTTTTGCCATTTTGGGTGCGTTTTGCTAATATTGAAGTCTATGAGAAATGGCAGAAACCAAGTTTCCTACAAATTCCTGCGTTTTACCTGCTTTTTCAGTGCAGAAAACATACATTTTGGACTTCAAAAACGCATGCTTTTTGGACAACAAATAATGATTTCATATGTCCCTTTACACACACACATAGTCCGACAATTAAAAATAAGAATTTTAATAAATTATTGCTATTTTTCCATTAAATATCATATTACCGCTGTAATTTCATTAAATAAATCTATTTTCATTATTTTTTACAAAAATATAGATTTGTTTCTTTTTTTCCATTTTTTTCATTGAGTTTGACTATTTAAACTTTATTTAGCAGTCTTTTGATGTTCAAAATGCATGTATCAAAACGCAGGTGGAAAAGCAGGTATAAAGCGCTGAAAACGCATCAAAAACGTGGTAAATACGCATACGTTTTCAGCGCTAAATTTCTGAAAAAGGCAACTTTGGTCAAATTAATTAAGTAAAAAAACGTGCGTTTAGAACTGCAAGTAGGAAAATGCAAAGTGGGGCCCTAGCCCAAATCCACAGGTATAAAAAAAAGCAGTGTCCGCACAGTTTTTTTTTTATACCCATACGTTTTGCTGGGGATTGACTGCAAAAATGTTAGACACATTTTCTGCCGCAAATCCGCGGTAAATCCGCAGCGTGCGCACATAGCCTCAATTGGCTTTCCTTCAAGTGCACAGAATGCCCTTGAGGCACTGAAGCATACTTGCTGCAATTGTGCAGTATCACAGCTTTCAGACTTTGTTTTGGCTGAATCAATAGTCTCCACTCACTCACATTGTGCTCAATGTTAAATCTAATGACACCAAAATCGTTCACTAAAGTTCACACAAATGGGTGCAAAGTATGGTGCAAGATCTAGCCTATGGAGTCAGTGTTTGTGAAAAAAACTGAATTTTTTCAGTTCAGCGATCAAAAGTATATACAAATCACCTTTTACTTTTCAAACAATTTTACCTTTGCAGACCTGTGTTATTTTAACATCTCAGTCAAACATGAGAACCTTCATTAAGGTATGCTCACACGAGCGTATGACTCGGACAAGTGCAATGCGAGAAAATCTCACAATGCACTCGGACCAATCTTATTCAATGAGAGAGAACAGATTGTCAGCTTTCTCTCTTCCAGATTCTGGATGAGTGAAAAGTCGCAGCATGCTGGGATTGTCAGAGAGAGACATGTCACTCGCACCCATACAAGTCTATGGGTGAGAGTGAAACATCGAACTGCACTCAGATGACATCTGAGTGCAGTGTGAAATACACACAGGCTGACAATGGAGGAGATGGAGAAATTAACCCCTTAACGACCCATGACGTACTGGGTACGTCATGAATCATGTGCCGTTAATCCCCGCCCCCTGCCGCGCGCAGGCGGCAGCGATCTGCGCACATATCAGCTGTTTTCAACAGCTGACATGTGTGCCAGCTAGCCGCAGGTGGAATCGCTTCCACCCGCGGCCATTAACCCCTTACATATTGCTGCCAAAATCAGGCAGCAATATGTATATGCGCTCCGCCATGACAGTCACTTACCCCGCCCCCACCAGAAGTCATGTGACATGATCACGTGACTTTTGGTGGTTGCCATGGTAGCACAGGGTCATGTGATGACGCCTGTAGCTAACATGACTCACTTCCCTCAATGCCGGAATACAGCCGGCATTGAACGTAAAGCACCAAATCTGCAGTTCTCAGCTCTGTAGCTGAGATCTGCAGATAGTGCAGAGCGATCGGATTGCTGATCGCTATAGCCCCCTAGGGGGACTAGTAAAATAAAAAAAAAGTAAAAAAAAAGTTTTAAAAAAATTATAAAAAAATAAAAAACCCTAAAAGTTCAAATCATCCCCCTTTCACCCCATTGAAAATTAAAGGGTTAAAAAAATAAAAAATATACACATATTTGGTATCGCCGCGTTCAGAAATGACCGATCTATGAAAATATATAATCAATTCATCTGATCAGTAAACGGCGTAGCGGCAAAAAAATTTCAAACGCCAAAATTACGTTTTTGGTTGCCGCAAATTTTGCGCAAAATGCAATAACAGGCGATCAAAACATAGCATCTGCGCAAAAATGGTACTGTTAAAAACGTCAGGTCGAGACGCAAAAAATAAGTCATCAATGAGCCTCAGATCCCGAAAAATGAAAATGCTACGGGTTTTGGAAAATGGCGCAAAACGTGCGCCACTTTTTTTGGACAAACTTGTGAATTTTTTTTAACCCCTTAGACACAAGTAAACCTATACATGTTTGGTGTCTACAAACTCGCACTGACCTGAGGCATCACATAGATACATCAGTTTTACCATATAGTAACACAGTGAATAAAATATCCCAAAAACTATTGTACGATTACACTTTTTTTGCTATTTTTCCGCACTTGGAATTTTTTTGCCGTTTTGCAGTACACTATATAGTAAAACCTATGGTTTCATTTAAACGTACAACTCGTCCCGCAAAAAATCAAGCCCTCATATGGCAAGGTTGATGGGAAAATAAAAAAGTTACGGCTCTCGGAAGAAGGGGAGCAAAAAACAAAAACGCAAAAACGGAAACTGCCCAGGGGCTGAAGGGGTTAATTCTTCCCTCTCCTTCACAGCTCCTGCCCTCTCCTCCGCAGTTGTGATAGCAGGATCGGATCACAGTTGCATGACACTCGGCTCACGCTCGCAGCAGAGCAGAAGCCGAGGGACATTAGAATATCACATCTGATGCACACGTATTGGATGCCATACGATCGTGTTAATCCAGCCTTATGCAAATTGTCTTATATGTGAATTTTTAATATCCGGATGATTCATCCCATTTATTGTGATACATAAAACAAACTTACATTCTTACATTCTCTTTGAACACTGTGTGACTGGTTTTATTTCCCTAGAGGGATTTATGGAGTGTGTTCTTGCGGGAGGGGAAGGGCGTGGGGGGGGGGGTTGTGGTAAAAATGTGAAAAGACATAAAAGCTAGTTTTTGATTCCTCTATCTGCTTCCAGTTTGCAATAATGACAGACTTATAACAAGGCACAGCACAGCGTCTAATTAATATCTAGTAACAGCAAGCAACTATAAATAGGAGACGGCACAATGGAAAAGTGCATGTGCGCCCAAGAGTGTTGAGAAGCTGTAAGTATGCAAATGGAACGGTTATTTAGCAGCTGTGCATGAATGAGCGAAACCATTACTTAAATGCAGGAGGAATATCATGTGGGATTTTTGCAAACATATGAAGTTACTAATCAGGCAAACTTATTAATTAGAAAGGGACACTGTCAGCACAATATGGAGGCGGATTGAGCTACCGCATGCTAATAGACAGGAGTTATTATCATACACTGCCGCTACTAATGTGCTTTTCTAATTATATAAAATGTGAATAGTGTATACAAAGCACTTTCTATGCGATATGTTCAAAGCCTATTGTTTGCTGCTTTTCTCGAATATGCTTCAAGCAGCAACTCTTCCATTCATTTCTTTCCAGTTTATATTTTTCGGCTCTATGTTTTGAAGAAGTCATACAAGATTGATTTTTACTTTATGCTCATGTTACAGTAAATAAAGCAACTTTTAATCTAGTATTTATCTCAAATTTAACTAATTACTGCTTGCAGTGGTCCTCGTGGCTTGCTGTGACTCCTCTATCCCTGTACGTTGTGGAGGACATCAGCCATGTAATTTGGATAAGGTGGATTCTACATGGAGCAGAACTCCGTACATTATACCAGAAGAGGATGAGCCACGCTCCAGCTGCAATGTCCACATACAGGCAGTTGAGGTTAATGTTAAGAATAAAATGACACTTCTAACAGCAAAAAATTAGAATGATTTTTTTTCACTGTAACATGACCAAAAAAATACCAGAAAACCCCTTAAAATTTGCTTTTCAACCCCTTCACGGCATTAGCCATACATTTACGACACAAGTTGGAAGCGGTGTATAGAGCGAGCTCTCAGGATGAGTTCACTCCATTCTCGGCAGGTAATGGCCTCTAACAATTGATTGTTAACCTGTTAAATGCTGCTGTCAAACTCTGACTGCTGCATTTAAGACTATGTGCGCACTTTGCGTCGAGGTAGCTGCAGTTCTAAATGCATCCTCTGGCAGAAATGGTATTTGCCAAAGTTGCTTTTGGCCACAAAAACGCTATAAATACGCTTGTGTTTTTACCGCGTTTTGGCCGCGTTTTTACTGCGATTTACATGCTTTTTAATTGCTTAAAGTCAGATGCGTTTTGATGACAAATACACTGCTAAATAAAGTTGTTTTTTTTTTTTTTTTTTTAAACTTTGAATTTTTATTGAGATTTTCAATTTACGTTTTTCATACATAAAATAAAACATAAAATTCACAATTCTTATCGAACCTAGACAAACAATGACAGGACAGGTGAGGAGGGTTAGGAGGGGAGAGGAGAAATAGGAGGGAAGAGGGAAGGGTTTCAAGAGTCCATGCTCCTTCCATAGGACCCATAGGCCTCAGTCTCACAGATCCTCCTGTCCCGCAAAGTAGTCCCATGGTGCCCACACGGCCTGGAATCGGTCAACTGTGTCATGCAATAGTGCCGTGAGATGTTCCATGCGTCTAACGTCCAGTAATCTATACTTGAGGCTCTGGAGTGAGGGTGTCCCTGGCTGCCTCCAATTCTTTGCAATTAAGCATCTGGCCGCCATAAGGATGTGGGACAAAAGCTTAGAGGCCGTTTTTCCCAATCCCCCATTCCCAAGACCCAGAACATAGATCAGGGGATCAAGATCAACCTCTATATATAGTACTTTATGGATCAACCCTCTAACCCGCTCCCAGAAGGGGACTATCCCTGGACAGGACCAGAATATGTGCAGAATGGTGCCCCTGCCTCCCCCGCATCTCCAGCAACAAGCCGGTATGGAGGGGTCTATGCCATGAAGGAAATCTGGAGTGTGGTACCAAAATAGCAAAATTTTATAGATATTTTCCTTATATAGTGTGCATATTGACGTCTTGGCGGCGTTTCCCCAGATTGCTGCCCATTCCTGAGGAAGTATCCGCCTTCCCAATAGAGACTCCCATTTCCGCATGTATGGAAAAGACCCCTCGGGCCCCTCCCGTGAATCAGAAAGCAAAATGTAAATTTCCGAAATCAGCCCCTTAGTATCAGTGCCCCTTCTGCAAATTTTCTCAAAATCTGTGGGAATCGAGGCCCCTGCCCTGCCAAACAAGGAGCCAGCCAAGTCTCTGATCTGCAGATATTGGAAAAACTCTCGATTAGAGAGAGAGAATTTATCTCTAAGGTACTCAAAGGAATGGATCTGCATTGTACTTCCATCTATAATGTCTGCAAATCTGAATAGACCTGCCTTGAGCCAGGGGTGCACCATGTCCGACTCCAGACTGCTTGGGAGCAAGGGTTGGTATATGAAGGACACCAGAGGGGAGCAGGGGGATGCCAAAGGAAATCTTCTAATGCAAAATGCCCAGAGGTCCCTAGTGAACTGCATCGGTCCAAGAAGAGGGGGGGGCGAATCACACTGGGCCGGGGGCCACAGGAGCGCGTTTGGATGTATAGGCGCCAGCCAAAGTTTTTCAATCTCAGTCCACCTGTTGTATGCCCAAAGGGACACCCAACAGGGGATCCTCCTAAGATGGGCCGCCCAATAGTATTTTAGGATGTCCGGGACAGAAAGCCCCCCCCTGTTTCTCCGAGCCATCAACACCTCCCTGGCCACCCTATGACGTTTGTTACACCAAATAAATCTAAGGATAGCCGCCTGAAGGGACTTCAGCTCCTTTATTGGTACCTTAACTGGGAGGGTTTCAAAGAAATATAATAATTTTGGGAGCAAGCTCATTTTAACCGCCGCAATGCGCCCCATCCACGAAAGAGGGAGGGGCAACCACTTGCTCAAAAGAGTTCTCAGCTCTCGGAAAAGGGGGGGGAAGTTAAGGTTATAGAGGGAATCATAAGTAGATGTGAGGTTAACCCCCAGGTACTTGACCGCATCTGTCTTCCAACGAAACTTAAAATTCAAACGCAGGTAATCCAGGGCCACCGGGTCGAGATTCAAGGGCATTGCCTCCGTTTTGCTAGAGTTGATCTTATACCCCGAAAGGCTCCCGTACCTACCCAAGGTGCACATTAAAATTGGAAGGGACACATGGATGTTAGTAAGTGTAATGAGCACATCGTCGGCAAAAAGTGAGATTTTAAACGGTTTATTCCTGACCAGGACCCCCGAGATGTCTGGGTTGCTCCTGACCGAGGCCGCGAGGGGCTCTATGCATAGTGCAAAAAGGAGGGGGGACAGGGGGCACCCCTGCCTGGTGCCATTGGAGATGAGAAAAGGCTTAGAGATGTGGAGGGGGAGTTTGATAGAGGCCGTAGGAGCGCTATACAGGGACTTCAAGGCCCGCATAAAGCCACCCGAGATCCCAAAGACCTCCATTGTCTTGAAGAGAAAAGGCCACGCAAGGCGGTCAAAAGCCTTCTCTGCATCTAGACTCAACACCAACGCCTGTTGCTTCGTCCGATTTGCCACATCCACCAGGTCTATGACCTTCCTGGTGTTGTCCCCCCCCTGACGGCAAGGGACAAAACCCACCTGGTCTTTATACACGAGTTGGGGCAACCATCGATTAAGCCTGGCCGCCAAGAGCTTGGTGAACATCTTCAAATCGGAGTTCAAAAGGGCTATTGGTCTATAATTAGCACAGTCCAATGGGTCCCTGGGTGGCTTGGGCAGGAGGATTAAATGGGAGTGTAGCATGGATGGAGGGATAGGGTCACCCTGAAGGAAAGAGTTAAACAAGGCGGCCATGTGTGGGAGGAGCTCCGCCGCAAACACCTTGTAATAAAAATAAGTAAAGCCGTCCGGGCCCGGTGACTTCCCGCCAGGCAGGGCTTCCAGAACTTGCTCCAGTTCCTCTGTAGTAATCTCTTCATTCAAAGCCGCGGCTGCTCCGCAAGGCAGTGAAGGGAGCTCAAGGGCCGAAAAATAGTCCCCAAGTGCCCCAGCCCCGCGCGAAGCCATGCCCGGGGGAACCGGAAGGTTATAAAGCTTGTTGTAGTAATTGAAAAAAATGTCAGCTATTGAAGCGGGGTGATAGTGGATAGTGCCCTTTTCGTCGCGCAGAGCCTGAGGGCATGAGGATGTAGCGCGCTCCTTAAGCTGCCTGGCGAGTAAGGTATGAGCCTTATTACTCCTTTCATAGTATCTTTGTTTGGAAAAGGTTAGCAATTTTTCTGCTCTGCCAATTGCCAAGTCTCTCAACTTTTCCCTAAGGCTGATGACTCTCCTAAGAATAGTCAGTGATGGGGCAGCCGCCAGTCTCCCCCCCTGTAGCTTAAGATGGGCCGTTATAGAGTCCCGCTGGCTTGTGGCATTCTTTTTAGCCCTGGCGCCCTCTCTAATGCATAGTCCCCTCATCACTGCCTTGTGAGCTTCCCAGAGTGTTGCCGGCGACGTGACCGTGCCCGTGTTCAACTGAAAGAATTCGACCAGTTGCTTATTTAAAAAGGCCCTAGTGTCGGGATTTTTGATCAGAGATTCATTAAGGCGCCAATGCTGAGGCCTAGGTCGAGGACCATCTTTCTTGAAGTCCATTATGAGTGGGGAATGGTCTGACCACGTAATGGATCCCATTTCCACCCTCTCAAGACGCCCCAGCAGCTGTGAGTCAATGAAAAAATAGTCTATTCTGGTGTGCGTCTGATGCGGATGCGAGTAGAAGGAAAAGGCCTTCTCTCCCGGGTGGTCCACCCTCCAAGCGTCGTATAAAGCCCCTGATCTAATGAGCCTATGAAAGTCCCGGGACAAAGTTTTCAAAGCACCCGATGGAGGGTGTCCACCCACAGAGAGTCTGTCGGCCACCTCCGAAAAAGGGATGTTAAAGTCTCCCCCCAACACCGTAGAGGCCGGTGCCAGTCCGCCTATCAGATCGAGTATTTTCTTAAGAAAGCGTATCTGCCCTTCATTAGGTGCATAAATGTTGGCCATTATGTGCGGGGATCCCCCCAGTTGGCCCTCCAGAATCACATATCTACCCTCTGGATCGCAGTGAGAACCCGTAATTTGTAGAGGACAACTGGAGGATATTAAAATAGCAACTCCCCCCCTCTTGGAGCCCGAGTAAGCCGAGTAATGGATGGGAAAGCGGTGGGACGCAAATTTGAAAGTGTTTGATTCCACAAAATGTGTTTCTTGGATAAAGGCTATGTCTGCACCTGATGTTTTCAGTTCCTGTAGCAGCAATTTCCTCTTACGGGGTGAATTCAGACCTTTTACGTTAAGAGAGATAATGCGGGTCATATCTAAAACTTAGAAGTAAGAAAAAGCTAATGGCACACCTATACCGTCGGGGGCATGACTTCCCCTGTGAAGCCGGCCAGAGGAGATGGTCCATACGACAAAGGGCCGCAGCTCCCAGGGACTCTAGAAGGGGTGGTACCTTAAAGGACACATAAGGAAAAAACATCGGGGAGGGGGGAAGACAAGGACAAACATAGAAATGAACATGAATTAAGAACATTAACCAAAATGCATAAACCTTAGGCATAGATTCCCGGGGGGTCAACCCGGAAGGGAGAGACCTAGAGGGAGGTTCCCCAACCCGTCTGAGCTAAGAGAGCCACCCACCTCACTCCCCAGTAGCCCTCCCACGGGGGTCAGTCCAGTGGGCACGGGCCCGTGCCAAAAGGAAACAAGGGAAAAAAAAACAAAACAAAAAACCTCAACCACTAACTCCAAGTAAGGGGACCGGGCTCCCGCCAACCCCCCTACCCCCCACGGCATCATTGTGGCTACAGCCCCCCCCCTTATGCAGCTCAACAGACCCAGAGGTCCGCAGATGACACAATGGACAGTCAGAGGCTTGCTGTAGAGAGAGTCACAGTATCACAAAGCATGCTCAGCCACTGGAACTCAGAGGGTATAAGAAATAGGCACCAACCAGGTTAAGAAGTGTCCTCAACGGTGAGCCGGGGAGGGGGGCGACCCGCGGCCCCTACCTCCTCTCCCCCCCAAAGCCCCACGCCCTCCACCCCTCACCTTGGACCACACGGGAGGGGGCGGCGCTTCCAACCTTTGCAAGTCCCAATCTGGGATACAGACCGCTGGAATGTCCAGTGCTTCACAGAACAGAGTGGTATCTGCTGGAGTGCGAAGGGTCGCCGATTTACCCCCTCTGCGCGCTGTTAGTGCAAACGGGTAACCCCAGCGGTATGGAACCTGGTGCTCCTTCAGGCTCGTGAGGAGGGGTTTGAGGTGCCGCCTTTTCTGCAGTGTGATGCGAGAAAGATCCGGGAAAAGCTGGATTTCCTTGCCATTGAACACAGGTGCCGTGCGCCTCATTCTAGCCTTAGCCATGATCAGTTCTTTGGTGGAGAAGTCGTGAATGCAACAAATGATGTCCCGGGGTTGGGTGGATAAATTCTTCGGCTGTAAAGCCCTGTGTGCCCTGTCCAGCTTGATGATGTTAGAAGGGGGAGCGTCCAACACTTCATTAAAGATGGATTGTAGTATGGAGTTTGTGTCCTCGGGCCCATCTGACTCTGGGACCCCCCTCACACGGACATTGCAACGGCGTCCTCTGTTGTCGAGATCCTCTATGTGAGACTGCATATCCTCCATTATTTTTTGTTGCGATGTTGCCAGTTTGTGTAATTCTGATACATGGGATCTGGTGATGTCATGCTCTTCCTCCAGGGATTCAATTCTGCTAGACAATTGCTGCAAATCTCTCCTCACTTCAGCTATTTCTGACCTGCAAGTTGCTTTAACCTCACGTATGAGGCATTGAAAGTCCTCTTTAGAAGGAAGTTTACTTATGAAATCATGCATGTCCTTATAGAAGGTGTCTGGCCCTTTAAGGTGAGCACCTGCAGTAATAGACACTGGAGTTTTAGTCTGGTGCTGGGGAAGCTGGGGAGGTTGATCTCCACACCGAGGCCCAGAGGGGGGAAGCAGGCTGCTCTGTTCCCTGATATTACCAGCTGTGGCTGCAGTCCCTTCTCCCGGCAGTGGGGAGGGCTGCCCCCCGACCTCCACCTTATCTCCCACAGCCACTATGTGCTCCTGGGCCTGCTGCTGCTGTGCCTGAGGATCCGATGCAGTGCAGGGCTGCTGAGCCAAGGCATTCCCTGTTGGAACTGCTGCAGAGATTCCTCCACTTTCCCCTGTGTCCCCGCTCACCCACTCCTCCTTCTCTTGCTGCTTAGCAGGCCGGGCCAGTGCCTCCATTTCCCCTCCATGCTCCTGGAAAGATGGCGTCCGGGCCTCCCCTGGACCCTGTTCCAGGCCCAAGAAAGTATCCAGCGCCGTGGTGTGCAGCGGGGGGGCCACCGATGCCTGCTGCGATGGTTTAATCCTCCGTGGTCCCATCCTGAGAGCCGGTGAGTAGGTTTGTGCTTATGATAAGTGCTGATTTAGCTGAGGGTCAACAGGAGCTCCTCTTCCCCACGTCCACTCAGCTCAGCATCTTGGACACGCCCCCGCTAAATAAAGTTTTAACATTCAAACACTATGAAAAAATGGGAAAAAAATGATAACAAATATCAAGATTAAAATCATAAGCAAAATAGCTGATTATATTAAAATGATAAATGTTTGTTAATATTTATGTATAAAATAACGTTAAATTAATGTTTTTCATAATTTTAATTGTCGGACTATGTGTGTGTGTAAAGGGACATATCATGTAATAATATTAGTATAATGTCTAAAACGCATGCATTTAATTTGTCAAAAACGCTTGTTTTCTGCTTCAAAAAGCATGTAAAACGCTAGGATTTTGATGTAGAATGCGTTTTGAAACTTCTCATTGACTCTAACATTAGCAAAACGCTGCCAAAATGGCAAAAACAATTGACATGCTGCTTCTTTAATCGCAGAGTTTTTGCCCAAAATTATGCAAATTAAACGCAGCGTTTTGAACAGCAAAGTGCGCACAAGAAATCCCCATTTCCCATAGACTTTGCTTGAAAATCAAAACGCATGCCTTTTGACATTAAAACGCTGCAGTTGAAAACGCTGAGTGCGCACATAGCCTAACACACACCATCTTGAGGGCGCATCATTCCAGGCGTCCATCAGCACGCCTATGACGTGATCGTGGGCCACCAATGGGTTGCTATGACAGCTGGGGGTCTATTGAAGACCTCAATGCTTGTCATTGCAAAGCTTCTTTAAAACCCTGGTTCTGATCGGGCATTAAGGGAGACCACGATTTTTGCTATATAAAGCAATGCTACAGCATTCCTGCATATAACACAAGTGTTAAGATGATCGCAGGTTATAGTCCTCTAAGGGGACTAATAAATACAGTAAAAAGTTTAAAAGAAGTTTTTAAAAATAGGAAAAAATAAAAAACATTTTCAAATCACCCCTTTTTTTGTCCTGTATTAAAATGTAAAATACAAAATACACATATGTGGTATTGCCACATTCAGAAAAGTCTGATCTTTCAAAATACAAAATATACAAATAATTAACCCAATTAGTAAACACTAAAAAAAATTCAAGAGCATAAAAATGTCCTTTTTTGGATTGCTGCCATGTCACACAAAATACTGTAACAAGCGATGAAAACTTCATATCTTTCCAAAAATATATCAATAACAACATTTCACAAAAAATAAGCCCTTACATGGCCCTATCAACTGAAAAATGAAATCATAAGGTTCTCGGAATATGGTGACACCACTAGGTTTGGTTTTTAGACCTTGAGAAAGGTGTCAGTCCAGTTCTGAAACACGTTGGTCTAATAAAAACCTAATTTGAAGATCCAGGGCTCCTCATTTCCCACACAGTAACTCACCCAACGTGATTCTCTCCATTCTAGTAAATACACATCTGAGCCAGTCTACCATGCTGGTACTTAGAAGAACCGATTCATAGAAAATAGCCAAAGCGATATATGATAAAATAGATATTTCTTTATTAACAATATATTAAAAACAATCGTATAAATATGCAAGGAAATGGTGAGAAACAGGAGGGCCTAAAAACACAGTACTGAATGCAAATAGTGGTAAATAGTAGTTTAAGGTAAAGTGCATAAGGTGCAATTCCATATACAAGGCCACCAGATGGCAGAGTGGAGGAAATCAAATGGATGGGCGCAAGCGAAAAAGGTCACCATGAATATCTGTGCAAAATAGCAGAAAATAAAGTGCATATATATCTCAAGTAAGCAAGATATAGTAACAAAACACAAATAGTGCTATAAAATATCAGTAATGAAATACATCAAAGTAATTAATCATGGTGATAAAAATCAGCATGCATCCACCCACAAGAGAAGACTCCAGCATGTCACTAGGGATATTATCCTTTCGTTAGTAATTTAATAAACAACATGATAATGTGAGTAACAAGCACCAGAAAATGCAGCAAAATTTAGAGAAGAGCAATTATACCTGAAGCCATCAGTAAGTCTGTGTGCTGTGCTGGTACTTGCCAGGCCTCAAACTAAGTAACATCTGTGATCCCATGAGGACAGGCACAATGAGTTCAGCATGGCCGTCGACAAATACACATCTGGAAGATATCTCCTCCAGCGAAGGGACCACCAGAGCAGACATTCACGCTTAAACTAGTGTTGTGCCTTAGCAAAACACCAAGTGAGCGAAATCACCCCTTTAGTGGTGCTCTTTTAAAAGGTACTGTCCTATTGTATGCGCTACTTTCCTTTTCTAAAGTTCCTTAGCTAAGCATATGGGCTCAATAGTAAGTCCTAAACCATTCTGTGATCGTTGGCACTCTACATACCCTGTAATTAAAGTTTTTTCAAATAACTTTAGCTATTTACAGCTAATTTCACATGCTCAGAATCTATATCTTATTACTTAATATTTTTAACTTTACACCACCATGTTTACAAGAAAGTCGCACTTTTATGCTACTCAGACTTTCCCTGTGCATGCAGTTGCTTGAGCATGGAAACTTCATGGCATGAAAATCCCAGTTAAGAGTTTGTGTGACATTTGGAAATCAGTAATTGTTGGGTCAGCAGAGTGTTGGCGGGTTTTATGCACCATGCAGCCCTGCACTTGATGAACCTGTTCTGTAACTTTACATGGTTTGCCACGTCATGGTTGAGTTGTTCTGGTTCCTAAGATCACTCATTCTTGATGGTAGAATGTTAAGAAAGAGATTTCATGAACAGACTTCTTATAATGACTTGTTGCAATGATGACATCCCGTTACCGAATAGTGAGCTCTTTAGTATGACCTGTTCTTTCACAAATGTTTGTAACGGCAGACTGCATGACATCTGGCTGGATTTTGTTTTACATGTTTTTAAAGGAGCAAAGTAAAAAAAAACTGAATTTGCTGATTTAGAGGTATGCCTGAATATTTTTCTCCATGTATCTGCAAAACTTTACCAAAGTTCCATTAATTTATGCAAAAAATTGTGTTTTGGAGGGAGTTTTCCTTTAAATATATTAGAAAAAACAACTGAATGTGGCTTGCTATTTAGATGACCAGATAAACTCCCACTTGAAGCTGCTACACTTCTTTATTATGCATAACACTGTTAACAAGTTAATGTCTTGACTTTGTTAATCTTCATTAACTGTGAACAGATGGCATGTATGCTACTGATATTCAAAGTGAATAACGTTAATGATAATAAACTGCTCTATTTTGCCGTTTTCAACTGATCGTATAATTATCTGTCACTTGCAATATACAATACGATTCAGGCCATTTTATTCAATTCAAATTAATGTTGATGTCAGATCCGTTATTCACAAGATACATTACAACAAAAATGGTTATAGCACTACACAATTCAAATTGGCAACATACATATTTATTCTGGAGTGTAGACCAGTACTGTCTTAAGAACAGATCATCTAAGAAACATGGAACAACAGAAGGATTCTACTTTGTAGTGACTGTGAAGAGAAAGTGCTGGTAAATAATTTTGCATAAATCTCTATCCATATATCTCTATCGGTATCCCTTCCTCCACCACATGTTCTTAAGGAATAGACAAAGACAAGCCATGTGCCAAAATCCACCGTAGGTCTTAGCCAAGATGGGAGGAAGAAGTCTTCCTCAACACGTCAGTACACATGCCCCCATTACATCACAGTTTTCAGCCAAGGATAGAAGGAAATTAATCTTAACACACACCTCGTTTATGGGGATACATAAGAAGACCACACTTCCTGTGGCCCTCTGTATTTCTCTTTTGGACCAGCATGTAGTATGACCAATACATCGCGGCATTTGGAGTGATCTACACAGAGTCACAGTCATTCTTCAGGGAAAATCCAGCTGGTTGGAAAAGGTGTTCCAGAGAAAAAGACCTTTTCAATACAGAAAGGACAAGGAAAACAACACTAAGATGTCTCCAGGAAGAGTGAGTATGGATTTATCAACCTTTAAATGCTTAGGTAAACAACGTACATTCAACCCAGTACCTCCCACTAGACACAAAACTGCAGAATTGCTGTGGTCTGCTCAATTGGAGCAAGCATGTGGGCATGAGGAAAATAGAAATTAAATCTACCGTGCTGCCTAAAAAAATATGGAATCACCAGCAGACAAGTAAATATAAAAGGCACCTGCCTAATGGGATAGAAGGTTCATTCAGACATGGTGCAAGTTCTGCTGCATTACTAGGTGGTGGTGGAAAATGGAACAGATCCACCTAGCAGTGGCGAACAGCTGCCAAGTCCTGCTGAAAAATAAAATTTCCATCTCCAAAAAGCTTGTCGGCAGAGGGAAGCATGGAGTGCTCTAAAATTTCCTGGTAGATGGCTGCACTGACTCTGGTCTTGATAGAACACAGTGGACCTACACCAGCAGATGACATGGCTCCCCAGACCATCACTGATTGTGGAAACTTCACTCTAGACCTCAAGCAGCTTGGATTGTGGCCTCTCCACTCTTCCTCCAGACTCTGAGATCTTGATTTCCAAATGAAATGCAAAATTTACTTTCATCTGAAAACAACACCTTGGACCACTGAGCAACAGTCCAGTTCTTTTTCTTCTTGGCCCAGGTAAGACACTCCTAGCGTTGTATATTGGTCATGAGTGACATGACACAAGGAATGTGACAGTTGTAGCCCATGTCCTTGATACGTCTGTGTGTGGTGGCTCTTGAAGTTCTGACTCCAGCAGCAGTCCACTCCTTGTGAATGTCCCCCAAATTTTTGAATGGACTTTTCTTAACAATCCTATCTAGGCTACGGTTATCCCGGTTGCTTGTGCACCTTGTTCTACCACACTTTTTCCTTCCACTCAACCATTGGTTCCTTCCATTAATATACTTGGATACAGCACTCTGTAAACAGCCAACTTCTTTAGCAATGACCTTTTGTGACTTACCCTCCTTGAAGAGTGTGTCTATGACTGCCTTCTGGACATCTGTCGAGTCATCAGTCTTCCCCATGATTGTGTTACCTACTGAACCAGACTAAGGGACCATTTTAACCTTTGCAGGTGTTTTGTGGTAATTATTCTAATTTTTGAGATAATGACTTTTGGGATTTTCATTGGCTGTAAGCCATAATCAACAACATTAAGAGAAGTAAACACTTGAAATAGATCACTCTGTAATGACTCTATATAATATATGCATTTCCCTTTTTCTATTGCATTACTGAAATAAATAATCTTGTTGATGATATTATAACTTATTGAGATGCAATTGTATAGATAGTCTTCAATAAACAAGCAAACGACTCCACATGCTTGATAAAATAATTTGTGTGTATGAGGAATTATTGTTTGCACATTCCCCAAATTTCCAGTGTCAGTGTTGTGTAATCAATTTGCAAAGAGTTTGTGCCTTACAGACACAACTGGCAGAGAGTGCTCAATGTAATATTGATAGAGAGATAGAGAGAAGCAGTTTTGCATGCTTAAATCACAACTGCTGGAGATGAAAAATCATTGACTTGATATTGATGAACAGCTGACTCAGTCTGCTGCTGAGATCAAAACCATTTAAAGATAAGTCAGCAAGACTTAGATAAGACTGTCATGTGGCATTGGGATCTTTTCAGACTACTGATTCTTATACTCCACTTGATAACTTCTCTGAGGTTTGTAATAAGTTGAGGCTGACTCAGGCGTCGACCAACAGATTGGTAGTTCATAGGAAGGCTAGCAAGAGTTAATCTGTGCTGGTCTGTTTGTGAGTCATATTTGATCACATGTTGTGGGAGAGCCAATCACATCTGCTACCCTCCTGTATATGCTGGCTGGACACTTCCATTAGTGCCAGCTATAGTATATCTTAACTGGTCTGGTGAGGTGTTGTATTCCAGACTCACTGGTGGTTGTAGTACTTGTTGCTGAGTGTGGTTGTTGAGTTAACCCTTTTTGTTTTTTGTCGCTACTTTCCTGGTCTTGATTTTTTCCTAAAGGGGGCTTTACATGGTAGCAATATTGCTAGCAATTTCTAGCGATATCGAGCGCGAAAGCACCCGCCCCTGTCGTGCATGCGATTGTTTGTGATCGCTGCCGTAGCGAACATTATCGCTACGGCAGCGTCACACGCACTTACCTGGTCGGTGGCGTCGCTGTGACTGCCGAACAATCCCTCCCTCAAGGGTCACTGCGACGTCACTAAGCGGCCGGCCAATCAAAGCGGAGAGGCGGAGCTGAGCGTGATGTAAACATCCCACCCACCACTTCCTTCCGCATTGTGGCCGGCGGCAGGTCAGGAGACGTTCGTCGCTCCTGCGGTGTCACACACAGCGATGTGTGCTGCCTCAGAAGCGACGAACCACAACGAAAAACAACCCTTACCGATTTTTGAGTTTGGGACGACCTCTCCATGGTGAACGATTTTCACCATTTTTGAGGTCGCTTAAGGTCGCGGGTAAGTGTCACACGCTGCGATATCGTTAATGACGCCGGATGTGCGTCACTAACAACGTGACCCCGACGATAAAACATTAACGATATCGTAGAGTGTCAAGCCCCCTTAAGTCTCTCATTCTTGTGTGTTTGCAGTGTGTCAGAGTTTTGGTTTTCCCCTGTTTATCCTTATCTGTGCTTCCATCTCTCCTGCCCCTTACTTCCCTGGTGGGAAGGAGGAATAAGACCAGTTCTGCTCAGGAGCTTAGCCAGGCATAGGACACAGGCATCTCTACCTTTAAGGGTAACCCTGAGGTTAGGGACAGCCTAGGGATCCCTAGCATGAGAGAGCATAGGAGCCACTGTTCCTCGATTTCCTATGGTCACATAGTGACATTATTGATGCAAAAATCAGTTGAATGTCAAACTTGTTACTAGTTCTAAATAACTAGATAACTAGTATACAAAATGTCTTCAATGATTTTTCAAACATGGTACCAGCATTCTCGTTGTCTCTGAAATTGAGGCCAGATTCCCTACCAATTTTGTCCTACGCAGGGCAAAAAGGGGGGAGTAATGAAATACGTGAACATCCACGTGTCCACTCATCTCTAGTTATCAATCTATTAAAAATAATGTTAAACTTCATTGTTAGTTAGGGGTCAAACAGCTGTATAATATGGCTCCAAATCTGTGATCAGTATCGTCTTGTAAATCTGGAGTTGAGAAAAAAGTCACTATGACTAAATTTCTATGATCCTGCAGAATATAATCTAAATTTACCATGCACTGTATAGCTTTATCCCATAAAAAGCGGTGGGTGGTATATATAGATGTCATTCCTCTATTAGAAAACGGACATTAATGATAAAATGTACTTATTCTTCAACACTTTTTAAAAATACTTTCATCTCCTGTTTATGAAACACTTTGGGTATATTTAACTATAATTTTACTATATGGACAAGAATCATATATTGTTAATAGGAAATAATGCCAGCACAGCATATTATTTTACTGCCCTGTTTACCTGCATACAGTGAGAAAAATATAACCTGCAATGCAGCATTTGTCCTCCGGGTATATGTCAACTACTTCTCAAAAATGACAAAACAATTACATATGTTATGTGTTAGGAAGGTGACAGATTAATGAATAAAACGTGACTTGCTTACAAAGACTGTAAAATTAAATAACGAATGGGACCAAGAGCAACCTAAATATACTGTGTGATTTATAATTTACAGGTTCTGTACAAGTTAATTATCACAGAAAACGACACTGTTAACAATATTCATGTTTTAGTGCATTAAATAGCATAGAAAAGTATAGATAATGTTAAGAATGGCTGGAAGGTAAAGTGTCATCAGATATTTTATTTAAAATCAGGGTTTTTTTTAATGATAAAAACATCTTTATTTCAATCTTTAGATTTGATTTTTGTATCCAAATAAAATCTTGAAATCTTGCAGTTTTCACACTGGCCACTAGGGTGCAAATAGGGGGAACTCTCTATTTTCCGTAGTTCTCTTTTCAGCATTGTTCTACAAACTGAAATAGGATGAGTATAATAATTTCCAAATTTGTAGAGTAAATGTACTGCCGAAACCTAAATAAAGCAAGATAGTAAAGGCCCTCATGTATACAGTATTAGAGTAAGGTTCGCTGAAGTTGCCTATTTTGGGACTGGCAGATTATATAATGTCTGTCAGCCTCCTGAGTCTTCCCTGACATGTGGCATTGAAGAAAATTCTGGTAGTTTTCATATAAACTCCAAATCCACCCAATCTTTCTTTCCTGAATATAATCCAGCACCAGAGGCTGCTTAGCCTGCACCTCCATGCAAAACAAATACCCACTAGGTCCAGCTTGTATGCGTATGTGGGGATTAGGAAAGATACAGTAGGTATGGTAGGTGTGGTTTTCTGCCAGGAGGTGCAAATTTAGTGCTGAAAAGTCTGTAGCAGATTTCAGCACCAAATATGCAACTCCTGGCAGAAAACTGCGTTAAAACCGTTTTTGTGCATTTTGGGCCAAGAAATAAAAATTTTGTAATGAAAGTTTAACACCATATTTATACACCCAATCTACACCTCCTGGCAACCCCCCCCCCCATCAAAATTGTATGAGGTCTAAGGCGGTAGGTACTTAGAAGAACCGATTCATAGAAAATAGCCAAAGCGATATATGATAAAATAGATATTTCTTTATTAACAATATATTAAAAACAATCGTATAAATATGCAAGGAAATGGTGAGAAACAGGAGGGCCTAAAAACACAGTACTGAATGCAAATAGTGGTAAATAGTAGTTTAAGTTAAAGTGCATAAGGTGCAATTCCATATACAAGGCCACCAGATGGCAGAGTGGAGGAAATCAAATGGATGGGCGCAAGCGAAAAAGATCACCATGAATATCTGTGCAAAATAGCAGAAAATAAAGTGCATATATATCTCAAGTAAGCAAGATATAGTAACAAAACACAAATAGTGCTATAAAATATCAGTAATGAAATACATCAAAGTAATTAATCATGGTGATAAAAATCAGCATGCATCCACCCACAAGAGAAGACTCCAGCATGTCACTAGGGATATTATCCTTTCGTTAGTAATTTAATAAACAACATGATAATGTGAGTAACAAGCACCAGAAAATGCAGCAAAATTTAGACAAGAGCAATTATACCTGAAGCCATCAGTAAGTCTGTGTACTGTGCTGGTACTTGCCAGGCCTCAAACTAAGTAACATCTGTGATCCCATGAGGACAGGCACAATGAGATCAGCATGGCCGTTGACAAATACACATCTGGAAGATATCTCCTCCAGCGAAGGGACCACCACAGTAGACATTCATGCTTAAACTAGTGTTGTGCCTTAGCAAAACACCAAGTGAGCGAAATCACCCCTTTAGTGGTGCTCTTTTAAAAGGTACTGCCCTATTGTATGCGCTACTTAACTTTTCTAGAGTTTCTTAAATAGGCATATGGGCTCAATAGTAAGTCCTAAACCATTCTGTGATCGTTGGCACTCTACATACCCTGTAATTAAAGTTTTTTCAAATAACTTTAGCTATTTACAGCTAATTTCACATGCTCAGAATCTATATCTTATTACTTAATATTTTTAACTTTACACCACCATGTTTACAAGAAAGTCGCACTTTTATGCTACTCAGACTTTCCCTGTGCATGCAGTTGCTTGAGCATGGAAACTTCATGGCATGAAAATCCCAGTTAAGAGTTTGTGTGACATTTGGAAATCAGTAATTGTTGGGTCAGCAGAGTGTTGGCGGGTTTTATGCACCATGCAGCCCTGCACTTGATGAACCTGTTCTGTAACTTTACATGGTTTGCCACGTCATGGTTGAGTTGTTCTGGTTCCTAAGATCACTCATTCTTGATGGTAGAATGTTAAGAAAGAGATTTCATGAACAGACTTCTTATAATGACTTGTTGCAATGATGACATCCCGTTACCGAACAGTGAGCTCTTTAGTATGACCTGTTCTTTCACAAATGTTTGTAACGGCAGACTGCATGACATCTGGCTGGATTTTGTTTTACATGTTTTTAAAGGAGCAAAGTAAAAAAAAACTGAATTTGCTGATTTAGAGGTAAGCCTGAATATTTTTCTCCATGTATCTGCAAAACTTTACCAAAGTTCCATTAATTTATGCAAAAAATTGTGTTTTGGAGGGAGTTTTCCTTTAAATATATTAGAAAAAACAACTGAATGTGGCTTGCTATTTAGATGACCAGATAAACTCCCACTTGAAGCTGCTACACTTCTTTATTATGCATAACACTGTTAACAAGTTAATGTCTTGACTTTGTTAATCTTCATTAACTGTGAACAGATGGCATGTATGCTACTGATATTCAAAGTGAATAACGTTAATGATAATAAACTGCTCTATTTTGCCGTTTTCAACTGATCGTATAATTATCTGTCACTTGCAATATACAATACGATTCAGGCCATTTTATTCAATTCAAATTAATGTTGATGTCAGATCCGTTATTCACAAGATACATTACAACAAAAATGGTTATAGCACTACACAATTCAAATTGGCAACATACATATTTACTCTGGAGTGTAGACCAGTACTGTCTTAAGAACAGATCATCTAAGAAACATGGAACAACAGAAGGATTCTACTTTGTAGTGACTGTGAAGAGAAAGTGCTGGTAAATAATTTTACATAAATCTCTATCCATATATCTCTATCGGTATCCCTTCCTCCACCACATGTTCTTAAGGAATAGACAAAGACAAGCCATGTGCCAAAATCCACCGTAGGTCTTAGCCAAGATGGGAGGAAGAAGTCTTCCTCAACACGTCAGTACACATGCCCCCATTACATCACAGTTTTCAGCCAAGGATAGAAGGAAATTAATCTTAACACACACCTCGTTTATGGGGATACATAAGAAGACCACACTTCCTGTGGCCCTCTGTATTTCTCTTTTGGACCAGCATGTAGTATGACCAATACATCGCGGCATTTGGAGTGATCTACACAGAGTCACAGTCATTCTTCAGGGAAAATCCAGCTGGTTGGAAAAGGTGTTCCAGAGAAAAAGACCTTTTCAATACAGAAAGGACAAGGAAAACAACACTAAGATGTCTCCAGGAAGAGTGAGTATGGATTTATCAACCTTTAAATGCTTAGGTAAACAACGTACATTCAACCCAGTACCTCCCACTAGACACAAAACTGCAGAATTGCTATGGTCTGCTCAATTGGAGCAAGCATGTGGGCATGAGGAAAATAGAAATTAAATCTACCGTGCTGCCTAAAAAAATATGGAATCACCAGCAGACAAGTAAATATAAAAGGCACCTGCCTAATGGGATAGAAGGTTCATTCAGACATGGTGCAAGTTCTGCTGCATTACTAGGTGGTGGTGGAAAATGGAACAGATCCACCTAGCAGTGGCGAACAGCTGCCAAGTCCTGCTGAAAAATAAAATTTCCATCTCCAAAAAGCTTGTCGGCAGAGGGAAGCATGGAGTGCTCTAAAATTTCCTGGTAGATGGCTGCACTGACTCTGGTCTTGATAGAACACAGTGGACCTACACCAGCAGATGACATGGCTCCCCAGACCATCACTGATTGTGGAAACTTCACTCTAGACCTCAAGCAGCTTGGATTGTGGCCTCTCCACTCTTCCTCCAGACTCTGAGATCTTGATTTCCAAATGAAATGCAAAATTTACTTTCATCTGAAAACAACACCTTGGACCACTGAGCAACAGTCCAGTTCTTTTTCTTCTTGGCCCAGGTAAGACACTCCTAGCGTTGTATATTGGTCATGAGTGACATGACACAAGGAATGTGACAGTTGTAGCCCATGTCCTTGATACGTCTGTGTGTGGTGGCTCTTGAAGTTCTGACTCCAGCAGCAGTCCACTCCTTGTGAATGTCCCCCAAATTTTTGAATGGACTTTTCTTAACAATCCTATCTAGGCTACGGTTATCCCGGTTGCTTGTGCACCTTGTTCTACCACACTTTTTCCTTCCACTCAACCATTGGTTCCTTCCATTAATATACTTGGATACAGCACTCTGTAAACAGCCAACTTCTTTAGCAATGACCTTTTGTGACTTACCCTCCTTGAAGAGTGTGTCTATGACTGCCTTCTGGACATCTGTCGAGTCATCAGTCTTCCCCATGATTGTGTTACCTACTGAACCAGACTAAGGGACCATTTTAACCTTTGCAGGTGTTTTGTGGTAATTATTCTAATTTTTGAGATAATGACTTTTGGGATTTTCATTGGCTGTAAGCCATAATCAACAACATTAAGAGAAGTAAACACTTGAAATAGATCACTCTGTAATGACTCTATATAATATATGCATTTCCCTTTTTCTATTGCATTACTGAAATAAATAATCTTGTTGATGATATTATAACTTATTGAGATGCAATTGTATAGATAGTCTTCAATAAACAAGCAAACGACTCCACATGCTTGATAAAATAATTTGTGTGTATGAGGAAATATTGTTTGCACATTCCCCAAATTTCCAGTGTCAGTGTTGTGTAATCAATTTGCAAAGAGTTTGTGCCTTACAGACACAACTGGCAGAGAGTGGTCAATGTAATATTGATAGAGAGATAGAGAGAAGCAGTTTTGCATGCTTAAATCACAACTGCTGGAGATGAAAAATCATTGACTTGATATTGATGAACAGCTGACTCAGTCTGCTGCTGAGATCAAAACCATTTAAAGATAAGTCAGCAAGACTTAGATAAGACTGTCATGTGGCATTGGGATCTTTTCAGACTACTGATTCTTATACTCCACTTGATAACTTCTCTGAGGTTTGTAATAAGTTGAGGCTGACTCAGGCGTCGACCAACAGATTGGTAGTTCATAGGAAGGCTAGCAAGAGTTAATCTGTGCTGGTCTGTTTGTGAGTCATATTTGATCACATGTTGTGGGAGAGCCAATCACATCTGCTACCCTCCTGTATATGCTGGCTGGACACTTCCATTAGTGCCAGCTATAGTATATCTTAACTGGTCTGGTGAGGTGTTGTATTCCAGACTCACTGGTGGTTGTAGTACTTGTTGCTGATTGTGGTTGTTGAGTTAACCCTTTTTGTTTTTTGTCGCTACTTTCCTGGTCTTGATTTTTTCCTAAAGGGGGCTTTACATGGTAGCAATATTGCTAGCAATTTCTAGCGATATCGAGCGCGAAAGCACCCGCCCCTGTCGTGCATGCGATTGTTTGTGATCGCTGCCGTAGCGAACATTATCGCTACGGCAGCGTCACACGCACTTACCTGGTCGGTGGCGTCGCTGTGACTGCCGAACAATCCCTCCCTCAAGGGTCACTGCGACGTCACTAAGCGGCCGGCCAATCAAAGCGGAGAGGCGGAGCTGAGCGTGATGTAAACATCCCACCCACCACTTCCTTCCGCATTGTGGCCGGCGGCAGGTCAGGAGACGTTCGTCGCTCCTGCGGTGTCACACACAGCGATGTGTGCTGCCTCAGAAGCGACGAACCACAACGAAAAACAACCCTTACCGATTTTTGAGTTTGGGACGACCTCTCCATGGTGAACGATTTTCACCATTTTTGAGGTCGCTTAAGGTCGCGGGTAAGTGTCACACGCTGCGATATCGTTAATGACGCCGGATGTGCGTCACTAACAACGTGACCCCGACGATAAAACATTAACGATATCGTAGAGTGTCAAGCCCCCTTAAGTCTCTCATTCTTGTGTGTTTGCAGTGTGTCAGAGTTTTGGTTTTCCCCTGTTTATCCTTATCTGTGCTTCCATCTCTCCTGCCCCTTACTTCCCTGGTGGGAAGGAGGAATTAGACCAGTTCTGCTCAGGAGCTTAGCCAGGCATAGGACACAGGCATCTCTACCTTTAAGGGTAACCCTGAGGTTAGGGACAGCCTAGGGATCCCTAGCATGAGAGAGCATAGGAGCCACTGTTCCTCGATTTCCTATGGTCACATAGTGACATTATTGATGCAAAAATCAGTTGAATGTCAAACTTGTTACTAGTTCTAAATAACTAGATAACTAGTATACAAAATGTCTTCAATGATTTTTCAAACATGGTAATAGCATTCTCGTTGTCTCTGAAATTGAGGCCAGATTCCCTACCAATTTTATCCTACGCAGGGCAAAAAGGGGGGAGTAATGAAATACGTGAACATCCACGTGTCCACTCATCTCTAGTTATCAATCTATTAAAATTAATGTTAAACTTCATTGTTAGTTAGGGGTCAAACAGCTGTATAATATGGCTCCAAATCTGTGATCAGTATCGTCTTGTAAATCTGGAGTTGAGAAAAAAGTCACTATGACTAAATTTCTATGATCCTGCAGAATATAATCTAAATTTACCATGCACTGTATAGCTTTATCCCATAAAAAGCGGTGGGTGGTATATATAGATGTCATTCCTCTATTAGAAAACGGACATTAATGATAAAATGTACTTATTCTTCAACACTTTTTAAAAATACTTTCATCTCCTGTTTATGAAACACTTTGGGTATATTTAACTATAATTTTACTATATGGACAAGAATCATATATTGTTAATAGGAAATAATGCCAGCACAGCATATTATTTTACTGCCCTGTTTACCTGCATACAGTGAGAAAAATATAACCTGCAATGCAGCATTTGTCCTCCGGGTATATGTCAACTACTTCTCAAAAATGACAAAACAATTACATATGTTATGTGTTAGGAAGGTGACAGATTAATGAATAAAACGTGACTTGCTTACAAAGACTGTAAAATTAAATAACGAATGGGACCAAGAGCAACCTAAATATACTGTGTGATTTATAATTTACAGGTTCTGTACAAGTTAATTATCACAGAAAACGACACTGTTAACAATATTCATGTTCTAGTGCATTAAATAGCATAGAAAAGTATAGATAATGTTAAAAATGGCTGGAAGGTAAAGTGTCATCAGATATTTTATTTAAAATCAGGTTTTTTTTTAATGATAAAAACATCTTTATTTCAATCTTTAGATTTGATTTTTGTATCCAAATAAAATCTTGAAATCTTGCAGTTTTCACACTGGCCACTAGGGTGCAAATAGGGGGAACTCTCTATTTTCCGTAGTTCTCTTTTCAGCATTGTTCTACAAACTGAAATAGGATGAGTATAATAATTTCCAAATTTGTAGAGTAAATGTACTGCCGAAACCTAAATAAAGCAAGATAGTAAAGGCCCTCATGTATACAGTATTAGAGTAAGGTTCGCTGAAGTTGCCTATTTTGGGACTGGCAGATTATATAATGTCTGTCAGCCTCCTGAGTCTTCCCTGACATGTGACATTGAAGAAAATTCTGGTAGTTTTCATATAAACTTCAAATCCACCCAATCTTTCTTTCCTGAATATAATCCAGCACCAGAGGCTGCTTAGCCTGCACCTCCATGCAAAACAAATACCCACTAGGTCCAGCTTGTATGCGTATGTGGGGATTAGGAAAGATACAGTAGGTATGGTAGGTGTGGTTTTCTGCCAGGAGGTGCAAATTTAGTGCTGAAAAGTCTGTAGCAGATTTCAGCACCAAATATGCAACTCCTGGCAGAAAACTGCGTTAAAACCGTTTTTGTGCATTTTGGGCCAAGAAATAAAAATTTTGTAATGAAAGTTTAACACCATATTTATACACCCAATCTACACCTCCTGGCAACGCCCCCCCCATCAAAATTGTATGAGGTCTAAGGCGGTAGTGATGCGTTTTTTTGCCAGGAGGTGTAGATTGGGTGCAGGAACATGGTTTAAAAATTTCAACACCAAATCTAGATCTCTTGGCAGATCTGTAAACATAGTGACCTCCCCTGAGGTCAGTTTATCTGCGATCAATCACAGGTGCAGGGCCGTGGGATCCTCCAGTTGTGACTGCAAATAACCTGAGTGAAGTCACCACTCATTGTGCGGCTCAGTCTCTGCCTCAACTCATAGCGGGCGGTAATGTTCTATGGCCACACAATATCAGTTCAGATGTAGCAGAGCTGGAATAGTCATGAGACCTCATGTGGATTAGATCGGACCTGGGTGTTTTGGGGGTTTATAAATTGGTGAAAGAGGGTGGGTTTTTTTTGTATTTTATTTCAAATAAAGGATTTTTTTGGTGTTCGTGTTTATTTCTTTTCACTTACAGATTAGTAATGGAGGGGTCTCATAGACACCTCCTAATACTAATCTAGGGCTTAGTGGCAGCTGTGAGCTGTTATTAACCCCTAATTACCCTGATTGCCACCACACCAGGGCAATCGGAAAGAGCAGGGTAAAGTGCCGGGATTGTTACATCTAATGGATGCGGCAATCCTGGGTGGATGCATTTTTAGGCTGGGGGAGGCCGATAAGCATGGGTCTCGCCAGCCTGAGAATACCAGCCCTCAGCTGTCGGGCTTTATCATCGCTGTGTATCAAAATTGGAGGGAACCGCATGCCCTTTTTAAAATTATTTATGTAAATGTTTTTTGTTTTTTTTTTTTAAATGCGCATGCGATTCCTCTTATTTTGATACACAGTCAAGATAAGCACACAGCTGGGGACTGCAGGCTGTAGCCGTATGCTTTATCTGTGCTGGGTATAATAATATAGGGGGATCCTACGCCAATTTATTTCTTTATTTTTACACCATGCCCACGATATGGAGCCTCAGACAGGGTCTGTGATTGGTTGGAGTAAGTTGCTGTCACACAGGCTGGGGTCGCATCTGACTGCAACCAATCACAGACGCCAAGACTGTCGGTGAGCGGGGAAAGCACTGCATATGGATGAGCGATAATGAGTGGCTCCTGAAGTAGAATGAGCTGCCCAGAAGCAGTTACAGCTGTGCCGGAGACTCGGTAAGTATAGCGCACTAGCTCCAATTCCTCTATCCCTTCTACCACCATTTTTAAGTGTCAAATTCTGTCCACCATAGACTTATATGGGGACCGGTGTCCGGCCAGATATTCGGGATCAATTCCGAGCCGGAGCATTTTTATATTTAAATCTGATTAGACGCGTTGATTATCAGCAAGTCCGCCCATCACTATTTATTAGTAGTATTTAGTAGCTGTATTTAATAACACTTTATTAACTCTTTATATATTTAATATAAAATTCCATCACCCACTGGAGCTTTGTTATCACTACAGGCCTTAAAATCCAGCTCCATTCCACTAAAACCTTCAGATTTATCTAAAGTTATCAGTCCCTTTTCTGTAAGTTTTTGAAATGGTATATATGGCAAGAAAAAAATCTTAGCTGTTCTAAATTAAAATTAATTTGGGACTCACAAAATTTGACTTTGATTAACCCCATAGCGACGGCCTAACGTCTCAAGACGTCGGAAAAACAGGGTACTTATTCTGTTCCGACGTCTTGAGACGTCAGGCCGGAAAAAGCTTGTAGCGCCCCCCAGTGACGAAAAATCTCGGGGGTTTCAGCTACCGGAGGTAGCTGAGACCCCCAAGATTATGAATCGGGTTTTTTTTTTGGACCCCGATAATGTGATCACCGGTATACACCGTATACCGACGTACACATAAAAAAAAAAATGGCAAATAATACTGATTTCTTTCTCATCGGACATAATCAAACATGTCCGATGAGAAAGAAATATAATCCTTTAGTGCCCCCAAAGCCCCCAATACCGGAGAAATCAACCCCCACCCCCCCCAAACCAACCGGACATCCAAAATGGCGCCACCGCGCGCCGAAAACTGCCGCCGCCGCCGGCTCTGCATTCATTTCCCTCCGATCTGAAATGATCAAACATTTCAGATCGGAGGGAAATGTCCTCCCCCTGACCCCTCCTCCGGTGCACCGGAGATCTCTGGTCCCCGGAGCCCCCTCCGGTTCTCCAGAGCGCTCCCCCTTCCCACCTCCGGAGCATGCAGGATGTCGGCGTGCAGCGCGCGGCCGCATTCATCCTGCTCTTTCTGCCGCATGTGACACGTCACATGTGGCAGAAAGGTGTCCCCAGGTCCCGCCGTCACTCCCCCCCCAGCCCCAGCCCCCGGTCTTACGTTACCTGGCGGCTGTTGCTGCTCCGTCCCCGCGATCACTCCCTCTGGAAAGCTGGCGGCGCATGCGCAGACAGTGGCTGTCAGCTGGATCCCTGCAAGCAGGGACGCTGACGTCGCTGCTGCACAGGCTGCTCCACTGTTGACCGGGGGAGAGTGAGTGCAGTAATCTGCAGCCACACTCCTCACATGGAGAGACTGCTGTTCCAAAAAATGGGGGGTACGTTCTGTGAGCGTACCCCTCATATTCTGGAATGAGGTTACTGCAGGTCACTCTGCCCTAGGTTGGACCAGGGCAGTGTGAGTGCAGTATTCTCAGATTATTGCACCCACACTGCTCATGGAGAGCTTGCTCTTCCAGAAAATGGGGGATACGTTCCCTGAACGTGCCCCCCATATTCTAGAAGGTCCAGAGTCGCCGAGGGGCCTCCAAAATGGATTACAGCGACCGAAAGTTATTTATTTTCAATAAATTGGTGAAAAAGGAATGTTTTGGGCAGTTTTTTTTTCAAATACATTTTTTTTTTTATCTTTTTTTTTTTCTATTACTGACTGGGTTAGTGATGTCGGGTATCTGTTTAGATGCCGTGACATCACTAACCCCAGGGCTTGATGCCAGGTGACATTACAGCTGGTATCAACCCCGTATATTACCCCGTTTGCCACCGCACCAGGGCGCGGGATGAGCTGGAGCGAAGCGCCAGGATTGGCGCATCTAATGGATGCGCCACTTCTGGGGCGGCTGCGGCCTGCTATTTTTAGGCTGGGAAGAGTCCAATAACCATGGCTCTTCTCACCCTGAGAATACCAGACCCCAGCTGTCCGCTTCACCTTGGCTGGTGATCTAATTTGGGGGGGGCCCCACGTTTGTTTTTTTGGTTTTTTTTTTAAAAAAACGCCTGGGGAGCCCTCCAAATTGATCACCAGCCAAGGTGAAGCTGTCAGCTGTGGTTTGCAGGCTACAGCTGTCTGCTTTACCCTAACTGGCTATCAAAAATAGGGGGGACCCCACGTCGTTTATTTTAATTATTAATTTTTTGGGGGGCTAAATACAAGGCTAGGCACCCTTTAGTGCCACATGAAAGGCACTAAAGGGCGCCAGCTTAGAATATGCAGGGGGTGGGACGTTATATATGTTTGACATCTATCCATTCATCCATTGTAGCATTTTACGCTGTGTGCCCACAATCGGGGTTTGCAGCGTTTTGGATGCAGAGTGTTTTCCCTGCGTCCATAACGCTGTGTTGTGCAGTAGAAGCACAGTGGAAGGATTTTTAGAAATCCTATGCCCAATGTGCTTCTTTTCTCCGCAGCATAAACCGACCTGTGGTGCAGCTTCCCGAGCCAAAGCATGTCAATTTATGCTGCGGAGACAAGAGTGTTGTCTGCAGGTAGCATAGAACTCCACAGCAACCTGAACCCAAATCGTGGGCATGGGCAGCTGCGTTCTCCCGTGGACAACACTCACATCTCTGCAGGAAGGCTGACACTGTGTACTAGACGCCGTGTCGCTGGATCATGGCCACATAGCCTAAAAGCGAGAAATTTGTTGCTACAGCAACATTTTTGTGAAGTACCTGTGGATTCAAAATGCTTACTATACTCCTGAATAAAATCCAGTTTCCAAAATGGGGTCACTTGTGGGGGGTTTCTGCTGTATAGGTACCCAAGGGGCCCTGCTAATGTGACATGGTGCCCGCAATTTATTTCAACTTTTCCAGAATTCAAATGGTGCTCCTTCCATTCCAAGCCCTCCCATTTATCCAAACAGAGTTTTTTGGCCACATGTGGGGTATCGCTGTGCTCATAAGACATTGGATAACAACCTGTGGGGTCCACGGTTTGTTGTTGCCTCTTGAAAAAGTAAGAAATATGATGCTAAAGCAACATTTTTGTGAAAAAAATGAAAATTTTCAATATGGCAACCTAAGCTTATCAAATTCTGTGAAGTACTCTTGGATTCAAACTGCTCAATATACACCTAGATAAAAGCCTTGAGGTGTCTTGTTTCCAGAATGGGGTCACTTGTGGGAAACCTCCACTGTTTAGGCACCTTAGGGGCTTTCCAAATGCAACATAGTGTCCGCTAATGATTCCAGCCAATTGTGCAGTCAAATGGCGCTCCTTCCCTTCCGAGCCCTGCTGTGCACCCAAACCGTTGATTTTTCATCACACATAAGGTATCAGCATACTCAGGAGAAATTGCACAATAAATTTTATGATGAATTTTTTCCTTTTACACTTGTAAAAAAAAAAGCTACCTGGTTGAAGTAACAATTTTGTGGTAAAAATGTATTTTTTTTTTCACAGCTCAACATTATGAACTTCTGTGAAGCACCTGAGGGTTCAGGGTACTCACCAAACATCTAGATAAATTCCTTCAGGGGTCTATTTTCCAAAATGTGGCCACATGTTTAGGAGCTTCACTGTATAGACACCTCAGGGGCTCTCCTAATGCAACATAGCGTCCACTATTGATTCCAGACAATTTTGCAGTCAAATGGCACTCCTTCCCTTCTGAGCCCTGTCATGCGCCCAAACAGTTGATTTCCACCACATATAAGGTATCGCCAAACTCAGGAGAAATTGCACAATAAATTTCATGGTGATTTTTTTCCTGTTACCCTTGTGAAAAAAAGCTACCTGGTTGAAATAACAATTTTGTGGTAAAATTTTATTTTTTTATTTTCATGGCTCAACGTTATAAAATTCTGTGACGCACCTGGGGGTTCAGGGTACTCACCAAACATCTAGATAAATTCCTTGAGGGGCCTAGTTTCCAAAATGGGGTCACTTGTGCAGGGTTTCTGCTGTTTAGGTACCTTAGGGGACCTCCAAATGCGACATGGTGCCCGCAATCTTTTTCAGCCAAATTTCCTTTCCAAAATTCAAATATTGCTCCTTTCGTTCCAAGCCCTCTCATTTGTCCAAACAAAGGTTTCAGACCACATGTGAGGTACCAACGCGCTCATAAAAAAGTGGTTAAAAAACCTTGAGGTCAAATTTTTGGAATTACCTCTTGAAAAAGTGAGAAAATTGATGCTAAAGCAACATTTTTGAGAAAATTATTAAAATTTTCAATATGACAACGTAACGTTAACAAAATCTGTGAAGTACCTGTGGATCTAAAATGCTCACTATACCCCTAGATAGAAGCCTTGAGGGGTCTAGTTTCCAAAATGGCATCACTTGTGAGGGGTTTCTTCTGTTTAGGTACCTTAGCGGACCCGTAAATGCAACATGGTGCCCGCAATCTATTTCAGCCAAATTTGCTTTCCAAAATTCAAATATTGCTCCTTCTGTTCCGAGTCCTCCCATTTGTCCAAACAGAGGTTTCTGACCACATGTGGGGTATCGGCGCGCTCATAAGAAAGTGGGGAACAAGTTTTATGGTCCATTTTGTTGTATTATTTCTTCTAAAAGTGAATAAATTTGGGTTAGAGCAACATTTTTAGGTAAAATTTAATTTTTGCTTTTTTTCATTCCACATTGCTTTTGTTCATGTGAAGCACCTGAAGGGTTAATAAACTTCTTGAATGTGGTTTTGAGTACCTTGAGGGGTGCAGTTTTTAGAATGGTGTCACTTTTGGGTATTTTCTGTCATCTAGGCCTATTGAAGTCACTTCAAATGTGATGTGGTCCCTAAAAAATGGTTTTGTAAATTTTGATGTAAAAATGAGAAATCGCTGATAAACTTTGAACTCTTCTAACTTCCTAACAAAAAAAAATGTTGTTTCCAAAATTGTGCTGATGTAAAGTAGACATGTGGGAAATGTTATTTATTAACTATTTTGTGTCACAGAAATCTCTGGTTTAACGGTATAAAGATTCAAAAGTTGAAAATTGCTACATTTTCAAAATTTTTGCCAAAATTCATTTTTTTTCATAAATAATCGCAAAAAATATTGTCCTAAATTTGGTACTAACATGAAGTCCAATATGTGACGAAAAAACAATCTCAAAATCACCAGGATACGTTGAAGCGTTCCAGAGTTATAACCTCATGAAGTGACACTGGTCAGAAGTGCAAAATTTGGTCTGGTCATTAAGGTGAAAATTAGCTCCGTCACTAAGGGGTTAAAGTCATAATTTGTTTTCCCACCTACACTAATTGCTTTTATTGTTAATTTCTTATCATGTTTGTTCACAAATCTATGTAACGTTTATCTCTCTTCATGAATCAAAATTTAAAGAAAAGCTTTGGTCTTTTTCAGGAGTAACTCCTTAAAAACATCCTATGCATTTTTCACTGCTAGAAATCCCTGATATAAATAATTAGATTCCTTTGATTCTTTTTCAGCCTTCCAATATTATAGTTAAGGCTCTTTTTAACTTGAATTCTTTTTTGTATAATATATCCCTTAAAAAGGTCTTTAGTGCTGTCCCACACTGTTATTTCTCCAGCAAAGCCGCTATTCAATTTGAAAGAACTTTTCAAGCTGTACCAATATTTCTCATTTTTTTTTAAATCAAAGAGTTTCAGTCTGTGGAGTTGGGACTTCTGAATCCTTTGAATCCTCTCTCCCTGTAGATTCAGTTCTTTTATCACTGGGGAATGGTCTGACAATGACATAGTAGTATATTTTACTTACTGGATTTTTGACAGAATTTCTCCATTGTCCACAAGTATATAAATCCAGGACCATGATTGCAAAGTAATCTAGGCTCATGGTGCCGGCGCTCATGTGAGGTTGTGATGACACATGAGCCCTGTGGCCATTCAATGCCGGCTTCCTTCTGGACCAAAAGAGCAATCAACAGGATGTGAGTGCAGTGGATGCACTCACATCTTACTGGTTAACTCATTTGGTTCAAAGTTGGGGAGACAGACGCAGGCTCTGATTATACGTGGGGCTCACATGACATCACAACCCCATGTGAGCCCCAGTAACGCAAGGCCAGACACTGCTGGAAGGGCTCCGCTACGGAAGGTGAGTATAGTCTTTATTATTTTACCTGGTGAAAACATGTGGAATATGAAGTTGTCCTAGAGGTGGACAACACCTTTAAGGTATGTATCTCTCTTATCTAAATTCAAAGATAGTTAGATTTGAGCCAATTATCTCCTTCCATGGAATTAAAATTGTTCCTGGTAAATAACTCTTAATTTTACAGTAAAGAATATTTCAAGCTAGCCTGTCTCAAGCATTTCTTAACTTCTATAAATTGCCGTCTACACAAAGAAAAAAAATATATATACAGTATATAATATTTTTTTAATAATGCATAATTTAGAAAAGTTCCTTTCCTCCTTTAAGACAGAATTTCAATATTTTGACAGTCTGCTCGACTAATATTTTGTTTCTTAATGAATCTAAATTTAGCATCTTATTTGTATACTGTAGGCTGTTATAAAACATAACCTATGTAGTCCATAGGTCGCGGATGCTTAAAGGATTTTCCCCACTAATTATATTTATCACTAAGATGTGCCACAATTACAAGAAACAGAGATATAGAGTGCCATATTCATGTTTGTAGAGTGGGAAGAGGTCGGAGTTTAGAGGCAGTTTGTAATATTGGTGTTTCACGCGTTTTTTGGGACTAAAACAAACAAAGACATTGCAAAGTACAGAGGTAAAAACAACTTGAGACCCCGTTTTAAGCTTTCAATTGGGCCAATAGAATTCATCCTCATCCAATTACTTAACCTCTTCATGACTGGATTATTTTACGGGGGTTTTTTTCCGTTTTCGATTCTTCCTTCTTTTCCTTCAAGAGCCATAACTTTTTAATTTTCCCATAGCCATATAAAGGCTTTTTTCTGCAGGACGAGGTGTATATTTGAATGACACAACTCATTTTATCATTTCATGCATTGGAAAAAAGGAAAAACTTCAAGTGCATGGAAATTGCAACAAAAAGTGCAATTTCACAATTATATTTTGGGTTTAAATTTACCATGTTCATTATATGGTAAAACTGAGCTGGCAATATGATTTTCCAAGTCGATAAAATTACGTAGACACCAAACATGTATAGTTTTTTTTTATTTAAAGAGGATGTCCACTACTTGGACAACCCCTACTCATTCCCTTGTTCACCCTCTTAAAACTAAATAAGCCTATACTCACCTGAAGCCTATACTCAACTGAAGCCCCGTTCCTAGGGCCCAAAGTGACTAATCAGCACCCTGGTCTGTCTCCCCACCTTTAGATGTTGAGCAGGATCTGAGCTCTGTGCTGACTTGCTGCTCATATGTCCAATGGTGAGGTGAAGGAAGCCGACACTGATTGGTCGAAGGGCTCAGGTGTCATAAAAATGCCTTGTGGTCCCTGGAAAAGTGCCTTCAGACATTCTAGATCCGCGGCCGCACCAAAGATAAGTGTAGGATTATTTATTTTTACAGGGGCGAAAAAGGGGAATGAATAACGGATGTTCAAGTAATAAGAAGCTGTGGGAGGGTTTATTTTTATTGTGCGGAGCTGACATTCTTATTGATACCATTTTGGGGTAGCTATGATGTTTCTATTGCCTGTTGTAGCAGCCAAAAAAATGTAATTGACATTACGTTTTTTTCTCAATATGTTGTTTACGGATTAGATTTATTTATTCTATATTTTGATAGACTTTTAAGAATGCAGCAATAATAAATGTTTTTTAATTGTTTTATTTTTATGAGGCAATAGGGGGTAATTTGAACTGTTGTGGATTTTTTAGTTTTTTTTTTTCATTTTTTTACTGTATTTATTAGTCCCTTTAGGAACTTATAGACAGAACAGCTTTTCTTTGCTGAGGGCCACTTTTGAAAAGAGTTCTCCGAACAGGAGATGTGTGTAGCAGAGCCCCACTGATTGCTGCCAGTTCTGGGCTTATGGCACTGTTGGACATCTTCCTATTTGGAAGAGAAATAAGTATGATATCTCTTTTATCTGCTGCAGTAAGTTTCCTTGATTGACCACTGCATCTACAATCTTCAAAGTTGCCCAATGACCTCAATGCTGAGAAATAAAGGCAGATACGTATCCATCATGCAATACCATCAGGAAGGCATGTGATTGGCTTTAAATTAATTCTGCAGAAGAACAATGACCCCAAACATACAACCATTATCATTAGAGATGATCTTTAGTGGAAAGAAGAACCAGGGGTTCAAGAACTGATTATATGGCCTCCACAGAGGCCTGACCTCAACATCTCACGAGTTTGTCTGGGATGAAGACTTAAATGAGTTGTCCAACAAACTCAAAAAATTTTTGTAAGCCAGTCTGTGCTTTATTGTCATATAAAACACCCCTACATTGTTTTTTTGTTTTCTAACTTTTGTTCCTCTTGAATTATCCCTTTAATCTATGCAGACACTTTGCTTACATGCAGCTCAACTAAACATGACATGTTTGACTGCCGAACTTCACAGTCAGAGCTGACACCACTCGACCTCACTGGCTAGACCCGCAGTCTGCCCGCCCTCTGCACACTCATTGGCTGTCAGTATTTTGTCCCAGCACTGACCTCTCATCACTACAGCATTGGAAATAACAGCCCCAAAACATAGGGCTCTGCAGACCCCAACAAATATATAGGGCTCTGCAGACACCACCAAATAATTAAGGCTCTGCAGACCCCACCACATATATAGGGCTCTGCAGACCCCACCACACACAGGGCTCTGCAGACCCCACCACACACAGGGCTCTGCAGGTCCCACCACACACAGGGCTCTGCAGGCCCCACCACACATAGGGCAGGCCCCACCACACAGGGCTCTGCAGGCCCCACCACATAGGGCTCTGCACCCCACCATATAGCACTGTGCACCCCCCTCCACACATCGCTCTGCAGCACCCCATATCACTCTGCGTCCCCCCATGTCACTCAGCACCCCCCACACGGCGCTCTGCAGCCCCCCATGTAGCTCTGCACCCCCCCACACGGCGCTCTGTAGCCCCCCATGTCACTGTGCAGACCCCCCATGTCGCTTTGAACCCCCCACGTCGCTCTACACCCCCCTACATCGCTCTGCAGCGCCCCCATGTCGCTCTGCAGCCCAATGGCCCCCACCGTTTAGGGAATAAATACATACTCGCCTTTCCTTGGTCCCCGCCGCTGCTTGTCGTTTGCCCGCTGTCTGCTCTGGACATATCAGCACAGTAGTGACGTCCCCGCTGTACTGAACTGTCAGAGCAAACAGCGGGACAATGATGAGAAACAGCGCAGCGCTGCCTCTCATCATTGCTGGGAAGTGTATCGGCATCTGTGATGCCTATACATTTAAAGTGCAATCCTCAGCAGGGGGCCTTGTGCTGGCACTGATACCAAGGCCAGCCAGTACCAGGCCGCTCCCCCCAGCTCCTGGGCTCCACAGCAGTGGTGGGGGAGAGCAGGAATGTGGGGAGGGTGCGGGATAATGTATGGGAGGGTGCGGGGAAATGTGTGGGAGGGTGCGGAGGAGGGGAGCAGGGACTCCGGCGCCATGTAGCCACCCAGCAGGGAGGCTACGTGACGTCGGCGGTGATGCCCATCTACAGGGCGAGCATAAGCTTCTGCCCTGTCGTCGTGATATCACAGGAAGCTGCAAAATCATGGTAGGAGGGGTCACATGACCACTCAGAGCCAGGGGAGAGGGGCTGACAGCAGGGGAGGTAGGTAGTTACTATCTACTTACCTGCCCCAATGTAGCCCAATAGTGAAATAAAAAAAAAATCAGTTAAATAAGCTGGATAACCCCTTTAAGGATTTTGGTGAACTTACATTCACAGAAGATCTGCTGTTGGTTCTCCAAGATGGATTACCCTCTCTGCCAAGCTCCTTCAAAAACTGTGTGGTAGTCTACCTAGAAGAATTGATTCTGTCTTGAAGCTATAGAGGTCCCATCAAATATTGATTTGATTTAGAGTTCTCTTTTGCTCATTCACTTTGCATTTTGTTAATTGAGCATTCTTAGTTTGCAGCATCTGTTCCACACCTCTTTAAAGCAGAAAACATTTTTTTAATTATTTTTTCAGACTAATATTTAGTCATAATATAAAGTACCTTATACAAATTGAATAAATAAACTGAATATTGACTCTACAGTAAATAATTTAGGCTTCCATTTGTCGGAAAGTCTGCAAAATAACCGAAACAGACCATTTGTTAAATTATTTCTTGGAATTGTAGGCCATAGCATAACACCATTCCCGAAGGGTTACAGGGACGTTCTCCAACACTGCCCGGGAGCATTGCTATAAAAAAGCCGGTAGACTGCTAGAGAAGGAAGCTGCAAGGAATTTTGATTTGGTTGCCCAGTTCTATAATTGGAATGATATTCATGTTCATGGGAATTAGAAATTGTTGCAAACTTCAGCACCAGAGGAATAATCTCCTTTCCCCTTCTTTACAAGCCAATGTCGACAGTCTTATTTTCATTTTCTATTTGCCCCATTCAGAGAACAGAAACCATGTAATTTTTCCATTGACATAGCTGTGTAAGGAAATTATTTTTTGTTGAAGTTGTATTTTCCAATTGCTCTATTTTCCGATACATGTAACTTATTATAATTTTCAACTGATGCACGTACAGTATGTGACCTTGTTGTTTTGTGGGACAAGTCATAATTTTTATTAAAAAAAAAAATAAGGATAAATCTAAAAATACATTTTTGGGGTTGAATGTAAAAAAAAATCAACTTATATAGCCCATTAATGCCACAGCACTTCACAAACATCATCACTGTCACCATTGGGGCTCACACTCTATATTTCCTATCAAAATGTCCTTGGATTGTGGGAGGAAACCCACGCAAACACGGGGAGAACATACAAACTTCTTGCAAATGTTGTCCTTTGTGGGATTTGAACCCAGGACCCCAGCGCTGCAAAGCAACTGTTAATAATTTTGCCAAATTTATGTTTTTGCGGGGGGTCACCATGTGGTTTAAGCGTCATGGTAGCTTTCTTATTCTTTTTTTTCAGCTACATTTTTTTTAAATAAAAATGTAACAATTATTTTGTTATTTTTAATGAAATCAAG
This sequence comes from Anomaloglossus baeobatrachus, assembly GCF_048569485.1. Taxonomy (NCBI): domain Eukaryota; kingdom Metazoa; phylum Chordata; class Amphibia; order Anura; family Aromobatidae; genus Anomaloglossus; species Anomaloglossus baeobatrachus. The sequence continues at coordinate 428,563,515 of NC_134358.1, forward strand.
TTTTAATGACATATACCACTAATTACAAACAATATCAAGATATGAAAAAAAAAAAAACTCCAGCCACCGTTTTGGGTCTACTGAAATAAAAATTAACAATGAGTATGTAGAACCAATATGCCACTTTATCATTAATCAAACTTACCGTATATTTTAACATCAATATGATCAAACCATTAAGTCATATGATAACTTCACATTGCTGTCAAGGAACAGGAAAAGAAGGAAATAGATGACAAAAAGTAGGGTAAAGAGAAAGACTAAGATTTGGGAGAAAATATAAGAAAGGAGAACCAAGAGATACCGTGTTTTCCAAAAATGAGCCCTCCCTAAAAAATAAGTCCTGGCAGCAATTTTCAGCATTTTCGGAACAAGGCTTAAATGTGGGCCTTCTCCTGAAAATAAGCCCTAGTCGCGGATCAATAATGAAGTGTCCATGCAGCTAAAAAAGATACAGATACTGCAGGACACTTCATTATACACAATGGGCACCCAGCAATCACACTCACCAGACGCTGAGCGGCAGGACCTGCAGTGATCGCACCCCCGCACACATCAGCTCTCACACACACACATCCGATCTCTCACACATCCGATCTCACACACACACATCCGATCTCACACACACACATCCGATCTAAAACACACACACATCCGATCTCTCACACACACAATCAGATCGCACACACAAACATCAGATCTCACACACACACACACACAATCAGATTGCACACACAAACAGCCGATCTCACACAATCAGATCACACACACAAACATCGTATCACACACACATCGCATCATACACATACTCACCACATCCAGGGACACCGATTTCTTCTAGCTGGCAGCATCCTGGGAGCAGGGCAGTGGAGTGCAAGAATTCTTGCTTACAGCACCTGCTGGCCGGACACATGACTTCCTCCCATCATTCCCTGCGGGCAGAAGTATTCTGCAATGCTGGATGAAGTGAGTGTGTGTGTGTCAGTGTGTGTGTGTCGGTGTGTGTCAGTGTGATTCAGTATCAGCCAGTGTGTGTGTCAGCGGCAGTCAGTGTGTGTCAGCGGTAGCCAGTGTGTGTCAGCATCAGCCAGTGTGTGTGTCAGCATCAGCCAGTGTGTGTGTCAGCATCAGCCAGTGTGTGTGTCAGCAGCAGTCAGTCTGTGTGTCAGCATCAGCCAGTGTGTGTGTCAGCATCAGCCAGTGTGTGTCAGCGGCAATCAGTGTGTGTGTCAGTATCAGCCAGTGTGTGTGTCAGCGGCAGTCAGTGTGTGTGTCAGCATCAGCCAGTGTGTGTGTCAGCGGCAGTCAGTGTGTGTGTCAGCATCAGCCAGTGTGTGTGTCAGCATCAGCCAGTGTGTGTGTCAGCGGCAGTCAGTGTGTGTGTCAACATCAGCCAGTGTGTGTGTCAGCGTCAGTCAGTGTGTGCGTCAGCATCAGCCAGTGTGTGTGTCAGCATCAGCCAGTGTGTGTGTCAGCAGCAGTCAGTGTGTGTCAGTGGCAGCCAGTGTGTGTGTCAGCGTCAGTCAGTGTGTGTGTCAGCAGCAGCCAGTGTGTGTGTCAGCATCAGCCAGTGTGTGTGTCAGCGTCAGTCAGTGTGTGTGTCAGCGGCAGCCAGTGTGTGTCAGCGTCAGTCAGTGTGTGTGTCAGCAGCAGCCAGTGTGTGTGTCAGCATCAGCCAGTGTGTGTGTCAGCGTCAGTCAGTGTGTGTGTCAGCGGCAGCCAGTGTGTGTGTCAGCATCAGCCAGTGTGTGTGTCAGCGTCAGCCAGTGTGTGTGTCACTGGCAGTCAGTGTGTGTCAGTGACAGCCAGTGTGTGTCAGCATCAGCCAGTGAGTGTGTCAGCATCAGCCAGTGAGTGTGTCAGCATCAGCCAGTTTGTGTGTCAACGGCAGTCAGTGTGTGTCAGTCAGTGTGTGTGTCAGTGTCAGCGTCAGTCAGCCAGCCTGAAGCAGGGAAGGACGGCGTGCAACACCCACCGGAGATCACAGGGAGGACCTGGGAGCCACGCAGACGTCCAGGTTTGGTAAGTATGAGTCTTCTGGGAAGCGGGAGATCTGCTTTTTTGGGGGGGTAAACTTACACCCAACATGTTTCTCCAAAAATAAGACCTCCTCCAAAAATAAGCCCTAATGCTTTTTGGGGGGCCAAAAAAAAGTATAAGTCAGTGTCTTATTTTTGGAAAAACACGGTAGTAGAGGAGAAGGGTAAGAGGAGCAGGAGTGGAAATGAGTCCTAGTTCCAGCAGTTTTAACATTCTATACCCCTCTGCTTTTTGCTTGGATCTGCACTCCCCCCATTTGACTTTTTGCTCCCAGTTCACATATGGGAGCCAGTGGGAGGTGAGTGCACAGCTCCTCTCACAGTGTGCTGATCCTGTGTGGTGGCTGCTGTTGTGGGGTTTTTGTGTCAGTGGGACAGTGCGGCTTGGAGCACTGGGGGATTTGCCTTGCAGCATGGGCGCTGTGAGGCACCAGGTCACCTGCCCTGCTGGTGATTTGTCGCTGCAGCAGCGGTTGACGCACAGTGCCGCACCATAAGGGTTAGATTAGGGACCCAGTCAGAGGTTCGCCGTGATGTGGCAGTGGGCTTAATCGAATCTTATCAGAATGGTAACAAAGAACCTCATGTTCATTATTTTTTTGCCTAACGGCTTTAGATCATTGTATTATCAGGGATGTGCGATCCATGTCTTTTTGGATGGCATGAGAAAAAAAGTGCTGGTCGGCACTGCTTCATAATATAACATTGGGCCGAGTACTGAAAAATTATCGGATAACACTCGTCCTATGTATACGCTTGTGTTAGTGGGCCATTGATGTACAGTACAGACCAAACATTTGGACACACCTCCTCATTCAAAGAGTTTTCTTTATTTTCAATACTCTAAAAATTGTAGATTCACATTGAAGGCATCAAAACTATGAATTAACACATGTGGAAAGAAATACTTAAAAAAGTGTGAAACAACTGAAAATATGTCTTATGTTCTTGGTTCTTCAAAGTAGCCACCTTTTGCTTTCATTACTACTTTGCACCCTCTTGGCATTCTCTTGATGAGCTTCAAGAGGTAGTCACCGGAAATGGTCTTCCAACAGTCTTGAAGGACTTCCCAGAGATGCTTAGCACTTGTTGGCCCTTTTGCCTTCACTCTGCGGTCCAGCTCACCCCAAACCATCTCGATTGGGTTCAGGTCTGGTGACTGTGGAGGCCAGGTCATCTGGCATAGCATCCTATCACTCTCCTTCTTAGTCAAATAGCCCTTACACAGCTTGGAGGTGTGTTTGGGGTCATTGTCCTGTTGAAAAATAAATTATGGTCCAAGTAAACGCAAACCGGATGGAATAGCACACCGCTGCAAAATGCTGTGGTAGCCATGCTGGTTCTGTATGCCTTCAATTTGGAAAAAATCGACAACAGTGTCAGCAGCAAAGCACCCCCACACCATCACACCTCCTCTTCCATGCTTCACGGTGGGAACCAGGCATGTAGAGTCCATCCATTCACCTTTTCTACAAAGACACGGTGGTTGGATCCAAAGATCTCAAATTTGGACTCATCAGACCAAAGCACAGATTTCCACTAGTCTAATGTCCATTCCTTGTGTTCTTTAGCCCAAACAAGTCTCTTCTGCTTGTTGCCTGTCCTTGGCAGTGGTTTCCTAGCAGCTATTTTATCATGACAGCCTGCTGCATAAAGTCTCCTCTTAATAGTTGTTCTAGAGATGAGAAGGTGTGTCCAAACTTTTAGGCGGGCTTTGCACGTTGCAACATCGCAAGCCGATGCTGCGATGTTGCATTCGATAGTCCCCGCCCCTGTCGCAGGTACGATATCTTGTGATAGCTGGCGTAGTGATAATTATCGCTACGCCAGCTTCACATGCACTCACCTGCCCTGCGACCATCGCTCTGGCCGGCAACCCGCCTCCTTCCTAAGGGGGCGGGTCATGCGGCGTCACAGCGACGTCACACGGCAGGCGGCCAATGGCGGCGGAGGGGCGGAGATGAGCAGGATGTAAACATCCCGCCCACCTCCTTCCTTCTGTATAGCCGCTGGCGGCAGGTAAGGAGATGTTCCTCACTCCTGCGGCTTCACACACAGCGATGTGTGCTGCCGCAGGAACGAGGAACTACATCGTACCTGTCGCGGCACCGACATTATGGAAATGTCGGAGCCTGCACCGATGATACAATAACGACGCTTTTGCACCCGTTCATCGTATCATCTAGGATTTACACACTACGACATCGCAAGTGACGCCGGATGTGTGTCACTTTCGATTTGACCCCACCGACATTGCACCTGCGATGTCGTAGTGTGCAAAGCAGCCCTTAGGCGGGCTTTGCACACTACGACATCGCAGGTGCGATGTCGGTGGGGTCAAGTTGAAAATGACGCACTTCCGGCATCGCATGCGACATCGTAGTGTGTAAAGGCTCGATGATACGATTAACGAGCGCAAAAGCGTCGTAATCGTATCATCGGTGCAGCGTCGGCGTAATCCATAATTACGCTGACGCGACAGTCCGATGTTGTTCCTCGCTCCTGTGGCAGCACACATCGCTGTGTGTGAAGCCGCAGGAGCGAGGAACATCTCCTACCGGCGTCACTGCGGCTTCCGTAGGATATGCGGAAGGACGGAGGTGGGCGGGATGTTTAACAAGAAGGCGGGTCGCCGGCAGAGCGATGGTCGCAGGACAGGTGAGTCCATGTGAAGCTGCCGTAGCGATAATGTTCGCTACGGCAGCTATCACAAGGATATCGCTGCTGCGACGGGGGCGGGGACTATCGCGCTCGGCATCGCAGCATCGGCCTGCGATGTCGCAGCGTGCAAAGTACCCCTTAGTCTCTACTGTAGATCTGTCACCAGATTTCACAATAAATATTGTGTATATTAATAAAGAGATCTCAAATCTGATGAGCGTGGTGTATTTATGCTGAAAATCTATATCTACTTTTTCTGCCTATTTGATAAACAGATTAGTAATGCATGGTGTAATGTATACATAGCAAATTGTTACTGGCCATAATTTTGTGTGTCCTGTGGCAAAAATCCTTCTCTCCACATAACTCTTAAAGTGGTGTGTCAGAGAGCTGTACTGCAATGTATTTTACAGAAACTTTATTTACAGACCCAATAAGAACGAATCTTCATGCATTATTTATTCAAAATATTGACACTATTCCCTTTTGTTGTGCCAACATTACAAACCTGCCATCTGGATGAAGTGCCAATAAAAAGAACATATCACAACTCTGCAATCATTATACAGTACAATTTTAGGAACATTAAAAACAGCAGACTTCAATAGTACCGCAATACAACAGTGTCTATTTATAAACGCGCTCTTAGTAGTAAGTCAGTTGTTTGTAAGACACTGCTGTTTTGCACATGATTATACATCTAATACAATTATTTCCTAGATAATAACTATAGATGAGATGACTATGGGCACTAATCAGTGATTCCAGTAGGAGGGCTGAGGCTACAAATTCGCTGTGAACATGTGACCTGTTTATAAACAAAAGGCCGCTTTACACACTGCGATATCGGTACCGATATCGCCAGCGTGCGTACTCGCCCCCGTAGGTTGTGCGTCACGGGCAAATCTCTGCCCGTGTCGCACAACATCGCCCGGACCCGTCACACGGACTTACCTTCCCTGCGACGTCGCTGTGACCGGCGAACCGCCTCCTTTCTAAGGGGGCGGTTCGTTCAGCGTCACAGCGACATCACAGCAGCGTCACTGAACTGTCGCCCAATAGAAGCGGAGGGGCGGAGATGAGCGGGACAAACATCCCGCCCACCTGCTTCCTCCCGCATTGTGGCCGGGAGGCAGGTAAGGAGAGGTTCCTCATTCCAGCGGTGTCACACGGAGCGATGTGTGCTGCCGCACTAACGAGGAACAACTTCGTTACTGCTGCAGTAACGATATTTGAGAATGGACCCCCATGTCACCGATGAGCGATTTTGCATGTTTTTGCGACGATGCAAAATCGCTCATAGGTGTCACACGCAATGGCATCGCTACAGCGGCCGGATGTGTGTCACAAAATCCGTGACCCCAACGAGATCGCTGTAGCAATCTCGTAGTGTGTAAATCCCGCTTAAGACCTGGCCACCAACAGATCTTCAGTGCTGGTCTTCAAGGGATTCAAGAGGTTCAAGATTTTTTTTTATAACTTTTGCCATTTTTTTTATTATTTAAAAAGTCAAACAACTTTATAATATCATGTTGATAAGCAAATGATCTTGGAAATGAATAAATTGACTGCATATTCAGGTGTAAAATAGCGGCGCCTTACAAATCAGATCTTCTGCTTTGCACCTATGATGGTAAACATCCTGAAACACATTTGCAAATAGAGTTTTTGGCTTCTTATCTGAAGTCATGTGGCAAGGCTCATAAAAAGGTCGATATTGACGTTTAGGATTTCTACATCCAATAGGTGAAGCCAAATAATCAAGTCCTCTTCCTTCTGAAGAGGCTATTTGCAACCATGTAACTAACAACTATTAGAAGTCATAAACTATTAAAAATAAGGCATTGAATTACTGCTGAAGTCTGCTGCCTTTATAATTTTGTGTTTGTTTACCATAATAATTACAAAGTAGCAAGCTTTATAACATTTGCCGTTTTAGTTTTACTTATGTTCTTTTTTCAGGATAGATGAGTCCTTTAAATCCTTCACAACTGGACAATTTTCTGCATATGAGATTTCTTTTTCTTCCCCTTCTTTGAAAAGTCAGAACGTTTTATTTTTCCATCAATATAGAGGTATAAGTATCACGCGTCTGATGGGATCACTAGCAGCAGGAGAGCCTAAACTGACCCTCAGACTAAGGGAACTCTGGCTGACCCTGATCCCAAAGGTACGTCTTAAGGTGACGATGTTTGGGCTGTCTTCCTAACCCTAGCTCCTGAACAACCCTGGTCTAGTCGTCTAGTCTCCCCCTCCATCCACCCAGGAGAGGGCCGAAACAGGAGTGGTTGAACCCACACGAATAAACAGACCGGGGAAAAAACAAAACTCAAACTCACAGCAATCACTCACAGAGGTACTGTTAGGTCACCACCGGAGTCTGCTCCAGCGACTTCTGCTCCAATCGCCAGGCAACACCGTGTTCCTGCTGTGGATGGTGCTGGTGATGGGAGAGGAGTCGATGCCAGCTGCACCGGTGGGTGCAGGCTCCGATCATCCACTGGGCTGGGTTATCTTGGGATCTGCAGTACCGCTGGCTGACTTTGGGTGGCATGTGTCTTCCAGCTGAAGTTGCCAGCGTTCAGCTACAGCCAATGGGAAGACACCACACCCTTCTTATTCCCCCTGCTGTCACATGACCACTGCCAGGGATAGTTCTGTACTCCTGGCTCATGTGCTGTTTGTATTTTGATTCCTGTGTGCTGATTTCTGCGTGTTTCCTGACTACCCTTCTGCCTGCTGCTTTTGTACCTCGCTGCCCGACCCAGATCTGACCACTGCTACATTTTCTGTTTACGTCTTTGCCTGGCGATTCTGTCCCTGTTCTGCTATTCCTGGTTTGACCCTGCCTGACGACTACTCTCATCGGAATGCAGCCTTCCACAGGTAGAAATCTCCAGAGCCCTGTGTAATTCCAAATCCCTGTATAGGGGTTCAAGGGTTTCAGGGTTCTGGGGGTCCTGCTTGGTGAGGGGCTTCCCCCTAGTCTGTCCATTACAGCCCGTCTGAGTCTGTTGATTCAGGCAGGCATTACAGGTATATACAATATGTGATCAGGAGGAAACTAAAGGAAGGGAGTAAACAATCAGACAATAAAAGTAATTCCACAACACACCAAACATCACACAGAAGTTCACCAGCAACTGGATATCAAAGCACAAAGACTGGGATCGCACAAAGCTATCATCGGCATGGGAGACCAGGCTTCACCATCTTAAAAAGCACACAGACGACTTTGATAAGTCTATTGCAACTTGTGACTCAAGCAGAAATCCACAGGCTAGCAGAAATTAACTCCTGCAAGCCCGATTCCTAACAAGAGCACAGCTGGTCGACGCCTGAGCCTGTCTGTGCAACTCAAATGCAGAATTGCATGAATCCTGACACTCGGCGACTTTGGAGCCAGACACCATGTGAAAATAAGTGCTTGTTGATTGTGGAACAAGTTTTAGTTTTGAATGACATCATTCATTTTACCATAAAATGTACTGGAAGATGAAAAAAAAAATTTAAGTGTGGTTACATGCCAAAATGAAAAAAAAATAATGTTATTCCGCTATTCTTTTTGGGGATTTGATTTCATTTGATGTAATTCATTGAGCTGTAAAAATGACATGACAGTAAAAAAGAAAAAATGTATTTTGTATTTTTCATTTTCCTGTATCATTTTCATTTTTATGTTGTTAGAGCTGTGTGAGGGCTTGTTTTTGCCTGGCGATTTATTGTTTTTATTAGTACTATAATAGAGTTATGATTGCTTCTTATTACATTTTTTCTCTTTATTGTGATTACTGATTATTGGTTAATTGATTGCATATTTTGATAGATAAAACTTTAAGAAATCCAGCAAAACCATATGTTTAATTTATTAAATACATAATTAATTCATATTCAATAGAGGAAAAAAGAAGAGGGGGGGGGGGTGATTCAAATATTTAGTTTTGTTAACTATTTAATATTTTTAAAACTTTTTTACATTTTATTTATTTAGTCCCCTTAGGATTGCTTGTACTAAATATTTTAATGCTTGATCGCTTATACAATATACTGCAAAACTACAATATTGCAATATATAGTAAAAATCAAAGCCTTCTATTAAAAATTACTACTTGGAAAAAACCTGAATTTTTTTTTTTAAACGAGATACTTAGCAAAAAAAATGGCCAATTTGCTTTGAGCCCAGTTACCACGTAATGGTGTACTTCATATATGGGTCTTAATCTAGTGAATGCCTCTCTTTGTGACAAAACTGACCTCACATATGGCCTGGAAAAGGACTTGTTAATAGAGAATTAAAAACACCTAAAAGAGAGGCATATACTAGATTAGAGGCACACTGTGATGTGGTAACTGGGCTTAAATAAAACTGGCTATTTTAAACTGCTAAGTATTTCATTTTTTTTCAAAAATATTTTTTTCCTATTTTTTCCAAGCAGTAATGCATTTTTTCCCTTTCCTTTGTTCACTTTTCAGCCTTTTTTCCCTCTTGCTTGAGTGCAACTGTTATTGTGAGAGTATATGTTATACTCAGTATGCACCACTTCAGACCTTCAGGTTAGGATGAGTTGGCGGTTTATCTATTTTTTTTACAAGTAAAGTAATTATTTTTGCATTACGTGTCTTGACCTGATGCAAAGTTGCAGTCCTCCAGCTGCATTCACAATTTTCCTTAGAGCAAATAGCAAGCTAAAAAAAATATTTTTTTTTTCTCCTGGGGCCTCACCCAAACAGAAGACGATAATGCCTAAGTCTTACCAGTCAGACAAAGATGATGCCTATTATATAGCTACGTAATACAGTTAAAAAAAAAAAACACATCAAGTTCCAACGAGGCATAAAAAAGGATGAGAGTAACGGGGCATAAATACAACCATAACATATGAATCAACCTACTCTAAAAGAGCAAATTGCTCCCTCCCATTCTCTTGTCAATGGACTGGAACTACAATCAGAACAATAACTTTACACATATACAGCACATGGATCATTCTCCCTCTGTACAAATCACTAGTTAGACCACACTTGGAGTATTGTGTGCAATTTTGGGCGCCGGTGCTGAAGAAAGACATTACTGAACTTGAAAGGGTTCAGAGGCGGGCTACTAAAATAATAAATGGAATGGGTGCATTACAATACACGGAAAGGTTATCAAAATTAGGTCTATTTACTCTAGAAAAGAGAAGACTTAGGGGAGACCTAATAAATATGTACAAATATATCAGAGGGCCATATAGAGATCTCTCCCATGATCTGTTTGTACCAAGGACTATGACAAGAACAAGGGGGCATTCTTTTCGATTGGAGGAAAGAAAATTCCTACATCAGCATAGAAGAGGGTTCTTCACGGTAAGAGCAGTGAGGCTCTGGAACTCTCTTCCTGAGGAAGTGGTGATGGCCAACTCACTGAATGAATTTAAGAGAGGAATGGATGCATTTCTTGTTAGCAAAAGTATAGAAGGTTATAAATAGCATAATCTTACAGGTAGATAGAAGAGCGACCAAGATTATTAGAGGAATGGGTGGGCTGCAATACCAAGACAGGTTATTAAACTTGGGGTTAGTTAGTTAGGAAAAACAAAGGCTTAGGGGGATCTAATCACAATGTATAAATATATGAGGGGACAGTACAGAGACCTTTCCAAAGATCTCTTTACACCTAGGCCTGCGACTGGAACACGGGGGCATCCGCTACGTCTTGAGGAAAGAATGTTTAATCATAATCACAGATGAGGACTCTTTACTGTACGAGCAGTGAGACTATGGAGCTCTCTGCCGTATGATGTTGTATTGAGGGATTCACAAGTAAAATTTAAGCAGAGCCTGATCGCATTAATTGAAAAATATAATATTACCAGTTATGTATATTGGATTTTATGACAGGGTGTTGATCCAGGGAACTAGTCTGATTGCCGTATGTGGAGTCAGGAAGGAATTTTTTTCCCCATTGGAGCTTATTTGACACATTGGGGTTTTTTTGCCTTCCTCTGGATCAACATGTTAGGCTACGGGTTGAACTAGATGGACTTAGAGTCTCCCTTCAACCTTAAAAACTGTGAAACTGTGATATTTGTTATTTTCTTCTAAAAAAGCATCTAAGCCCTTTATTAAATCATCAACAGTTCCTACTGTAATCAACAGTTTAGGTAGGCTGTTCTCAGTGGCGTAACTAGAGTTTGATGGGCCCCGGTGCAAAGTTCAGACCTGGCCCCCCCCTCCACATACACCGACACTTGGGGTACGGGATAATGACACTGACACTCGGGGTACAGGATAATGATGCTGACACTTGGCTCTTACCCACAGCACCCAGATTTCCCATGATCTGAAATCCCTCTATCAGCACCCAGCTTTCCTATGTTGTTATCCATCTTGTCCTTGGCACCCAGCTTCCCCATGCTTTGCTATACATCTTTCCCTCAGCACCCAGCTTTCCCATATCAGAGCATGGGAAAGCTGGGTGCTGAGCGATGTATAGCAGAGCATGGAAAGCTGGGTGCTGAGGGAAAGAGCCTTTTTCCCTCAGCACAAAACGTTCCCATCCCCTGATTGTATCTTTGTTCCCCTTGTATATAGTTCTCCAAATACAATAATGGCCCCAACATAGCCTTCCAAATAGTATAAAGGGTCCCACATAACCCTTCATATATTAGAATACACTTCCATAGTCCTCCATGTATTATAATGCATTTCCCATAGTTCTTCATGCATTATAATTCACCCCATAGCACTCAATATATAATACTGCACCACACAGTCCTCCATATATTATAATGCACCCCCATAATCCTCCATGTATAAAGTAGCCCTTCAATTATTATCCTGAATTTCTCATAGTCCTCCATATATTATACTGCACCACACAGTCCTCCATATATTATACTACAGCCCTATAGTCCTCCATGTATAAAGTAGCCCTCATAGCCCACCATATATTATACTGCAGCCCTATAGTCCTCCATGTATAAAGTAGCCCTCATAGCCCTCCAATTATTATAATGAATTTCTCATAGTTCTCAATATATTATAATTCACTCCATAGTACTCCATATGTTATACTGCACCACATAGTCCCCAATGTTTTATAATGCACCCCCATAGTCCATGTATAAGGTAGGCTCCATATATTATAATGTAGCCCCCATAGTCCTATATGTATTATAACGCAACCCCATAAAACATCATATTGTATTATGCAGCCCCATACTCCTCCATGTATAATGCACCCCTATATTCCATGTATAAGGTGTCCTTCATTTTGTATTATGCAGCCCCCCCAGACCTCCATATATAATAATGCAGCCAGCTTCCCCAGTCCTCCATGTATATTAATGCAACCAGACACTCCAGGCCTCCATATATAATAATGCAGCCAGCCTCTCCAGGCCTCCATGTATAATAATGCAGCCTCTCCAGGCCTCCATGTATAATGCAGCCTCTCCAGACCTCCATATATAATGCAGCCTCTCCAGGCCTCCATGTATAATGCAGCCTCTACAGGCCTCCATGTATAATGCAGCCTCTCCAGGCCTTCATGTATAATGCAGCCTCTCTAGGCCTCCATGTATAATAATGCAGCCTCTCCAGGCCTCCATGTATAATAATGCAGCCTCTCCAGGCCTCCCTGTATAATAATGCAGCCTCCCCAGACCTCCATGTATAATGCAGCCTCTCCAGGACTCCATGTATAATGCAGCCTTCCCAAGCCTCTGGCCACCGTGTACTCACTAATTTATATTTAAAAAAAACAAAAAACAAGTACTCACCCTCTCTCTTCCTTCCACCGCTGCTGTCCTCACCTCTCTCCTCGTTCCCCAGCCGCTGCTCTGTCCTCACCGCTTTCCTCTTCCACCGCTGCTCGTCCTCCCCTCTCCTTGTTCTCCCGGTGCTGCGGTCGGCGTTCTCCCGTCCTGCGCTCTGTGCACTCAGCACAGCAGTTACACGGGAGTGACGTCACTGCGCAGGCACAGGGGGAGAATGATGATGCATAGCGTAGCACCGGCCGCACTATCCTTCATCATTATTGTGCGCAGTGACAGGGGAGCCGCCGCAGCCGCTGACACCAGGCAGGGGGCCCCGGTGCCGCCGCTGACAGCAGGCAGGGGGGCCCGTTGTCGGCGGTGGCACCGGGTCATATAGCGGCCGCGTGGTCTGTGACAGATCAGCGCAGCTCCTCTCTCACTGAAAGGAGCTGGCTGCTGATCTGCCGGGCAGCCGCAATGGCGACCGCTGCGACCGTGGTAGTTACACCCCTGGCTGTTCTATAGATTAATAGTTCTCATGTTAAAGAAGTCCTACATTACCTGTACCTGTCTTGTATGCAATTTTTATTTTTAATCCACCTACCTTCTTGTTTTTATGCCTTTTTGCATTGAATAAAATTGAATATTTTTTTTATGGATTTACCTTGTACACATTGACTGTTTTAAAGACCAGTCCTTAGTGTCCCAATGTCATTATGCACAGTTCCATGTAAATAACAGTAGCCAGCTCTAAGGTCCATTATGTGTCCATTAGCACCTCTGCTTTCTCGTTCACTAATAAGACAATACAAGTACCAGTGATTGCTTGCAGTTTTCTGTTCATGTTTCCGGGTTAAAGTTCTAATCTGATATGTTTTTACAAATATAACATATATCACCAATCCACTGTATCGGTGATAAATATATGATGGCTGGGGATCTGACTGCTGGGACCACAAATCATGAAAGCTAGGGTTCCAACGTCCAATGTGAGAAGGAAGCAATAATAACACAGGTCTGCAAGGTTAAGATTGCTTGAAAAGTAAGGGGTGATTTTTACACTTTTGTAGCTGAACTCAGTAAAAATATCAAAAAAAGCTCCATCACGTACAGTTTTTCACGGACACTGACTCCATTAGCTTCCAAAAGAATAGAATTCCATAGAGTTTAAAAAAATATTCCTTCCATACTTTTGTTAAGACTATGCTCTAATGTATTGCAGTGATGTTCCTGGGCTGATCGAAAACTTTACATAGTAGAGTACAATGTGAGAGAGTGGTGACTAATGATTTATCCCAAAGAAAAGTCTGAAAGCTGTGATACTGCACAATAGCAGTAAAAATGCTTCAGTGTCTGAAAGGCATTCTGTGCACTTGAAGGAAAGCTATGAGAATTTAGAATTTATTCTCAAGAAACTTAATTATGGGGATCAAGGATGGTCAATATAGGATGATCTCAAAGTTCTCTCTTTGTTTCTTGGGCAGCGAGAAGAATACACAGAGTACCCATGCTTTTTGTGCGAATGTGACAGCAGGGTTAGGTCTCGTCACTGGAGCCAAAAAAGGTGGCAAACGAGAACATCTTTGCAACCTGGACTCAAGAACATAGTTGCGGGACGTTTAGTTGATCCCACTAAAGTTCTCCTGCCACCACTCCACATTAAGCTTGAAGTGTTGAAACATTTTGTGAAAGCTCTACTGAAAGAAGGAGAGACTTAATTACCTGTGCACCAAGTTTCAGGGACTATCTGAAGCAAAACTGAAAGAAGGCATTTATGTGGGTCCCGATATTCGGAATCTCATGAAGTATGACGTGTTGAAACAAAAATGAAAGCTGTTGAGAAAAGTTCTTGGGATTCATTTGAACAAGTCATGAAGAAATTTTTGGTAACAACCAAGATCCAAAATTTAACTCCATCGTGGAGAACATGATAAAACATTTCAAAGCCTTGCGTTGTCTGATGAATTTGAAGTTACATTTTTTACATTCGCATTTGAACTATTTTCCTGAAAGCCTTGCTATTAGCGAAGAGCAAAGAGAAAGATTTCAGCAGGAAATCAAGGAGGTGGAATGACAATATCAAGGAAGATGGAATGTGAACATGATGGGGGACGACTGCTGGATGCTTTACAGAGAAGATCCGAAGACCTTCTAAAAGAGAAAAGGCATCAAGACAAGATTTTAAGAGAAAAGAAAAAGGCGCAATAAATTATTTCCAATAAAATTGCAAAATGAATGTTATATATATATATATATATATATATATATATAATTGCCTTATTCTGTCTGTCTGTCTGTCTGTCTTGCTCCAAAATTGTGTCCTTACAGTGACAACTTTCGGATTGGCCGCCGGGCTCGGCCTGGCCCCGCCCCCCGCATGGATTGGCCGCTCGCCCCGACACTCCGCACGCATCGACCGCTCGGCCACGCCCCTTCCCCCGAATTCAAACGAAGCCCCGACTCCCCCAGCCCAGACATAACCTTGCGATGCTGGGACGTGACGGAGCCGGTGTACGCTGGTAACCATGATAAACATCGGGTAACTATATCATGGTTACCAGCGTACACCGGTGCGGTCAATAATGAAGTGTCATGCAACGGTGAAAGACTTAAAGGCACTGCAAGACACTTCATTATAGGCAGCGGGCACCCCCAGAAGAGAGAAGACAGAAGAAAGAAGACCCCGCAGTCATACTCACCAGACGCCGACCGGGAGCAGGTGAGCGCATCAAAGTCCTGCAGCGGCGGAACACACACACACACATAAGAACAGACGCACACACATCAGATCACACTCACTCTCACACACACCTCACACACACACATCAGATCGCATCCACACACTCACAACATCCGGCGATATTGCTTACTTCTCGGCGATGGTACTGTGCCCTGTGCAGTGACCTTCCAGGACCTGCCGGAGGATCACAAGGCCGGAAGCATTTGGTATCTCCGGATGTTGGGAGTGTGTGAGCGCGTATGTGCGATATCGTCAGTGTGTGTGTGCGTGTATGCGATCGGGTGTGTGTGTGTATGCGATCGGGTGTGTGCGTGTATGCGATCGGATGTGTGCGTGTATGCGATCGGATGTGTGAGTGTATGCGATCGGATGTGTGCGTGTATACTGTCTGATGTGTGACTGTGGAGCACGATGGGGAGTGTGCAGCATGGGGGATGGAGCACGATGGGGGGTGCGCAGCATGGGGAATGGAGCATGATGGGGAGTGCGCAGCATGGGGGATGGAGCACGATGGGGAGTTCGCAGCATGGGGGATGGAGCATGATGGGGGGTGCGCAGCATGGGGGGTGGAGCACGATGGGGAGTGCGCAGCATGGGGGATGGAGCACGATGGGGGGCGCGCAGCATGGGGGATGAAGCACGATGGGGGGTGCGCAGCATGGGGGATGGAGCACGATGGGGGGTGCGCAGAATGGGGGATGGAGCACGATGGGGGTGCGCAGCATGGGGGATGGAGCACGATGGGGAGTGCGCAGCATGGGGGATGGAGCATGATGGGGGGTGCGCAGCATGGGGGATGGAGCACGATGGGGAGTGCGCAGCATGGGGGATGGAGCATGATGGGGGTGCGCAGCATGGGGATGGAGCACGATGGGGGTGCGCAGCATGAAGGATGGAGCATGATGGGGGGTGCGCAGCATGGGGGATGGAGCACGATGAGGAGTACGCAGCATGGGGGATGGAGCACGATGGGGGGTGCGCAGCATGGGGGATGGAGCACGATGGGGGGTGCGCAGCATGGGGGATGGAGCACGGTGGGGGGTGCGCAGCATGGGGGATGGAGCACGATTGGGGGTGCGCAGCATGGGGGATGAAGCACGATGGGGGGTGCGCAGCATGGGGGATGGAACACGATGGGGGGTGCGCAGAATGGGGGATGGAGCACGATGGGGGTGCGCAGCATGGGGGATGGAGCACGATGGGGAGTGCGCAGCATGGGGGATGGAGCATGATGGGGGGTGCGCAGCATGGGGGATGGAGCATGATGGGGAGTGCGCAGCATGGGGGATGGAGCATGATGGGGGTGCGCAGCATGGGGGATGGAGCACGATGAGGGGTGCGCAGCATGAAGGATGGAGCATGATGGGGGTGCGCAGCATGGGGGATGGAGCACGATGAGGAGTGCGCAGCATGGGGGATGGAGCACGATGGGTGGTGCGCAGCATGGGGGATGGAGCACGATGGGGAGTGCGCAGCATGGGGGATGGAGCACGATGGGCAGTGCGCAGCATGGGGGATGGAGCACGATGGGGAGTGTGCAGCATGGGGGATGGAGCACGATGGGGGGTGCGCGGCATGGGGGATGGAGCACGATGGGGGGTGCGCGGCATGGGGGATGGAGCACAATGAGGAGTGCACAGCATGGGGGATGGAGCACGATGGGGGGTGCGCAGCGTGGGGGATGGAGCACGATGGAGGTGCGCAGCATGGGGGATAGAGCACGATGGGGGGTGCGCAGCATGGGGGATGGAGCACCATGGGGGGTGCACAGTATGGGGGATGGAGCACGATGGGGGGTGCGCAGCATGGGGGATGGAGCACGATGGGGGGTGCACAGTATGGGGGATGGAGCACGATGGGGGGTGGGCAGCATGGGGGATGGAGCACGATGGGGGGTGCGCAGCATGGGGGATGGAGCACGATGGGGGGTGCACACCTCTCCCCAAAACACACACACCACCACACACGCATCACACAACACACCACACACACACACACACTGGGAACCACAAACACCGCCCTACACAGACACCCACACACACAGACAACGCCGCACACACACAACACCCAACACACAAACACCGCGGCACACACAAATATACGCACATACCGCACAACACACACATTGCACAAAACATACCTCCCCCCAAAACACACACACGCACCCCATACCCACACAGACAACACTGCAGACACACAGCGCTCCACAAACAACGCAACACACACAACGCAACACACATACAACACCGCTCTCACCACCCGCCACACCCAGACAACACCCAGAACATGTACAGCACCCTACACAAACACTTGACAACTACACACAACATCTATATATATAATTTTTCAATCAAAAAGAGATTAAACATATATATATAACAAAAATCATACATTAACTACACAATACGTAAATTCTAGAATACCCGATGCGTAGAATCGGGCCACCTTCTAGTGTATATACACACAGATTTTTTGTTAATCTCGCTTGTACCTAATTTCATGTGCATTTTGCGCAAAATCCATATATGATGGTTAAAAGAAGTGTTTTTTTGAAACCTGGGCACAAGACAACATACAAATCAGTCAATGTATTTGAAAAGAATTTCATAAACCCATATTTTGCATACCTGTGTAAGCAGGCAGCGTTCCATTAAAGTGGATTTACTAACATTCTAAGTTATCCCCTTTTCATATCTTACCGATCACTGAGAGACAGACTGCTAGGTCCCCTACTGATTTGGAGAACAGGGCTCTGCAGAACCCCAGGGGAAAATAAAACTTTTTATAACCATATAGCACATAATGACAAATGGGTACCCACATATTAATCCATTGCCAAAACAAACTCCATTGTTTCAGAATAGAAAAAGGAGGACTGGATTATTTAGTGTATCAAATGTTATCATTTTTTTTTCCTTACACAAAGTGGTTATAATAACACTATCTGTGTGAATGTATAGAAAATATAATGAGCACCTAATGCAACATCATGTCTATAACATAGTGGCACCTGTTAAAGTTACTTCTACCTTAGATTTCCTAACCATATCAAAATGTGGGCAAAAAATGCTTATAGGCAAAAACCAGTATACATTTAATAAAGGGCAATACATTTTCAATAGAAGTACTGATGCCCTATAACAAAAGAAAACATGCCCCAATCACATTTTGTGCTATTTAGTACATACCAATAATAAAGGTGCCTAGTGCAAAGTTCAGGTGCTGCAGATAGAGTAGGTAAACACAGGATGTCCCCAAGAGGAAAGAAGCCCCTTAGCGTTTCGCCAGGGTAGAGCAGATGTACAGTCAGATGGCTTCTTCAGGGAGGGAAAATAGCATGGTGATTGAATGTGCATGCTCGGCTGTCTCCATTTTTCTGATTGTGATTGGAGCATTGGTGCGTATGCTAAAACTTTGCTACATTCAAGATAGGGATCATCAGAGTTCCTCTTTATTTTTATGGTCACAGCAGTTTTTCAGTGGTCGGACTCCATCAATTAGTTGTAACGCCTGCCTGGATCCACAGACTCAGACAGGCTGTAATGGACAGGATAGTGGGAAGCCACTCACCAAGCAGGACCCCCAGAACCCTGAAACCCTTTAACCCCTATACAGGGATTTGGAAGTACACAGGGCCCTGGAGATCACTACCTGTGGAAGGCTGCAGTCTGAGAGAGCAGTCGTCAGGCAGGGTCAAACCAGGAATTTCGGAACAGGGACAGAATTGGCAGCCAAGGACGTAATCAGAAACAAGCAGAGGTCAAAACTGGATCGGGCAGCGAAGTACAAAAACAGCAGGCAGGAGGGTTGTCAGGAAACAAGAGGTAATCAGCACACGAAATCACAGGACGGAACAGGAGCCAAAATTTTCAGAACTATCTCTGGCAGAGGTCAGCAGACAGGAGGGGCATTAAAAAGGGTGTGGTGTCTTCCCATAGGCTGTAGCTGAATGATGGTACTTCAGCTGGGAGACACCCGCCACCTAAAGTCAGCCAGTGGCATTGAGAGATCCCCAGGAAACCCAGACCAGTAGATGAGTGGAGCCTGCGCCCATCGGCGCCACTGGCATCGACTCCTCTCCCATCACCAGCAGTCGCCTGGCGATCGGAGTAGAAGTCGATGGAGCGGACTCCGGTGGTGACGTAACATTAGTTAGGTATGGAAAAGTGATATGTTTCAGTATTGGAAAAACCCATAATATTCCACAAACTATCTTTAAGAAAGACAGTTAAGAAGCAGTGGACGCACAAGCTCACATACACTTTGATCCCACCGGGGACTTCTCACCCTAAGGTTCTCGGGATCAGTAGGGGGGATCTCCGCAGTCAGCCCCCTGAAATCATATATTTATGACCTATTCTGTAATTGTAGTTTAAGGGACAACTTAATTTAGTAAAAGTCATAGAGAATTTAACTCCATTAGTTATTATAAAAGAATTAGAGATATTTAATAGAAAGAATGGAGCACTGTTAGATTTTAAACAAATTAATAACAGTAAAATAATTGGTCCCCAGTATTATATTAGTGTCTGTAGTGAATAAAATAGAAATGCAGTCACTTATCTTTCAAGCTTTTTGAGATTAATTCTTGAGTTTGGCCACTAGATGGGAGCATGTTTATAAGGTGTGGTGCGCAGCAATTTATCTGTGCGATGGTTGTAGTGGCAGCTCCACGCTCATTAATAAATGTAAATATATAACTCGCCGTGACGGAGCACATATCCATCTGTTTTCTGAATCTTTTCAAAAGGCAAATAGCAAATGAAAAACTCTAGAAGCAAGAATATCACATACTTTAAAAAAATGCATGAGTAAATCTGCTCCTATAGCTAGATGAGAGCAGTGGACATCTTGATTAGCTATTACGAAATAAAACAGAACATGTCACAGCTATTCGTGTGTATGGGAGAGAAAAAAAGTCACTTATCAGTAGAAAAAACAGAAACAGCATCATATAAAAAGGCAGAACAAAGGTCAATGTGCATGAGGCCAATTCAAGCGCAGTGTTATAGCGCATGATTAACTGCCAGTCGCCTAACAACTATGAAAATATACAGTAGCTGCAATGAGCGTTTGTTTTATACCTCTGAAAAAGTGACATTATTCCAGTCATGCTGAATTTACGATACTTCCAGACAAACCTCCATTTTTCTAGATGCAGAAAACCAGATCTGTTAAAAATATCGATAGTTTTCATGGGCTGTCCGTTTTTTAATAAAAACTCATACATTGAATGGTAATTACTGAACGGCAAAAAACCCCCAAACTGATAAAAAAAGACACAGACTAAAGGCCCCGTCACACACGGAGATAAATCTTTGGCAGATCTGTGGTTGCAGTGAAATCATGGACATATTGTTCCATTTGTACACAGCCACAAACCTGGCACTGATTGTCCACAATTTCACTGCAACCACAGATCTACCACAGATCTACCACAGATTTACCACTACCACAGATCTACCACAGATCTCCCACAGATCTACCACAGATCTACCACAGATCTGCCACAGATCTACCACAGATCTGCCACAGATCTACCACAGATCTGCCACAGATCTGCCACAGATCTGCCACAGACCTGCCACAGATCTGCCACAGATCTGCCACAGATTTATCTCTGTGTGTGACAGGGCCTTTAGTTTAATAGAACAAAAAATAGGATAAGTTAAAAAATTGTTCCATTAAACAGAACCTGTCACATCCAGAAGCACTATTTGTCCTGCAGATACAGGGGTAATCTGCAGGTAAGTAGTGTCTAAATTCGGTAAATCCAACAGTAATCTTTACTCTGTTATTTGTTTGACAGTCTGCTCTGAACACAAACAACACACAAGTTGCAAATCCGTCTGTCAATCAAAGTGCTGGGGAGAGATAGCAGCTGTTCTGTATACTGATCAGTGACTGTAAAAGAATAAACTTCATTTTCTCCCTGCAGCCGCTGCTTTAGTTAGCTGATTGAACAGAATTTATATCAAGGAGTCTGGTGTTTAATACTTGAAAAATTGCAACATTTTTGCAAATTTTAAAATTGTGAAGCTGGCAGGAGTTGAGGCGGGATGTGGCATGGTAATGTCCACTCAAAAAATAATACAAAGTGTTGATGTATCGTACATTACTCCAGAGTTGTTATTCCATTGCTTGACTGGAGTAACAATTCTGTGAGAGCACACACTACTGATAAGATGCCCTGAATTCATTATGTACAATGCACGTTTTAATGATATTGGCCCATCTTATGCCTGCACGCCCTTCATTAAAGGATTAATCTCAAGTTGTCTCTTGAGCAGCACACATCTTTTCAGTGTCTTTCACTTTGTGATTTCTAGCAAGATGCGCTCTTTTCCTTGAGTGACAGCTCTGCTCAATAGTAAAACTAAAGTATTAGTTGAACTATAATGCTCAGCATAAGTTTTGGTATACCAGCTGCCAATGGTCTGTTAATGCTGTACTTACACATCAGGATAACAAGGTATTCGAACAAGCACAAAGGTCATGACAGAAAACACAGAGCTGAGCCGTGATTACCAGATCTGTTCTGAAAATTAGGACTTGTGATTTATAACTGCATCTCTTCAGAAGCTGAGAGAGTGAGGAGGGAGTGGAGCAGCTAACTCCTGTATAGACATCAAAAAGCTGAAGAGTGGTGACTGGGATGTTAACTTCTCCCTAGGAATTAAGCTAATGAACACTATCTGCCAAGGTCCGTAAACCAAGTTCCATGAAATCAGCTGGCTGTATACTATATAATATCATAAATTCACTAGTAGGGGTATTCAGCATCCAAATCCAGAAAGTTTATAAAAATCCAAAATTTATTTAGTACATTAAAAAACACTCCATATTAAAAACATAATCCATATTACAATAGCATTTCGGACTTCATGTCCTTATTCTAAATCCCAGGACATGAATTACAATCTTCCGCTAATGTAATATGGATCATGTTTTAAATATGGAGTGTTTTTTAATGTACTAAATAAATTTTGGATTTTTATAAACTTACTGGATTTGGATGCTGGATACCCCTACAATTAAATTTACGTAGATTACTTGCCGAATCTTTTATTTTCTTGATCTGTCTGGAAGTACAAGCCTCTACATAGGACTGGGTGATCTGAATTTTTCCATTTTTCTGTCTCAGTATATAATATACAGTATAAGCTCTGATTGCAGAAGAATGATAGCAGATAGAAAAAGCAAGTCAGTTGCAAACTTGCTTATTTTCATGCTAACTAATTAAAGCAATTTGAGAACACCCCTTTAACTCTGACATATGAAACACCAGTCTTAAGGCTGCTTTACACGCAGCGACATCGCTAGCGATGTCAGTGGTGAAAGCACCTGCCCCCGTCGATTGTGTGTCACGGGCAAATCGCTGCCCGTGGCGCACAACATTGCTAGGAAACGTGACACGTACTTACCTGCCTAGTGACGTCGCTGTGGCCGGCGAACCGCCTCCTTTCTAAGGGGGCGGTTTGTGCGGCATCACAGTGACGTCACACGGCAGCCGTCCACTTGTAGCGGAGGGGCGGAGAGCAGCCGAAAGAAAGTGACGCCCACCTCGTTGCCGGAGGACGCAGGTATGGTGTTGTTCCTCATTCCTGTGGTGTCACATGTAGCGATGTATGCTGCCTCAGGAACGACGAACAACCTGCATCCTGCAACATAAACGATATTTGGGATTAGAACGGCGTGTCAACAATCAACGATTAGGTGAGTTATTTTGATCGTTAGCAGTCGTTCGTACGTTTCACATGCAATGTCACTAATGAGGCCGGATGTGCGTCACAAATTCCGTGACCCCAACGACATCTCATTAGCGATGGCGTTGCGTGTAAAGCCCCCTTTAATGAAGGGAGGCTCATGAGTTTCAAGAATCTTTTAGAATGGTTTTTTTTTGTTTGTTTTTTAAACCCTTATACATTTTCACTGCCTGTATAACAGTCTATGAGGAAAAAAAAACTGAAAAAAGGAAAAGATTACCAGAATGCTCTGTTTGGAAAAAAATGTGCCACAAAAGTAAAAAATGGCATAGTTGTATATTTTGTGTATATAGATTGTTTGAGAATTTCATTTTAATGTAATCTAGCAAAAAGAATCCTGATTGGAAACACATTTAGTAATAATAATATTTATTCACTTACATAGTGCCATTAATTCTATAGCACTTTACATACATCAGTAACACTGTCCCGATTGGCTCACAATCTAAATCTCCTATCAGTATGTCTTTGGAGTGTGGGAGGAAACTGGAGAATCCAGAGGAAACACAAGGAGAACATGCAGACTCCTCACGGATGTTGTCCTTGGGGTATTGAACCTAGAACTACAGCGATGCAAAGCAACCGTGCTAACCACTGAACCACTATGCCACCCATCTGGGGAGTATGCAATCTTCCCACATGTGCTTGCAGTTACCATGCTGTTCTATATACGGGGCACCTGCACAATGTGTTTGTAATCTTAAGGGTACTTTACAAGCTGCGATATCGGTACCGATATCGCTAGCGAGTGTATCCACCCCCGTCGGTTGTGTGACACGGGCAAATCGCTGGCCGTGGTGCACAACATTGCTTACACCCGTCACACTACTTACCTGCCTAGCGACGTCGCTGTGACCGGCGAACCGCCTCCTTTCTAAGGGGGGCGGTTCGTTCGGCATCATAGCGACGTCACTAAGTGGCCGCCCAATAGCAGAGGAGGGGCGGAGATGAGCGGGACGAACATCCCGCCCACCTTCTTCCTTCCTCATTGCCGGCGGGACACAGGTACGATGAGTTTCCTCATTCCTGCGGTGTCAAAGCGAGGTGTGCTGCCGCAGGAACGACAAACAACCTCGCTACTCACCTGTCAACGATTTTTGGTGTTGGAGCGACCTCTCCAATATCAACGATTTTTACCTCTTTTGCGATCGTTTTAGGTAGCTCAGAGGTGTTACATGCTGCGATGTTGCTAACGACTCTGGATGTGCGTCACAAACACCGTGACCCCGACGATATAGCGCTAGCGATGTTGCAGCGTGTAAAGCACCCTTAATTCTTGCCTTCTTGACTATGTACTATTAAGAAAATAAAAACTGAGCGGTTTTATGAACTGGTTAGAGATGAGCTGTTTGGGTTTGTGGGGTTCTGGGACCCACACTTGACCTGAACTTGTTCCTGGACCCGGAACTTTATATAAGTCAATGAGGCCCAGACCTTATGGGCTCGACTAAAGTAACGAGTATAATGGAAGTCAATGATTGGGCAGTTTGGCTTTCTGCACACATACAGCCAGCCATAAACAGAGCATTTCTGGGGAGAGGGGAAGGAGGTTTATTTTTTTTGTTTTGTTTTTTTACACACGGCATGCAAAAATGTTGTTTTAACCTCCAGTGACAGTTAATCAGAGTCCGCAAGCGGCTCTCACTGGGCCGAGCACCCCGATGCTCACTTGAGTTGTTAGTAAACAGCACCCAAACTCAAACACACACTATCTTTTAAAGACTATGTTCAGATTCGAGCCCCGGACACCCAGTGTTCGGTACGAACCTCAAACTTTAAAGGTTGGGTTTGCTGATCTCTAGAACTGGTTAGTGCCACAATTACATTCCTTCTTCTGTTAGATTTTAAAATAATATCTGGTCACAGACTTTTTTCTTAAAACCAAAGGTAAAAAAAACTGAAAGATCTAGTCTTACACCAAATCTTGCAAATGGTTTAACTCTACTTCAAAGTTACCAATATTTTGTAAAGCTCTACATAATAGTGCCAAAAAAAACAGTATTGCAGAATTTTTACGCAACTAAACCATACAATATTTTGTGCTGATCCAGGAGAATACAGATTATTCTGACACGGCTGTTTCTCTTTGAAGTCCATCTCTCTCTGTTGTCTGTCATACACAAATGGAAGGGATTAGCAAGAAATTAACTCTACGACTTCTACAAGACATTTGGGAAAAACTATTTCTATTTACTCGAAACAGATTAATATTTAGTTTTACACCCATGCATCTGTTCATCTGTACTTGTTAGGCGTTAATTACATAAATATGAATATGCAATAAATATCTAAAATTGGAGGACCCCCTGTTGTTTACAGTGATTATTTACAGTTCTGATTTGATGTTATGCTTTGTTAGGGCTCCCAATATTTCAGAGATTCTAGTTGTGACTGTAGTTAAAAGAGTAAAAGAGGTGTTTAGATAATGAAATAGACATACATGTGCACATAAAATATCATTTAAATGTTACATTTTTGGCTTAAAGGGAACCAACCACCAGAATTTTGCTACATAAAGTAAAGGCAGTGCCATACTGGCACAAGGATGCCGAATCCAGGCATACAATTTGTTGAAAGATCGTATGCTTTATTGCTGAAATATCTGTAATCAAAGTTGCAGAACTGCACTGCACCTTTGATTGACGTCTGCAGCGGTGCGAGCCATTGTGGCTCAGGTCCTCGCTGTAAAGTCCTCCTCTATGGTATGCCCAATTTTCTTTATTTAAAATTTCTGCCACACTGCCATTGCTGCTTTTAGTTGCACGTGCCCATTGCCACAGTAAGGATGTCTTCATTAAAATGGCGCTAGAATCTGTGTATACTCCTACCGCGATATCCAGCGCCATTTTATTGAAGACACCGTGGAGAAGACTATGAGCAGCAGGGGCACAGATGTAAAGAAAAAAAATCTGCACACATGAATTCTACCATCACTTAGTGAAGTGGTCCCCAATCTTTCTTATTTTAAGCTACATTCAGCACTGAGAGAGGATCACAGGCCACATCCAGCTACCGCCTCCTCACAATAGTGACCAGAGGAGCCCACATTACTGGCAAAATGACAACCAAAGCTTTTCCTCAGAAATCAAACCAAAATAGTATACCAAGATCCAGGGGTTCCAACCCTACCCTCCATTCACAAGTGCTCTTCTTTGTGGGGCTACGCACAAGTCACCAACTAGAGACCTTCTCTTCTGTTGGCTAGACCTGATGCTTATGCACCAAGCTGGAAAACAACCAAGAGTCACACATCACGGGTCCACAAGCCAGATGTGTACAACAGTGGGAGGGGAGGGCACCAAAACAGATTAATGAAAAATATGAGGGGATCAAAGCCACTTAGCACATTAGAAAACTAGTATGCATCAACAAGAGAAAAGAATGTGCGAAAAAAGTGGGATCACCACAATGAATAAATATACAAAAATATCTTTATTATAGAAATAGGCACAAATACCAACAACCGATTAAAATCAATTAAAAAAGCAAAACAGCTTATGGGAAACACACATACTGAGAGTGCCAATGGTCTGACACCCAAAGAATACCTCACACCCTCAAAGAGCCCCAACCCCACAAACATATAATAATGCAATGATTTAAGACACAGTGTCCATAAACTGGGACCACCAAATAAGCAGATGGAAAATGCAAAATCAATCAGACAGATCAGAGTCCCAGTAGATGCCGTGGTGGTTTGGCAATGCAGCAATGTCGCCACCAATAAGCATGATTTAAAGCAAAAATAGCCCATACAATACCACCTACGGATGGACACACAACGGGGTGCAGGCAAGGAGTGGAGGGGTGAGGTATGAGCCCCACGCGTATCGCTACAAACAAGGTGTAGCTTCCTCAGGGGAGATGTGCAATGATGGAAGCAATGTGCCTTTTTATTTAGTACAACATAATTAGAACATAATTACTAAATTGCCTACCAGCGTGTGGAGAAAGAGGCAAGGAAAGGTTGCTGTGGAAATGGAAGACGCCCGATGGAAGCTGCCATTTTGCCACGTGATCACAGTCATGTGAATGGGAAAGAGCCACAGGAAATGTAGTATGCGCATGCGTTAGCAACATCAAATAGCAGGCGGCGTAGATAATCATGCTAGCAGCGTAAAGCATCGTAGCCGGCGCGTGCGCAATAAGCAGATGCTGAAATAGATGGTCCCCACACATATTCCACCAACTAGTGTGAAGAATACCACTAGTTGCGCAAATATCGTAACCGGCGCATGCGCAATAAGCTGAAACGCCGAAAACAAGCAGAATGCCAAGATAAGTTGTTACTGCGCATATTCAACCACCCACGAGCTATATTTAGATTTAAACACAGGTGCCATATAGGCTATTGTTTTACATTATTTGGGAGAAGAAACAAAAATCAAAAATACAAATGGATCGATACAAATAATATGTAATATCAACAAAATATAACTCAGTGGTTAATAAAACATGGAATAAATCACCTTTTTTTTTTTTTTTTTTTTTTTTTTTTTTTTTTCTCTCCTTTTCTCTTGCCATATAAAGCCCACCAAATCTTATCATATGGTGCAACCATGGTCATATTATAGGCACTAAAGGGCCATTAAGCAGCATGTAATGCTATATAGAACCATATAATGTACCAATGACAGAGAGATATGAAAATATGTACAAGCCTGCACCCTTTCTGCATACAGGACCAGGCAAACCGGAAAATCAAGCAGTTTGTTTACATACATAGGCTGCTGCACATACATGCATTACCCAAAATATATATAATGTACCGGATCACGTGGCAAAAGACAAACAGGGGGTGAAGGGGGTATATATACAGACAAAGCATTACAGATACAGTAATACAAAAAAATATACAAAAAAAAAAAAAAAAAAAAAAAAATAATGAAGGTCAAACAAGAAGACTCAATCCAATTCCTTTCTTCTTAACGTTGTAGCCATGGAAATGTCAAGATGCAGGCGATCCAGCAATCCATCCTATCGATTTTTAAACAGGAAAACTGCCAACTAGGATAGAATGTAAGAATAATTTAGTAAAGCTGGAACAAGAAAACAACAAGAAGAGGCCAACAATGGAGACCCCCAAAAAAAATTTTTTCGAAGAAAAAGAAAGAGAAAGGCGCCCCGACCACCCTGGATAGAATAAGATAACCAGAGAAACCCATCCAATCATGTGGAGATGGGCCATACCCGAAGGCCAGAAAAGAACACCGAAACCCAAACTGAGCGTTGAACCAATGCTGCAAAACAATGTGGCAACGTGGACAAAGGCCCAATAATCAAATAATGTATAAAAAGGCCCCTTGTCCACGGTGCCGTCCATGAAAAAATCACAGACGCCATTCTTATTTCTTGTAGAAGCCTGTGAACAGAAGCTCCTCATTTAGTCCGTTAGGAGAAAGGCTCCGTAATTGGTAGATCCATCTTGCCTCTCTTCTCAACAATTCATCCGACAATCTGTGATTTTTTCATGGACGGCACCGTGGACAAGGGGCCTTTTTATACATTATTTGATTATTGGGCCTTTGTCCACGTTGCCACATTGTTTTGCAGCATTGGTTCAACGCTCAGTTTGGGTTTCGGTGTTCTTTTCTGGCCTTCGGGTATGGCCCATCTCCACATGATTGGATGGGTTTCTCTGGTTATCTTATTCTATCCAGGGTGGTCGGGGCGCCTTTCTCTTTCTTTTTCTTCGAAAAAATTTTTTTTGGGGGTCTCCATTGTTGGCCTCTTCTTGTTGTTTTCTTGTTCCAGCTTTACTAAATTATTCTTACATTCTATCCTAGTTGGCAGTTTTCCTGTTTAAAAATCGATAGGATGGATTGCTGGATCGCCTGCATCTTGACATTTCCATGGTTACAACGTTAAGAAGAAAGGAATTGGATTGAGTCTTCTTGTTTGACCTTCATTATTTTTTTTTTTTTTTTTGTATATTTTTTTGTATTACTGTATCTGTAATGCTTTGTCTGTATATATACCCCCTTCACCCCCTGTTTGTCTTTTGCCACGTGATCCGGTACATTATATATATTTTGGGTAATGCATGTATGTGCAGCAGCCTATGTATGTAAACAAACTGCTTGATTTTCCGGTTTGCCTGGTCCTGTATGCAGAAAGGGTGCAGGCTTGTACATATTTTCATATCTCTCTGTCATTGGTACATTATATGGTTCTATATAGCATTACATGCTGCTTAATGGCCCTTTAGTGCCTATAATATGACCATGGTTGCACCATATGATAAGATTTGGTGGGCTTTATATGGCAAGAGAAAAGGAGAGAAAAAAAAAAAAAAAAAAAGGGGATTTATTCCATGTTTTATTAACCACTGAGTTATATTTTGTTGATATTACATATTATTTGTATCGATCCATTTGTATTTTTGATTTTTGTTTCTTCTCCCAAATAATGTAAAACAATAGCCTATATGGCACCTGTGTTTAAATCTAAATATAGCTCGTGGGTGGTTGAATATGCGCAGTAACAACTTATCTTGGCATTCTGCTTGTTTTCGGCGTTTCAGCTTATTGCGCATGCGCCGGTTACGATATTTGCGCAACTAGTGGTATTCTTCACACTAGTTGGTGGAATATGTGTGGGGACCATCTATTTCAGCATCTGCTTATTGCGCACGCGCCGGCTACGATGCTTTACGCTGCTAGCATGATTATCTACGCCGCCTGCTATTTGATGTTGCTAACGCATGCGCATACTACATTTCCTGTGGCTCTTTCCCATTCACATGACTGTGATCACGTGGCAAAATGGCAGCTTCCATCGGGCGTCTTCCATTTCCACAGCAACCTTTCCTTGCCTCTTTCTCCACACGCTGGTAGGCAATTTAGTAATTATGTTCTAATTATGTTGTACTAAATAAAAAGGCACATTGCTTCCATCATTGCACATCTCCCCTGAGGAAGCTACACCTTGTTTGTAGCGATACGCGTGGGGCTCATACCTCACCCCTCCACTCCTTGCCTGCACCCCGTTGTGTGTCCATCCGTAGGTGGTATTGTATGGGCTATTTTTGCTTTAAATCATGCTTATTGGTGGCGACATTGCTGCATTGCCAAACCACCACGGCATCTACTGGGACTCTGATCTGTCTGATTGATTTTGCATTTTCCATCTGCTTATTTGGTGGTCCCAGTTTATGGACACTGTGTCTTAAATCATTGCATTATTATATGTTTGTGGGGTTGGGGCTCTTTGAGGGTGTGAGGTATTCTTTGGGTGTCAGACCATTGGCACTCTCAGTATGTGTGTTTCCCATAAGCTGTTTTGCTTTTTTAATTGATTTTAATCGGTTGTTGGTATTTGTGCCTATTTCTATAATAAAGATATTTTTGTATATTTATTCATTGTGGTGATCCCACTTTTTTCGCACATTCTTTTCTCTTGTTGATGCACACAAGCCAGATGTGGCTCGCAGGCTACAGGATGGGGAACCCTTACCTTGTGCATAGTCTAGTGACAAAGTTTTCTTGATTTTTTTTATATATAAAATGTTTTAATAACAAAACAAATCAAATGATTTAGCTGCCAAGTTGTTATAAACGCTCAACTGTTAACTTATTTATATTTTTAAGCATGGGGCCCACTCTTAACAAAGTCTTTTTTACAATCTTTCCCACAGCCCAGACTACCAATACATTTAGCCTAATGTGTCATAAACTTTGGGATACTAAAAAGTGTTATTTTGCAACTCTGAGGTGAATGAGTATCCTAGACTAGAGAATTGTTTTGGGGACATAAACAATGTATACTAACATGTGATGTAATGTTGCATACTCTTAAAAAGCTCTGCCACATGCTGCAGTTGGGGTTTCAGCACTTTATTTGTTTGCCTTCTTAATAGGTCATCATCAGTAGCCATCTCTATCTGATCAAACTTCTCCATGGCAGTTAATCAGCTTTTCTCTTGCACCCTGTTGTCACAACTGTTTCTCTGCATTAAAAGACTAGTAACAGATTCAGAATTTGAGAGTAATTTCCATTCTTGACTCTCAATATTAAACATGTTTTCCTTTCCTTTGGCAGTCATAGGGTTAATGTAAGTTTGCTTTCCAGCAGCTTCTGACTCCTGGTCAGGTGTTTCCGGATTGGGACCACTCCCAGTCCCTTAATATACTCTCTGCTACCAGCAGAAGGTGCCAGTTATTCCCTTTGCCATTTGTATGCTGGGCTTGGAGGTGTAAGGAGTTGCTGAAACCCTCTCTTGAAGTTGCTGTGGTGGCTGCAGTCTTGGTGCTGACTGCATCAGTCTGTTGAAGTGTTTTCCCCCTGTCTGTCTGCCTTCCTTGTTGTGTTGTTTTAGTGCAGCAATGGGGCTAGTGTCCATTACCTGCCCACTCATTAGCCAGAACTATTGTAGGGTCACTCAGAGCTTCATGTTTCTGCTTAGCGACAGGTGAGGAACCTGTATAGGGACTGGCTAGGAGTGCAGGGTACAGCGGCAGAGAAGTGGATTAGGTATCCATATCCCTCTCACAAGTCCAAGGGCCCTCTATTGTGAAAGTGTCCCCGGTTTACCCCTTGTTTGTTGTTTGTGTTACACCTGTCATTGTGTTCTTTGGCTCATGTCAGACTTTCCCTTAGTCTGTGCCATGACACCTGTTTTTTTCTTTTTCCCTCTAGAAGAGAATGTTCAGGGCTTTTTAGTAATAATCTATATGGCCACTGGAGAAGGAAAACCGCTTCCAACTTCCTTGAAACCTCATGAAAAGAAGCTATCCTAGTCCTGCAGATGGTGTAATTCCTAACATTGTCAGGGCTATGCTGTACACATCTCTGTTCCATTGTTCTTGGACAATGGGGATTTACTCCTTTACCGTTGTCTTTGGGTGTATTCAGACGGCAGTACAAATTCTTCTGTGATTGAACCGCAATGCACTGACTGGCTAAGGGTCTCCAAACCAAGAGTGACAGCTTCAAAGAAATATATAAAAGTACCAATCTTGGGTTGGGAGACGTGCGGCAAGTGCATTCATTGCCGTCCTTTCTCGTACTGATTTGTACGGATGTCTAAATGTGTACTTAGGAGTATTTATCTTATTTTTCTATTTTCTACTACACCGTAACAATTCTTTTACAATCATGTTTTTTACCTTTCCTGTCTTTTTTGGTGCAGTTGATAGTACGTCATTTTCGGAAAAAATACAGTAAAAATGCGAGTGTTAAATTAGTCAATAGGCACACAATATACTCTACTTGTGTAATGACTGTGAGGTATGTTGGATGATTTTAATTCAGTCCGATAAGGAAATCAGTAAGCTTACATTTTAAAATTGTGCTGTATTTATAAAAAGAATACTCTGATTGTGCATATAGTTAAAATTTGTGAATAGGAAAATAGATTACAAGTGGGTCATAGTGGCTTCTAAGGACATGGACGTCAGTTTGTCTGAAAAGGTGTGAAAAATCTGAAATTAATTAGCCATTTCCCCAAGGGGATACAACTTCAGAACAGAATCTAATCATTGCAGATTACATGTTTGATATAATGCAGCAGTTTGCATAAATTGCTCAGTTTAGAATTTGCGTACTTTTTCACAATGGAAAAATTAGTAAATTGCTCACACTGCTAGCTGACACTTACTGTATATAAAGTAATTAAAATCCACAAAGCTATTGTTAGACACAGTTTACACTCCTTGTGTGAATGTGTCCATTTGCATTTTTTAGAAAAAAAAAAGAAACATCCAATATAATGAGAAATACAAAGGCAACACGCTACTAGGGTTATTGTTACGGTTCAGTTTGGAGATTCAATACGGTGACCTGTTGTTCCATGGTTGGTTCCTGTGTCTTTTAGTCTATTGCCTTTTCTTTCCTGTACAAATGCTGATGCTTTCAGTTGTCTTTGTTCTCCCTTGGTTTGCTCTTCACCAGGTGTTATTCATTTTCCCATTTTGGTCTGCCCTATAACATTCTGTGTTGAATTTTAGATGTTCACTGCACTTCCTTGTTGGCTATATCTCTAGGTGGTAAACTTAGGTTTAGTGGTTCCAGTCTTCAGCTTAGGGGTTTACCTTATTGGGAAAACACCAATTTAGTTTATATTCCTTCCCAGCTCATATTCCTTTTACCTCTTTTAGGTTTCTGGGAGGTTTTACTTGATCATCTTGTTCTCTTTAGCTTTCTCTCTCTACCTTATATGAAAGTTTTTTTATTTCTCACTCTGGGATTTTGTATCTTCTTGCACACCTTCCACTCTCCTTGTTGACAGTGTGTTCTGACCTCCCCTCTGGTCCTTCTGGAGGTTCGAAAAACCCCTCGACGGCGTTTTAGGGAAACAGGCCCAAGGTGGTGTTTTGAGTTTTGCAGCTAGGGTCTTTCTAGTTCGTAAAGGGACCAGTTTGGCATCTTCCTGTAGTAGGTCTTCACTTACTTCATTACCCATGTGTGAGAGTGTTTAAATTTATAACACTACATTGCCATAACTAATGGTGGCATAAGGTGACAATTGCATGAGTTAGTGACAGAGATCCCAATTTCAGTGCTGTATTACTTTTTTAATAAAATCTCTGGTTGTATTTTGTACAGAGGATGGAGGGATTAGGGCACTGCAGAACTCGGTGCAGTGCACATGTAATAAAGAAGACTCCAGGGCTACAAACAATAACCAAAGATTTTGTAAAAGAGAAGCCAACAAAAAGGTTTGTAATAAAGAGCCAGAATCTGGATCTGTCATTTATTTATGATAGGTAAAGCACCTCATCCCAAAATAGGGTACCTCCAAACTACCTGAAACCGAATATAGAACATAGGAGGTAGTGATGTTACATACCTATGAACACTTGAGGTAATCCTTCTGTAACAATGTGTCCACAGCTTGTAGCAATAATGAACTATATTTGCTGGAAATGAATAGATAACAGAAGATGGATAGTACAAACAGGCTATGGTGATAAACTGACCAATATTTATTAATGACCTTGTAGGGGCAGACAGAGTAGAATTTCATTATTTCATTATTTGCAGATGATACTAAACTTTGCAAGGTAATTAACACAGAGGACGATAATTTAATATTACAAATGGATTTAGTAAGCTGGAGTCTTGGGCTGAGAAATGGCAATTTAAGTACAGTGCCTACAAGTAGTATTCAACCCCCTGCAGATTTAGCAGGTTTACACATTCGGAATTAACTTGGTATTGTGACATTTGGACTGTAGATCAGCCTGGAAGTGTGAAATGCACTGCAGCAAAAAAGAATGTTATTTCTTTTTTTTTTTTTTTAATTTGGAAACGTTTATTCAGAGGGTCATTTATTATTCAACCCCTCAATCCAGCAGAATTCTGTTTGGTTCCCCTAAAGTATTAAGAAGTATTTCAGGCACAAAGAACAATGAGCTTCACATGTTTGGATTAATTATCTCTTTTTCCAGCCCTTTCTGACTAATTAAGACCCTCCCCAAACTTGTGAACAGCACTCATACTTGGTCAACATGGGAAAGACAAAGGAGCATTCCAAGGCCATCAGAGACAAGATCGTGGAGGGTCACAAGGCTGGCAAGGGGTACAAAACCCTTTCCAAGGAGTTGGGCCTACCTGTCTCCACTGTTGGGAGCATCATCCAGAAGTGGAAGGCTTATGGAACTACTGTTAGCCTTCCACGGCCTGGACAGCCTTTGAAAGTTTCCACCCGTGCCGAGGCCAGGCTTGTCCGAAGAGTCAAGGCTAACCCAAGGACAACAAGGAAGGAGCTCTGGGAAGATCTCATGGCAGTGGGGACATTGGTTTCAGTCAATACCATAAGTAACGTACTCCACCGCAATGGTCTCCGTTCCAGACGAGCCCGTAAGGGACCTTTACTTTCAAAGCGTTATGTCAAGGCTCGTCTACAGTTTGCTCATGATCACTTGGAGGACTCTGAGACAGACTGGTTCAAGGTTCTCTGTTCTGATGAGACCAAGATCGAGATCTTTGGTGCCAACCACACACGTGACGTTTGGAGACAGGTTGGCACTGCATACGACCCCAAGAATACCATCCCTACAGTCAAGCATGGTGGTGGCAGCATCATGCTGTGAGGCTGTTTCTCAGCCAAGGGGCCTGGCCATCTGGTCCGCATCCATGGGAAGATGGATAGCACGGCCTACCTGGAGATTTTGGCCAAGAACCTGCGCTCCTCCATCAAGGATCTTAAGATGGGTCGTCATTTCATCTTCCAACAAGATGAGCCAAAGCACACAGCCAAGAAAACCAAGGCCTGGTTCAAGAGGGAAAAAATCAAGGTGTTGCAGTGGCCTAGTCAGTCTCCTGACCTTAACCCAATTGAAAACTTGTAGAAGGAGCTCAAGATTAAAGTCCACATGAGACACCCAAAGAACCTAGATAACTTGGAGAAGATCTGCATGGAGGAGTGGGCCAAGATAACTCCAGAGACCTGTGCCGGCCTGATCAGGTCTTATAAAAGACGATTATTAGCTGTAATTGCAAACAAGGGTTATTCCACAAAATATTAAAACTAGGGGTTGAATAATAATTGACCCACACTTTTATGTTGAAAATTTATTAAAATTTAACTGAGCAACATAACTTGTTGGTTTGTAAGATTTATGCATCTGTTAATAAATCCTGCTCTTGTTTGAAGTTTGCAGGCTCTAACTTATTTGCATCTTATTAAACCTGCTAAATCTGCAGGGGGTTGAATACTACTTGTAGGCACCGTATATTGTAGATAAATGTAAGGTTATGCACTTCGGGCAGAGGAAATTATATGTATAATTATGTAGTAAATGCTAAAACACTGCAAAACTGTCAGTGAAAAAGACTTGAGTATATGATTGGATGGCAAACTCAACTTTACTACCCAATGTCAGGCAGCTGCTACCAAGGAAAATAAAATAATGGGATGTATTAAAAGAGGCATAGATGCTCATGAAAAAAAACCCCCATAGTTTTGCCTCTATACAAGTCACTAGTGCAACCACACTTAGAATACTGTGTACAATTCTGCTCTCCGATGTATAAGAAGGACATAGCTGAAGCAGAAGGGTGCAGAGAAAAGCGACCAAGGTTATTAAAGGAATGATAAAACTGTAATACAAAGACAGGTTATTAAACTTTGGGTTATTCAGTTTGGAAAAATTAAGTCTTCGGAGTGATCTTATTGCACTGTACAAATACAGTATATGGAAAGTACTGATGTTTTTCTAATATTTTTTTTACATTTATGCCTGCAATGATAATGAGGGGGAATCCTCTACATCTAGAAGAAAGAAGGTTTAATCTTAATCACAAATTAAACACAAAAGAATACATTGGTCCATAATAATTGTATCAATTAATCTCCTTGACCAAAGTCACCATATCATACATTACTTTCCACAAATTGACTCTGTTTATAACCATATCTTATCATCCATAAAGGCTGAATAAACCAGAAAAAAATCATTATGAACATATAGACATTTTATTGTGCGCAACACGGACAGGATCACACAGACAATGATAATTAAAATCACATTGCACAGAAAACAGGGCAGTTAATAGTGAGCCAGGGCCTAGTATGGTATTGTTGCTGATGACAACATATGGGAGCTATACATAATACATTTGTCGACAATTCAAAATGTAAACCAAAAATTGGTATAAGTAGATCAAATTGTAAACAAGAACAATGACTGAAAACCACTGTATGATAGTATAAAGGTAGAAAAACTGCCCTGTTTTCTGTGCAATGTGATTTTATCATTGTCTGTGTAATCCTGTCTGTGTTGCGCACAATAAAATTTCTATATATTCATAATGATTTTTTTCTGGTTTATTCAGCCTTTATGAATGATAAAATATGGTTATGAACAGAGTCAATTAATCTTAATCACGGAAGGCAATTCTTTACTGTAACAGCAGTGAGATTATGGAACTTTCTGCCACATGATTTGATTATTGTTTATTTGTTAGAAATGTTGAAAGAGGGCCGAAATGCCTTTCTTAAAAAATATAATATTACAGGCTATGGGCTCTAAATTCTGTGATGGGACATTGATCCAAGGCACTAGTATGATTGCTGCATGTGAAGTTAAGAAGGATTTTTACCGCTTATATGGGGCTATTAGCAGCTGCTTCATGGGGTTTTTGACTTCCACTGAATCAACATATCAGGGTTTAGGTCAAACTCGATATACTATTTTCAACCTTAAAACTATGAAACATCGAAATGTATATATGAAAGCTACCACTCTGACTTGCCATTTCAAAACTTTATCTTTATTCTTATTTAAGCATTCCTTATTCTTTTCTGTAATTTCAGAACTTTATTCTTGTTTAGGCATTCTTTTGTAGAATGACTTGTGTGCTTTAGGTCTCAGTCTTGTTGAATGACCCACATTTTCTTGACATTCAGCTCATGGACTGATATGCTGATATTTTCCCTTA
This sequence comes from Anomaloglossus baeobatrachus, assembly GCF_048569485.1. NCBI lineage: Eukaryota > Metazoa > Chordata > Amphibia > Anura > Aromobatidae > Anomaloglossus > Anomaloglossus baeobatrachus. The sequence goes on from NC_134358.1 coordinate 428,600,845, forward strand.
GAATGTGCTAGTAAAATTCTGAATACATTGTCCCATCAATGATGGCAAGCTGTCCTGGCCCAGATACAGGAAACAGGCCTAAATCACCTCATGATTCTACAGATGGTATGAGGTTCTTATGGTGTAATGCAGTGCTTTTCTTTCTCTAACATACGGTAATGCTTCTAATTCAAACCAGAAAGCTCTATTCTGGTCTCATCTCTCCACAAAACATTGTTCCCATAGCCTTCTGGCTTGTCTAGGTTATCTTTACCCAACTGAAATGTTCTTTTAAGACAGTAGCGGATTTTCTCTTGCAATCATGCACAACATTGTTGTATCTACTGCACAATGTCCTCGTGTTGGTGGACTCATGAACAGAACTGGAAAGGGTGCAGGAGGGAGCGTGGCCACGCTAGACATCAAATTAATTAAAAGTGGTGGCGCTTCTTACACCAGAAATGGTATTGCAGCCTCTGACTGAAGTAAATTTTTTTGCGATGCGAAGAGAGGGACACACCATTAATAAGATGTGTAGAAATCATTAAGAGGCATGAACATTAATTCCTGCATGCCCTTGGCATACAAAATGCCAATCTTAATGAAACAAGGCCATAGTGTCCTGCTGCATTTTCTTGTGTCTGTATAGTGCAGACAAAGGCATAGCTAGGGATCAGCTCAGGGTAAGTGAAGCATCTGAGAGGGCCCAGAAACAGGTGATCATGTTTGCAACTAATCATGAGTATAAGGGATATAGGAGAACCTATTGGGGGAACCTCTGCAGATGACCATGCTGTTGCTGAAAAAAAAAACACTACAGTAGTGATGGGCGAAGCTGCACTGTAAAATTCAGGATCTATAGCGATACCTAGTATCTGTGTGCCAACCCCAAACACGGAATTCTCAGGGAACACTGTGTAGCTATCTGGATTCGGACACTAATCGGCTAATTTAAAAAAAAAAAAGAAAGGAAAAAAAAAAAAAGGGGAATAAAGAAGGAGCGTTATACTTACCGAGTCTTTCGTGCAGCTGTAACACTACTTCTGGGGCCGCTCATTACCCTCATACATATTCACTGCTTTCTCCACTCATTGGCAGACTCAACGTCTCTGATCAGTTGTAGTCAGACTGCTCCTCCACCCAGTGTGATTGCCTCTGTGACTGCTTGGATCTAATGGATGTGTGACAGCTCTGGGCTGCTATATTTAGGCTAGGGGGGCCTAATAATGATGGGTCTCCCCAGCCTGAGAATACCAGCCCCTAGCTGTCAGCTTTATCATGTCTGGTTATCAAAATTGGGGGTAACCACATGCAGGCTTTTAAAAATTATTTATTTAACCCTAGGGGCCTCACAGGCCTGTTAGGTTACTTGTTTTCTATTGTAGATTTCTATGGTTGCGCATTCTAGGGTTAAATAAAAAAAACAAAACAAAAAGAAAAACGCATGGAGTCCCAATTATTTTGATACACCACCAAGATAAGCACACATATTTATTTTGACAGCACAATAGAGAGGCAGACAAGCTATGTGATTTCAAGCAATCAAACACTGTCACACAGGGTGGGTGTGCAGTCTGCTGGGACAGCCGGTGGGTGGGGGAAGCAGTGAATACGTCATATAAGCAGCCCCGGAAGTAGTGTTACAGCTGAGTGAGAGACTCGGTAAGTATAATGTTCCTGCTCCTATCCCCTTAACCCTTTCTGCCACTTCATTTTATAGCACAATATTCGAGTTACCACAGACTTATATGGGGGTCAGTGTCCAGGCAGATATTCAGGATTAACCAGGTTTTTTTAAAAAATCTGGTTCGACCGCCGTCCTCTAATATCTGCGGGTCCGCAGTTCTCTAATCAACACCAATATTATTGCCATATGGTAACCATAGATAGATACTAGTCCTACAGAACATATGAGAGATTATACTTTATAGATATACTTTATACATATTGACTTACAAGTGATATTCTTTCTGTTGGAGTCTTTCACTTTTAAACAAAAAACCAAAAGGATATAGTATCAGGGGTATCAACTATTAAACCAAACAAACAAACTCCTAATAAAAATGTATACTTTATTTCTATATCAATTAAAAAGGTTATATTCATGCAACCAGAGACACACAATGTACCTATAGTGTTAGATACACCGGATGGAAAGTATAAAGGTAATTGTATCTAGGGGCTGTGCAGATCAATGGTAAATAAACCTAATAAATTCACATGCTGGACCCTAGGGGATATGACTGACCCTTAATTAGTTCCTGCCTAGCAATGTGGCTTTAAGCACCCTAACCTTCTTGGTGCCCCCATTCCACGGAGGCTGCCCCTATTGTATCCCTTACTAACTTGAAAATAAGCATCACCAAATTTACCAGAATAAAGTGCTAAGTGCAAAATCACATATCCACATACAACAGACACAAATTAGTAGAGCTAGCTAGCTGTATATCTACCTAGCCAGGTAGTCACAGACATAACACCTCACACACCCCCCTCCCCTAGACAGTTACACCAGTCAGACAAAAACCCTTGTTGCCTCCCTCCAGGGTCTGATGTTCACACCAGGTGAGGCGGAGCCAGGCAGTTGGCCCCACCCACCAAGGAGTTCACAGGTCTGGAGGCGGGAAAAACAGACAGTTAGAGTTTGGAGGTGAAAGTGAGAGGTCAGAAACTGTCGGTGTCTGGGTAGGGGCCCAGACACAAAAAACAGCAAGATTGGCAGATGGTGGTGGCCGTCTGCAGGAGTTAGTGGATCTCTGTGGAACTGTAGGACCGGGGTTGGGCGTTGGCCCGCCGGTACCGAGCCGGGGAGCGGAGTGAAGCTAAGCACACAGGCAGGGCCGTCGGACCCCGACTAGGCTTGGAGCTGCCGACAACAGTCAAATCCGAGTGTGACAGGAACCCCAGGGGTTTCCCAACAACCAAGATCCAACAGAAGGCAACAGTCCACACCGAGAGGATATACAGCCACCGCCACAGGCTAGAGATCCAAGGGCCAGCGCCTGCAGGCAAAACGGGCTCCTATGGCACCTACACGCCGGGGAGCGGACTACCGGTGGGCAACCACAGGAGTCAGAACATTCTAACAGGTTCAGGGAAAGACAGCCACCATCAGCCGTCCAGGGAGAGCACAACACTGCAGCCGGCTGCGGGACCCGTCCATCTAGCCGTTTGGTTTACCAGAGACTCTGTCATTGACTGTCTGAGTGAGTACACCAGTGCCATCCGGCACCGCGCCGCCGCGCTGCCGCGCTGTCCCTGCAACCCTGCACCCCCCACCATCCAGCCTCCCCGTATCCGGGCCCCCGGATCACCAACCTCTACCCACGGAGGGGACAACATCCTAGCTGCTCCCTACCATCCTTCCCGGGATCCCCGTCACCAGCAGCGGTGGTGCTAATAATCACCACGACCCGTGGGTGGCGTCACGAACTATCTCCCTAAACAAACCACCCCTTTTTCACTCGTGGACGAGGAGCGCTGCTCGAGTCCCCGGGTCCGGTCCACCGCTCGAGCCACAGAGCAGCAGCAGAAGCCCCGGACCCGAGTGTGGCGAGCGCGTCCCCTCTGCCCGCGACACTACCCAAAAGAGTCAACTGCAATAAATATTTACACTAGGTGACACCTTACAGTTACCCAGGACTAGTATCATCAGTAATTCCCTGGATCCATTAAAATATGAGATCGAGGCACTATAGATTGTCACTCATTAAATTCACTAGCAAAGAAAGATGCAAAATAACATACAGCTCATTGGTTGAATGTCTACAATCCAGGGATTATCTAACACTTTATGCACATTGTGTGTCTCTGGCTGCATGAATATAACCTTTTTAATTGATATAGAAATAAAGTATACATTTTTATTAGGAATTTTTTTGTTTGGTTTAGCAGTCTTTCACTTTTCCCATCCTTTCCACATGGCCCAGACCGACATAACTTCTACAAAACAAATATGTATTTGACTTAAGACATTTCCAGCACTGTCTCAATCTTTTTCTAACATGCATCCTATAACCCCAATTCTACATTGCTGCTGCTTTATATGTCCCTATTACTGAACCTGTTGTGTGGCACAAAGACAGTGCTCCTCTTAGTGCCCCAAATGATAATGCCCACCAATGTGTCCTTTACATAGTAAAATGGCCCATTTGGGCCCTCTAGATAATAAAATTGCCCCTAGAAAATACTAATTGCCTGTGCAAATGTCCAAAAAAACTGTGCACACAATTTGTCTTGTAGAAAATAATAATGCCCCCTTTTGTGCACCTTTGATAGTCACGACACCCTGAGTGCCCTTTAAGTAATAATGCTTTTTAATTGCTCTCTTATCAGGTAAAAATGTCCACTTAAATTCCCCATTTATGGTAATAATGTCGGAAATCCCTCCTATGTACAGTAATAACATTACTTGTGTTCCCCCATACAGTCATAATGTCCCTGCAGATCCCCATACACAGTATGATGGACCCATAGCACCTCAACGTACAGTATGATTCTCAAACAACTCCTTAAACAAAGTGTGATGGGCTTACAACTCTCCAATTCAGTGTGATAGCCCCGCAGCTCCAATACGCAGCATATAATGCCCCCATAGCTCTCCTATGCACACTGTGATAAGTCTATAACTCCCTATACACAGTATGATGAGTCCACAGCTCACCTGTACAAAGTGTGATGCACCTACAGCTCCCCAATGCAGTGTATTATGCCCCCACAGATCCTCAATACAACTGTGTCATCCGCTATACACATTATGATGGACAGATGGCTCCCCTATACACAGTATTATGGGCCCACAGCAACTTCTATACACAGTACTATGGGATTACAGCTCCTTTATACACGTATAATGCTTCCCAATACACATCATAATTTCTCCAAAACTACCCTATACATACGGTAGTATAATGTCCACTATATTGTATGATGCATCCACAAAAGTACCCAAATTGTATGATAACTTCCACAGTAGTATTCACGCTGTATGAAGGTCCCTATTGTAGCCCCCATACTGTATGATGGCTTCAACATTGTATGATAGCACCCACACTATATGATGGCTGATGGCCCCCACAGTATTCCCTACACTGTATGAAAGTCCCCACAGAAGCAGCCTCATTTCATGAAGACCACCTCAAGCACTATTAAAATTTTAACAAAATCATATATTCACCTAATTCCAGATCCTAGCAAATCTGCTAACAGCAAGATGCAGGTGGACTAGCGTGGCGATGCCATCGCACCAGAGCACACACAAGATGTTGGATGATGTCATCATGTCACTCCGGTTGGGATTCGTGTAGTGTATCACCCTGCCATTCTATGGCTGTTGGTATAAAGCGACCAGAAGGAAGAGTGGTAGTGCATGGAGACCATATCTACCTGCTCTACCTTATAGTATAAAGTTATGTGTGTCGGATGCTTTGGGTGGACCTTTTGAGGGAGGAGTCTGGAGCTACCGCACTCTCTGTCCCTTGGTAGCTATGCCTCAGAGTGCAGTCAGAGCAGCTTGAACCTATTAACATTTGCTTTATTCTGTTTAGAGGTGCTGCTGAGATTTGCTTTTTCCATCATGATGTCACTCATAAGGTAGCTCACCACCTCGTCCTGGTGAAACCTGCAACTAGTGAAACACGTCTTAAGGTGTTAGTGCCAGAGATGCACATTACAAGTTAGGAGCCGTTTTCTAGCTACTCTTTGGATTATTCTTTAGCTCCTTGCTGCCAAATTATTTTTTTTGCTCTTACAGCTTCATCTCCTCTTCTTCTTCACCTTTTTCCAGGGGGTATAAGTTTTTTAATCTTTTAATTGACATTGTCATTGTTTTTTGTGGAATGAATTGTAACTTTGAATGACATCATTCATTTTAAAATACAATGTATTGGAAAATAGGAAACCAAATTCAAGAGCAGTGAAATAGTGAAAAAAGCAATTGTCATGGTTTCTTGGATTTGGTTTTTATTAAATTCTTTTTGCAATAAACAAGATCCCTGCCAAGATGATTCTCTGATTATGGCAATATCAAATTTTTACACCTTTATTTTCTTTCTTTAAATGGTTAACAACAAAAATAAAAGTCTGACCTTTGTAAAGAAAAACAGAAAAACAATGTTTTCTGTTGCTATTTTCTAACCCATATCTCATGGTCAACTGTGCTGTATTTTTTCGCTACAGATGTCTTGTGCATATTTCTCCATTATAGGGCTCATTATTATAAATGTGCTCCAGGTACATGTTGTTATTGTATTTATTATACTAAGTAAATTATTTCTTCTACTGAGGTATTCTTATTTATTGCTTTATTGCTGAGATATTCTTATTTATTTTTTATTGCTACATTGTTTAGAACTGGCACTTATAGGTCCTTTGGGTCAATATTCTATTTCATTTTAGGGTACTCTGTTATGTGATACATTTTTGGCGATGGGAGGTAGGCTGTTACCTTATTGAGGATAAATTGAACTTATTGCAGCCTATTGCCTTTATAAGTGTTTTTTTTATCATTTCTACATTTGTATAATAAAATTATTTGTACTTGCATACTTATTTTTTGGTTTGTCTTAAATGGAGCAAATCATACATTAAAGTGTACATTTAAATTACACTCTGTTCCTTATTGGTCCTACCTCTTAAAGAGAACCAACCAGCAGGATTTTCAAGTCTAAAGTAAAACCAGTGCTATACTGGCACTAGGATGCTGAATCCAGGCATACCTTCAGTTCTGAGATTGGATGTTTTATTACAGTAATATGTGCAAGTAAAGTTCGAGCAATGCACTGCTATTTGATTGACAGGTGCAACAGGGGTGGGAATATGTGGATCGGGTCTTGATATCTATTCCCACCCCTGTCTGCCTGCCTGGCCTTCCTCCCCCTGTCGACGTCATAGACTTTAATTCCAGCGTGTCTGCTCATTAGCACATATCAGTATTGCAGCAAACTCTTCACTAAGATGGCATCTGAGTCACCGCCTGTGCATAGCGCTATCACCGGGGACATCTTTGTGAAGACTTTGACTTCTTTTATTGGACTGATGGATGCGCGGGCAGCGCCTGCGCCCTTGCATCCTCAGCTCTTGTTGTGACTGCATGCACAGTAACAATAGAAGTGAAGACCACCCACGCCCAAGATCAGAATCCCACACGTGACTGCAAAACGCACCCAGAAGATGAGCCTCACGCTTCAGAGGAGACTTATGAGTTGATTTTGGGGGCAGTCACCACTTCTGTTGTGATCATGAGCACTCCCACGGTCACAACGAGAGCTGAGGATGCGAGGACGCATGCACCACCCTCGCATCGTGCATTCATCAGTCCAATGAAGGAAAATAGAGTCTTCACAAAGATGGCGCCGGAGATAGCGCTATGCGCACATGCCACCTCCGATGCCATCTTACTGAAGAGTTTGCTGCAATTCTGATAAATGCTACTGACGGCGACAGGGGGAGGAACGCCAGGCAGGCAGACAGGGGCAGGAATAGATAGCAAGACCCGACCCATATATTCCCACCCCTGTCGCACCTAACAATCAAATAGCAGTGCATTGCTGGAACTTTACTTGCACATATTTCTGTAATAAAACATCCAATCTCAGAACTGAAGGTATGCCTGGATATAGCATCGCAGTGCCACTATCACACTGTCTTTACTTTAGACATGAAAATCCTGCTGGTTAGTTCTCTTTAAATATATTCCAAGAGGTGGAGGTGCAACTCTAGTTACATTAATTGTAATATACATATGGATAAGACTACCTATTTATAGCTACATAAGGAAGCAGCTCTAATAGCCTCAAACTGTATAACTAGCATAAATCAAAAGGACTGCTGCCCATTAACTAACCATCAGTGATTGTATCCTATATAGTCATGTCTAATGCCCAGAGGAACAAAGCGCTATTAAAATAAAGAGCCTCCCAAACATGTTTCACCCTTATAGGCTTCATCAGGGTAATTAGGCAAATGCCTCTTTTATGATTATGATCTTTTATAGTGCTGTCTAGGTTCCTCATGGGACTTATTTGCGCCAACTTTTCTGTAACAAAACTTCCACATGATTTCAAACTGCTTTCACGCATATGGCTACAATATATTTCTACTTGTAACGATTAGTTAAAGACGTTTTTCAACAGCAACACTTTATAAAGAAACCATTATATTTTACAGATATAAGTGCACACAGTATTTATTAGAGTGTCAAGAGTAAAGAAACATATTTTGAAAAGGATGTGAAAAATCTATAAGGCCAGATACAGAGAGCCAGATATCATACACAGCATTTTTGTTGTGGTGCTTTCATGTACTGTCTTGTTTTTTGCTTTTTTTTGTTTTGTTATTTTATTTTATTTTTTAAACACAGCATATCATTTTTGATGTTTTGTGACAAATGTCACAAAAAAAATCTACTAAAAAGACTTTGTAAAAAATAGCTTAAGAAAAAGCTGGAAAGGTAAGCATTTATATACACAGAAAAATTGAGTATGTAAAGAAGTACTAAAAATATCTCATTACAATGCCTTCAATAATCTCTCTCTTTAAAAAGTTGATACATCTTAAGGCCTCAGTTCCACTTGCGATTAACATAGCCAAGTGCAATCCGATAAAACATCGGATTGAACTCGCACCAGTGCAAAACTATTTGGCAGAGTCCAACTGCAATTGGTTTCTCATGCCATATTGGCCTGAGAAATAAATCACAGCATGCTGCGCTTGGCAGCGAGTCTCATCTCACATAAATCTATACAAGTCTATGGGTGCATGTGCACTTGCGTGTGATCTATGTAGAGACAGGCAGCGGAGGAGAGGGAGAAAGTGCTTCCTCCTCTTCTCCGCAGCTGTGATCCAATCACAAGATCGCATCACAGTCGCATGACCCTCGGCTGACGCTCGCTGCAGAGGGTCATTAGCATATCGATTCCGATGCTCTCGCATCAGAAGCTATGCACAAGTGGGACTGAGGCATAAAGATTGAGGATTCAATGGGCATCTGAGCTGTTGGGCTAAAATAATAGAAAAACTGTAAGGAAAAGGCCACAAAAAGTTTAGCTTTGATTAGGGAATTTTGAAACAAAATTACTACAGTTTTTGCATGGGGTATAGGAGTGTGTTTTATTTTAATTAATAATCAAAGGGAATCTATAGGTAGAATATAAGCTAATGTTAAAAACATGTTTTAACTGTCTAATTTACATTATATATATATATATATATATATATATATATATACAGTTAGGTCCAGAAATATTTGGACAGTGACACAATTTTCGCGAGTTGGGCTCTGCATGCCACCACATTGGATTTGAAAGGAAATCTCTACAACAGAATTCAAGTGCAGATTGTAACGTTTAATTTGAAGGTTTGAACAAAAATATCTGATAGAAAATGTAGGAATTGTACACATTTCTTTACAAACACTCCACATTTTAGGAGGTCAAAAGTAATTGGACAAATAAACCAAACCCAAACAAAATATTTTTATTTTCAATATTTTGTTGCGAATCCTTTGGAGGCAATCACTGCCTTAAGTCTGGAACCCATGGACATCACCAAATGCTGGGTTTCCTCCTTCTTAATGCTTTGCCAGGCCTTTACAGCCGCAGCCTTCATGTCTTGCTTGTTTGTGGGTCTTTCTGTCTTAAGTCTGCATTTGAGCAAGTGAAATGCATGCTCAATTGGGTTAAGATCTGGTGATTGACTTGGCCATTGCAGAATGTTCCACTTTTTTGCACTCATGAACTCCTGGGTAGCTTTGGCTGTATGCTTGGGGTCATTGTCCATCTGTACTATGAAGCGCCGTCCGATCAACTTTGCGGCATTTGGCTGAATCTGGGCTGAAAGTATATCCCGGTACACTTCAGAATTCATCCGGCTACTCTTGTCTGCTGCTTTGTCATCAATAAACACAAGTGACCCAGTGCCATTGAAAGCCATGCATGCCCATGCCATCACGTTGCCTCCACCATGTTTTACAGAGGAAGTGGTGTGCCTTGGATCATGTGCCGTTCCCTTTCTTCTCCAAACTTTTTTCTTCCCATCATTCTGGTACAGGTTGATCTTTGTCTCATCTGTCCATAGAATACTTTTCCAGAACTGAGCTGGCTTCATGAGGTGTTTTTCAGCAAATTAAACTCTGGCCTGTCTATTTTTGGAATTGATGAATGGTTTGCATCTAGATGTGAACCCTTTGTATTTACTTTCATGGAGTCTTCTCTTTACTGTTGACTTAGAGACAGATACACCTACTTCACTGAGAGTGTTCTGGACTTCAGTTGATGTTGTGAACGGGTTCTTCTTCACCAAAGAAAGTATGCGGCGATCATCCACCACTGTTGTCATCCGTGGACGCCCAGGCCTTTTTGGAGTTCCCAAGCTCACCAGTCAATTCCTTTTTTCTCAGAATGTACCCGACTGTTGATTTTGCTACTCCAAGCATGTCTGCTATCTCTCTGATGGATTTTTTCTTTTTTTCAGCCTCAGGATATTCTGCTTCACCTCAATTGAGAGTTCCTTAGACCGCATGTTGTCTGGTCACAGCAACAACTTCCAAATGCAAAACCACACACCTGTAATCAACCCCAGACCTTTTAACTACTTCATTGATTACAGGTTAACGAGGGAGACGCCTTCAGAGTTAATTGCAGCCCTTAGAGTCCCTTGTCCAATTACTTTTGGTCCCTTGAAAAAGAGGAGGCTATGCATTACAGAGCTATGATTCCTAAACCCTTTCTCCGATTTGGATGTGAAAACTCTCATATTGCAGCTGGGAGTGTGCACTTTCAGCCCATATTATATATATATATAATTGTATTTCTGAACATGTTTTTGTAAACAGCTAAAATAACAAAACTTGTGTCACTGTCCAAATATTTCTGGACCTAACTGTATATATATATATATATATATATATACTAGTGATGAGCGAGTACTAAAAAGCTCGGGTGCTCGAAGCTCGGGCCGAGCCTCCCAAGATACTCGTGTACTCGGGCCGAGCAACGAGCCCAATGTTATCCTATGGGAGACCCGAGTATTTTTGTGAAATGACCCCCCGGCAGCATGGAGAAACCCTAAAAATGGCACAAAAGTCTCAGAAGAGTGCTCAAATGACATGGCAACAGCATGGGGAAGACCCCTTGAAGCATTTATCACTGAAAAGTCACAGCTGTGAACAATTTTGTCCGCGTTTTACGCCATTTTTACGGACTCACCAGAAAACCTTCCAAAATGACCCCAAAATGATTTTTCATGGCGGAAATGTTAAGGGCACATACCCAATAGCGAGATAGAGCTGGTGTATGTTACTTTTTGAGATTAATACATGAAAGATTTTACGTGAAAACATTGTGTGGCACTCCGATGTCCCTGAGAAGAGACGTACATGAAGGCCTCTTGAGTCTAATGTGCCTATTTTGAGGAAGTGAGTCTTTGTAGTATTTTCCTTTGCCAGGGCAGTCCAAAATTGTGAGGTTCACCAATGCCCCTGCATACAGACGTGCATGAGGGCCTCAAAACATTAAGTGTCCATTGTCAGGAAGTGGGTGTATTATAGTATAGCCCTTAGGCAGGGCAGCCAAAAATTGGGAGGCTCCACAATGTCCCTGGATAGAGACGTGCATGAGGGCCTGTAAACCTGAAGTGCCCATTGTAAGGAAGTGGGTGTATTATAGTATAGCCCTTAGGCAGGGCAGCCAAAAATTGGGAGGCTCCACATTGTCCCTGGATAGAGACGTGCATGATGGCCTGTAAACCTGAAGTGCCCATTGTAAGGAAGTGGGTCTATTGTAGTATAGCCCTTAGGCAGGGCAGCCAAAAATTGGGAGGCTCCACGTTGTCCCTGGATAGAGATGTGCATGAGGGCCTGTAAACCTGAAGTGCCCATTGTAAGGAAGTGGGTCTATTGTAGTATAGCCCTTAGGCAGGGCAGCCAAAAATTGGGAGGCTCCACGTTGTCCCTGGATAGAGACGTGCATGAGGGCCTGTAAACCTGAAGTGCCCATTGTAAGGAAGTGGGTCTATTGTAGTATAGCCCTTAGGCAGGGCAGCCAAAAATTGGGAGGCTCCACGTTGTCCCTGGATAGAGACGTGCATGAGGGCCTGTAAACCTGAAGTGCCCATTGTAAGGAAGTGGGTGTATTATAGTATAGCCCTTAGGCAGGGCAGCCAAAAATTGGGAGGCTCCACATTGTCCCTGGATAGAGACGTGCATGATGGCCTGTAAACCTGAAGTGCCCATTGTAAGGAAGTGGGTCTATTGTAGTATACCCCTTAGGCAGGGCAGCCAAAAATTGGGAGGCTCCACGTTGTCCCTGGATAGAGACGTGCATGAGGGCCTGTAAACCTGAAGTGCCCATTGTAAGGAAGTGGGTCTATTGTAGTATAGCCCTTAGGCAGGGCAGCCAAAAATTGGGAGGCTCCACGTTGTCCCTGGATAGAGACGTGCATGAGGGCCTGTAAACCTGAAGTGCCCATTGTAAGGAAGTGGGTGTATTATAGTATAGCCCTTAGGCAGGGCAGCCAAAAATTGGGAGGCTCCACATTGTCCCTGGATAGAGACGTGCATGATGGCCTGTAAACCTGAAGTGCCCATTGTAAGGAAGTGGGTCTATTGTAGTATAGCCCTTAGGCAGGGCAGCCAAAAATTGGGAGGCTCCACGTTGTCCCTGGATAGAGACGTGCATGAGGGCCTGTAAACCTGAAGTGCCCATTGTAAGGAAGTGGGTGTATTATAGTATAGCCCTTAGGCAGGGCAGCCAAAAATTGGGAGGCTCCACATTGTCCCTGGATAGAGACGTGCATGAGGGCCTGTAAACCTGAAGTGCCCATTGTAAGGAAGTGGGTCTATTGTAGTATAGCCCTTAGGCACGGCAGCCAAAAATTGGGAGGCTCCACGTTGTCCCTGGATAGAGACGTGCATGAGGGCCTGTAAACCTGAAGTGCCCATTGTAAGGAAGTGGGTCTATTGTAGTATAGCCCTTAGGCAGGGCAGCCAAAAATTGGGAGGCTCCACGTTGTCCCTGGATAGAGACGTGCATGAGGGCCTGTAAACCTGAAGTGCCCATTGTAAGGAAGTGGGTCTATTGTAGTATAGCCCTTAGGCAGGGCAGCCAAAAATTGGGAGGCTCCACGTTGTCCCTGGATAGAGACCTGTTAGGTTCTTAGTGCCTCCATGCTTGCATTTAAAAACCGCACGTGTGTGCCTGTTGGTGGCAGCTTTCCGCTGCATTTGTGTGAGTTTTGCAAAAACTTGGATATAACGCACAAGTCTAGTGAATACACATCAGCACAGCATTGCAAAATGCGCAAGGGCGTTGTCAACGAACAAGGAAGTGGACGTGATGGTGGTGCAGGCAGAGACCGAGGTTGTGTGCAAGCTCTAATTTCGCCACAACAAAGGGCCACATCTAGTCGCTCCCACGTCCTGTCCCAAATTCTTGGGGACCGCAGCAGTACACCGCTCTTGAACCAAGACCAGTGTCAACAGGTTGTTAGTTGGATAGCGGATAATGCTTCCAGTCAGATTGGCACCACCACAAACACTCTGTCTTCCACACGGTCAAGTGTCAGTAGCCGTGATACTGCACCGCACATTTCAGAACCTGATCCTCCTTCCTACCACCAGGCCGAGTACACGTCCACGGACATTACTGATCCCACACTTGGACACTCGGAAGAGCTGTTCGTTCACGTTTCCATTCACAAATTCTGGCCTCTCGCCAGCTCCTGTTGAAGTGGGCCATGACGAGATTGTATGTACAGATGCCCAAATATTTGAGCAGCCACGTTCTCACGAAGTTGGCAACGTGTCTCAACAAGGGGTGGACGATGATGAGACACAATTGTCAGGAAGTCAGGAGGAGGAGCAGGGTGCGGAAGAGGAAGACGACGTGGTGGATGATCCAGTAACTGACCCAACCTGGCAGGAGGATATGCAGAGCGAGGACAGCAGTGCACAGGGGGAGGGAGGCGTAGCATCACAACAGGCAGTAAGAAGCAGAGTGGTGGCCCCAGGCAGACGTCAGGCAACTGTTCCCCGGAACAACACGACACAAGGTGCCTGTACAAATGTTAGGTCTTCCCGAGTCTGGCTGTAATACTATTGTATGTATTGAGGATTTCGATTGCGTTAGGGCAATGACAACCAGAGACGAGTTCTTGGTGCAAGACGTTTATAATATGCAACCAGCAAATATGTACATAAACGGAACAAAAACACAGTAGAACATAAATACAGGAAATACCTTCCAGGGACGGAGCGAAAGGGAATTCCCGGGACCGCGCACCGGACTCCCCCAGGGAGACCACCAAGAGCGAACCCCTATACAGGGACTGTCTGGCAATCACCCCAGAAGCCCTAAATGCACAGCAGCCGGGACACAAAAGGGCAATAGGTAAGTCCAAAAATGTCCGTACGTGATGTGAGTCCAGAGTGGTATTAAACGGAAGGAACCGGGCAGAAGTGCCGACCAAAGATGGCAAACGGAGTCCGGGCACAGCTAGATGATACCAGATGAAGTCCAGAGTCGGTGTCGGTTGTTTTCCAAGAGGATCCGAATAACAATCAGGAACCAAAAGCAGCAGGGCAGGAGCACACAGGAAGCAGTATACTCAGGCACTGGACTAAGCTTTAGGGGCGGCTTTTAAACAGATGGATAGGAAGTAGGGCAACAGAACAGAAAACTCCATGTTAACAAAGGGCAAGCTCTTTCAAAAGAAAACTGGAAAACCCGGAACTCTGACACTGGCAGTTTTTTAAGTTGGCTCCAGATGATTCTAAAAAGGCCATTTGCAACACCTGCCATGCCAGCATCAGCAGGGGTACCAAAACTAGCAGCCTGACCACCACCAGCATGATCAGGCACATGTCAGCCAAGCACCCGACTTTGTGGGAAGTACAACAGAGTCCAGGAGCAGTGCTTGCTGATGTCACTGCTACGTCTTCGCTGGTTGTGCATGCGAGCCAATCCCCTGTCCATGCTGCCTGCGAACAAGCCTCCTCCACTCCTGCACCTGCAGTTGCCTACGCAGAAAGAACACCATCATCAAGCACGTCCTTGTCCCAGCGCAACGTTCAGTTATCCATTCAGCAAACCTTTGAACGCAGGCGCAAATACACTGCCAACACCCCACATGCCACAGTTCTAAATGCTAACATTTCGCGACTGCTTGCGCTGGAAATGTTGCCTTTTAGGCTGGTTGAGACAGAAGCATTCCGCGACCTGATGGTGGCAGCTGTCCCACGTTACTCGGTCCACAGCCGCCACTATTTCTCCCGGTGTGCCGTCCCCGCATTGCATAACCACGTGTCACAAAACATCACACGTGCCCTGAACAACGCTGTTTCAGCCAAAGTCCACCTAACCACAGACACGTGGACAAGTGCATGTGGGCAAGGCCGCTACATCTCGTTGACGTCACACTGGGTTAATATTGTGCAAGCTGGGACCCAGTCTGAGCGAGGGACGGAACACGTCCTTCACACACCAAGTTTTGCAGGCCCTACCTCAGTCAGGGTTTCACACACACTCTACAGCTCCGGAATGTCATGCTCCTCAGCCTCCTCCTCCTCCTGCGCATCCTGATCCACTTTACCCTCCACACCAGTCCCAAGCTGGAAGTGTCGCGGGCGGAGGAGGGGACGGTGCGCTCTCCCACTGCTCGGGTCCGACTGACGCTGCTCTACGGCTGCTGCTGCTCGTTGGCTCGAGCGATGGCCGGATCCCGGGGACTCGAGCGGCGCTACTCGCCCGTGAGTGAAAAGGGGTGGTTTGGGTTTTGGGGATATTGTCCGTGACGCCACCCACTGTTGTGGTGATTGTGTGGACACCACCGCTGCTCTGGACGGGGATCCCGGGAGCCTGTGACAGGGAGCAGCTTTGTTGTTATTTCTCCCCTCCGTGGGTAGGGGGGTTGGTTGTCCCAGGGCCTGGTGATGGGGTAGACATGGATGACAGGCGGGTTGCGGGGCCTGATGAGGTGCAGGGTCGCAGGGGCAGCGCTGTGCCGCACGGCACGGAGGTACTCACTCAGCCCAATGATGATGACACAGTTCACGGTTAAACAAGTGGCTGGATGGACGGGTCACTCGGACGGCTGCGGTTGTTCCTCCCTGCAGGTTAGTGATGACTGTCTCTCCCTGCACCTAAGTTAAGTGTTGGTAGTGATGGTTTCCCAACGGTAACCCGCTCCCCGACCTGGATATGGGCCGGAGGAGCCCCTTTTGCCCACAGGCGCTGGCCCTGGGAGACGGTTGCCCTTGGCGGTGGCTGTGTCTCCCCTTCACGGTTGTACGGTTGCCTTCTATCTGGACTTGGCTGTTTGGAAACCCTGAGGTTCCCTTCACTAACGGATTTGGCAAATTCACGGCGACACCAAGCCTTGCCGGGATCCGAAAGTCCTCTGCCAATGGTGCTGGCTTCTCTTTGTATACCGGTCCGGTACGGCCGGGTCACCACCCGTCCACGGTCCTTACGGCAGACTCCAATCGGCCTCCACTGCAGACGGTCACCACATCCTGCCAACCTTGCTGTCCTGTCCGGGCCACACACCCGGACCAACTTCAGGCTCTTTGCTGTCACTTTTCTCCTCTCTACTACTTTCCTCCTTCCACTTCCTTAGCTTAACTCTCACTGCCTGTGTTTTCCCTCCTCCTCGGTGGGTGGAGACCAACCGCCTGGCTCCACACCCTGGTGTGGACAACAGCCCCTGGGGAAGGCAACAAGGATTTTGTGTTTTGACTATGATATGCCTGCAGGGAGTGTGGGGTGTTTAAGTGTTGTGCTCTGTGGCCCCTGGCTTGTCCAGGGCGACACAGAAGCACTGCAGCACTGCCTCGGCGAAGCGGCAACAGGCAGTGCTGAAGCTAATCTGCATAGGTGACAAACCCCACAATGCAGAAGAGGTGTGGACAGCTCTGAAACAGCAGGCAGATCACTGGCTCACAACTCTGAACCTAAAGCCAGGAAAGGTCGTGTGTGACAATGGCCGGAACCTGGTGGCGGCTTTGAGGCGAGGCCAGCTGACACATGTTCCATGCGTGGCCCATGTGCTCAACCTCGTGGTTCAGCGGTTTCTAAAGTCATACTCAGAGCTGTCTGATCTGCTGGTAAAAGTTCGCCGCCTGTCTGCACATTTTCGAAAGTCACCTACTGCTTCAGCCGGCCTTGCCGGCTTAAGACGCCGTTTGCATCTTCCGGCACACAGACTGGTGTGTGATGTCCCCACGCGTTGGAATTCAACTCTGCACAAGTTGGTCAGGATATGTGAGCAGAAGAGGGCAGTTGTTTAGTACCTGCATCACCTAAGCCGTCGGGAAATGGGTCAAACTCCACACATAACACCTGAGGAGTGGAGATGGATGTCCGACCTATGCACCATCCGCCAAAACTTTGAGGACTCCACCAAGATGGTGAGCGGCGATGACGACATTATTAGCGTCACCATACCGCTTCTCTGCCTTCTAAAATGGTCTCTGCTCAAAAAACAACCATGATGCATTGCAGGCGGAGCGCGATGAGTTTGAGCAAGAAACAGTAGTGGGTGTGGGTGATGATAACACACAGCCCAGCCTCGTCTCATCACAACGTGCAGTGGAGGACTATGACGAGGAGGAGGATGAAGACATGGAGCAACTCTCTGGCCAAATTGAGGATATGACATGCAGTCATATCCTCGGTTCAGCGTGGCTGGCCAGAGGACAGGGTAGATGATGAGGAGGAGGAGGAGGAGGACAGCATGTTCAGTCATCGTGTTGGTCAGGATACTGAAGTGATGGCTGTTAAGAGTCTGGCACACATGGCTGACTTTATGGTAAGCTGCCTGTCTCGTGACCCTCGCGTTAAGAACATCTTGGCCGACAATCATTACTGGTTGGTAACACTGTTAGACCCACGCTAAAAGGAGAACTTTATGTCTCTTATTCCCGAGGCGGAGAGGTCAGGCAAAATGCAGCAGTTCCAGAAGGCCATAGTCACGGAAGTAGGCAAAGCATTCCCCTCACAAAACGCTAGTGGCATAGGTCATGAATCAGTGGACAACCGAGGCGTACAGCCGAGAGAGGCACAAGTCCAATCCGCCAGAGGTAGGGGAACAGTCTTTAAGATGTGGGACAGTTTTCTCAGCCCCTCACGTACCACAGCCCCTGAGGTGCGGGGTAGTGCCACAAGAAATCCTAAGTTTGCCCAGATGCTGAAGGAGTACCTTGCAGATCGAACAACTGTACTCCGACATTCCTCTGTGCCTTACAATTATTGGGTATCCAAGCTGGACACGTGGCATGAATTGGCTCTCTACGCCTTGGAAGTCCTGGCCTGCCCTGCTGCTAGCGTTTTGTCAGAGCGTGTTTTTAGTGCCGCAGGTGGAATCATTACAGATAAACGCACCCGCCTGTCAACTGAAAATGCTGACAGGCTGACTCTGATCAAGATGAACAAGGGTTGGATTGGGCCAGACTTCACCACACCACCAGCAAATGAGAGCGGAATTTAAAGTTTGCCATGTACCTCCACTCACCCATGGGTACACACTTCTGGACTTTGGATAATCGCTGGACTGCTCCTCCTTCTCCTCATGCGCCACCATGATGATGACCGTTACAAATTGCAATACTTAGGCCTTTGTTTCAGGTATACCCCCAGTGGTAAATTTTTTCGCCCATTCTTTGCAGAATGGACATTACAACGAAAGGAGACCCGCTCCTTTGCAATGGGAACAATGTTTTGAGGCCCTCATGCACGTCTCTACCCAGGGACAACGTGGAGCCTCCCAATTTTTGGCTGCCCTGCCTAAGGGCTATACTACAATAGACCCACTTCCTTCCAATGGGCACTTCAGGTTTACAGGCCCTCATGCACGTCTCTATCCAGGGACAACGTGGAGCCTCCCAATTTTTGGCTGCCCTGCCTAAGGGCTATACTACAATAGACCCACTTCCTTACAATGGGCACTTCATGTTTACAGGCCATCATGCACGTCTCTATCCAGGGACAATATGGAATGGAGCCTGACGCTGCCACCGACTGCCACACACGTGCTGTTTTTAAATGCAAGCACGGACGCAATAAGAACCCAACTGGTTTTTAGGAGCGACAATTACTGAGAAGTCTGACACTATCAGACACTGCTGACTGACGTGTATTATACACTAGACTTGTGCGTTATATAATAGTTTGTGCAAAACGCGCACCTGTACGCTGCCACTGACTGCCACACACGTGCTGTTTTTAAATGCAAGCACGGACGCAATAAGAACCTAACTGGTTTTTAGGAGCGACAATTACTGAGAAGTCTGACACTATCAGACACTGCTGACTGACGTGTATTATACACTAGACTTGTGCGTTATATAATAGTTTGTGCAAAACGCGCACCTGTACCCTGCCACCGACTGCCACACACGTGCTGTTTTTAAATGCAAGCACGGACGCAATAAGAACCTAACTGGTTTTTAGGAGCGACAATTACTGAGAAGTCTGACACTATCAGACACTGCTGACTGACGTGTATTATACACTAGACTTGTGCGTTATATAATAGTTTGTGCAAAACGCGCACCTGTACCCTGCCACCGACTGCCACACACGTGCTGTTTTTAAATGCAAGCACGGACGCAATAAGAACCTAACTGGTTTTTAGGAGCGACAATTACTGAGAAGTCTGACACTATCAGACACTGCTGACTGACGTGTATTATACACTAGACTTGTGCGTTATATAATAGTTTGTGCAAAACGCGCACCTGTACCCTGCCACCGACTGCCACACACGTGCTGTTTTTAAATGCAAGCACGGACGCAATAAGAACCTAACTGGTTTTTAGGAGCGACAATTACTGAGAAGTCTGACACTATCAGACACTGCTGACTGACGTGTATTATACACTAGACTTGTGCGTTATATAATAGTTTGTGCAAAACGCGCACCTGTACGCTGCCACTGACTGCCACACACGTGCTGTTTTTAAATGCAAGCACGGACGCAATAAGAACCTAACTGGTTTTTAGGAGCGACAATTACTGAGAAGTCTGACACTATCAGACACTGCTGACTGACGTGTATTATACACTAGACTTGTGCGTTATATAATAGTTTGTGCAAAACGTGCACCTGTACGCTGCCACTGACTGCCACACACGTGCTGTTTTTAAATGCAAGCACGGACGCAATAAGAACCTAACTGGTTTTTAGGAGCGACAATTACTGAGAAGTCTGACACTATCAGACACTGCTGACTGACGTGTATTATACACTAGACTTGTGCGTTATATAATAGTTTGTGCAAAACGCGCACCTGTACGCTGCCACTGACTGCCACACACGTGCTGTTTTTAAATGCAAGCACGGACGCAATAAGAACCTAACTGGTTTTTAGGAGCGACAATTACTGAGAAGTCTGACACTATCTGGACTGTTTTACACTGTGTACACCAGCCCCAGATATGATGAAGGCTGGTATACGGTCACCACTACCCTGCCTGCCTGCCTGTATACTGCTACAATAGTCCTGACAAGGACTCTTCTGGTCACTAGCCTGTATTCCGACCTGGCTATACCCTGCCTGTATATAGCAACAATAGTCCTGAGAAGGACTCTGCTACTGTACTCCGACCTGGCTATACCCTGCCTGCCTGTATACAACTAAAATAGTCCTGAGAAGGACTTCTGGTCACACTGTTTGCAGCCCTGCTCCGGAACTAACTATAAAGGGCCGCAAAGCTTTCCCTGAATCAGCGACACTCTCCCTGCACTGACTGTCTGGATAGTTGTGAGCAGAGCACAGCGCGCCGGCCGATATAAAGGCTCGGTCACGCTGTGCAGGCCGGCCAATCACTGCAATTCCACAACTAACAGGGCTGTGGCATTGCAGTGGTCTGCCAGCCAATCCCTGCATGAGGGCTGGCTCTCAAAAGAGCGCCAACATGCAGAAATGAAGACCACGAGTACAGCACGAGTATCGCGAGATTACTCGGTCCCCGCCGAGCAGCCCGAGTACAGCGATACTCGTGCGAGTACCGAGTAGTGACAAGCATGCTCGCTCATCACTAATATATACACAAGTTCATCTCAATAAATTAGAATATCATCAAAAAGTTAATTTATTTCAATAATTCAATGCAAAAAGTGAAACACATACAGTGTATTATATAGAGTCATTACAAACAGAGTGATCTATTTCACATGTTCATTTCTGTTAGTGTTGATGATTATGGCTTACAGCCAATGAAAACTCAAAAGTCATTATCTCAGAAAATTAGAATATTATATAAGATCAACTGAAAAAGTAATTTTCATTTCAGAAATGTTGGCGCCTACTGTAAAGTCTGTACAGTAAATGCACTCAATACTTGGTTGGGGCTCCTTTTGCATGAATTACTGCCTCAATGTGCAGTTGTATGGAGGTGATCAGCCTGTGGCACTGCTGAGGTGTTATGGAAGCCCAGGTTGTTTTGATAGCAGCCTTCAGCTTGTCTACATTGTTGGGTCTGGTGTTTCTCATCTTCCTCTTGACAATACCCCATAGATTCTCCATGGGGTTAAGGTCAGGTGAGTTTGCTGGCCAATCAAGCACAGTGATACTGTGCTTATAAAATCAGATGTTGGTACTTTTGGCAGTGTGGACAGGTGTCATGCCCTGCTAGTAAATTAAATTTCCATTTCCAAAAAGCTTGTTGGCAGAGGGAAGCATGAAGTGCTCTAAAACTTCCTGGTAGATGGTTGTGCTGACCTTGGTCTTGATAAAACACAGTGGACCTACACCAGCAGATGACATGACTCCCCAAACCATCACTGATTGTGGAAACTTTACACTAGACCTCAAGCAGCTTGGATTGTGGCCTCTCCACTCTTCCTCCAGACTCTGGAACCTTGATTTCCAAATGAAATGCAAAATTTACTTTCATCCAAAAACAACACATTGGTCCACTAAGCAACAGTCCAGTTCATTTTCTCCATGGTCCAGGTAAGACGCTTCTGGTGTTGTCTATTGGTCATGAGTGGCTTGCAACAAGGAATGCGAGAATTGTAGTCCATGTCTTGGATACGTCTGTGTGTGGTGGCTCTTGAAGCACTGGCTCCAGCAGTAGTCCACTCCTTGTGAATCTCCCCCAAATTTTGACAGGCTTTTTCTTAACAATCCTATCAAGGCTACGGTTATCCCGGTTGCTTGTGCAACTTTTTCTACCACACTCTGTGAACAGCCAGCTTTTTTAGCAATGACCTTTTGTGGCTTACCCTCCTTGTACAGTGTGTCAATAACTGCCTTATGGACATCTGTCAAGTCAGCAGTCTTCCCCATGATTGTGTCTCCAACTAAACCAGACTAAAGGACCATTTAAAATGCTTAGGAAACTTTTGCAGGTGTTTTGTGGTAATTATTCTAATTTTCTAAGATAGTGACTTTTGGGTTTTCATTGGCTGTTAGCCACAATCATCAACATTAACAGAAATAAATACTTGAAATATATCACTCTGTTTGTAATAACTCTATATAATATATGAGTTTCCCTTTTTGTATTCAATTAATTAAATAAATTAACTTTTTGATGATATTCTAATTTATTAAGATACACCTGTATATACAGTACATACGAGTACAGTACTCGTATATATTTTGTCCCATTTTTCTTAGGCTGTGTTCTCTCAATGAGTTTTTGGTGACTTTTTGTTTTGACACAGATTTTTTGCTGCCTCAATAACAGTGTCTTAAGGCGGCGTCACACGCGGTGATATATCGTGCGATCGCTTGAGCGATCACACCCGCCCCGTCGTTTGTGCGTCACGGGCAATTCGTTGCCCGTGGCACACAATGTCCTTAACCCCCGTCTCACGTACTTACCTCTCTAACGACGTCGCTGTGGGCGGTGAATATCCTCTTCCTGAAGGGGGTTGGATGTTCGGCGTCACAGTGACGTCATACAGCGGCCGCCCAATAGAAGCGGAGGAGAGGAGATGAGCGGGACGTAACATCCTGCCCACCTCCTTCCTTCCGCATTGCCGGTGGGACGCAGGTAAGCTGTGTTCGTTATTCCTGGGGTGTCACACGTAGCCATGTGTGCTGCCTCAGGAATGACGAACAACCGGCGTACAGAAGGAGGAATGACATTATGAAAATGAACAACGTGTCAACGAGCAACGATAAGGTATTTTTGCTCGTTAACAGTCATTTGGAGGTGTCACACGCAACGACATCTCTAACGATTCCGGTTGTGGGTCACAAATACCGTGACCCCGATGACATATCATTAGATATATTGTAGCATGTGACGGGGTCTTTACAGTTGAAACAAAGTGGAGGTGACTTACAGAAATCTCCTACACACTGTGCTTTTTTTTTACCCAGTGTAAAATGACCTACGATGTGTTTAATGTCAATATCTCTTGCGAGTAAAATAAGAATTCTGTGCAGGTTTTCCTCATAGACTTACATTAGGCGCAATAAATCTTCAGGTAAAAAATGTGCACCAATCTGGACATGCGCCGACTCTGGTGCCATTTTATTGAAGGCCAGCCGTGAAATCAAACTTTGCCCAAGCTGTTCATGTTAATGATGGTGGAAGAGAGAAATTTTAAATACAAGGCAGATCACTAAAAACTCAGTGACCTGTCATTAAAAATGAGGAGCTGGAGCAGGAGGAGACGACCCAATGTCCAGTCCAGCCCTTGTGCCCAAAATCTCAAAAGAAAACTTCAAATGCTAATAAAGAAGAAGCGTAAAGTGGATTTCTTCATCAAAGGTATCAATTTGATCAGTATAACAGCAACATTATAGTCATGTCTTTTCTTTACATTGCTAAATATTGCTGACAAAGTATCTTTAAGCAGGTTGACGCCTAGACAGGTTGGGAAAAGTATTACCCAATTTACATGCACTATCATTGTAGGCAAACATTATTGTGGCAGAAAAAATAAAATTTAGTCACAGTTTTAATTTAATTGTTGGCCATAAGAAGATCACAGGGAAAGAGGATAGTAAGACTGTATGTAGTGTCACTTTAGCGTTTTACATGGAATCCTGATTAGCTGCTAAAAATGTTCAATTACCGACTTTCTGTGATAATGATTGTGAGATGTGATTTGTAGCTATATTGCAGTGACCGCATGTGTTGATAGATGCATTCATTGTGTGATAAAGAATTAATCATAGGGGTATGCAAATGATTTCAGAAGGACGTGGCAAGGAGACTTCCTAATCCTATGTGTTAGTTATTTATTTTGTTTAAAATGGCCTTCAGCTTGATCTCGAGCCATGGCGACTTAATATATGAACGCTCTGTAGGAAGATTGATCTTGTACAACCCTAGATAGGCTATCTAGGCTCTTCTCCGCCATTATCTTGATAGTATCAAGACATAGGGTTGCTGGTCTTCGTCTTTCACATAGTTCCTTATATTTTTCCGACCATGCTGTCCTTCTCCAGTGATTGCTTTGTTCCTAATCCTGTGTATAGAGGACTGTAAAATATAGTACCCTAAAAGGGAAAGTCCCAAGTTGAAAAGCACATTGCTCCTAAAGCCTCCTGGCTTCATGCGTTGTTTGCAGAGGCAATGCGCTCCTGAAGATTGGCAGTTCAGACCAGCAGCATGGCTACAATGCTGGTCTGATATGTGCTCTGACCCAAGTAGCCTTTAGCCACAGTTTTGTCTCTGCAGCATAGGAGAAGCACAGGGAACTAAAACTGACTGGATCCTGTGTTCCGGTTAGCTTCAGAGTGGCACAAGTAAACTGTATAACATAGAGAGCATTCTCGTGCCACACACACTTCTTGACAAGCTAACTTGACAAGCTGGTGGCCAATAAAGGAGTTTTAACCCCTTAACGACCACAAGCAATAAAATTACGTCCTAGCGGTCAAAGTGTTAATGAGATCAGCGCACATCTCAGCTCATTTATACAGCTGACATGTGTGCCTGCCAGGCACGAGCGGAATCGTTATCCACCCATGCCTTTTAACCCCTTAAATGGCGCTGTCAATAAGTGACACCGCCATTATAACCGTGATCGCGTTGAAACTTTACTTACAGGCCGATAGTGGAAGACACGTGACGTCATCACGTGACTTCTGGAGGTCGTCATGGTACAGTGCTGGCCAAAAGTATTGGCACCCCTGCAATTCTGTCAGATAATACTCAGTTTATTCTTGAAAATGATTGCAATCACAAATTCTTTGGTATTATTATCTTCATTTAATTTGTCTTCAATAAAAAAAATGAAAAAAAATTGTCAAAGCCAAATTGGATATAATTCCACACCAAACATAAAAAAGGGGTGGACAAAAGTATTGGCACTGTTTGAAAAATCATGTGATGCTTCTCTATTTTATGTAATTAACAGCATCTGTAACTTACCTGTGGCACCTAACAGGTGTTGGCAATAACTAAATCACACTTGCAGCCAGTTGACATGGATTACAGTTGACTCAACCTCTGTCCTGTGTCCTTGTGTGTACCACATTGAGCATGGAGAAAAGAAAGAAGACCAAA
Organism: Anomaloglossus baeobatrachus; assembly: GCF_048569485.1. Taxonomy (NCBI): domain Eukaryota; kingdom Metazoa; phylum Chordata; class Amphibia; order Anura; family Aromobatidae; genus Anomaloglossus; species Anomaloglossus baeobatrachus. The sequence goes on from NC_134358.1 coordinate 428,626,293, forward strand.
GAACTGTCTGAGGACTTGAGAATCCAAATTGTGAGGAAGCATGAGCAATCTCAAGGCTACAAGTCCATCTCCAAAGACCTGAAAGTTCCTGTGTCTACGGTGCGCAGTGTCATCAAGAAGTTTAAAGTCCATGGCACTGTGGCTAACCTCCCTAGATGTGGAAGGAAAAGAAAAATTGACGAGAGATTTCAACACAAGATTGTGCAGATGTTGGATAAAGAACCTCAACTAACATCCAAACAAGTTCAAGCTGCCCTGTAGTCCGAGGGTACAACAGTGTCAACCTGTACTATCCGTCAGCGTCTGAATGAAAATGGACTGTATGGTAGGATACCCAGGAAGACCCCATTTCTTACCCCGAGACATACAAAAGCCAGGCTGGAGTTTGCCAAAACTTACCTGAGAAAGCCTAAAACGTTTTGGAAGAATGTTCTCTGGTCAGATGAGACAAAAGTAGAGCTTTTTGGGAAAAGCCATCAACATAGAGTTTACAGGAAAAAAAAAAGAGGCATTCAAAGAAAAGAACACGGTCCCTACAGTCAAACATGGCGGAGGTTCCCTGATGTTTTGGGGTTGCTTTGCTGCCTCTGGCATTGGACTGCTTGACCGTGTGCATGGCATTATGAAGTCTGAAAACTACCAAAAAGTTTTGCAGCATAATGTAGGGCCCAGTATGAGAAAGCTGGGTCTCCCTCAGAGGTCATGGGTCTTCCAGCAGAACAATATTATGGGGAGATAAGGTATGCACACCAGTGACTATGTAAGGGGAATACATGAAATAGCAGAAACTGCTGTGTGAATACTGACTTGAAAAATCCAATAGCTATATGTAAGAGTGAAAATGTGAAAAATGGAATCTGCATTACTGCCATGAACATATGAATAAAGAGAAATTTAGCTACTGAATTGATCAATGCAATAGAGCCCCAACACTACGCCAAAGTATTTCTCTACGTTGGGGTCCCTAGCTTGTGTGTGTCCTCTCATGCAGTTACACGGTAAGTTTTTTAACTGCATGAGAGGACACACACAAGCTAGGGACCCCAACGTAGAGAAATACTTTGGCGTAGTGTTGGGGCTCTATTGCATTGATCAATTCAGTAGCTAAATTTCTCTTTATTCATATGTTCATGGCAGTAATGCAGATTCCATTTTTCACATTTTCACTCTTACATATAGCTATTGGATTTTTCAAGTCAGTATTCACAAAGCAGTTTCTGCTATTTCATGTATTCCCCTTACATAGTCACTGGTGTGCATACCTTATCTCCCCATAGTGATGTTTTTTTAGGTTTTTGCACCCAGTTTAGACTTAGAATGGTGTTCCAAACGTTATTCCTTATTGTTAGTAGTTTTTCGTTTGTGAACCCTCCCCAACCACACCTATTGCCAATCCATATCATACGCATAAATAGCCTGGGTCTCAGCTTCCCATACACGGTAAGTTTTTTAACTGCATGAGAGGACACACACAAGCTAGGGACCCCAACGTAGAGAAATACTTTGGCGTAGTGTTGGGGCTCTATTGCATTGATCAATTCAGTAGCTAAATTTCTCTTGATTCATATGTTCATGGCAGTAATGCAGATTCCATTTTTCACATTTTCACTCTTACATATAGCTATTGGATTTTCAAGTCAGTATTCACACAGCAGTTTCTGCTATTTCATGTATTCCCCTTACATAGTCACTGGTGTGCATACCTTATCTCCCCATAGTGATGTTTTTTTAGGTTTTTGCACCAAGTTTAGACTTAGAATGGTGTTCCAAACGTTATTCCTTATTGTTTCCAGCAGAACAATGACCCAAAACACACTTCAAAAAGCACTAGAAAATGGTTTGAGAGAAAGCACTGGAGACTACTAAAGTGGCCAGCAATGAATCCAGACCTGAATCCCATAGAACACCTGTGGAGAGATCTCAAAATGGCAGTTTGGAGAAGGCACCCTTCAAATCTCAGGGACCTGGAGCAGTTTGCCAAAGAAGAATGGTCTAAAGTTCCAGGAGAGCATTGTAAGAAACTTATTGATGGGTACCGGAAGCGGTTGTTCACAGTTATTTTTGCTAAAGGTTGTGCAACCAAGTATTAGGCTAAGGGTGCCAATACCTTTGTCTGGCCCATTTTTGGAGTTTTGTGTGAAATGATCAATGATTTGATTTTTTTTTCATTCCCTTTCGTGTTTTTTCTTTGCAAGCAAAATAAATGAAGTTAATAATACCAAAGAATTTGTGATTGCAATCATTTTCAAGAAGAAACTGAGTATTATCTGACAGAATTGCAGGGGTGCCAATACTTTTGGCCAGCACTGTAGCACAGGGTCATTTGATGACTCCTGTGCTCACATGACGAAGGTCCTGTAAACAAACAGCCGAGTACTAGCTGTTACAGGAGATGATCATTTCTCCCGGTCGGAGCGATACTGCTCTGATCGGAAGAAATTAATGAGCACTCAGACGATTCAGATCATTATAGTCCCCTAGGGTGACTAGTAAAATAAAAAAAAAGTTTAAAACAGTTTTAAAAATTAAAAAAAAATAGAAAAACTTACGTTCAAATCACCCCCTTCTCGCCCCATTGAAAATTAGTGTTAAAAAATAAAAAATATACACACATTTGGTATCGTCGCATTCAGAAATGCTCGATCTATCAAAATATAAAATCAATTAATCTGATTGGTAAACAATGTAGCAGCAAAAAAATTCCAAATGCCAAAATTGTTTTTTGGTTGCCCAAATTTTGCGCAAAATGCAATAACAGGTGATCAAAATGTAGCATTGGCATAAAAATGGTATGGTTAAAAAAGTCAGTTCGAGACAGAAAGAATAAGCTGTCGCTGAGCCATAGATCCCGAAAAATGAGAACATTACAGGTCATGGAAAATGGCGCAAAACGTACGCCACTTTTTTCGGATAAACGTCTGATTTTTTTAACGCCTTTAGATAAAAGTAAACTTATTCATGTTTGGTGTCTACGAACTCACACCAACCTGAGGAATCATACTGACACATCAGTTTTACCATATAGTGAACAGAGTGAATAAAATATCTCAAAAACGATAGTGCAATAGCACTTTTTTTTGGAATTTTTCCCCATTTGGAGTTTTCTTGCCGTTTTACAGTACACTATATAGTAAAACTCTTGATTTCATTTAAAAGTAAAGCTCGTTCCGCAAAAAAACGTCACATATTTATACTGACTGAAAAATAGAAAAGCTACGCCTCTCGGAAGAAGAATGGCGAAAAAAAATGGAAAGCACAAAATCGGCCAGCCGTAAAGGGGTTAATAAAGGATTAATTACACTGCTGCATGTTTTTTTTTACCACTTTTTTTTTTTAGCACTCTGCAATTTTACTCATTTATGAACTTGAGGCAACAACTTTAAGAAGCAAATGGGAGTAAATGGACAGGCCAGAAAAAAAATCCTGACATCGTTTTTATAGTTAATCTAATTGTGCAGGAAGGTAGAAAAATCAGCTACAGTACAAGTCAACAAATTCTCATTTCTAATATACTGTATACAAAACACAGTAAAACTAGAAAGACACATGCTGGGAAGTCTTATTATGGGATGGCAACTACATCTTTAGAGATACTTTTCTATGTGTTTTGATCATTTTTATATCATTTTGTATAGTACAGCATACTTTTTGACAATGTAAATACTTGAATGTATGACTACTCTGCTCTTGCGTGTTTTCATAAAATGCGTTTGCTCTTTGTCTTTTTTTAGAGACACATATTGCACATCAATTTATTTTTTTTTTGACAGCCATGCTGCTCTCCCACAATAAGGCCATAAGGCCAGGGTCCCATCATCATATACTGTAAATCAGAAGAGTCCTATCCAATTTTTTATGGGATAGGACTGGGACCAAGGTTATTCAATGGGACAGTGCTAATCAACACTTTCTCTCTCATACCGTTTCAATATGAGAAAAAATAACAGCATGCTGCGATTTGATACATAAATGGTTTGAGACTCACCCATTCAAGTCTATGGCTGCATAGATATCATCGGACAGAATTTGGATGACATGCAAGTGCAGTCCAGTTTCCAAGGACTCACACATTGGAGATGAAGGAGAATTTGGTTTTCCATCATCTCACAGTGTGTTCTGATCCTCACATACAGGAAAATTGGATCACACTATGCTTTGGATCAGAGTTTGAATACTGAAAACGAATTGTCTCAAAAGAGACATTTATGGCATTTCCAAAGAAAATTCCAAACATATCTGATAGATACGGGTAACACAGATGGAAAGAACATTTTTTGTACAGATTAGGGGTTCCCCAATCCCTCATTCTTGCTGGCATCTGACCACCAATGAATGGGGAGCTAGTGGCACATGTGAGACTCTTTGTAGTAATTGTTACGGTAGTTCAGTCTACAGTATTGGTTTATTATTATTATTATTTATTATAGCTTTGTCCTTATTTGGAATTCCCATGGCAATAAATGGCTAGAGTCAGCACATGGTCCGTCACCTCTCCACTCACCGGTGGCCAGCTGCAAATTGGGATCAGAAAACCCCCATTCTGGAGATGAGGGTGTGGGTCACAGAGGTAGGAACTGTTTCTATTGGACATTTGGCATTGGAATATGGATATGGCATTATTTTATGGATATATAATAAATGAGTACTTTATTGCAGCACTAATGGGCCCTCATGGGTGCTACATTTTATTATCAATATCAAAATTATTGCTTTATTTTGAATTATTTGGCAATCATAGAACATTTTATAAATTCCTTTTGAAGGATAGAAAGCCTTGAGAAGGTTCACAATGTTATGGTAAAGATAAATATTCTAATCAGTTTTTTTATTCAGTCCTAAAGGTTATTTTGTCTTCTTGGGAAGTTCAAAATTGTCAAGCATTTGTATCCAGAGCATGGGCAGAATCATCAGAATTTCTGAATTGTGGGATTAAAGTTGTTTTTACTGTAATATAAACATAGGTTAATAAACGGTATATAGACATATTACCATACTCTAACACTAACAGTTTAAGGACAAAAAGATTAAGTAATAGTAATGAAAAGAACTCTTACAATATAAATCCCATTGACCAGTCAAACTGTTCACAAATATATCACTATAGTCTATTGCTTTCTTTTAAAGTGCATTTAAAATAATGGAATCATTACTTAAAAAGGAAAGGATTGATCACTCGTGGACGTTCGATAAAAGACAATATTGACAACCAGTAAAGATATTCCAGAAACAGAAACTGCAGGCAAAACATTTCAAGCTGTAATAATCTTCTCCTACGTATAGAATCATAGAGTCGACCTCAAGGGCCATCCGGTCCAACCCCCTGTGAGTGCAGGTTTTCCTATATCATCCCAGCTATATGTTTATATACCTTCCGCTTGAAGATCTCCATTGATGAAGAGCTCACTACCTCCCATGGTTGCCTGTTCCACTCTCTAACTGCCCTCACTACCTTCCATGGTAGCCTGTTCCAGTCTCTAACTGCCCTCACTATCAGAGTGCAGTATAGGAACTCCATGTGTCAGAATGATTAAATACTGCAGCAAATCAAAGTAAAACATAGTTCTGTTCCTTTTAAAGAGATTAGCCCACCAAAGTTAATTATGGCATGACCTTACAGCAAAGCAACACTTACTCTTACACCACATGGAACCCCGTCATCCTTAGAACAAATTGTTGGGCAACACTTGAAATGAGCAGTGTTGCTGCATCAATCTCATTTTAGGCATTAGTTTAGGCATCAGAGGCCATCCAGTCGCTGATGAGTTAGTTATGCCATACCCTATAGCAGGGAACCCCAACACTTTCAAGCCTATGAGTCACTGGGATATAACAAGTGAAGTTAAGAGAAATTACAATGAAAAATACTCATGAAAGATTTGACCAAGTGATTTGGCTCCTTCCGTATTGCTAGTTTCCTGTTATTTGATTATTAAAACCGAGCAAATAAATAGTAATATTAAAGGGTTGCCCAAGAGTATGATATTAGCAATAGGATAGATCACCGATATAAGATTTATTGAGTTCCAACTTCCGACACCCCCACCCTCTAGCTGTTTTTAGCTCGATACATTGTAAAGTGGCCATTGAAAAGCTTCAGTTCAGCTATTATTTAATTTCACAGAAGGAGTTGAGCTGTAGTATAATAAAATAGTCAAACTATAGAACAGCCAGTGTATAGGGCTGTGCCGTTTAGGCTCCATTAAATGTTTACATCTGGCCACCATCAGAGCTTAAAACTGCTGATCAGAGGTGGATGGTACTGGCTGTCACACATTTAATGGTCTGATACTGATGACCTATGTTTACTATGTTTACTATATGTCATTCCTATCATAAGTCCTGATAAGTCCTTTAAAGGTAATTTGTCACCAGATTTTGCTACCTCATCTGAAAGCAACATAATGTAGGAAAAGAAACCCTGATTCCAACAATGTATCACTGAGTTTACTGGGTGCAGAAGTTGTGACATAATCACAGAGCTCAGAAAGATATCCACGCCCACACCATAACTTTGTGTGTAGATTGTGTATTGACAGTGAGCTGCTTATCTGACAAGGGGGTTTGTCCAGACCAGGGCTCACATGCACTGTAATCCTGGCAGTGATTATCTCCGGGTAAAACGTTCATTGTGTGGAAACAACAGCACACAGCCTAATAAGTGAGACATCCCTGAATTCAGTATTTTAACCACTACACCAGTGGAATTACTAACACTGTAATTTTCTAAAATATTAGAAAGTATTACAGGATGAATAACAGCAATTAAAACATTTAGTGAATGATGTACAAACCTTGCAAACAGAAGATAAAAATTGCAGAGCTGTATTATTTCCTACATAGAATTACTTCCAAATTCCGACTCAGAATGTTATTTACAATTTCAATGCTTAGCCAAAGAACTTCTGTTCAGCTCTTGGTGTGCCGAGATACAGCGATCATGAAAGACTTTGGCTGCTTTAGAATATCCTCCCAGTGTGCACCGCAGGACTAGTCAATGTCAGTCCTGCTCACCAGAGATAAACATTTTTCCTCTATGGATAGTAGGGCTGGGATTGTTGAAGGCAGACTGTCATACTACAATATTCTCTCCTTAAAACGAGCATGGTGATATAATTGGAATGTCACATCAGAAATCATGCAGAAAGCCACATTGGTATGCACGTGTTTTGGAGCGCAGCCTAGCTCTACCTAATTAAATGGATCTATCTTACCGTCAAAGCAATATACCTGAAAATGGAACACATTACAAAGCGGCACATCGGCAGATTTTTCATCCTCAAATCCTGTCACATTTTGCTACTCTAGTCTCATACATATGGAGTGCAAAATAAGCTCATTCAGCAGGGAGTCATATTAAGGTAATTATTTATGTCTCCTCGTTCTGTTATAGAAAGTCACCAAATGTACCAACACTCAAATTAGATTAAATTAATTTGGGTGATGAACGATAAAAATCTATTCTACGAACCATCCTAGAATTTACGCAGAATCACAGAAGGATTATTTTGCCCTCTAGGCAATGGACTGAACTACAGATGAACCAAAACATTTTGCATTGAGACGTGATGTACTATAGGCAATTTCTAATTCATTAAAAGTGCATATACAAGAGTGATTGTGTATATTTTTATCTTTACTGACCACAATATTTGTCTGCGAAAAAACAAGTTTCCGATTCACAAAACAACATTTGAGGGTATATCAACCTCTACTTTCGTGGAATATATTTTCACAAGATTAAGGAGTGTGCTTGGGGGGATTTGTGCTCATTCAGTCACAAGAATATTTGTGGAGTCATATGGCTCGCAAACAGTTATCCCAAAGGTGCTCGACTGCAGCTGAGTTTCTAAAAAGTCTTTTTGAGCCTTGCTTTAGTTTACAGAAAAAGTCAAGCTAAAACAAGAGAATTTCCACAAGAGTGCGAAGTATACAATTATCTAAAATGTTTTTGTATCTATAGTATTAACATTACCCTTTACTGGAAATAAGGGGTCTAACACAAACTCTGAAAGCCGGCCCCATACTATTATCCCTCCTTCAACCAGTTTTACAGCAGGCACTGTGCCCTTTCACAAGTATAATTGTTTTGGCATTCACCGAACCAGTGTCAATCCATCAGACTGCCAGATGGTAAAAAGACACTCATCACCATAAACAGCACACAGAGAGCACATGCACCCATTAGTGTCAATGTGCCAGTGCACATATCTCACGCATGGGACAAAAGGACCCCCAGTGAGCAATTCAACACGAAGGGTTCACCAGGGAAACAATACAATGGATGGTCCTAGCGCTAGAGAGAGGCGAGCAATGTCCCCTCCTAACACTCAACTGAGGCTGATCCCAGCAGTTCCTAACGTCCTTAGACAAATCCTTCCCATAATGCGCTGACACGTGCCTAGGCTCTCGTTGGCCCTGAACTCACCCTGACTAGTGCAAAGGCCAGTGAGAAGCTAGTGTGGCGCCCCTGACCTGGTCAGGCACCACTGAGTACTGCACCCATGCTGGGGGCAGTACAACACAGGTAATCCAGAAGGCTGACCGGGGTGTGGACACACAGGCACATAGTAACCAGGTCTCCCACATTTACCTTTGAAGGGACACCTGGGGAATCCAGGAGGGGGCGTGGCCTCCATCTCCACTCAAGGGGTGTGGTAGAGAGGCTGGTTGCTAAGTTGCGGAGGCAGGCACAGAGGGGAGGGAGTAGTGAGCCAGTCAGTTAGTGAAGCTCAGGGAGAGAGAGCAGTCGGAGAGGAAGAACATGGAGGTTGTCACTAGTCAGACACCGCAGGTGCAGTGGTTTCTGGTGGGGGAGAACGGTCACCTTGCAGTGCCGCCCAAAAACCACCTGAGGCCGGAGTGCAGAAAGGTGGCTGAGTACGGGGACTGCTAGGTGAACCAAGCCCGCATGGGGTTACAGGTCCCCAGAGCAGGGGCCCATTCAGTTGGCCTGCTCAACCTGCTGGTGAGGGCACTTCATGCCCTTCACCTCAACAACACAGAGTCCGCAGCCACGCAGCAACGCGAGGGCCCATAGGTGACAAGAGGCAAGCAGCCGGAGTTACCTGGTCCAGGCTACAAGCAAACGGGCCGAAAAGGGGAGAACAGGCAGAAGCAACTTCCCTGGGTGACCCCGTAGGACTTCAAGTCTGGGTCACCACAAAAACAAGAGGGCTAGGAAGGCGAGTCAGTAGCCACCCCCCTAAGTCAGCCTGAAGGAGCCTGGTTCCCCACTTGGAGCATCACAGCATCGCCCAGGTTAACTCACCCCTGCCACCTGAAGTGAGTAAAAGCCCTGAAAGACATTCCTGCTGTGCGTGTGAGTTCTTTTGCGACCTGTGATACCACCCACTTACACCGGGCCCTGGGGCCAGCCTCACTCTCGGGAGGCTATCAAATCTAACTGCGCCTACCATCAGCCCCAGGTGTCCCTTAAACTGCAGTGGCGGTCGCCCTGACCACCATACGGAGAGTGGCATCACGAATCCCATAGAAGTCAACCTACCTGTGACCAGAAGAATCCCGTACGTGGAGTCCCTGAAGACCCTGAGGTAACGTGAAGGTAACGGGGCACGGGGCTACACACTAGTCTCACCACTACAATAAAACAACACGAAGAAGGTAAGACAAACAGGGAAAAGACACAACAAATAGTCCTCCACAGCTACTCAAGCAGGAAGCTTCTCCGCTGCAACATAAACAACACCGCAGCTTCTTTAGAGCTTGGATCCTTCAAAGTGGTCAGTTATAGAATGAAGTCTAGCCAGAATAGGAGAGAGTGTGGAGTGAGTTTATATAGCGGAAGGGCGTGACTACACTGACATTAAAAGCTACAAGTCAATTTCAGCAGGATAGAAAAGAGACCTTAACCCTTTTAGCCCCGAATGGAAATAAATATGCCCCTACTCAGGATAAGGTGAGCTGATTTTAAAACAGATCTGCGATCAACCAAATGCTGAGACTTTCTGAATAGTCTTGGAAGGACTCACAAATACCCAGGATTAGCAGGTGCAACCGGGTTTTTTTTGGTTTTTTTTTTTTAAAGTTTGGGTCCAGAATTGCTCCTGGATATCTGGCCAGATGCTGGTCCCTATATAAGTCTATGGGGTCCAGAATCCAGAACTTTAAAATGTTGGTAGAAGGGATAGGGGGATTGGAGCAAGCACATTATACTTACCGAGTCTCCCCTGCAGCTGTAACACTACTTCCAGAGCCACTCACTATCCCTCATGCATATGCACAGCTTCCCCCACCTCCCGACAGTCCCTGTGCCTCTAATTGGTTGCAGTCAGATGCGCCCCCACCCTGTGTGACAGCGTGTCTGCCTGCTTTCAATCAGAGATGCTGTGTGTCTCTATTGGTGCAAAAATAAGTAAATAAATAAAAAAATTGGCATAGGGTATCCCCCTATCTCCCTATCTTGTATTTTTTTTTTAAGTCTCTAGTTAGGTTCACCGGTCCCGGTTATCTGCAAGTTTACAGATGGCTGACCCAAAGGTCATTGTGACAACTTCGGGTTGCTATGGCAATGATCAGGCCTCCTTGGCCACGTCACAGGAGTCCCAAATGGGAGGGACAGGGAGTGCACTCCCTCTTCCAGACTCCTAAATGCTGCAATCGCTATTGATCACGGCATTTAGAGCGTTTAACAGCGAGGGGTGATGCAAAGACCATCCCTGGCTGTAAGACCCTTCTCGACCATTACATAAATGTTCGTCAAGTGTAGTGAAGGGGTTAAAATCAAACGTACTTTTTAACACGGTACTATTTTGGCACTCAATTCTTTTTAAAAACTGGCTAAAATCATACCTATCATTCTGACCCAGTGCTACATTGTGGGTTTCCAACATCTGGGGCAAGGCAAGCATTTTGTGCCCCCTAACCTGTAGACCATTAACACTTACTGACTCCCTTCCACCAGTCTAGGACTGAAGACCTTATCCACAAGCTTATGTATTATATCTTATGAAAATGTTCTGCATAGGCAGTAAGTGAGATAACATTGCCCTAGGAGCATTGTCATCAGTCTCTATGCAGAGTGCAGCAAGAATTGACAAACTTATCTTGTCTGCTGTGTTCTGTATAGGCATTGGCAGCTGGGCATTCATTACTATTCATTAAGAAAAAGCAGCTCTTTACAAAGTCACTCATATGACAGTTGGGGATGGTGGTGGTGAAATTTTGCACCCTCTAAATTCTTTTATGTTTAGGACAGTCACACTACTGGCCCTCGCACAGTACACCACAGTGGAGACCAAAAGGTCCTAGTACTTTCAATTTCATGATCAGTTTGGTCTCTTTTTTTAGCAATGTGTTGTGTCGTTAGACTCTTCTTTGTAGCGGTTTAACTCTCAACAGATCCATAAATCGATGAGACATCCCTATTGTAAACAGATATATTAAATTAAGAAATTCAACTCATCACAAGAGAACAAACATATTCCCTTTATCTTTTTGTCATCAGACTAATTGCTTTTATTATGTAAAAAGACCACATATCACATATTACTGCATAAACTAAATAATTTGTCTTACATGCAAAAAATTGTTTCACTATGAAAGGAAATAAACTGCAAACTCTCACCTACAATTATACAATCACAATCAGGGTACGTACACTGTCCACATTTATGATTGCCTCTCAGCACTCTTCTACATAGCCAAAATGATACTTTAAATTCGAACGAAACAGAATCATTAAACCAATTTATATCTTGATAAGTGCAATCAAACTAATTTTTATTAAAGTATAAAGTGCATACATTAAAACAGAGAAGGATCAACAATTCTTAATTCAGTGGTAAAATACACGGATATAAGGATAATATAAGAGCCTTCAGCAATGGCACGAACAGTGGTAATTAAAGCACCTTCACTCAGGTTTCAATCTGCAATTAGATTAGTGTGCAGGTCATATATCACAAAGTCTTGTAACAAAGTCCTTTTAACATGGAAAGCAATGCTCTGCACACCATTTCCTATTACTTTAGACTTAAGGCCACGTCTCACTAAGCAACATCGCTAGCAATATCACTGCTGAGGCACGACTTTTGTGACGCAACAGCGATGTTGCTAGCGATGTTACTGTGTGTGACATCCAGCAATAACCTGGCCCCTGCTGTGAGGTCGCTGGTTGTTGCTGAATGTCTTGGACCATTTTTTAGTTGTTGCTCTCCCGCTGTGAAGCACAGATCGCTGTGTGTGACAGCGAGACAGCAACAACTAAATGTGCAGTGAGCAGGGAGCCAGCTTCTGCGGACGCTGGTAACCAATGTAAATATCGGGTAACCAAGAAGCCCTTTCCTTGGTTACCCGATATTTACCTTCGTTACCAGCGTCCGCCGCTCTCAGCTGTCAGTGCCGGCTCCCTGCACACGTAGCTGCAGTACACATCGGGTAATTAACCCGATGTGTACTCTAGCTAGGAGTGCAGGGAGCCAGCGCTAAGCGGTGTGCGCTGGTAACCAAGGTAAATATCGGGTTGGTTACCCGATATTTGCCTTAGTTACCAAGCGCAGCATCGGTTCCACGCGTCACTGCTGGCTGGGGGCTGGTCACTGGTTGCTGGTGAGATCTGCCTGTTTGACAGCTCACCAGCAACTCGTGTAGCGACGCTCCAGCGATCCCTGCCAGGTCAGGTTGCTGGTGGGATCGCTGGAGCGTCGCTTAGTGTGACGGTACCTTTAAACATCCCATCTATACAGAGCACCAGTTATTACAGGGTTATGTGCAATAAATAAGAAACATGAAAGCAAATGAGCAAACAAAAACGCTATTCTGCCACTATTATAACATTGTTCCCCATGTGGGTTTACAAAGTGTTAAGTGCAAATAGGTTACACCTGCCACTGCCCGCAGCTCAGAAGTAAAATGCATAGTATACGAGCGAGCAGTGATAGACACACAAACAGCATCAGTGATTTGCTGTGCTATTACCCATGTGGGTTGAAAGTGCCGAGTGCAATTAGGCTCCAGCCTCTACGACCTCTAGCACACAGACTGCTGATATTATGGAAGATACTTGCAAATGTTGGGGTGATTGAGGTCCCCATTGTGGTTCCATATGAAGTGAAAGCTGCACACCAAATTCAGAGAAATATGAACAAGCATAACTGCTTTATAATACATAAAGAATCAAAAATGCAATTAGCCATATGAAAAATTGAAAAAAATGAAAATTGAAAAAATTGAGGCAATTGAATAAACATGGCTAAAGGGCAGGACTGGGTTCTCAGACAGAAAAAAAACTGCATAACAATCAAAAAAGACTTCTGGAACACCATTGTAAATGTGAACAGGGTGCTAGCCAAAAAATACACAATCTGTTTATTCAATTTCTTATATAGCCAGGTCCCTTGCTTCCCATACACAGCAGGTTTAAACCACACATAGAGGTAACATTCGGTTACGTACCCATGCACACAAGCAGGTTTTAACCGCATATAGAGGTAACATTTGGTTAGGGACCCCATAAATAAGAGATTACCGTGAAGTTGGTATGGGGCAGTAATGAATTGATCAATACATTAGCAAAATATCTCTTTTTTTCAAATAATCCTCAGCAGTTATGCAATGTCACATTTAAATTTTTTCAATTTTTCATATGGCTAATTTTATTTTTCACTCCTTATGTATTATAAAGCAGTTATGCTTGTTAATATTTCTCTGAATTTGGTGTGCAGCTTTCACTTCATATAGATTGTGTATTTTTTGGCTAGCACCCTGTTTACACTTACAATGGTGTTCCAGCAGTCTTTTTTGATTGTTACCCATTGTAGTTCCAACCCGTTGATGGTATAAATGGTCACCTAAACTGCGGCCTAAGACAAAAATTCAATATTTTACATATATAGTAAAAACTAACATTTCACTCTCTAGACACCTGCATCTTAAGGGGTGGGAAGTACAGGCTCTCAACATCAATTGTGGAAAGCTGGTAGTGGGCTATAAGTAAATAAACAGTCCCAAAACATTTTTCTGTATCTTCAAGGTAAGAGAGAATAGTGTTTAGTATGGGTCTCAATACTGAGTCAGAGTTTCAGTAGAGGGGCTCAGTTTTGGTGTGAGTCCATCCAGTTATCATCAACAAACATTCATGACATAATCAGAAATCTACAACCTTTCTCAACAATGGTGTCAAAAGGATCTGATAACCTTGTACTGTTTAAAGATTCATATCCTTATTCTGTAACTTGTTTTTCCTAATGTGCAGAACAGCTACTAGACATAATAACAATGTTCCTTTCATTGTCTGCCAGCTTCAAAACCATCTCTAATTATTAGCCAAGTAATCCAAAGGTTTGCTCTCAGCTTCTGAGTGATTAGATTCAGATGTAGGATATAATAATGCCTTTACATTCCCAAAGGGGTATTGCCATCTCCAAGGTTCTAGCCCAATATGTAGTAGGTGTAGTAATAATAATAATATTAACAAATATTTCCAATTAGAAATGTAGCATAATTTTCCTGATATAGCTACGTCTCTTACCTCATGTGCAGGGCATTGCAGCTTAGGTATATGAATTCATACCATGTGAACTTTTCCACATTTCAGTGAGGTGAGGTCACTAAGTTTAATGAGGTTACCTGAGGTCAGTTTACCTGCGGTTACAGGTGGCGTACCGTAGGAACCTCCAACTGTGACCACAAATAAATAACCGCTCATTCCTGCAGTTAAGTCAGTCTCTGCCTGAAGCCCACAGCGTGTGGACATGATCTGTGCTCGCGCACTGTGACTTCAGTATGCAGCAAAGCCAGAATCGTCATGGGACCTTGTGTGGATTATATTGGAACTGGGTGTTTGGGGTTAATAAAGGGGTGGAAAAGGTTTTTTTTGTATTTTATTTGAAACTAGCTTTAGTACCCGGTGTTGCCCGGAAGTCTATCTGTCCCTCTCCCTGTCTCTGTCTCTTTCTCTCTGTGTCTGTCTGTTTATTTTTGTCTGTCTCTGTGTGCCCGTCTCTGTCTGTCTCTATTCCTGTATGTCTCTGTCTATATATCTGTGTGTTTGTCTCTTTCCCTGTCTGTCACTGTATCTCTTTGTCTGTTTCTCTCTCTCTGTCTGTCTCTGTCTGTCTATCTGTGTGTTTGTCTGTCTCTGTCTGTCTGTCTCTGTCTCTATCCGTGTCTGTCTCTGTCTGTCTATCTCTCTGTCTGTCTCTGTATCAGTCTCTCTCTATCTCTTTGTCTGTCTGTCTCTGTGTCTGTCTCTGTGTGTCTGTCTCTGTGTTTGTCTCTGTGTGTCTGTCTGTCTCTTTCCCTGTATGTCTGTCTATCTCTCTGTCTGTCTTGGTTTGTCTCTATCTGTCTCTCTCTGTCTGTTTCTTTTTGTCTGTCTGTCTCTATCGGTCTCTCTATTTCTTTCACTGTCTGTCTCTTTCCCTGTCTTTCTCTTTGTTTCTGTCTCTTTCCCTGTCTGTCTCTTTCCCTGTCTGCCTCTGTCAGTCTTCTTCTGTCTGTCTTTTTGTCTGTGTTTTTCCCTGTCTTCCTCTCTTTGTCTCTTTCTCTGACTGTCTGCCTCTGTCTGTCTGTCTCTTTCCCTGTCTGTTTCTTTTCCTCTGTCTGTGTCTTTCTCTGTCCGTCTGCCTGTATAGTTCCCTGTATGTCTCTTTCCCTTCTGTCTCTTTCCCTGCCTGCCTTTGTCTCTCTCTTTCCCTGTCTGTCTCTCCCTGTCTGTCTTTCTCTTTCCCTGTCTGTCTCTTTCTGTCTGCCTGTCTCTATCTGTCTGTCTGTGCCTATGTCTGTTTGCCTGTCTGTCTCTATGTCTCTGTCTCTTTCCTTGTCTGTCTCTCTCTGTCTCTCTCTCTATCCATGTTTCCACAGAAATCATATTACCTCACACATAAGCTTCTTTTACTATTAATGTCCTTTGTTCCTATAGCAAGCAATCACAGCACCTACTAAAGGGAATCTGTCACCAGTTTTTTCACTATTAAACTAAAAGTGTCACCTTCTGCAGCTCCTGGGCTGCATTCTATGAAGGTGCACCTTGGCCCTGACTCCCCTTGCAGACACCAAAAATAACTTTATAAAAGCTGACCGCCACGTATGCTAATTACCTGTGTGGCTCAGATGGGCGTGTTCTTTTTCGGCTCCTAACCCCCTTCCTGCCGCTGTTCGCCGTCCTCCTTTCTTGATTGATGTGATGACGCCTCCGTCATCATCCACGTTGCTCTTTCAAATCTCGCGCCTGTGCAGTCATGTGCGCTCACGCAGGCGCATGATAAGATATCCCCCTGATGAACCTTGTTGATTTCTTTGGCACTCCATGGTAAGAAATTCGTGAAACGTACGTTGGGGGTCTTTCTTACTGAGGGGGGGTGACATTTGGCTCTATTTCTTATACCTCTTTTTACCAGGTTTGGTTACCTTTTAAACCCCTTTGGACTTTTTGTTTACTAGACTATAGAATATTGGTACTATCCTGGAATTCCTTCTCACTATTTGAGATAAGCACTTGCACTTTATCTAAGGAAATTTAGAGGCATATTTAATTATCCATTGATATTTATACGTACATCTTTTATACCTCCACCCCATTAGCCACTGGTAACCATGACCATGAATTTTACATGTTCACTGTCCCTTTGTTATAGTTATGTCTGTTTTTTCACTGTAAATGAAAATTGATAATAGCACTTTTTATTCAACATCAAATAATAAATAAAAAATATATCTTGCATGATATACTCCCTGTTCTCCTGCTTTTTTCATAAACAGACATCGTGTGCGATTGCAAGCAGTCAGACATGCTGTCACAGAGGTTCAGGGCATAGTCTGACTGCAACCAATTACAGATGACGGGACTGTCAGTGGGCAGGGGAAGCAGCGCATATGCATGAGGTTAATGAGCGGCCCCGGAAGTAGTGTTACAGTCATGTGGAGACTGGTAAGTATAATGCATTTACTTTAGTCTTATTTTCGTTCATTGTCCTTTTTTTGTTTTTTAATTACCCGGGTGGCCAGATTTGGATAGTTACCCGGAGTTCTCTGTGAACTACAGGCCCGGCGTCAGTGCACGGGTACTAGGTTACCAGAGCGGATCCGGACTTTTACAGCCTGAGGTCACCCATCACTATCCCTGACCTGTCTTGTGTGTTCCTTGGTTTTTATGATGCTGTTTGATCCTTCATGTTCTCAAACAAACCTTTGAGGCCATCACAGAACAGCTGTAGTTATACCGAGAATAAATTACACACAGGTGGATTCAATTTACTAATTATGTGACTTCTGGATGAGACACCAGGGGACTGAACATAAGTCACAATTTTCAGATTTTTTTTTTTAAAATGTAGAAAGCCATGTATCATTTCCCAAACACTTCCTAAATACTTGCTACATTTCGTTGGTATATTATCTAGAATCTCAATAAAATAAAGTTATGTTTGTGAGTCTCATGTGAAAAAATATGCAAAAATTCATGAGGTAGAAATACATTTTCAAGGAACTGTATGTCCATTGAGGATTCGTTTAAATCCATAACAGCACATATAGCCTTTTTATCCTGATCTGTCAAATTGGAGTTGCATCGAAAACCTAGGCGTTCAATGCTAATATGTTGTTCATCTACTAATGTGTTTTCTTTTTTTTACTCTCACCTCCAGCAATATGTCTACCTAGAGTCATTTTGCATATTGATGTATATTTATGTCCATCCCAAAGATGGCAAGCTTGAAATCAGAATATAATATTTAGGCATGTTGAGAATATTGACATTTATCTAGTAGATATTTCAATACCTAGCTAAGGGGTGCTTCACACATAGCGAGATCGCTACCGAAATCGCTGCTACGGCACGGTTTTGGTGACGCAACAGTGACCTCATTAGCGATCTCGCTGTGTGTGACACTGAGCAGCGATCTGGCCCCTGCTGCGAGATCGCTGCTCGTTACACACAGCCCTGGTTCGTTTTCTTCAAAGGCGCTCTCCCGCTGTGACACACAGATCGCTGTGTGTGACAGCGAGAGAGTGACGAAATGAAGCGAGCAGGGAGCAGGAGCCGGCGTCTGGCAGCTGTGGTAAGCTGTAACCAGGGTAAACATCGGGTAACCAAGGTGGTTACCCGATATTTACCTTAGTTACCAGCCTCCGCAGCTCTAACGCTGCCTGTGCTGCCGGCTCCGGCTCTCTGCACATGTTGCTGCAGTACACATCGGGTTAATTAACCCGATGTGTACTGTAGCTAGGAGAGCAAGGAGCCAGCGCTAAGCAGTGTGCGCGGCTCCCTGCTCTTGCGGTTATGATCGCTGCTTCGGCTGCTGTGTTTGACAGCTAAGCAGCGATCATAACAGCGACTTACAAGGTCGCTGTTACGTCACAGAAAATGGTGACGTAACAGCGACCTCTTTGTCGCTGTCGCTTAGTGTGAACCAGCCCTAAGTAAAAAGACTGATGGCACTTCCTAACATGCGAAGTGTGAACAGGTGCATACTAAGTTTCAGATATATTATAACAAATAAAGAGACAGTTGCACTCTGAAATACTAAGATATGTTAACAATTAATATAGGAATATGAACATTCATTACTGCTAAGAAAATATATTAAAAATTAAGCTACATAGCACATAAAATTGCCAGTTTTATGTGAGCCCAACGGCAAACGTCAAGGCGTATCTTGACATTGGCTGTTAGGCTCACATAAAACAGGTTTTTTTATATGCAAAGTATCTATATTTTTATATGTATTTTTTTAGCAGTAATGCAATTTCATATTCCTATATTAATTGTTAACATATCTTAGCATTTCCAAGGGCAACTGTCTCTTTATGTGTTTCAATGCCTGTTAAGTTCACATTCAAGACAGTATAACACAATAAGGTTGTGTCAACTGGAAAAGAATCTACATTCTCTGTGAGACCTGTTTCTCCTTTACACCCAGGTTCTTTTTTTCCTTTAGCATATCTTCGAATACATTTTCTAATGGAACCAAATCGCTATGGATATTATGCTGCTATATCATTAAGTAAAATAAAACCACACTTGGCTCATCCATTAATTGACTTTATTTTTATCTCTACACTGTGACTAGGCTCCAATCTGGAGAGGGGCATCCACATTTTTATGGATAAGTTTGTAGTTTCCTGTTGTTTTTTTTACAGAATAATTACCGTATCTCATTTAACATTGCAGCATTGTATCCATATAGTTTGGGTTATACAATATACAACATTCTGCTTACAATAAGATTTAACTATCACAGAGATGAAAATGATCAGAGAGAAGCTAATATTAAAAAAAACAGATTCCAACTAAAAATTCAATACAGACATTCAATAAAACAGGGAGACTAAAATTATTATTAATTTTAAGCTTATCTGAAGCCAGATCTTCAGACATTATTTTGCTAGTTATGGCTTTCATTGTGACACCACAACCAAACAATGAAAAGCTTTCGCTGTCATTATGATAGCGTGACACTTTCCAGGGAGGCTTTAGGGAAGTGGAGTAACAAGAAATTGTTAACTGAACGCATACCTGTCAGTATCGGTTAACATTTTTTAATCCAATACATCTGACAAACTAAGACATAAATGCTCTTTAGTATGGAGTCAAGACACACACGAAAGAGGTCGTTGAGAGAAAATGTTCTTTTTAAAGTGGTTGTCCCCTTTCAGAAACTTCATGCCACATGCTGAGTAAGTTAGAAAAATGCAAACCAAGTGTTACTTATCCTTCCTGGGTTTCTGACGCTGCGCCAGTGTTTTGGCTACAGCGGTGATGCCATGTTGACAGTGCTGCCACCAATCTCTGAGCTCAATGGCTCATGCTGTCTGGATAGGCAGAGATGACTCAAGCTCAGTGATTGGCTACAGCGGTGATATCATGTCAACAGTGCTGCAGTCAATCTCTGAGCTCAGTGGTTCGTGCTATCTGGACAGGCAGCGATGACCCAAGCTCAATGATTTCCTCTAGCGGTGATGCCATGTCGACAGTGCTGCCGTCAATCTCTGAGCTCAATGGCTCATGCTGTCTGGACAGGCAGAGATGACCCAAGCTCAGTGATTGGCTACAGCGGTGATGTCATGTCAACAGTGCTGCAGCCAATCTCTGAGCTCAGTGACTCGTGCTATCTGGACAGGCAGAAATGCCCTAGCTCAGTGATTGGCTGCAGCTTCGATGATATGACATCACCGCTGCAGCCAAACATCACATACTGGGAAACAATAGAGCTCTGGAGTTTGACCAAAAAAGCATATGTAATAGTTTTTTATAACTAAGTTTATATCAGAGTTTTTTTGAAAGAGAACAACCCCTTTCATTTTCTCCAAATGCCAATTTTGCTCAATTCCTTTACGTTAACCAAAGATTTTTTTTCTCACAAAACAAAACTATGAAGCATTCTAAATTGCAATACTAAACCTATGGTACAAATAGCAAAAAACTGTGGCTAATATCATTTACAAACAGTCAGTATACGGACTAAGCTGGTTACTAGGACTAAAGCAAACTGGGATCTAGAAGAAACATCACTGCAGAACACACTATCATTAGTTTTTTTACTCAAGCATTTAATAATGCAAAAAGTTATTTACATAGAATGAAAACTGATGGAAACAATTGTGTATAAGTGGATAATATACTGAGATAAGTGATAGTGAATGAGTAGGTTATTAATGGTACATGCTCAGGTTGGGTCACTGACTGTTACTAGTAGGGGTCCATTGGCCTTATTCTCGTGAATATACAGTGACAAGCGAAACAATTAAAATGTTGTGAACATTTGACTTTCAGGCTCCATATCTCACCATCCACTAAATCATTGAGTGTGAGACTGCTTTTCATTTTAAGGACAGTCATCTTGGCTATCTCATACATAAATTTGAAGTGATTTAATGCATTTGAGAGTTTTTCCCCTTTGTGATTAGGTTAAATTAAACTATGTTGAATTCTTACATTTAAAGGGGTTGTCCAGTACTTTTATATTGAAGGCCTATCCTTAGAATAAGTCAGTAATGTTTGATCGACCAGGAGCTAACACTCCCCACCACTGCCATTCTGCTGTTCTTGGGGACGGTGGCAGCAGCCAGAAATGCTCAGTTCCAGACTTGCCAAATCTTTTGATAGTGGCCGAGTACTGCACATCCACTTCTATTGATTCCAAAGGGAGGTGGATGTGCAGTATCCAGCCGCGGCCACTATCGGTTGACGGGGCAACTCCAGAACTGAGCATTTCCGGCTTCCTGCTGCCGCTGCAGGCACCAGAAACACCTGGTTGGACGGAGTGCCAAGTGTTGGACCCTAGCCGTTCAGACAATGATGACCTACCCTAAGCATAGGAGATCAATGTAAAAGTAGTGGACAAACCATTAAAATGGAATAATTCAACATAATAAAATTTAACCTAGTCACAAAAGGGAGAAACCCTCAAGATACAGTCACTTATTCACAAATTTGTTGCAGAAATTTCTGGGGCTGCTTCACATTAATGCGGCTTTACATAAATTCATATGTTTTGAACCTTAAACAATCCCATTTAGATTAAAAAGAACAAGTTTTCAGTAACAGAAATTTCTTAAAAAAATCTGCTGAATGTGAACATATCCTTGTAGATAAGCTAATGAATTTTAGTTTTGTTAATTTACTCATAAAAATATAGCTACGGCTATTTTTCTAACTTAGGAAATGTCTGACCACATCTGATTTTCAACTAATTAGGGCTAATTGTGAAACAAAATGATCATGAATTGACATGATGGCATTAATTGACTGGCCAATTTATAATTATTCAGGTCACAGTTATAAGTGTGCAGATAGTCGGATAAAATTCAGAGGAATGCTTTACAATCCTACAGAATCGCTTTGAATATCAAAAGCATCAATATAAGGCATGTATCAATAATTCAGTTTGTGTGGACTATGATAGCAAAAAGATTACTGTGACCATCTGTCAACGCCTCACCGCCTTTGATAAACGGGAGACTTACCACTGAGACTTCATTGTAAAAAATCTTTGAGGAACATGTACGTGAACAAAGAGGGACATGACAGTGGAAGAGAATACCGCCATTTATCATATTTATGGAATTGTAAAAGCAGTTCCGATGTAGTTTTTCTTAGCAGCCAAAACAAAGACTGGAAATAAAAAGAGTATTTACTTGACATTTTACACTTATATTTGTTATAGTTCATGTTTTTGGCGTTTAGAATGTACACTTGGATTTTATTATCCATATAAAAAAACTGCAAAAAATTGACCTTCATAAATCTACCCTAAGGAGCATTTCCTACCGAAACTAAAATATATGTATTTAAAGGTGGGATAGATGATAATAATGTGACTCCTAGGGGTCCATTTGCTACGATAACCACCAATGGCTGTTAATTGTCTCCTGTGTTAATGTAGGGGTATTTCATTTAACAAAAGAGTAGAGGTTGCTCAGATAGCGGTAAATCCGGTTTGCATACTGTAGGCTTTTGTCTTAATCTATATAGTTTAACAAATTATTCATGACGGAAAAAAGGAAACTACATATAAAATCCACAATACAAATGACAAAAAAATGACAGAATATTTACACTGGATAAACACATAAAGGTGTTTCCAAGCCTAATATAAAAGGTAATAAATAGGGATAATCGAATACCTCAAATATTCGGCTTCGCGAATATTTTCCGAATAGGTCACCGCTATTCGACTAGTCACAAATATTCGATGCGCAATGTAAGTCAATGGGAAACCCGAATAACAACTATTCGGAACTATTCGGGCTTCCCATAGACTTACAATGCGCATCGAATATTCGCATAACGGCTACCTATTCGATGTATATTCGCGAAGCCAAATATTTAAGGTATTCGATCATCCCTAGTAATAAAGTACTGTATACTTGATAAAATGAAAACTCCACCTACTGTATAAGCAAGTTATAAAAGCTATAAAACTCACTTTTATCAAGTTACTTTATTAATCATTGAGAAAACACATGCACTTTATATGATCATGTCCTGCATACAGTAATGTCTAATAACAAAAGAAAAATAAACTAAAGTTAGAAGCAATGAATCTATACAACTGTCAGAATCCTATGAAATTACATATAAAATGGGAACACTACATTCTTTAATAGTGAATCGAATGAGCTAAGAAATAGCTGCAATGACAATTGATTTAAAATTTAGAGTGGCAAATTAAAAATCTTTAGCAATATCCATTTCCTCATTATTTAAAATTTCAAAACATTATGTTCACCGTCTGATTATAATTACAATGTGTAATGGTAATACGGTACTCCAGATTATAGCAGGAGGTGCTCGAATAGGGTACAACCCCATAGACAGAAAAAGTGAAGGAATCCGGCACTCAATCAGATAAATGAATGTAAGGCTTTATTTAGGATAACCTGGCATCTGTGTACATTAGTAACGTTTTGGTCAATTACATTTTTCAAATATAACACATAAGAAGAGGGCCACGTGGAATGATAAGCTATTAAAATTGTTCCATGCATCTGTGACGCCCCTGGACTAGTCCAGGGTGTCACAGGGAACTGCACTATTCTCTATCCTTGGTGCAGGGCCCACCCTCCTTGGTTCCGGGGTCCGCAACAGTGATTCTGTACTAACAGCACAAATCCTAGTCACCCAAACACTACACTTGTCAGGCACACCAGGGGCGTGGTTCCAGCTGGGAAAGGAACCGCCCACCTATGAGTCAGACAGGCTGGTGGGAGGAGTCAGTTAGACAGTTGGTAGTAACTGAAAAAGAGAGAGGACCTGGGGATTAAGAGCTCCCTGAGGAGAGCCTGGCTGGGTCGCAGACAGTGGCCTGTACTTGACGGCTCAGAGATTAGCGGCGTCAGCACAGCGGAGGGATAGGACTTCCCACACAGAGCAGTCACAGAAAATCCCACGTGCCAGCTGCTAAGAGCAGGTCCCAATTAAAAAAAGGGACGGGACCCGAAGGTTTCAAGCCAACGGGGCCAGGGACACACACAGTATACAGTGTATGGAGGAAGGCTCCAGTCCACCACAGAATCACTGAAAGGGACCACCGCACGTGCAGTCACCAAGTGCAGCAGTACCAAGAGACTTTGTTTACCTCAGAGTCTGTGTCCACTGAATGCGTCATCACACCTGAGTGAGTACCCTGGCTCCCCAGCGCCCTGCCGGCCCTATATCAATATAGGCTGTTCCTACCTATTCCCTACCCTGAGTCCCGGGGCCCCTACCTGCGGAGGGAATCACCACCAGGCTGCCCCAACACCATCAGCCCCGGCACTCCCATACAGCAGCGGCGGTATTCCTTATTACCGCACACCGCAGGTGGCGTCACAAATATTCTCCCCCGTAAAAAACCTTTTTGTTTTTCATCAAAGTGTCTGCCGAGCAGTCCGACTGCTGCTAGGGCGTCACACATTGATTTTTGGCGTCACGAACAGGATTGGACTGGACCCACTAACCTGGGTGACGTGCGCCTTCTCCAAAACTGTTGAGCCCAAAGTGAATAAAAAAAAAAAAAATTCAGTTGCCGCCATCTTGCTGCTGAAAACCAAGGGGGCATAGAAAGATGTTGGCGCCGGGTGAAGCGAGCGCAGCGGCAGTTCCCCCTCAAGATCAAGGTGACATGGACGCACGAGCGACCGCGCAGATAATGCCAATGACTTTACCGTATGTGCCAGGCGCTACCTGGCTACCACAATATGATGGTTCCCCTGACACTCTGCAAGGATTCAAAAGAAAAATCCGCACACTCCTGGATATGTTTGGGATGAATGACCGGCAGCAAGCGTCTGTACTACTCGGCCAGTTATCAGGCGCCGCAGAGCTGGAGGCGGAGACCTGGACAGATCAGGACCGGGCCTCAGTATCTGCCATTTTTGAACGTCTGCGACTTTCCTTTGAAAACCGCACTGAGGCAGAACTCCGGATAAAGTTTTACAACTGCAAGCAGCGCCCACAAGAAAGCATTAGAGACTATGCTCTGAGGCTGCAATCAGCGCTACGGACTCTCAAACTAACCATTCCCATCAGTGAAGCTGAAGGAAACAAGGTGCTTGTTGAACAGTTTCTGCAAGGCCTGGGGTCAGTGGAGGACCGCAAGCAGCTACGGCTGTGGACTCTGGAATATCCTGCAATGGACTTTGCTGTTTTAAAAGACCGAGCCATCAAGGCTTTGCAAACCCCAGAGCCAACTGATTCTCCTGCTACGTCCTGGCAAGCCGGCACTTCTCCTCTACATGTGCCACCTCCTGTTAGAGCACTGCCAGAGCCAAAGACCCCAGCAGTGCCTGCAGGCGATACCAGTGATTTGTCTTTACAGGTGCAGCAGCTGAGCAGTGATGTTGCAAGGATCCTAGAGGCAATGCAGCTCAAGCCCAAGACCAAGCCGGCGGAGAAGATCCAGTTTGCTAACTGCCCAGATGACGTCCCTTGGATGAGAGGGAGGACCTCGACATACAGAGGAAGGAACCGTGACCGGTATGAAAACCTTGTTTGTTATAGGTGCAACAAGACTGGTCACTACGCCCGTTATTGTCCTTTAAACGGGCCACCCCTGGGGCCAAGGGCCACTCCCCAGGACTAAATCAACAAGGCCCAGCAGACTGGCGGGAGCGGTATGTTGGAGGAAGGACCATCGTTTCCATCACCTTGGATGGGATTCCGACTTCAGCACTTCTTGATACCGGCTCCCAGGTAACAACTATACCCCAAGTACTGTATACCAAATTCTGGTCAACTGAGGAACTCGCCCCACCGGACAATGACCTCACCATTTATGCTGTAAATGGTTTACCAGTAACACAACTCGGGTTCAAGGAGGTAACCATCAAGGTGGGCAGGGTGGAGTTAGCACGCCAAGGACTCATAGTAGTGCAGAATGACCCTAGTGACCGGAACCCTAAGATGATTTTGGGGACTAATGTTATTGAGAATTGTATGGGGGAAGTATTGTTTCTTCTCCAACAGCTCTCTGAAACTGCAGGAACGGGACGCCAGAGGGTCCTGCAAAGAGAGATTCGAGACCTCCAGCAGAGGCAACAGGTAAATTTGTCTGGTGGGGAAATTGGCGGTGTACGGGTAATGGATGCAGCTCCTGTGGTAGTGCCCCCACGGAGTGAGATGATGATATGGTGCAGGGCAGCTGTAGGCTCCCGTGGACAGAATTACCAGGCAGTGGTAGAGGCCCTGCCTTCAGAGCACTGGTCTACAGTACTGACAGCCAGAGGGGTAGTCGATGTCCGTAAGGGGAGAGTGCCCGTGCGAGTGTTGAATTGCGGGGAGGAAGAGGTTAGACTGCCCAGGTATGCTACCATAGCCAAATTGTACACTGTGAGTGAGAATTTCATCCAGACAGTAAAGTCCTCAGCCACACCAGATCAGTCAGCCACAGACAGTTCCCAGATTCAGCAAGAACAGTGGTGTCAAGAGTTACATGTAGGTACTGACTCCACTCCACTACATCAAAAACAAGGGGTCTACAGGGTGGTTCAGGAGTATGAGCAAGTGTTTAGTAAACACCCATTAGACTTTGGGAGGGTGAAAGGGGTTCAGCATCATATACCCACAGGCATTCATCCACCTATAAAGGAAAGGTATAGGCCCATACCACCTGCTCACTACCAGTGTGCCAAAGACATGCTGAGAAGTATGAAGGAGGCTGGGGTCATCCGTGATAGTTGCAGCCCCTGGGCAGCCCCGCTAGTCCTAGTGAAGAAGAAAGACGGCACTATGAGGATGTGCGTGGACTATAGGAGAATTAACAACATCACACATAAGGATGCCTATCCACTGCCCAGAATTGAAGAGTCCTTGACTGCATTAAGATCTGCAAATTACTTCTCTACCCTTGACCTCACTAGTGGTTATTGGCAAGTGTCCGTTGCTGAGGAGGATCGCGAGAAGACCGCCTTTGCCACCCCGATGGGATTATGTGAATTTAACAGCATGCCATTCGGGCTGTGCAATGCACCTGGTACGTTTCAACGACTCATGGAGAGCTGTTTAGGCCATTGCAACTTCGAGACTGTCCTGCTGTACCTGGACGACGTAATTGTATATTCCAAGACCTATGAGGAGCATCTGGGACATCTGGCAGAAGTATTTGAAGCCCTTTCCAGGTACGGGATGAAACTAAAACCCTCCAAATGTCACCTGCTGAAGCCCAAAGTCCAATACCTGGGGCATGTGGTAAGTGCCGAAGGTGTGGCTCCGGACTCTGAGAAAATCACAGCTATCCAGAACTGGCCCAGGCCTCAGAACATCAAAGAGGTGCGCCAATTCCTGGGATTGATGGGGTACTACCGGAGGTTCGTGAAAGGCTATACCAAGATGGCATCCCCCTTACAAGATCTCCTAGTCGGACAAAGAAAGCACGGCAAGACTTCTGGCTCTCCATTCACATGGGGTGAGGAGCAGGAGAAGTCCTTCAAGTGGATGAAGTCAGCTTTGACAGGAGATGAGATTCTGGCATATCCTGACTATAACCTCCCATTTGTGCTGTACACTGATGCCAGCAACGTGGGGCTGGGAGCTGTTCTATCCCAGGTACAGGATGGCAAGGAAAAGGTGATTGCATACGCCAGCAGGAAACTCCGTCCAACAGAAAGAAATCCTGAGAACTATAGTTCTTTCAAGCTGGAGTTCTTAGCACTTGTTTGGGCAGTGACAGAGAAGTTTAAGCATTACCTGGCTTCTGCAAAATTCACCGTATATACAGACAATAACCCGTTGACACACCTGGACACGGCGAAGCTTGGAGCTTTGGAGCAGCGGTGGGTAGCACGACTGGCAAATTACGATTTCACTATAAAGTACAGGGCTGGTCGCAAGAACGCTAACGCTGATGCGTTGTCCAGGATGCCCCAGTTGTGTGATGATGGGAGGCATGAAGATGACCTGGAGGAGATTGAGATACCTGCTTTCCATCGCCCTACTGATAGAGTGAAACCCCGATATTATAGTGATCAGCAAGAGGCGACCTTCAACCCATTGCCCCACCATGGTTGGCAAGAAGCCCAAGATAATGACCCTGCAATCAGATTGATAAAGGCATTGATATCCGAGGCTGATTCAAACCTTGAACCAGATGCTCCAGAAGAAGCTAAGAAATTGTGGAAAGAAAGAAGTCGTCTGTGTTTCCATGGAGGCAAGTTGTGCAGAAGTCTCATTAATCCAAAAACGCATGAGAGAATATGCCAGATAGTAATACCCACAGCATATGCACCAGTGGTGTTGGAGGCCTATCATGATAGAGCTGGGCACTTTGGTTGGAAGAAGTTGGAAATGTTGCTGAGAAGTCGCTTTTATTGGACTGGGATGAGAGATACCATAGAAGCTTGGTGCAGGAACTGTGGTCCATGTACATTAAGGAGAAAAGATAGCACCAGTCAGCGAGCGCCATTGCAACCAATAGTAACTACCCAGCCTCTAGAACTCGTTGCCTTAGACCACGTCAAGCTCACACCAAGCAGGAATGGGTACACCTATGCACTCACCATAGTAGATCACTATTCAAGATTCCTGGTGGTGGTACCTGTCAAAGATCTAACTGCCAGCACTGCGGCGAAGGCTTTCCAGGCACATTTCTGCAGACCCCACGGTTACCCAGATCACGTCCTAACAGATCAAGGTCCCGCTTTTGAAGCAGAAATCTTCCAGGAATTTTGTAAATTGTATGGGTGTAAGAAGATACGCACTGCCCCCTACCACGCACAAACAAATGGGATGTGTGAGAAGATGAACTATGTAGTCATCAACCTGCTAAAAACTCTACCCCTTGAGGAGCGGAACGAGTGGCCTGAAAAATTGCCAGATCTTGTGGACATGTACAATAGTATTCCTGTGAGTTCCACTAAATGCACACCCGCTTATCTCATGAGGGCTAGACCTGGGAGACTGCCAGTGGATCTGGAGATGGAAGTTGAGATGCCTGAAGTTTATTCCCCAAATGCAAATTGGGATACCAAGCGTAGAGCTCAATACAGGCAAATTCAAGAGTATGTCGAGGAGAATCTGGACCAAAGTAGGGAAAAGCAAGAAAGAAGCTTTAACAAGCAAGCCCAAGCCCCTCCATTTTCACCAGGAGAAGTGGTCTTAAAAAGAAAAAGAAAGATGCATAAACTGGACGACCAGTGGGAAAGAGAGCCATATGTGGTCCAGCCTTCCAATTTCAACAACCAGAAGACCTGTCTTGTCAGCAAGGACCAAGGAAGAACCACAGCTGTAATTTCCCGTGACCACTTGAAAAAGTGCCCTGAACCCCTGAACATCCAGAAGGAAGAACAGCCCCAACCTCAAGTGACTGAGAAAAAGAAGAGAGTGATCCACACCATCCTAGGTGACTTCCCGGAAGATTGGCCTATGTACAATGGAGCAGTGATTGTGCCTGTACTCACATTCCCGCAACCCGCGGAAGAACCAGAACCAAGGAGGCCTGAAATCATTGCACCTAGAGAAGTACCCATACCAGCACCACGAACACGTAGATTACCACCTACAACACCTAGCACCAGTAGTGGGGAACAGGTAGTAGCAAACACCACAGTACAAGGGCTAGAGGGAAGCCAGGAGCTGAGAAGGTCCACCCGTGTGAACTTTGGTCAGCCCCCACATAGGTTCAGAGATGAGGAATGGTAGCGGAACCCGGCTACTCTACCCTAATGTAAATAGTCTAAATATAGAGTAAATTTAAAAATGTTTAGTATTTTCCATGCTTTTAATTCTACTATTTTCCATGCTAAAGATAGTCATGTAAGACATGTTGATATAGAGTGTTGATAAGAAGAATGTTGATTTTATTTTAATTACCTGGATTCATGACCTGATTGACGACCAATGATAAGTTTTATTGAAAATGGACCTTCGGCTACAGGACTGGTGGTAGCCAGCACGAACTGGTGCTATTGTAAATGGTTATTTCCCATTCATAGCCACGGACTGCATCCCCACCTACAGGAGAAGACACAGGTGGAGGAGAGACCTGGGAGACATATGGCCCAGGTCTGGCCACCAACAGGAGCGGTGGCTTGCCTCCTTTTGGAACTTTGGGGGTGGGATGAAGGATTGGGAAAGCGAAACGTTGGGTTCAAGTGCCTCCCCTGCGTGGGATGGATAGATATGTTTTTCTTATTAAAATGTTCACTTTTTGCAGATAAAAATAAACACTCTGGGTGCACTGTAGCTCGGGGACGAGCTACGTTTAACCAAGGGGGAATGTGACGCCCCTGGACTAGTCCAGGGTGTCACAGGGAACTGCACTATTCTCTATCCTTGGTGCAGGGCCCACCCTCCTTGGTTCCGGGGTCCGCAACAGTGATTCTGTACTAACAGCACAAATCCTAGTCACCCAAACACTACACTTGTCAGGCACACCAGGGGCGTGGTTCCAGCTGGGAAAGGAACCGCCCACCTATGAGTCAGACAGGCTGGTGGGAGGAGTCAGTTAGACAGTTGGTAGTAACTGAAAAAGAGAGAGGACCTGGGGATTAAGAGCTCCCTGAGGAGAGCCTGGCTGGGTCGCAGACAGTGGCCTGTACTTGACGGCTCAGAGATTAGCGGCGTCAGCACAGCGGAGGGATAGGACTTCCCACACAGAGCAGTCACAGAAAATCCCACGTGCCAGCTGCTAAGAGCAGGTCCCAATTAAAAAAAGGGACGGGACCCGAAGGTTTCAAGCCAACGGGGCCAGGGACACACACAGTATACAGTGTATGGAGGAAGGCTCCAGTCCACCACAGAATCACTGAAAGGGACCACCGCACGTGCAGTCACCAAGTGCAGCAGTACCAAGAGACTTTGTTTACCTCAGAGTCTGTGTCCACTGAATGCGTCATCACACCTGAGTGAGTACCCTGGCTCCCCAGCGCCCTGCCGGCCCTATATCAATATAGGCTGTTCCTACCTATTCCCTACCCTGAGTCCCGGGGCCCCTACCTGCGGAGGGAATCACCACCAGGCTGCCCCAACACCATCAGCCCCGGCACTCCCATACAGCAGCGGCGGTATTCCTTATTACCGCACACCGCAGGTGGCGTCACAAATATTCTCCCCCGTAAAAAACCTTTTTGTTTTTCATCAAAGTGTCTGCCGAGCAGTCCGACTGCTGCTAGGGCGTCACACATCTCTGTGGTATGGTGCGCTCACACCACAGAGACGCATATGGCAATTCTACTAGTGCTACAGCATATCAGTCCACGTGGCCCTCTTCTTATGTGTATGCGTAAAAATGTGTGTTGACCAAAACATTACACATGTACACAGACACCACGTTATCCTAAATAAAGCCTTTCATTTATATAATTGAGTGACGTATTCCTTTTTTTTTTTTTTTAATAATAATTATAATAATTAAAGTGATGGTTTCCCACTTATTTTTTACTTTCATACAACTCATAACTCTCATAAGGTTGTAATGTGACCATTGGATAAATTAGCCAATAGCCAAGTCTTTTTGAAAGTAAATTTTAAATTACGAAATAAATGGGAATTAATGATGAGCGAGCGATCTTGGCAGTGCTCGATACTTGTTTGAACATTTGGGTGCTCGAGGACACTCAGTATTTGGCCAAGTATTGCGGGTACTCGAGCACAATGCTTGAGTCCTCACTCTGCATGTTTTACAGCCACTAAACATGTGAGGATTGCCTGCCAATCACAGAAATTCAGTAGCCATGTTGGCTATCGGCATTACTGTGATTGGCTGGCTGCATCGTATCTTCGGGTCTTATATGGGACCCGGGGATGCGATGCTTGGCTCATTGCAGTTTAGAGAGAGTTGGTGTAGGAGGGAGAGCTTAGATTGGAGAAGGCACATAGGCATGGTTGTATACTTGCACCCTTTACTGCCTTTCATGTTGTACTAAAAAGTGTTTTTAGCCTGGTTTATCATAATAAATAAATAATTTTAAAAAAATGGAGTGGGGGGTCCCTGTATTTTCGATAACCAGTCAAGGCAATTCAGACACCTGTAGGCTAGTTTTATCAGGCTGAGAAAGCCCATGATTATTTGGCACTTCCCAGTCTAAAAATAGCAGCCTGCAGTCACCCCTGAAGTGGTGCGCCCATTAGATGCACCAGTTCTGGCACTTCTCCCTGGCTCTTCCCAACTGCCCTAGTGCGGTGGCAATTGTGGTAATATTTTTGGGGGTTGATGTCAGCTGTGAATTGTCAGCTGACATCAAACCCAGGGGTTAGTAATGGAGAGGCATTTATCAGACTTCCCATTTGCTAACCTGTAGAGTGAAAAAAAAGACACACACAAGAATAAATATTTTATTTGAATAAGGACTCCCCCACACTATCCCTCATTCACCAATTTATTATAAAAAGCCATGAAGATCCAACAGAATCCATGTTGTACTGGTCCCACATCATCCCCTGAATTTGTACTCTAATCTATGGAGCCTCGCTCAGAAAACTATTCCCAATAGGTCACTCCTGGTCAGCGTTAGAGTCGGAGTTTCTCACGTGTGGTGACGTCAGTAACTCAGTGATGTCACCACGCATGTGAAACTACAAATCTGGCATTGACCGGGAGTGACCTATGAAACATCGTTCTCTAAACAAGGCCCCATAGGTTGGAGTATGGATTTGGGGGATGTCGAGGAACCAATATACGATGGATTGCATTGGAGCTTCATGGTTTTTATTTTTTTTTAACAAATTGGTGAACGAGGGATACTATTTTTAGGCTGGAAAGGACCAAATAAGCATGGACCTTCTCAGCCTGATAATACAGCTGTCTGTTTTACCTTAGCTGGTTATAAGAAATGGGGGGACCCCACATTTTATTTTTTGTTAATTATTTAATTTTTCACTTCCTAACAGTGACCTGGGAGTCAGAGATGCATTCAGGCATCTTCCCCAAGCTGTTTCCATCAATTTCAGCAATTTTTGCACTCCCCAGACCTCCTAGGGGAAACTCAAAAATGTTTGAGTTTCCCTTAGACTTCCATTATACTTGTTACTCGAATGGAGCCCGTCTGAGAGTCATGCTCGATTCGAGTTAATGCTCGATTCGAGTAATGGGCACTGTAGCACTTTAATGCTCACTCCTCCCTAAAGAAAATATGATTTTGTGGGAGTCTCCCCAAATGGCCTGAAATTCTATAATCAACTTAAAGTTCTTCCCCATTGTGAGCATTAATGAGTAAATAAAATGATTTACAGCCTTCATGTTTTCTGCACAGAATTGGGCTTGTCAAACCTCTTGTGTACTTAATGCAACATCTCAAATTCTGATTTAATGTATTTGACCCAAGTTCGTCCCAGGATCAAGGTTTACTGGACAAAAGTCAACTTAAAGGGGTTGTATACTATTAATATATTCAAAACCTAACCTTGCGATAGCTCATTAATATCACATTGGTGGGTGTTCAATACCTGGCAGCCCTATGGATTAGTTGTTACCAGCTCTGCTGGCAGCTGGATGTAAATAGTGGAGATGAGTGGATCAGACAAAATTCTAATTCTCCAGATTAGACCGATTTTCCAAGGAAATTCGATTCACAGAGAAGTTAACCTTCCCCTATTTAATGTTTCTTATTATGTTCTGGGGTCTCTCTAGAACTAAGAGCATAACAAAAGTAGGATGTAAAAAATATGAAAGCAATCTTTACACTCGCTTTGCTGCTCCCATCTCCAGCCCCTTTGCTCCTCATTGCATTTTCTGATAACCAAGGTGAGCGCAAAAAGGCTTCTGCAGAGGTGCGCAAAAGGTCCAGGGGATTTTAGCAAGAGCCGTGGTGATAAGAAGATGCAGAGAGGATTGGAGAGTTGAGAGGCGAGTATAAGGATTTTTTTATTTTTACATTTTTGATGGCCACGTGCCACCATTTCGCTGAATCCATGCACAAACAAACTGCAAAAAAATCTGCATTCTGGTGAATGCAGATTCTTGTAAAATTCAATTCCACTCAACTATTCGCTCATCTCTAGTTAATATGGAGAGGAGCACACAGCTCCATATACTGTGTAGGCTGCAGTAACTGGGAGCTGTGCTCTTTTTGTCCATACAATTTATAACTGGCAAATTGAATGTAGCACCCCTGAAGCCATCAGGGAGCCACAAGGTTCTGCATCCTCACTGGGATGCAGGGCCTACTCCCTAGGGCCCTGGAAGACCAGTGCCAGTAACACACAAAAACTCCAGGTAATCCCAGTTTTCCTCAACAATCCCCCATAAAATGGTGCAAAGCTAGGGTCGGACTAATGGATGGCCGCCTAGAAGTGGAGCCAGTCCAGTCCACTACTTGATCAGGTGGGAGGGGCAGACAGTGGACAGTCAGTCAGAGTGGTGTGTTGAGGAGTGAAGGTGGACGTGAGTAGATGCACTGACATGGGGTTGACAGTAACCTGGTACCCAGGAGGGTAGATGCCGGTGGAGTATGGTGGAGTACTCCCGGAACTACACACCGACGGGGTATAGGACCCTAGGACAGGCAGAAGCTCCAAGCCGACAGCGAGAGGACCATCAAGGACCTCGCTGACCCTAAAAATCCGAGACTCAGTAGCAAAGAAAGAGCCGGGGACAGAACCAGAGACTCCAACCCCACAGGGTTCACACTACCATCATACGGATAGCAGTGGAAAGAAACACCACCGGACAAGGACCCCCAGTTGCTTTACGCCATGGGGACCCACAAACCAGAGACAGGTGCAGGGGAAGAAGGTACCAGATTACTACACTGGGCAAAGGGGGAATGAAGGTGAAACCAGATGGCCTCGGGTGACCAGTTACCACCAGAAAGTGAGTAAAGAACCAGTTGCACTAAACCCCTTGTGTGGCGTACCTTCTTCCGACACCCATCACATCACCTACCCTCTGGGGCCTGGCCCTGCTTGCAGAGGGTCTAACATCCAGGCTACCATTAACACAAGCCCCAGCAGTGGACATTGTGCAGCGGCGGCTCCATCTATATAGCCGCAAAACCGTGGCGTCACGTATGAACACTAATCTAATCCCCTGTAAATATATCCCCTTTACAAAAAAGGCCCAGGGCACGGAACTGGGCAACGGCCACCACAATGACATTCCCCAGATATTTACTGCCCGGGACCGAGTACCCCATATCCCTGGGCGCGACACTCACAGCTGATAACAGCTGATCAATACGGGTGTCAAAATACATGTAAATTACAAATATTATCTTAACCTATTACTAAGATTAAAGGGAATCTCTCAGCAGGTTTTTCGAACCTCATCTGAGAGCAGCATGAAGTAGGCAAAGAGATTCTGAATCCAATGATGTATCACTTAGAATAGTGGCTGCAACCGTTCTGATACATGTAACAAGCCACTGCCTGCCAAAGTTGTTTCCTTGCCCATCAATCACCAGCCTCTTTATCTTGATTGATATTTAATTTACTTTGTAACATCAGGCCCCAGGAAAGAAACCAGATAATGAGCTATAAATAAAGCTAAAGAGGCTGGTGATGGGCAGGGAAACATCATCAGGAGGCAGTGGCTTGTTTAGTGCTGTCATGCCCAGAACACTAACATCTTATTTACATATGATATAAAATGCTAATTATTCAGGAATAAAGTACTGATAAAGATGTTGATAGATAAACATTTCAAAGGTCTATATGCCCATATATATGGTTTGAAGGATTAACCTTATTGACAGATTCTCTTTAAATTTACACTTATAAATGAGAACAAGAATTAGCTTCTAGTTCATGGAAATATAGCAGATAGATCTTGAAGCGTACTTTATATTTCATTTACACTTATTAATTATTTAAAATTGGTGATACATTATTATTATTTTTTTGTACTAATGGTTACACTGTTCCAAAGGCTGAAAAAAGACAAAGGTCAAGTTTAACCTCTCTCCATCAATTATGCATAACTGAATAATTAAAATCTCAATACCATTTGTTATTAGATAGATCTGTAGCACTTTCTAAATGCTGACCCAGTAACAGCCATCACCACCTCTGCTGGTTGGGTACTGCATACTTACACTACGTTATTAGTAAGGAACTCTTTCCCACACTGATGTCTAATTTGTCTTTCCTCAACATATAATGAATGTTCCCTGATACTTTTTAAAGTCATACTAAAGAATAAATCATGCAACCATTCATAGTAATGATAACATATATAGTTATACATGTAAATGAGTTCACATCCAAGGCATTCCTTTTCACAAGCTGAACGGGTGTCTTGTAATGGGCCATTTGTAGAGTACTCCTTGTATATTCTTGACAATAGCCTTGGTTGCATCTACAGAGTAGCAGATGGCTCCTTAGGAATGGTCATCAATGTCTGTTAGGGCTGGGACATGAGACTCAGCACCCTCGCTGATCAGCAGCTCTTGGTGCCAGCGGCGTAAGGCAGAAACGCTCAGTTCCGGAGCTGCTCCATCAACCGATAGTGGCCGCCGGCCAGGTACTGCATAATTGCCTCCTATTGATTTGAATAATTGATTTGATAAACACCAGCAGAATCCCACCTAGGTCAGCATAGATTTCTAATGGACAAGAACTGAAAGACAGGAAAATATTACAATAGGATGCTGTGCTGAGGATTGGTCTGCTGACCAGCCCTGTGACTCAACTTACAGTAACTATAATCAGCCACGCAGTCATACATAATGCCCCGTAGAATGAGGAGAAAGTATACTAATATTGAATCTACCCTGACTAATAGCAGAGCAAGATGTTCGGCTAACAGAATGACAAGCTGAGTAGTAAACACGTCATCCTCTGATGACATGAGGTCCATCAGCCCTGCTGTCAGTGCCTCTTGTAGAGTCAGAGCGGGAGTACTCGACAGCAAAGATAGAGGGGCCTTAACAGCAGCTAGTTACAATACGTATGTGATATATCTGGCAACTCTAATTCTGAACGAATTCCCCCCCATCCAATTTATTATTATAGTGGTCTGTCTTTTAACCTTCTGTAGCATTAGTAAACCTTTTTTTAAGCTGAGCCTAAATCTGAATCCCACACGTCATTTGAAGGATTTATAGTACTGCTGCTTAGCTTACTTGTAACTACAAAAGCCCTTTTCATGTTCTTGGGAACAATACATTTTATATAATATCTCTCATCTTCTAAGTAAACAGCTATTATATAAGCAATCAATTGTGATCCTGTTAATTCATGTGGCTATAAGTGTCTAAAGTCTGAGATAATTAATTCTGAGAAAAATCAGAATCAAAACTATAACAAATTAAAGGGGTTTTCAGGGCCAATTTTAAATGCAGAAGAAAAATCCTAAAATATCTTGACATAGGGTGACTTATGACAGCGTGGCTATTGTTCCCACTGGGGTGAATTTATTCTCTACAACATAAATTAAAATGTACATCAATTTGAGATGGCATGGATTCATTTTACGTTATCCTTATTATGTATGGGTCACTTAGTTCACCCCCCTGCTAAGCCCTCCCTGCCATTCATTATAATATCACAATTAGGGATGATCGACTGCCTCAAATATTCGGCTTCGCGAATATTTTCCGAATAGGTCGCCGCTATACAAATATTCAATGCACAATGTAAGTCTATGGGAAGCCCGAATAGTTCCGAATAGTTGTTATTCGGAGTTTCCCATAGACTTACATTGTGCATCGAGTATTCGCGAATAGTCGAATAGCGGTGATTTATTCGGAAAATATTCGCAAGGCCGAATATTTGAGGTATTCGATCATCCCTAATCACAATGCATTTATTGTTTCATGTAAACTAATGTTATTTCCTAAAAAAAAAAAAAAAACAACAAGTAACCTATTTCTCTCTTTTTCTCTAAACTTTATATTTCATTTCTAGGTTTCCTGCTGACCAAGCAAATTCTACTTTTAACTTCTCATTTCTTTTCCCGTGAGAGGACCGTCATTGCAGAAAAAATTATGGCACAGTGAGCAGCAGTTTTTACTGTGGTTTCTTATATGCACATAATAATTAGTAGGAATAAATCATAGACTCTAAAAACGCCAATAAGATGGAGAACCTTGTGACACTGATAAGTGAAATATCATTTTTCAAGTAATATGCTAAAGTCAATGGAATATCATATTCAAGATAAAGAAAGTGCTATTTGAAAAAAAAAAAGAAAAATCACTGAACCAGTGGATTATAAAATGACTTGTTTTAGGGAGTTGGGGATGGCCTTTTTGAGAGGGAACAGCATGTTCTCTGAAGAGAATAATTTGGTTTTAACACTTAGCATTTATGAAGATTTATGGGGATTTTTAAGCAATCAATTGACTTTTTTACCTTCAACCTTAAAAAATATGAAACTACTACCCTGTTTTTCCAAAAATAAGACCTCCCCCAAAAATAAGCCCTTGCAGGAATTTTCGGCCTTTTCGGAGCAAGGCTTAAATATAAGCCCTACCCCAAAAATAAGCCCTAGTCACAGGTTCAATGATGAAATGTCCATGCAGCAAAAAAAGTTAAAGAATAGTGCAAGACACTTCATTATAGGAAGAAGACACCCCCCTAAAGAGAGAAGACAGACTCTGCAATCATACTTATCAGACGCCAAACGGGAGGACCTGCAGTGGAATGTACACCCACACACATCAGATCGGGGACACAATCAGATCACACACATCAAATTGCACACACTCACACAAACATCAGATCGCACACACACACACACATCAGATTACACGCACTATCACACATCAGAACACTCACACTCTCACCACATCCAGCGATACCGACTGCGTTTGGCCAGTAGAGAATCCTAGGACATAGTGCGGTGGAACGCATAGAGGACATGCGATGGAATGCATCGAATTCCACCGCCGAATCCTCCATGTGTTCCTCTGCAGTGTCTCCCATCTTCCCCTGCTGGCCGGAAGCAATCAGTATCGCTGGATGTGGTGAGTGTGTGTGCATTCTGATGTGTGATTGTGTGTGCAATCTGATGTGTGTATGAGTATGAGTGTGTTTGTGTGATCTGACGTGTGCTTGTGTGTGCGACCTGATATGTGAGTGTGTTTGAGTATGAGTGTGTGTGTGTGCGTGATCTCATGTATGTTAGTGTGTTGGCCAGAAGCACGGGAGGACCACATGGAGCATACCTGCTTGGAGCGCCCGTCCCGCCGAAGATCGCAGGAAGACCTGGGAGCAACACAGACGTCCGGGGTCTGGAAAATATGAGTCTCCAGGGAAGGTGGGGGTATGCTTTTTGAGGGGTAAACTTAACCTCAAGAATAAGACCTAACAATGCTTTTTTCAGGGCAAAAAATGTAGAAAATAGTGTCTTATTTTTATAAAAAACACGGTACTATGTATTTATACATTTTTGAAGGTGGAGTGGAATATTGTTAGTCTTCATATTAGATGGCCATAGTAACATAATTGCCATACTTACTCTCTGTTCCTTCTTCCTAAAACTACTGTTACATAGTTACATAGTTACTTAGGTTGAAAAAAAGACCTAGGTCCATCTAGTTCAACATTCCTCCACCAGTTCTACATTTGGTCACTAAGTCATCTATAACCAACAATGTTTTGTGTACTGAGGAAATCATCCAACCCTTTTTTAAAAGCTGTTATAGTATCTGCCATTACTACCTCTTGTGGTAGGGCATTCCACAGTCTGACTGCTCTAACTGTAAAGAACCCTTTCCTATTTAGATGCCAGAATCGCTTTTCTTCCACTCGTAGTGAGTGCCGCCTGGTCCTTAGTATTGTCTTTGGAAGAAATAAGTAATGTGCTAGTCCTTTATATTGACCACACATGTATTTATACATATAAATGAGATCTCCTCAAAGACATCTTTTTTTCTAAGCTAAACATATCTACCTCTTTCAACCTGTCATGATATGGGAGGCCTTCCATTCCTTGTAGTAGTCTAGTTGCCCGCCTTTGAACTGACTCTAACTTCTGAATGTCCTTTTTAAAATGTGGAGCCCAAAACTTGATCCCATCTTCCAGATGTGGCCTTACAAGTGATTTATAGAGCGGTAACAATACGTTGGGATCACGGGATCTAATCTCTCTTTTTATACACCCTAGCATCTTGTTTTCTTTTGCAGCTGCTGCTTGACATTGAGTGCTGCTGCTCAGCTTATTTGTAATGAGAATACCCAAGTCCTTCTCCTGTTCTGTAGTCCCGAGTTTACTTCCATTTAATGTATATGCAGTTATAGGATTACTCCGTCCTAGGTGCATTACTTTACATTTCTAAACACTAAATCTCACTTGCCAAGTATCTGCCCATTCTGACATCTTATCCAGATCTTTTTGTAATATTGTACTATCAAGGTCAGTTTTTAATATCCTACATAGTTTGGTGTCATCACCAGCAAAGACCGACAATTTACTATCAATCCCATCCACAAGGTCATTAATAAAGAGATTAAAAATAATTGGTCCTAGCACAGATCCCTGCGGCACCCCACTACTGACTATAGCCCATTTAGGGAATATACCATTTATGACTACTCTTTGTTTCCTATCTTTTAGCCAGTTCCTTACCCAGTTGCTTATAGTTTCCCCTAGTCCTTGCTTCTGGAGCTTTAGTATAAGGCTATTATGTGGTACAGCATCAAATGCCTTTGCAAAGTCCAAAAAAATCACATCAGCTGAATTACCAATATCCAGGTTTGCACTTACCCCCTCATAGAACCCCAACAGGTTGGTTAGACACGACT
Source organism: Anomaloglossus baeobatrachus (assembly GCF_048569485.1). NCBI lineage: Eukaryota > Metazoa > Chordata > Amphibia > Anura > Aromobatidae > Anomaloglossus > Anomaloglossus baeobatrachus. The sequence continues at coordinate 428,666,851 of NC_134358.1, forward strand.
TATCTTTCATGAATCCATGCTGTCTGTCAGTTATTATATTATTTTGTGCAATATATTTTTGCATGTCATCCCTTAAAATGCCCTCAAAAACTTTGCATACTACTGATGTCAGGCTTACTGGACGGTAGTTGCCTGGATCTACCCTCTTACCTTTCTTAAATATCGGTACCACATCAGCAATCCTCCAATCCTGAGGCACCAACCCTGTTACAAGCGAGTCTAAAAAGATGAGATACAGCGGTCTGTCAATTACGGAGCTCAATTCCCTCAATATTCGTGGATGAATGCCATCTGGCCCTGGGGATTTGTCAATGTTTGATTTACTCAGACGTAGGCGTACTTCTTCTTGTGTTAAATTAATTATATCGGGTAGTGAACTTTGATTTTTCACTTGTTGAATGATCCCTGGTACAGTCAGTTCCTTGGTGAACACAGATGAGAAATGCCTTTTTAATATTTCAGTCTTTTGTTTGTCCCCTATAACTAACTTGTTATTATATTTTAAGGGGCCGATACTATCCTTTGTTTTCCTTTTGGCATTAATGCATTTATAAAAGATTTTGGGATTTATTTTAATGTCATTGGCGATTTTCGTTTCAGTAGCTAGTTTTTCTTCTTTGATTTCTTTTTTTTGCATTTCCTATTGATATCTTTATACTTCTGAAATGCTATTTCTATATTCTCAGCGTTTAAGATTTTAAACGCCCTTTGTTTTTGTTTTATTATACTTTGTACAGTCTTATTTATCCATAGTGGTTTCTTTTTATTCCTGGACATTTTATTACCATACGTTTTTTACAGGACTCTAGCAGTATATCCTTAAACTTTCCCTATTTATGTTCAGTATCCCCAGTTACCATGACTTTGTCCCAATCTACACATTTAAGCTCTTCCCTTAATGTGTTGAAATCAGCTTTCCTAAAATTCCAGGTTTTAGCATTTCCCCTTTGAAATGTTCTATTGAATATTACTTTGAAGCTTATCATATTATGATCGCTGGTGCCCAAGTGCTCCCGGACCTGTAGATCTGAAATTGCATCTGGTCTATTTGACAGGACCAGGTCTAGCAAATTATCTCCCCTCATCGGTCCATCTACCATCTGAGTGACGAAATTGTCTTGAATAGTAGATAAGAATTTACAGCTTTTAGCACAACCAGAAGATTCTATGTCCCACTGAATTTCTGGATAGTTGAAATCCCCCATAAGAACCCGATTATTATTATTAGCTGCCTTTTCAATTTGTTGCAGCATTTCACCCTCTATTTGTTCATGTATGTTGGGAGGCTTATAGCAAACTCCAAT